>NC_046313.1:30969603-31569773 GCF_009819535.1 Lacerta agilis
TACACAGAAGTGGTGGTAGGATACATTCTTTGGGGGGGAAACCACAGAGCTACCTTCTGCGGTAGCACTTCTTCCTTCATTGGTCCAGTTTCATATAACTCTTTACATTCAGCATATTTTAAATTTAAAGGCTGAATCTGACCAGGGAATGAAAAGATCGCTTCTCCAGCTAGTCAGGTTCAGAACCCCACCCAGAAGCAGAAGAACAGCATGATGATATATGGGTTGGTTTTCAGTGCAACCAACCAAAGCTTTCCTTGCACATTCTTCCATCAAAGTTCCCTGGGAGCTGGGGGTGAGGGAAGATTTTTAGAGTGGGGGGGGGGGGGTCCTCAGCTTTAAAGTGGCAGGTCAGTAAATGGAGGTGATTGTCCTTTGGATCACTCAGCAGGCAGTGAAATGAAGGAAGAGCTGTGATGAAGAAGCGCACAGCAAGATCCTTGTTTCCAGTGTTTCCCTCTCAACAGAGGCAAGTTCCTCCCTCTCTTCCCCACTCCTTAGACTCGCTGAATTTCAAACAGCTTTACATCCGTGTCATACCAGATAGGGGGATCCACATTCCTGAAGAGAAACAGAAGTTTGTTTTATTAGGTAAATCCCGGCATTTTCCCATCTAGGATAGTTACAATGTTCACAAAACTTTAACAGATTTGCAACCGCATGAGGTCAACAGACACAAGTTGCTGAGGGCCACACTGTTTGTGATGCTCAGTCACATGTCGTTCCCCAACTATTTCTTCATTATTTTTCTGCTCTACTCAGACTGGAAGCAACTCTCCGGAGTCTCAGACGTATAAAAGTATTTAACATCCACCTGCTTTCTGATCCTTCTAAAATGAAGATGCCAAAGATTTTCTTTTACAAAACACAACTGTGGAAGACCAGTAGCAGTGAGGCTTCGTAACTCTTTCTCCTCAAGGCCCCCCACCCTTAAAAAACTCCACACCCACACTCAAGAAAAATGTTAACAAATCAAAGTGGAGCAGATCATCCAAACAAAAACAACTTGTTTATACAGTGTAAACTCACTGCAGCTGGCTAAAAGTATACCCTTCCTATGTTGCTTCAACCCCGCAGATCCACTTGTATTCTATATAACAGAGAAACTGCAAGTACAAGAAACTGTGAAAAGATTTACTTGTCACCATGTCCATGCCTGCAGAAAGTTACACTGGAACAATTATCTTCACCCAGGCAGGGTGGAGATAATAACTTCTACATTATAATAAACTGTCTACCGTTTTCTTACCGATATTGTTATAGCAACTGCAAGTTCATTCATGGCAGTATTATTAAACTATTCCATACCACTAGGATGGGCAACCTGTGTTTTAATATATTGTTTAAATCCTGAAATTATCCATCTTTAGCTGAGAAGGGGAAATATACACGCAGGTCCAGCACCCATGCCTGAGGGTGAAAGATCCAAAAAATGAAATGGCAGCATTTCTGAAAGGTTCAGAACCGAAAGTTGAATAGATGCCTAGGGCTGAATAGATGCTTATTATGAAGAGGATTTTTTCCATCTCCCCAAGGTAACATGACCCATTATGGATTTTCTCTTAAATTTACTTTCCTGTATCTTAATCCCATGCTCTCCATAGTATATTTAGTGCATCTGATGAATAATTGTTCTCCCTTTTTATTTCCAATATCTAAACATCATTTTAAATTGTCGTTTTGTTTTCAAATTCTAAGCCCAGCTCAATACTAAATGGACGTTACTCTCAGGTGCCGATAAAACCCTGATTACACTTCAAAGTGATCGTACTGAAAACGAAATGTCATTCTCTGTACAGAACCTAGCAACATGGCTCATGACAGGCTTGGCATCCATTATTTTGTGCAAAATTTAAAATTCACAACGTAACTCCAGCTCATGGTTATGAAGGCAGCCTTTAGTACCAACCACTTAACTGAAAACAAGGCAGGCCACTCTTCAGCAACATGCTATCAGTGAAGAAAATGAATTTGGGTTGTTTGGGGCCGACTTACCTCAAATAAATAACTCCCCACATGTAAGTGCGGAACCACATAGCAGTGCCACAGTTAGCCTGGTATTTGCGGATCAGGATGGGATGAGGAACAGGAAGCAGGCCCACCAATGTGCCATGCTGCAAGAACTTCAGAATCTCAGACTCATCTGTGAGGCCCCTGGAAAAAACGAGAGAACACTTAAATGGATGCTACAGTAGAATAAACCTGACCCACAGAGTTGCCTTTTACTGATGTGCACTCAAGTTCCACGGACAAGGGCAAGATGAAAGAGCATTAGAAATTCTCTAAAACTGCCAAGAATTCCCTGCAGAACATACTGAAGTGTCCAGTTATTTCCTTCCAAAAGATACAAGTGTATTGGGGTCAAGCTTGTTTTTACAATACACTAAGGGGCTAAATTACATACAACTCTGGAGCTCTGTGTCTGGAGGTCCAAGACAATGTCCTTTTTTTGTAAAAGCAACCACACATTTCCAGTTGAGGTCAGGCACAGGGGGGTGAAGGTACAACCCTTCCTACAGCTGTGATCTAGATTGCTCCTCTGGAGCAGCTATTACCAACAGAAAGTTCAACTTGTGGGTTAAAAAAAATAAAGTGAACAAGCTCCCCCTCCACAGCTAACAGCCACTCAGGTATGAGGGTGATCTAAATGGGGGCCTCAGCACATGGGGAAAGTCTTAGTCTCCCACTCCACCCACACCCCTTGCAGTTCCAGTCTAAAACTAGACCCCGTGGCTCATTTTACAAATTGGGAGCCGCAAAACAAAAAGCTCCAAGGTGACATGCAGTTCTGGTCCAGTGAAGAATGTCAACTTTGCTAATAAATATCTTCAGTTAGGACAAAGAACACCGAAGAGTTTTACCCACACATTTACAGGTATCTTTTTTCTGATTGTTAATGAGGTGATGGAGACTTGCTTATTACAAAAATTGATTAGGACCATAATGCTTATGTTTACTAACTCAACATTTGTTGATAGGATATTATCTCTTTGAATAAGGAACATTGCACAGTTAACATTACAGATTATGCATGAGATATCAGCCAGATTCAGGCTGGATCTAGACACATCAAATAAGCGTTTCAATTTAAAGCGTTATAAATTTAAACAGGGGAAACAGGTAGAGAAAAACGGGACTGCCATGTCACCACCTGGTGGCACAATGTTATATTGCACATACAACGCATATACCGGTAAGTCACTTTTTCTTTACCAATCTAGCTGAGTCCATAGTTTCAACAATGTATGTTATCAGTGCAATAATAAGAGTTCAAAATTGCTCCTGTGTAAAGTGTTATCTGGAATTGTTATCATGCTGCAATTTATTGCCTTTCTTAGGGAAACCAAAACAAAATAAAAAATAAAAAAATCCTTCCAGTAGCACCTTGGAGACCAACTAAGTTTGTTCTTGGTTTGAGCTTTCGTGTGCATGCACACTTCTTCAGAAACCAGTTAACCATCAGATCCTGCAGCTGTAGGGAGCCAGCCCCATAATGCTTTGCACTTCTTAAATCACCCCCTCAAGCAATTCATTGGGGTATGGAATCAAAAGGCCCTAAGAAAATGCAAATGTGGGATCCGTACTCCTTCTCAAACTTTGCACTAGAGAAGATAAACAGAGGTGGGGAAATCATGCTCTCTATTCAAGGAGAAGATCAGTTTCAGAGATCTTCAGAGAACATCCTTGAGTTGCTGCTGGCTAATTTTAATGGTGACCGTGCTTATGTTATTGTGGGTGTAGTATTTCTTATTATCATCTGAACCATAGTGTATGATTACCTTTAGAGTTTGTTGTTGTGTTAGTATTTTTTTTAATGGAAAGTTTGTATTTGAACTGTATCTCTCACTGCAATTCACGTTAAGACCTGCATAAGGTGATGAACAAGTGAAATTTATTGTTTTACCACAGTTAAAAGAATTTAGTAAGATGATGTTCCTGCTATGCATTAGGTAAACAACAACAACAACAAACTCTTGAGGGGAAGGTTTGCATGGGCAAGCTCGTAATAGATCTCTTGGATAGCCTCAGAACTGGGCTTTGCACAAGTGCAGAGCCCCATACACTGAGTCAATAAAGACAGACTTCTCTCTGATGTTTCGGACTGCATTTTCCGGGTACTTTGGCTTATTATTGCCAAATTTGATATTATCCAAACTCCTATAGAAAAGTGAGCAGAGGGCAGGTCCTGATCATCACAGTAATGACATCTTTATTAGTCATATCACTTATAACTCCCCTCTGCCCCCACCCCCACCCCCAAATATTCAAAGGACCATAGACACTTACTTGTCAATGCAAATCTTCTCTACCTGGGGGACCAAGACCTGTAACAGCCGCATGATTGTCTGTAGGGGCAGCTTTGACTTCCAAGATACGACCTACAAAGAAAAGGAGTAGAAGATAAAATCAGTGATGCTCAGAGAGCATACAGATGAACATATTCATGTAGAATATGTCAAGTATATCAAACTAGGTTGTCCTTAACAGGAACAGTAGGAACATTAGAGTATGCACCTACAAAAGGAACTTCCAAGTCCCCCCTCCCCTCTCTACAACACAAGAACATAGGCAGGGGTTCTGTGAATGCTTGTATTAATTATTTTCTATAAGAGAATTAAGTCTTCAAACATAACCACACAAGCTCTGAACATTGTAGGTTTCTGAAAGAAGAGTACAGTGGTACCTTGGTTCCCAAACGGCTTAGTTGATGAACAAATTGGCTCCTGAACGCTGCAAACCCAGAAGTAAGTGTTCCGGTTTGCAAATGTTTTTCGGAAGCCGAACGTCCGTTTTTGCTGTTGGCATTGTTTCCGAAGCCAATCAGAAGCCATGCCTTGGTTTTCGAATGTTTTGGAAGTCAAATGGACTTCCAGAACGGATTGAGTTCGAAAAACAAGGTAGCATTGTACTCTGTCGCTACGGAGACAGAGAAAGCCACAGGCCACCACAGGGATAAATCCTCTTGTCATTTAGAAAGAACACGCAGCAACCCCACCCTTCCACAGACAGAATCACGTATACTTAAAACTAAGAAAGACTGATTAACTATTAATAATTTTGATATTAAAAGCTTTTTATCGCATGTAGTGCGCCAAGTTCATTATAATTCCTGCTTCATTAAGCAATGAAGGGAGCAATGGAGCAGGACCAGAAACTATAGTGATCCCTAATGAGGGATGAAAAGTGTAGCACCTGCTTGCTGTTCTTTGCAGTGCCTCTCTGCTCAGGTCCAGGCGGCAGTAGAATGCTGCTTCATCACTTTGGAACAAGCACCCCCCCCAATTGCATCATGTTTGCTGTAAAAAGGACTCAGGGTGGGCATCTGCTCTAATGCACATAGCATTTTACTTAATCACCGCCTGTTTACTTTAACTGACTAGGAGCAGCCCCAGTTCAGCTCCTGCTGAATCAACAGGGAGTGCGAGGAAAAGGAATCATGGAGCACAGCCCCCTCTCACCCATTCAGGAGTTGGATTCCACTGCCCAACTGAGGATGCACTGGACAGACGCCGTCGATCTCGCCGGGGCTGCGATGATTCCTGAGGAAAAGGGACACAACCATATCGCTTACCAACTTATCTGCACCACACTGCTGCCTGACTAATGCAAATATTACTTAGTATGAAAAGTGCAGTACATGAGAAAGACTGGGGGGGTGCAAATTTCCCCAACATATTCCTTTTCATTCATTCTGGGTTTTTTTTTTTACTGCAGTTTACTGCAGTTTCTTGTTTGGAGGTTAACCATTCCAAATGGGCAAAGCAATCTATGCCCCTGATTTGCTGTGCTGAAGAGGGTTTGGATGAGGTAGAGAGGACCCTCCACCCAGGCCTGCAAAAATCTGCTGGCCTCTGCCAGAGGAGGAGCTCAACCAGCAAGCAGTGTACTCCCCCAAACTGTGAGCAGGATCTATTGCTTGTGGTATTCCTACAAGCGGAAGCCAGCAGAAATTCTAGAAACAGGGCATGGAGTGGATGGGTAGGGGGAGAAAGCTGAGCTGGCACAGGATCCACTGGATCCTGAGCCAGCCCTGCTCCTGTTACAGAAACGGGCCCAATCCAGGCCTCTTCTCAGTGCCAATCTGTGAGCTGGCACAGAATCCCCACTTTCTGCCTTAGATTGTGTAAGCAGTGGGACTGTGGATGCATTCAGCCCCCACCTCTCTTGACTAGGGGCTTGTATTCTTCACCTCTAAGGTCAAGAAATCTAGCAGCTGTGTCTTAACATGCATCATGGATGTTCACTGACTATACTGAACCAAATTTGTTACTAGGAGACCTTCAGCTCATATCATTTCCTGTGTGGTCGTAGGGCCTTTGTGCTGGACATAAGGCCACTCTACATTTAAGCCCCAATAAAAGCACCTCTGCAGGACAAAGCTGTAGTGTAGCATCCACTTCCAAGTACGTCTAAGTGGGCAGTTGCAAAAACTCCTCACTGATACCATTCATCTGTGGAAACACTTCACTGAGCTCTAAACCAACAGAAGTGTAATGCTGCTTATCTGGAAGCAAACAAGGTACAAGATGATCTGAGTCTCTATCTTTTTTGCCTCCAGGATTTATTTATTGTCGCCATAAAGTGATAACACGATCCAGCATTATTTACAGTCACATTAACTTTATGGTATGTAGACTCACGGACACCCCCAATAAAGTTTCCACAAATAAATGCATGAAAATACCTGTTTGGGGCCCCTGCTCATGCCCTCCCCCATCCCCAGAGCATGAGAACCTTAACCCCGCCATCAGCAAATGTCCACAAAACTGACATTTTAAGAGGTTATTGCAGCATAATTCTATTCGATCTACACAGCAATGTGTCAAACAGAGATACTTGCTAGATTTGTCCTGCTGATAAAAGAATTACTCGGGTTTAAAGTATGGATCTGAAATGCCACCAACTTCTCTGTAGATGAGAAAAAGGCAGACTCCTAACTGCAATATGTAAGAAACCCATTTTAGATCACTTCGTTTTCTATACACACACACACACACACACACAAACACTTTACCAAATGTGCTTTAGTGGATTTAATGCCAAGGGCAACAGTGTCCTTAAACTGCATCAAGGATAGCACTAGATCAGTGGATCCCGAACTCCTCCTTCTGAGACTTAATGGACCACTTAATGATTTTTCTGCCTGCCATAGAAATTGTAATGTGCTATGCTAGATGCTGTATGGTTTTCTTAATGGTGTTTTCATTGTTTCTTTTATTTCTTATAAGCAGTATTAAAATTTTAATTCTATGGAATTCAAATTATAATGCAATCATAGAATGATAAGAGTTGGAAGGTACCCCCAAGGGTCATCTAGTAAAATCCCCTGCAATGCAGGCATCTCAACTAGATCATCCATGATCAATGGCCATCCAACCTCTGCTTTAAAAACTCCACAAAGGAGAGTCCACCGCTTTTTCTTGTACAATAAAATACAATATAAGAAATAACAGGTGCAACAACAATACCATTAAATATCATTAAGAATGTTTAAGAAGATGGAATGTGTAGTCTCTCCTCTTCAACCGCAAATCTGTAGACACCATCTGAATGAAGCTCATGGTTGTAGGACCATAGTTTGAGAACCCCTACCCTAGACACCGTTATTCAGTACCTGCATTACAACTACTAGGTATGCAAGTTTAGACAATAATAATCAGAATGTGTCCAAGCACAAGAGCAACATGTAGCCATACCCCACTCCAAGATTCTGTATCACTGATAACGCCAGGGGGGCTGCCTTGTGCTGCAGACTGCGCAGACTCTGGCTCCAGGGAGCGCATCGTCCCATCCTCAGACACCTGGGCTTTCTCGGTGAGCTTGTCAATAGCTGAATTTGGAAGACAGCATTTAGAGGAAACCAAGCAAGGCTCGGAGGAGGTCAACAATATAACTTAGACGAAATGATGCAACTCCCAGTACTTGCCTTTCTGTTAAGTACATTTTTCTTGCTTATGTTTAAACCAACATATCAAGACATGTAAATTTGACATTTGTTTTAACATGCAATCATATTTTATAAAGTATATTTTTAAAACGTTGGTTTTGTTTTGAAAATTTTAAGGCTAACATCTGATTTTATCGGTAATTTTAATGTTACATAAATCTTGTTAGATAATTTCCCATCACTCTTTCCAGAGCTGAAAGCACCTCTTTCTAGAAAAAGGAGAACTACGATGGGGGAGGGGGGAGGCAAGTTCCCCAACAATTGAATTAAGCTTAGGGACTAGGAAACCAAGAAGTGAACATCTGATCATTCGTGGGTAGCTACAAAACAGCCCGGTTCAAATGAGGGTTCTATGGCAATACCCTGGCTGACAATATCCTGGCAATGGTTCTATGAAAATATCCTGGCTGACAAAGCCATTTTATAACATGGAGCTTAAGTTCTTTCCCTAAATCAGGCATGTCCAACAGGTAGATCATGATCTACTAGCAGATCACTGGACGTCTGTGGTAGATCACTGGTAGATCACTGGCTCCCCCCAAAGAAGCTCAACAACTTTGCCTCCCCTAAAAAAAGCTCAACATTATTGCCTTGCACCCCCCAAAATGGGGCTTTTCTCCCTAAAAAAACCTTTTACCTGAACCCCTAAAAAACGGGGGTAGATCACTGCCAGTTTTTAACTCTGTGAGTAGATAGCAGTCTCTTGGAAGTGGGCCACTCCTGCCCTAAATTATCTGCATCATCAGGAAAGATATCAAAGATTGATCCAATTCATCATCTTGAATTTAACTTACACTTTATTTAAGCAACTATACAATAATAAATACAGTGTTCTCGAAGCGACTGACATGAGTTTGGCTAAACTGCGAGAGGCAGTGAAAGATAGGCATGCCTGGCGTGCTCTGGTCTATGGGGTCATGAAGAGTAGGACACGACTGAACGACTGAACAACAACAATAATAAAAGTTAGACTGACCTGGAGTTGCTACCAAGCTGGTCTTTAGTGTTCCAGGCTCAGCAGGTGCAGCGGGTCGAGACCCTTCCATGGACACTCCGTCCTGAGAGTTGGTGCGAGATATAGGTTCAGGAGCTTTCTTTTTGCGCTGCAAAGCTCTCTGGATGGACTGCAAGTCGGTAGGCAGATTGGCCAGCTGATGGAACACATTTCGCTTGCGGATAATGGCATAGACCAAGTTGGAATTGCCTAGGAAATCACAGCAGCAGAAGGGAGAAAAAAAACGATTAAGTAATTTTATTTGCAGTGTGCAGGGAGTGAAAAAGCCCTACAAATAAGCCTGGGAGGCTGTATGCTACTTACAGTCCTGTATCAAGAACATCTTTCCTTATTTTCTCCTATCTTACCTCTAGGAACAAAATTTAGTCCACAAAGCAAAAGCACTGTTCTTGAGTTGTTTACTCCCTACCAAGACACTTACTCTACATCATCTAGGGCAGCACAAAGTCTTTGGTCCAATAAAGAGCAAATGGAATTGTCAGCAGCAATAGGACTATAAGTGCTTGGGTTATTTCCCCAGGAGAAACTTCTACAGGGTACCCAATTGTCAATGCTAAGAAATTACTTAAGATCAATAACAGAGCAGAAGGAAGTGGGAGCCTATTAAGCAGCATGAAGAATCTGGACTTGAATTTGCTTTCTTGTTTGGCTACCAACTTAGTGAGACTTTTGCCTAGTCACTGCTCTCAGCCTTAGTCCCCAGTGCATAAAATGGAAGCTATAGTGACATGGATCAAACGCAGTGTTAGAAACTGGGATAGAAAAGCTGGGAGTCAAATGGCTTCTGGGACCTGGGTTGTGGGTGCCAAAACAAAATGTCTAGTCACCACTGGGGGGTGGGGGTGGGGTGGGGGACGACAACGCTTTTTATTATTACTATAATTAGAGTAACACATTTTCTTCATTCTTGGCATAAGTCATCAGAAAGGGGTATGGGGCCAGCTTCTTGTTTAGCAGCTACTCACCATCAAACTGATATTGAATGATATTATTGAAAACTTCCAGCAAAAAGAAGACAAGGTGGTGGTTCTGGACAGTGGAGAAGAGGAACCAGGTGGTTGAAAAAGCTTCCAACAAGTGCAGCAATTTGTTAGCAGCTACCATGGAAAGAGACTTCAAGTACGGAGATACTGGAAGAAGGGGAAAAGAAAATTACAGTAACAGTAATTCCCTTTATGATTGCTTATCTTCAGCATACATGGCACTTTGAGAGAAAAAGAGAAAGAGAGAGAGAGATGGGGAAGCTACATGAGGCAGGTAAAGACAGCAAAGGATGGATGTGAACAAATGTTATTATACATCCTAAATTACTGCAGGGGATGAGGATTAAGCCAAAGGCTTCACAGTAGGGGTGAGTTTTGGGAAGGCGCCTATTTACTAGTTCACTCAGTCTTTTGTGATGTTTGGGTCACAGTTGTAACAGGGAGCAATGTAAAACCTTAAATAAAAATAAAGAAGTTTACATCTAATTCTAGGAAAAGGTGAAGCAGGAAACTTTGTTGAAGTTTGCCTCATATCTCGAAAACTAGTTTAGGGGTTTTTATGTATGTTCCATAAAGGGAAAGGCAAACTGCAGTGCCTTGTTACACAGGGCTCCATAGCTGTTACCTTCAGAATTAGGAGATAAGTGCTCCATATGGGGCCTTGTAAAATAAATGAAATCTGATCAGACACTACTTTAGCCTTTAAGATACTCTTTTTGTGTTTTTTAAAATTTGTTAAAACGTTTAATATATTTGGAACAAAATCCTGTAACAAAGGTGCAGAATGCAAGAGCTACTAAAGAAAAATTAAATCAATTATGAAAAGGCAGCTCCAAAAAAATGCTACAGGTTTCCTTTAATATGAAACAAATCTTGATTCTAAGTCACTGCATATTGTTAAGCGAAGGAAGCCAATGCCATCTACTGCAGTGGAGACTGTATTGCGCCATTTCCTCAGCTCCATATAAAATTACTTCAGTGCTTATTGACGCAAACTAGGATGTGTCTCAAACGAGAGTAAGGAAAATGCACAAAATAACTCAATGAACACTTTCCAACTGTTGCACTCACAATGGTCTTCTCCGACTGAGTTTAAGGAACTAGAATGAAGATTTCCATAAATAACATCTGCATATATTGGGTGGCATCCAACTAAACAGTTCTACTAGCGCAAGCTCTTTTGGCTGCACAACTTAATTTCCCCTCCCTCTTCTCTCGCCATGAAGCTGATTTAAGGGGACACAGAGGAGGGGAGGGGAGGTTAGCTCCACCGCATGGCAAAACCCAACAATCTGTTTTGCAGGATACCAGCAGCTGTCTGTTCCTTCAGATGTCAAGAGAAACTCTGCTGGTTTCTTTTGTGGGGAGGTTGTTTATTTAAACATAAATCTCCATAACTAAGTGTTTCAATACAGTTCACTCTGGCAGCTTACCATTCACAATGATAGTAAGGAGGCAGTCAAAGAGGGGCTGCAGCCTCTGGTGCCCACTGGTGATGATCTTATGAAAGACCTGGAACACAGAATGAAACTGGCAATGAACAGGTGCAGACAGAATTATCATGTTACTCCTGTGCTGGCTGTTGCCACCACCTAAGAGCAAATGTAGCATGTGAAATTCTATAAGTCGACTGTCAGGGGGCTGCCCTCGCCTCCAGGCAAGGAGTTGCCAGGGCTTTATCGGTATCGCGAGCCCCTGCCCCAACTGCTGAGCAATTCATCTTCCTCCAGTGAGGAACGCAGTGATCCCTCTAGTGGGGAGGGAGAGATGGGACTGGGAAGTAGGAGTCAGGGCTCTGACAGGGAAGGAGAGCCCGCGCACCAAGCAGAGGCTGGAGGGGAGGCACCTCTTCCGTCTCCCCACTTGCACCGGGGGGGGGGAGAGACGCAGAGGGGGTAGGTGGGGGTTCCGCATCCTGTGGCTTTTATGCTGGGCAAAGAACCGGAAGGGGTCATTCCCGGACTCTGCCGAAGGATGAGCTGGACGTCTTTTTTATAGCTGCACTGTACATATTTGCACAATAATGAAACCTAGTTTCAGAAACCTCAGCGTCAGACTGGTTACTCATGAGCAGCCACTGAAAACCTTACATTGACCATGAAGCAGTTCACAAAATTCCTGCCCATTTCTCCTAAAATACAATATTTCTGATTAGCAAGACACGGGGCTCATATACACTTCCACTCGCCCTGTGTTTTCTAGGCATGATTCTGAGCGGTGGTCTGTTTTCCCTGCCGCTTTCCCCCAGAAAACCCAGCTCTTTAGTGCTAAATTGGAATAGATGACAATCCATGGAAAACCCAATTGCTGTTTGTTCTAATTCAGCATTAAACTGTGGGTTTTCCTTGGGAAAACAGAAGTGTGCATAAGCAACGGGCACGGCTGGTAACTGCGACACTCACAATGATCAGGAGATCCGCGTGTGTCCCTGTAAATACAGGGATATCCATTGGTACTCGTACGGAGTACGGCTTGTTCAGCCGAACCCCAAAATTTCTCTCTCCACTCAGCAGCAGTAGGATGAAGACACCGATATGCATAAGCCCAACTCGCGCTGTAAAAAGAAGAACAGTGTTGATGTTCAATCATCTAATGGAGATAGTGCAAATAATTTTGTAGAAGAATCTTCTGCACAGCAACTCCACTACTGTTCAGCGCAATGGTCCTAAAGAAACTCATGATCAAAACAGACCCATTTCACTGCTGACACCCAAGCAGTTTAATGGGGAAAGGGCTACAGCTCAGTGGTAGAGCATCTGCGGTGCATGCAGTTTTAATCCCCAGCATCTCCAGGTAGGGCAGGGAGAAACCCTTATCTGAAATCCTGGAAAGCTGCTCCCAGTCAATGCAGGCAGTGCTGAGCTAGATGGACTGCTAATGATCTTACTCAGTATAAGGCATCTTCCTATATATGTCATGGAGCAATGTGTGACTGCTGATTTTGTGGATGCACTCTAATGTACATTGACCTGTGAATGTACTCCAAGAAGGGTATTGAAAAAAGGAGAGGGAGGCCCAAACCAGATATGACAGGGAAGCCACACATATTTACACGTTTAAAGCAGGGAGTGGGTTGACACCCTGTTTGTACAAAAAGAACCAAATGCCTGGGAAGAGCTAAACCCTGTCCTGCCTTACCTCACTGTGCTCCACTGCCTGCAGTGGTTCTTTTCCAGCCCAGCTCCAATACTGGCACTGAGCAGAGCTGAAGAGAAACATGCTTGAAAACAATGTAGTGAGGCTGGATGAGAGATGGCTAAGCTCCATTCCTCTGTCAATGCCTTGTCATGTTAAGGAAAACAAAACAAAGCCCTAAACCCTTCCCCCCCACTCATGCTTTACACATGAAAATAACAGACATATCTGCCCATCTCTAATCATTAGCATGAGGGGGGGGGGGAGGGTTTAGGGCTTTGTTTTGGATTGGCCCTAACTCAGCTCTCTTGCCTCTGCATCTAGAATCTTTATGGCTGATTACCTAAGAGCCAAGGAAAATTAACATGGGTATCATTTGATTAAATTATGTTTGGCTTCTGGATGCTGTGAACAGGAGACACCCAACCAGCTTCTCACATATTCTAATGGTAACACACTGACCTGTGCTTTTCCAGCCATTCTTTTGGATCTTCCAAATCAGAGCCACCAGTTGAGCAGTACAGGAACACTAAGATTAGTGGGGAAGGCTGCTCATGATGGCCTCTATAGCTATATGACTGTAAACTGATAATTCTGGTTTCTCATGCTGTGCACACACTAGTGAGCAGACAGTGGGTATGGATGTCTTCCTGTAGCTTATATTTTCAAATTGGGTCAAAGCTGAAGGGGGGGGGCTGTACCGAAATACAGCATTTTTCAGCCTCACATACTCTCTAGGCACAACTGCTTCAGTTGAATTGGACCCAACTACAGCTACACCCATGAAGTTATTTCCAGTATTTGTGACTGCACAAGCAATCACAATGAATGCAGAAGCAAGCCTTATCAGACTGAGTTTTGAGAACAGACAAGACCATACTTACACTGATCTGCTCTGGCATCGTTCAGGAAGAAGAGAATTGGCACCAGGATATCTAGGACATCGCTACTCTTCAGCACAAAGAAGAGAAATTTCTGAAAGGGAAAGATAAAGACTTGAACTCCTTCACACAGTTTGTCTACTCTACAGGTCCAGCCATGGCCTAGTGGCCCAATAGAAAGAAGCTGATGCTTCCTATGAAGATGCATCAGAGGCGGGATAGCATACAAAACAACAAGTTCAGAAGTGCCAGCTAGTTTTTCAGTGGTTTTGTGTTTTAGAACTCTGTTTTCTGCTGACTGCATTGCAGCACAAAAAGGTCAATGAGCGAGCCTTCTAACTCAGTGAGTCTCTCTTCTAAATAGACATGGCAGGATTTGCACTGATAATCCCACATTTATTTTCATGTTAAATGTCTTGATTGAATAATGAAAAGCATGCTCTGCAAATAGTTTATTATGTGAGGAAATCAGCAAACAGCTGGCACTATAATTTCCTATTTCCCCCCTTATAGCCTGCTTTCTGTTGGAGGCTTCTCAAGTGTCAGGTGTGCTGATTCAGCATGCCTGGAACCTGAAACTCACATAAGGATTGGGTTGACACCTATGCTGATCTCTGCAAGTCCAACCACATGCAAGCAGGCTAGCAGTATCAGCAAGGATTATAATGTCCCACACAGTCACCAGTTAATGAAAGAACGATACTAATCAGTATATTTTCCCTTCAGTGATTCCCCATTCCTGCATCTTTCAGTGCTAAACCAGCCAACGGGGAAGGAGGTCAGGGGGAAGAGGAGAACTGCCAACTTGGTAACACAAACATCCCTAGTCAATATCGCTAAGATTCCCTTATTCCCTTGCTTGCTTTCAGCAGGCACAGATCTCTCCCCCTCTTGATTCTTTGGCAGACCCAGCAGATGTGCACCTTGTTGAAATCACAGAGTTTCCAGAAGAGAACCAGGAGCTCCTGGTGGAATTGAATCTTCTTGGTAGAGTTTGGCAGGTAGGTTTGGACCAGTGGGTTGGAGAGTAGACGGGCCACTCCTTTCAGAATGAATTGAAAATCCTGCCAACAAAAAAAGATAATGTAAATGGAACAAACAAGTCCTGTCAACAAAGATAATGTAAATGGGCTCAAGGCGAGCTCAGTAAGTAGTCAAAAGAAGAACATGGCACAATACCTCTTCTCTGTGTATCCTGGACAGGTAATTGACAAACAGGTTGTCTGGTCCCGGAGGCTGCATTAAAAGAAAGTTGAGATAGCACTTCTCAGCATTTGAATTGGTAATTAAGGGCATATAAAAAGTTATCTGCATTCTCTGGCAGCTGACATTTTCACCAAATTGTCAGAAAATTCTAATATTTGTTTGACAAATTCACTCAGTTAGGGATCAGTGATACACAAAACAGGATTTGGTATAAAAGTGCTTCCACTCATAGAATTTAGCAACAAGCCAAGTGATATACCTTCCATTTTGAGGATGCAACGTACAACAGTGCTGCTGACCAAAGTCAATGCTTAGCATCTCTAGACTAGGCTACTTACTTTACTTATTATATAGTGAATGCTATTAACTCTAAAAATTGACTTGCACACAAAAATAGGAAGCGATTCCTAATACCACTATTGATAGCATGCAAGATTTTAATTGTCACACAAAGATTTCTGCTTGGAGTGGAAAGCTCTGCAAAGTTAGAAGGTTGCATACTCCCCTCCACCCCAGCGGTAATTTTCCTATAAAATGGATTACCTAACTAACACCCAACAATTTCAAATTCTGATTCTCATATTCAGGGGCAAGCTACATGTTACATTTGCATGCAAGCCCCGACGCTATTGAAGAGCAGCTTCTCAGTGGGGTTGGTTTCTTTAACCCCTTTTTCCATGGGATATTCCCCCCCCCCTTCCAAATCACACTCCTGAAGGGAGCTAGAAGCAATTCCCTCCCTGACATCCCCAGGGCCGCACAGGAGAGGAACAATGGAGGATGTGTGATTTGGTTTGAAAAAAAATGGCTGTAAAGGGAAAAGGGGAAAGGCATAAGCCCTCCCCCTTCCCCCACCTCCAAAGCTAATTTTCTTTCAACACTAAGGACATTGGGGCCTCAGTATTTACATCTCTGTATAACATGCAGTTTGCCTGCAGTTTGAACTGTAGTACTTTTCAGAGCATTCTTAGTACATAGTATGTAGGGACAGATAGCTGAAAGCATTCCAAGATTTGAAGACTGAGCATTAGTTTGGCTCAAAAGGAGTGTTTCAGTACAAATATGACCTTCCCCTCCAATAAAGACCAGTTAGCTCCTTCACCTGAGCAAGAAAAGGAAGGGCTAGAGTGCTCCTTTCATCTCTGCTCATTTTGAGAGCAAGCATGGGATTACCTTCCCAGCATGCAGACAGGAAGAAAAGCAGAGTGAAACCAAAACAATCACATGTGCTACAACTGCAGTGTGTGAAATGCCCTGAAATGAGCTAGTTAGTATGCACATTAATACAGGCCACGGATTCAGAAGTAGTTAGTTCAGTATTAAGGAGAAAAAAAAATACACCACTAAGGATGATGGGGAGTTCATGTCTCAGATTCACCACGGTTACTACAATTGTCTCTTATCAAAAGACAGGTTGAAAAGAGGTTTTAAAAACCCAGCTGGACTCCAGAAAACAGCACTATACTGAAGTATGCACTACTGAGAGAGGGCAGACTACTCAAACTTCAGTAGAAGTCAGTCATCCCACTACATTTCACATTGTGGTGAATTTTTGATATATACATATTAGTTTTTGAACTTCCCTTTTTGAATTTATTGGGCTTTTAGATAGGGAAAAATCCATTTACCTGTTTGCTCAAAGACATCATCTGATCTTCTCCCAAAACCCAAACTACACGTTGCATACAAACTCTCTCCCCATGCTCCTTATCTGCAACATAACTCCCCCTCCCCCCCAAAAAACCCTACTGTTCCTTCAAAGAGGCTCCTGAAGGGGTGTGTGTGTGCAAAATCTGGCAGTTCCATGACCTTCAGCCTGACCAAAAAGACTCTTGTGCGAGTCTGGGCAATTTTTGAGATTGGTCTCATGACACACACATACAGAAAATACAGAACACAGGAACACAAAAATTCCAGCTGGAGAGTTACTCTTTGAGGTGTATAAATTTTATAAATAAAATAAATGAGTGTGTACCCAGAAACCTCTCTAGAAAGGGAAGCCATCCTCCCCTCAGTACAAGAAGCACAGCTAAACTTGGGAGCAACTCACATCAGCATCATCCATGACTGTTCCAGTGGTAGTTCCATCTACTGTGGGGCTGGAGCTGGTGGAAGTGTCATAGTCCAGGGAGACTATCAAGACTTGGGCAGCCTGCTCCACCAGGGGTTCACGATAGTCCGAGAAGAGCAAGTGGTTATATGGGATTCCATAGCCCACCGGATCATAAGCACAGACGATATTCAAGAGGGAAGTGAACAGTGGAAGCGCATGCCTAAAAGAGGATCCAACATGCTCAAGAAGTTGCACTGGGGATGAAAAACGCTTCAAAGCTTTCCAAAGGCAGCCATATTTTCTATAAGGTGTGCATTCTGTTAGCACTGATTCGCTACTATGTGAAAGGGTAGAAACCTGTATGCCTCAGGGAAAGCATGGATTATTGAAAAGGGGGGGGGAGACACTTACTCTGAGGCATCATCTGATATTTTAGATTATTCTTCCTAGCCATCTAAATAAATGAAGCATTATTCCATAAGTGTGTCAACATAAACTTGAATTGAACCATTATATTACATACAGCTGTAATAAAAAAAAATCATCGCTACTTAAGTCCTGCTGTCATACAAACCTTCTCCTGTATAAAATAGTTGGGCAAAGTGCTTGTGGCATCACTAGCAATATGCAATTAAAACATACCCTATCCCTTTAAAAAACATTTTCCCAAAGCAATTTACAATGGACAATAAAAAAAACAGCACCCACTCATATACCGTGCAATTTTATGAGCATAAAGGAGTTTATTTGTTTTCCTGCTTTAGAGAGACGTTCCTCCTGCCATGGTAACAGACAGTGAAATGCTCTTATTGCTCTCTCTCTCTCTCTCTTTTTAAGCACAGTGGGGAAAGTAGTGGACATCAGCAAATCTACCTCTTACATAGACAATGAAGGGCTGCCTTTTGTTTTGTTTTAATTCTCGAAGGCTACGCAGTCTTCCTCTCCAACACTGCTTTGTGTGCATGACTAAGTCTTTTTTTAAGTGGCACAAGACTTACTTACACACTTGGCACTTGCTCCCTTCCATTATATGGGGACAGAAATAGCACTGTCTGTCACTGGAGCTTGCTTCACCACAGTGCTAAGAATAAAAAACCATTTTGAATCATCTGCAAAGGCAGGCATAAAAAAAAGCTGCCAGCAACTCATTTTATCACATCAACTGATGTGGCAAAAGGAAAGCGATACCACTCAGCTCAGGAGTGTTGGTTGGATAAATCCAGTCATATTCTAGAGTCGGTGCTTAAGCCTTTTGAAAGGCAGAAGACTGCAAGAGATGAACACCAGAGGGCAGGCATTCACCAGCAATCAAGAATTGCAATCCAGGTACTGTATAACCAACAACGTACAGTAGTCAAAAATATTTGAAGCCACAACTGGAAACCAATATAGAAAGTCCACCCGGTCTACTTTCTTGTACTTCAGAAATTGGAGTACAGTGAACTTCAACTTCCAGTACGAGGCATAGAATATATCACCTATTTGGGCAAGCGCGTGAGAGTTGTAAATAAAGCTAGGCAAGTGTGAACATCCTTAAGGCAGATATAGTGAAACACCCACAAAAGGAGGGGATGACGACATGCAAAAGAGAGATACCATGTCTATAGAACAGGCACCCCCAAACTTGGCCCTCCAGATGTTTTGGGACTACAACTCCCATCATCCCTAGTTAACAGGACCAGTGGTCAGGGATGATGGGAATTGTAGTCCCAAAACATCTGGAGGGCCATGTTTGGGGGTGCCTGCTATAGAACTTCTTAGGCTAACAGATTTTGATTAAACTATATTGCTCCAAAGTATCCACCACATACAGTCAGCTACCTCTCACCTATTCTCTGTGGAGCAGAAAAACTGGACCCAGGGATTCGTGTTGCTATCTGAGGAGGGGGGCAGGTACATAACCTCCGAGAAACAAGTCAGCAGGAGCTTCAGGAGCTCTGTCCTGAAAAACACAACAGCAAGAAATCCCAGTTGCATGAGGCTGTAAGGAATGCAGGGGGTTGAGAGCTAATGGAGGGGTAGTTTCGGATTCTCTGTTGCAATGTCAACTGAGCAACCTTTCACCAACCACCAGCTTAATATACATTACTAAATGCATTTTTCTTCATGTTGGCATTTTTAAGTGGTCACTGAGTAGTTTTTTCCTCTTATCAAATATATGCTTTTTCTAGGAGCGCTATTCCTTGAGCCACAGGCCACATATGCACTCTCCCATTCACAGTAAGTAGCTATTAGCATTTTGCCTTTTGTTTGGCCCTATTCCATGGAGCCCATCTAAGCAAAACAGTGACAGCGGGAAATAAAATGCAATGCAATGCCCGGTGTAGCCTTTGCATTAGCACTGTTAGCTTGTGCAACTTCATATATTGATGATGCCTTGGTTTTCATATTCTATCAGACACCATTTAGAATGTGGACTTGAATAGAAAAAAAAAAAAACACTTCCCCATATATGAAATTAAGATTCTTAAAATGCCTTTAGTCCTAGTCTTCAATACCATAAGGTTATTAGCACCTAGCTTCCGCCCATACAAAGAAAAGCCTATTGAGATGCTCACATTTCTGTATAGTGCCAATCATCCTGCCAGCTCTGCTTTTGTCTCTTCTGGAGTATTTTTTTATATACTTACCTGTTCAAATCATGGTTGTAGCTGGGCTGTGGGGAGTGAGCAAACCCAACACCAGCCTCCCAGATGTATTCACAGCTGTCAATTGCATGGATATCCTCAGCTGTGTCCTGGAAAAGAAGTCAGGAGATGAAAGATAAATACTCATGCAAACCAGAAGTGGGATTTACTTTGACTTTTTACTAGCAGAGGCTCCTGCTGAATCTTCCAGCTGAATGAATGGCCAGGATAACCAAGATCTGGGTAAATACCTCCTTATGCCAAGGATCTCTTGTATATAGATTAAGAGGATCTGAGAGGTTCAAGCAGCAGAGAAGTGATATAGGGCTACTAGGGATAGACCAATCAGTCTATTTCCAGTTGGTGCTGATTTACTATGTGTTTGTTCAGAAGTCTGTTGTCTGCCCTTTTCCAAAGTTTTTAAAATCCATACAAAAACATCATGAATTCAGATACATAATTAAATACATATTTATCATAAAACAGGTATTTAAATACACAGAGTAGGATTCAACTAATGAGTCCCATCAGAAGCCTGCACAAGGACTTCCACATGTGCAATAGGGCTTCTCCTCTTTCGCCCCTCCCATGCCCTTCAAAATTGGCTTGGGGAGGTGGGGGTTGGAAGAACCCCAAAAACAACACATGGAAGGAGAGGGGGTGTCATTCTATCTGACAAGCTGAAATGTTTGCATTGACAAAACAACTGTAATAGCACAAGGTTGAATTCCTCCCATAATTAATGCCAATGAGTAAATTTCTAATTGTATTTTATCCTAAAACACAAGTTAACAAATTTTGGTATGTTTTTGAGCCAAGAACCGCATTGCAAAACTTGGAGAAGCACGAAATCCAAAACATAGTCATGTTCCAATCTGCGTATTAGCCCAGCAGGCGTAAGTGAAGTCACTGAAAAATGCAGAACAAACAAAATTCACTTCCAGTCTTGAATGCCACACATCGCAACACACAGCTATGTTATGTTTTGTTTTTGTAGAAACTGATGATGTATGCTTTTATATTAGTTTATTACAATTTAGAGAGGCAGAGTTATGACAAGGTTGTTCCATTAGTGCCACAGGGCTTCCTTTCCCCATGTGCCCCTGGCACCCACAATCACACCCACAAAGGAGATGAGGGCGGCACAGGGGTGTGTGGTAAGAAAAGAGGAAGCCCTATTGTGCAGGTGGAAGTCATTGTGCTAATGGAATGACTCTGTTGAATATAACTGAAAATGTGTCGCTATTTTCAATCTTCTGTTTAGATGAGCACGTCATGCATCTGGGAAGGTGGCATCTGGTCCAAAAAAGCTTATGGTACAATAAACGATGCCACAAGACTGTTATTTCTAGTCTTGCATTCTGGACTATCATTCAGGACAAATCAGGTAGTCTCAGACATGTTTAGTAGCAAACAGATCCCACAATAGTGTTGTTGTTGTTTAGTCGTGTCCGACTCTTCATGACCCCATGGACCAGAACACGACAGGCACTGCTGTCTTCCACTGCCTCCCGCAGTTTGGTCAGACTCATGTTAGTAGCTTTGAGAACAACCATCTTGTCTTCTGTCGTCCCCTTCTCCTTGTCCCCTCAATCTTTCCCAACACCAGGGTCTTTCTTTTCCAGGGAGTCTTCTCTTCTCATGAAGTATCCAAAGTATTGGAGCCTCAGCTTCAGGATCTGCCCTTCCAGTGAGCACCCAGGCCTGATTTCCTTCAGAATGGATAGGTTTGATCTCCTTGCAGTCCATGGGACTCTCAAGAGTCTCCTGCAGCACCATAATTCAAAAGCATCAATTCTTCGGCGATCAGCCTTCTTGATGGTCCAGCTCTCACTTCCATACATCACTACTGGGAAAACCATAGCTTTAACTATATGGACCTTTGTCGGCAAGGTGAGGTCTCTGCTTTTAGCTCTTCATCCATATTCTTGCTGTCATTTTTCTGTGTGAGCTTTTCAAGGCCAATAAATCATTACTCACATGAAGACCCCCTTCCCAACAGCACACACTTTTCCTTTGTTATCCAGCTTTATTAAGGTTGACTACTTTGTCCTTCTCTTATTTTCCCAGTATTGTTTTTTGGCAGCAACATGCTCTATTCTGTGCCACAAACAAATCACTGGGACCACTTTTATGGAAACAAGCAGCCATTGAATACAGTGGTGTTTTATTTTACTTTTCAGGAGCAGCTGAAGCAAAAGGGGCCTCAGATTAATGTGCTCAAATTAAGGGCATCTGGCATCATTAAAACAAATCATTCCGGTGCTTTAATTAAGAAAGTTCTGTGCTATCCTTTCCCTGGCACACATGGAGTGGCATTTACAACTTTTGCCTAATGCCTCAGAATTTCCATTATACTGTATAATGGTCAACCTCACACATCCCACCACAGAGACAGGACAACAGTTTGAATGGCTGGAGCAGCAGCCAACTCTGCCTGCCTACTTTGGCACAATTGTGTAGAGAGCATTGCCTTCTGTAGAGGAGTACAACTTTTAAGCTCAATCTAACAGCTGCAATCTCTCCATGGAGCCAACATTTCACTGAAGGCAAATAATCAAATAAGTTGTGTTCCCCCGCCCCCGCCCCCGCCATAAGTCACTCAGAGCTTTTAAAAATCTCTCTCTGATGTAAGTTCAATCAGTAGAATTAAAAAAGGAGCATTGCATAAAATGTGTCCAGTGAGCTTAGGGATACTTCTGCTGAGCTAACCTTGCCTCAAATAGAACGCCAATGAAAGAAGCAAGATGGCGCAATGATCATAATGGCTGAGATGCAGTAATGGGGACAGTGTCAGCAACTCAGTTAAAGGTTCACTCAACAACAACACAACACTCTGCCAGCAACACTCCTTGGACAGTTTGTACCAGGCAACTCCAATTTAGTTTTTCCAAGAAAACTATCATGAAAGAAAAAAGCTTCCTAATTTGACAGAACAGGCCAAATAGTCAGACTCTATTTACATCACTTACTCCTCTGCAGCTTGAAAGCATCATGCAGTGGTAGTGGGGAAGAGAGGCAGAAGGATCATGTGGTGCTCCCGAACCCCTACAACCAACTTGGTTTTGAATCCAGTGTAGATTCCTTAACATAGTAACTGGTGCTAGCCTTTGCAGGGTGGTGGGTTGCTATAGCTGAGGATGGGGGGCAATTTCATCCAGTATGCATTTTAAGCAAATGGCACAAATGTGCGCTGGTAAGAAAATAATTGTATATTTAAATTTGCACTTCTATGAATTTCATAACCTAGTTCTTGGATCGAAAGTATATGAAATGTGTAAAAAAAAACATTTAGAAATGCACTTATTGTATTTTGGTAGTCTATTTAAAAAAATAAATAAATCAGATTAATGAGTAAATATAATGGATTTATGAATGTATGAGAGACTGACATGTTAAATTGATTCACCCATCTCTAGTTACAGCAGGTGTGCAGAGGCTAGCCATGTAGAAAACTATTTTCAAGCACACCCCACCAAATAGGAAGGCACAGGGGGTAGATTCAGCATTAGTCACACTAATTTTCCCATACATGAGTCACTATTCTGCAGTCAACAGCTTTTCAATATTGCTGGAGGCCCTTAGAATGACGCACTATGACAAGAGTAATTTCTACTCTTGCCATCAAAAGAACCCTTGCCATCAAAAGAAACCACAGGCTACACATATTGTACCAAGGCTCTTCCACAGAGCCCAAAGGCACCCATCCATTTTATTTTTTAAAAGTCCTTGCTAATACTATTTAATTATTGCATATTATGCATGCCTGTTACTACAGATGAGATACTACTTAAATATGCTAAAATATGACAAAGGAAAGAAAGGAAAAGGAAAGAAATGTAAAAACAAGCTTTTGGAGATTATTGCAGTATGTGCCAAAGGATCAGAAACCGAAAGGTAATTTAAAAGAAACAGATATCTGAAAGATTCACAATTATTATTTTTATGGGTTCATCAAATTTTGGGTCATCAGTCTAATGTTAAATGCAGGATGTTCACCACGCTACTTGCAAATGGAATACAAATTCATGAAGAAGCATACTATGCCCTACATTCAACACAGAGTTAGGCAAACCTGTTGGGTAAGCATGCCTAGCTCTGTGCTGAATTGGGGCCTATAGGTGTGGATATTTTCTGTTAACATTCTAAGCAGGGCTTTATTCAAAACTCACAGTGCAATCCTAATCATGACTACTAAGTATTATCGAGCTGCAACCTTAACCTGTCAGGATAGAACAAAATCAAATTATTGAACTCACCACATTGTTTTTTCTGTGGGTCTGGACAGTGAATTCTGGACAAAAGAGCAAATCCGCAATGGCCAGAAGCAGTGACTCAGCAAGAGGCCTAGCATTTTCATCATCTTCGTCTCCCTGCCAATCAAAGGATAAGTTAAAGCATACTTGATCTGATCTTGACACTGACTGCAAAGCAACATTACTTAGTTCACTTAGTTTCCTTTGGAAGCACACGAAACACATGTGTTGGAATAGGTTCTACCAAGAGGCACTGATGGAGGATTCAGAAAAAGCCAAAACTATGGAGGAGGAGAAAATGCAAGAGAGTAACCCTAAAAGAGGCAGTGCTACTGAGGGAGAGGGTGGTGCTGTGGTCTAAACCACTGAGCCTCTTGGGCTTGCTGATTGGAAGCTCAGTGGTGTGAATCACATGATGGGGTGAGCTCCCGTTGGTTTGTCCCAGCTCCTGCCAACCTAGCAGTTTGAAAGCACACCAGTGCAAGTAGATAAGTAGGTACCGCTGTGGTGGGAAGGTAAACAGCGTTTCCATGCGCTCTGGCTTCCGTCACAGTGTTACATTGCACCAGAAGCGGTTTAGTCATACTGGCCACATGACCCAGAAAGCTGTCTGTGGACAAATGCTGGCTCTCTCGACCGGAAAGCTAGATAAAGCGCTGCACACCATAGTTGCCTTTGACTGGACATCCAGGGGTCCTTTACCTTTACCTACCTTTAATGAACTGAGTGAAGCAACATGCTTGTTTTTATTTAGAACCAGGCCTATTTCTATGGGTAAGGGCTGTGAACACAGTTTATCTATTTCTAGGATAAATATAAGGAGTGGGACACAGCTGTTTCCATGTTCTAGCTGAGGAAGCAAGTCTAAGCACTAACATTTTTTCTCGGGACCACCCAATGGCAGCCTGACCGAGGTAGGAATTGAAACAAATGTTGCTGGATGATCTGTTTGAAATGTGTTATAGAGGCATGGGGTTATTCAGCAAGGAGATGCTCTTAGTTTTGCTGGGGCAAAACAAGTCTCTTCCTTCAGCGGCCCAAGTGCTTCCAGGCATCCAAATCAAGCCCTATTCTTCTATCTCAGCACTGGTGCTTCAGTCACAAGTCTGCAGCTGTTTCCAAGGGAACCATACATCCCCTCTGCAGGCCTGTAGCACTGCCACTCAAAGCTCATCCTGGATCTCAGACTCTCTTCCAGCAGAGGGGGAGGGACAGCAGCTTATCTGTGACAGCCAGGCCTGTATCAGCCTGTGCATGACACAGAGCCCTTCACTCATGGCAAGCAGGCTAGACTACAATAATGACCTGCATTGATCCGACGTTATCTAGTACCATATCGGGGCAACCAATAAAAGCATACCAAGTGCAGAAATAGAAAACAAAAGAGATGAAAACCAGCTGGCTGCCCTTCCATTCATCTTTGAAATCAGAGAAGGAAAAATAGTGTCTAAGAATCTTAAGGGCAAAAGCATCAAATCAATTAATCACAGACATGAGTTATTGTTAACATGGGATGGATTTAACACAGAGCCGTGGCCTTCAGTGGAACATACAATGCACAGCTCTTGAGGTAAGCACCAATTACAATCTCCAGCTTAAGCTCCACTGAAATGAATAGGCAGAATATACAGTTGTGCTCTTATAACTCTTGCTCATTTTAATGGGTCTAGCCTAGAAGAAACTCCTGAAAAAGAACAGAGCCCATAAATTGACCCCCATAAATTATTTGATGTTATTTAGTCAACAAAAACATTTTCATACATATTCCCAATATTTCAACTACTGCAATATTTGATCAATTTAATCATTTAAAATGTTATTGGAAAGTGAACACATTTAAATAGGTTGAAAGTCTGTATGAGGATGAACTATAGTAAAGCAAAATGAGGCAAGAAAGCACCACCATGCTGTACACAAGCTGTAATTGGCAGTGGGGACTATTTTTAAGCAAGTCATTCTGAAGATATGGTGTGGAAACAGATTTCCGTGGCATTCTCAGTTTTAAAATTTGCAAAAACAAAAACAAAACAAAAATCCCACTAACAACTCAAAGAAACACATAAAGCGGTTTCATCCTGTGTTGCTTATGGTTACAAAACTGCAGTTTGTGAAACAAAACAAAAACGTTCCAAATTCTACAGTAAAGGTAAAGGTACAGCTGACCATTAGTTCCAGTCGCAGACGACTCTGGGGTTGCGCATTCATCTCGCTCTATAGGCTGAGGGAGCCGGCATTTGTCCGCAGACAGTTTTTCTGGGACATGTGGCCGGCATGACTAAGCCGCTTCTGGCGAAACCAGAGCAGCGCATGGAAACCCCGTTTACCTTCCCGCCGGAGCGGTACCTATTTATCTACTTGCACTGGACGTGCTTTCGAACTGCTAGGTGGGCAGGAGCAGGGACCGAACAACAGGAGCTCACCCTGTTGCAGGGATTAGAACCGCTGACCTTCTGATTGGCAAGCCCTAGGCTCCGTGGCTTAGACGCCCAAATGAGAAACCAAATCAAGAAAACATGCAAAGTGGCTGAATACTCAATCTTTGGTTGCAGAAATTTCTGTGCTTTGTCAGATTTAAATTCCTTGACAGAAGTGGGAGGTTTAGAGACTAGAATGGCATTATAGAAGTCAAAAGCAAATAATTTTTATTACCCATTGGGGAAAAGTGGGCAAAAACAACTCACAAACTGATTGCTTCCAGACAATATTAAGAAGTCCGCCCCACTTAGTGTTGCACTAGGGTTAGCACATTTTCCAAGTCCCATTTTCTAAGGCCAATGCAGAGAACACATTTCAAGTGTTCAACACAATTTACACCCATCACAACCCTATTCCCACAAACACTTGGGCTGCACACATAGTCTTTGGGGGAAATAATTAAGAATGCCACCAGCCATCTCTTCAGGAGAAGGAAATGGGTTTGGATTCAGTCCTTTCACCTCCCCACCCAAGCTAAACAGCTGATTTGTGGGATATACATATACATATACATATACATATACAGTACATATATATATTTTCAAGGTTCAAAGCAAGGTTTTGGCATTGGTATACACAGCCCTATACACCTTGGGACCAGGATAACTTGAAGTTTCTACATCCCAGCTGATCATATATGTATATATGATCATATATGTTGTTATTGTAAATACCAACAACAACTGAAACTACTGATAATATGTCTGAACCCTGAAAACTATTGTGATTGTGGTTGTTGGCTCTGAACAAGCATGACTTGGAACAAGAGATCAATAGTACAGTCAGTCCTTGCCATTTTTCACTGGCACTGCACACCAAAATTACTCCTTAGCAGGCTATTGCAGATGCTGAGTAAGATGCAAAATTCAGCAATGAAAAGCACCTTATGTTGTCCTTCCGAGGACATCACTAGTCTAGGTTCATTTAATTTTCTTCCCTCCCATCCCATTTATAGATAGAATGAATTTTGACAATTCTTCAACACCAGGTATCCTTTTGAGAATGACCAGCTTTCCCTTGAGATGCCCATGGATGAAAGATAGTTTAAAAGATACAGGCTTGGACAAAGCAAGGTGTCTGCTTTACCAGTCTTTCCATTATGAGCCTCCAGTGGTCCATTAAATATGTTTCAGTGCTTCATTTTAGAAGGTAGAAATGCTGCCAGGATCAGAGCAAACCAAGCAACACAGTGCAGACATGCCTCGGCCTGGGAGAAGTTTTCCTACCTCTAGATGAATATAATTCAGTAGTTTAAATAAATTAATCATTACACTTTGATTAAGAAGAAGTCCTGCCTCCTTCATCTGTTTAAAAGCAGTAGTACAGTTCAATAGATACATACCCCTCCTCGACCTGCTCCGGGAACGGTTGACCAGAAAAAGCCTCTCCAGTCGGGATCCTCAAAAATATAGGGTAGGATGCGGGTCAACAGGCGGCTACAGTTCAGGACAATCTGCTTTTCCTTATCAGAGTGACAGCCACTCTCAGCTCCCTGCACCAGCTTTTCCACTGCCTGGAACAAATAAGGTAAAGCAAATGACAGGAACTACTGGCATGCAGACACCCATTATTGCCACAGATAATTCAAGTTTTCAAATGGTTACTGCAGCAGCAGGATTTAATAAATGCAAAATTATTTATTATTAGTGCTGGCCTCTGTTTGAACATAATACATAGGTAACATCCAATGTTGCCATCCCATTTGCACAACAGATTTACATTCATTTCACAGACCCTGCTCTTCTAGCCCCTTCCCCCACCCAAATTTGCTTTTGGAACAGATTTTGAGGAGGGGGGGAGAGGAAAGGGAAATACTTTTTGTGAGCATTTAAATCTGATCATGCAATGCTGTATATTATCCAATACTGAAATCCATCTGAAAAAGACGTTTTTTTCTGAGAATGTGACAATTCAGTAAAGGGCGGGGAAGAGAAGGAATTTCAAGGCTTAGAAGTGCGTAATCAAAATCTTACTTTCTTCCTTGATCTTGAAAAATGACTGAAGGTTCCACAGATGAATATGCTGCTCTATGAGAAGTGCTCTTAACAAGTGCCAAGCATAATGGAAGAGGTGGGAAATATGGATCCAACTGGTCAATAGATTTGTAAAGTATGGGGAGAGAGCATGCCAGACTTCCAAGATAAATACTTGAGATCAAGTTAATATCACTGTTTTTCAGGAACAAGGTCACTGACTGCAGTATAACCCTACCAGCAGCAGTCCATGCCAACTTCTATTTTTGCAGTTATTATCTGATATTCCCAGATACATTTTTAGTGGAGGGAGTCTGCAGTATGATATACATTACTCTTGAAAATGAACTCATATTTGAATTGGAAATGCAAAGTACATTTTGAGGATCAATATGCCACTTCCAGCTCTTGGAGAACTATCAGAAATTGTTTAACATGACTGCTTACATAGTTTGAATAGCAAGCATCCAGCCCAGTGATTTGCAAGGTATGTAAAGTCATATTAAATAGAGTGCTCTGCAAGTAAATACTGCACAGCGGACTAGCAATAGTCCAGTCTACAAGTACTGGTGGTACAGTAGATACAAACAGGTTCCTCTTTCCTCCATTTACCAAAGAGTAAAAGAAGAGGGAAAACCTCATATATTAAAAGTATTTTCAATGTCTGAATGAAACACTGCTTGTCATTATTCCAGAGTAGAGCAGTTGAAGTTCCTATTGCTGAATATGGGAGAACTCTCCTGGGATACATCTTAGTGGTATGCAATTATCATAATGTGCTACTGTGCCACAAACATGTACAGAAAAAAGACAGACCCGCTTGCTTATTTTCTATACCTGAAAGCAGGAAACTACAAATTCGATGCCTATCCCCTGTCCAAGACAACCTTGTGCTGTTAAAGTCTTCTCTGTTAGACAGAGAATTACAAATATTCTGCTATAATGAATAAGAAATCTAAACAAGAAGAGATAAAACCAAAGTCTTTAACAACCACCTCAACTTATAATGCAAGAGTTTAAACCTGGAATACAAGATGTAATAATACAAGAAGTGCATTTTTATAAATACTGAATTTGCTCTGGGGCTCAATTTTCTGAGGCAGGAAGTGTTGTTTATTTAAGGAATGTATCCCCTGTTTTGCAATATATGAATATATGTCTCAATGTGGCTTGCATATATATATATATATATATATATATACACACACACACACACACACACACAGAGAGAGAGAGAGAGAGAGAGAGAGAGAGAGATAACCACATCAGAAAATGGAAATATTACAGCAACATTCATAGTGCCTGGGCCTCCTGAAATAAAACTGCTTTAACCTGGCATCTGAAACTTTGCAGAGACCCTATCACCAGTCTTCTCGCATTGCAAGATGGTCCACTGCAGGAGGCACAAGCAATTTACTAGAAAAGCAAGTTCTAACTTGTTTTCCTTTTCACCAATTTCTAACTCGTTTTCCTTTTCACCAATATCATTCCCTCATCACCACATCATGTTCAGAACTAGAAAAGCATTTCTGGCAGCAATTTTTTTAGCCTCTTAGCGATCAGGTACAAGGAGTTTTTCATTCATGGTAATGATGATGACCTTTTCTTTTCCAAAGCATTTTAGGGGGAGGCTGGAAGCACAGCCACTGGTCTTCAGCCAGCCTTTCCTTTTCTCTGAAGAAAACCTCTGGGACCATCCAAAGGCACTCTAAGGAAAGCGAGGGAAGAAGGCTAGGTGGCTGAATGCCTGCACTTTGCTTTTCACCTGGCCCAGCACCAAACGTTTAAAAATTGTTTTTAAACCTAATTTAAAAATAAAATAAAAATTGGGAGGGGCAGGGGGTCTGGGCCCAAGGACACCATGCTGCCTGCAGACACCATATGGGGGACTCTAGGCTTTAAAGAACATGAGAGTCCCTATAATGGGATTCAGAGGCATAACTAAGGTCACATGTAGTTTGACTCTTAGGTCTGCTTTCTTGGGGAGGGTTAGAAAGATGGTATTCTAAAATTCAGCTGGTAAACGTAAATCCTGAGCAAACTTAAACTAGCAAAAGTCTGTCTGATCCTTTGATCATATGCATATGTAAGTATCTACAGTTAAAACACATGTGAGCTTTATAACTGGAATTCAGATCTTTGCACTCTTATTCTTGCCTTGCAGGCTACTGCTGTCCAAGACTGATTGCCATATTTAATCCTGTTGAAGTTTAACTACAGCTTTCATGTTTGCCTACCCTGCAGGGTATTAGTAGTTTGATACAATTTCCTCTTCCAGATTACCATAAACCGCAACTAACAATGAATCTACTGAAGAATCTTTCTATTGCCTTGGTGCTAATTTAGGATTAATTGGAATTATGGAGTCATTTCAAAAATGGTGCATTCCACATGGTCTCTACTTCAGAGTGATGGACATCTCATCCTGGATTGGTTTACCTTTGGCCAAATGCCCCCCTTTGAATGAGCTAATGTTTGTATAACTGAATTTCACAGTGGGGGCAATACAGGAAGAAGAATGCCTTTTACCTTATAACACAAAGTAGCCAAATTTGAAGGAGATTCTTCCCTCACAGCTCTGATTTCTGCAGCAGGAACAAGAGCAAAAACATCTTGGACTGAAGTAGCTGTATCTGCCCAGAACTGGTCCCAGAACGCATCATCTGTTGCTTCTACAGGCTGAAGAGACACAAATATCAAAGGATTGAATTGATTCAGCATTTTTATGCTGCTTTTTCCAACAGCAAAGTTGAGGTCAAAGCAGCCCACAACAATAAAGATAAGAACACTTCCATCAGTATAATCATAGCACATCAGTAAGCAAAAGTGGACCAATAAAAAAAGACATTCAATACAAACCCATGCTTATTCAAAAATAATTTATCAGAAATGACTGCTAAGCACTAGCCCAGTGCCAGGTGACATAACTCCTATAGAAATGGGTTTTCTCACCCAATGCAGCAGCACAACCTGAGAAGGCAGGTGGGAGTAGTCAGGTGGTCCTTAATGAAAACATACAAAACCTGGAAATGGGAATGACTTTTGGGAAAGCTAAGAGCCACAGAAGGCTGATCAGAAGGCAGGGAGTAGGTTAAAAACACCACCACACAATTATAACATACATTGGTTTTTGAGTTGCCGGTTGAATACTTGATGTGATCACTTTGTTTATCAAGCAGACATTTGAATGAAGTCCATGACCAAGGAACACCCAAAGCCATCCAACCAAATCAACCCAATACTACTGACCAGTTGGACAAATGTAAATGCATTATTTTTTAAAAAAATTGAGGATCTTGGAGAGACCCAAGTAGGGTAGAAAAACTGAAGGGAAATGATGTAGAGAAGCTGGGAGCAAAAAGGCAAGGGCTTGGGGCCAATGGGAAGGGGCAAGAAGCTGTGGTGAGATTCGGCAGGTCCCTATGAAGCTACACCAACATCTCGTTTGTTCGTTGCAGCTTTCAAGACAGACGCTTTGACAGACACTTAACTTTAATAGAAACCAATGCATGTATGGGAACAGAGCTATATACACAGGTAGAGTAACACACAGCATTCTGGACATGGGTGCACATCTACATGCATATAGTTTATGGTACAGGCAACCACAAAAGTCATACTGAGCATACTTGATTATTTTGTGCCAATACAGTCACTCTAAGAATTCCAAGTGAAGGTTTTCTCTCTTAATAAAGGAAATAAATTTCAGTCATTACAGACTCACTGAATACTACTCAGCAGAACAAGTCAAGACATCAGGTAGAACAAATATTCTATCGTGATCTTGTGTGACTGACATAGTAAAAGCTCCAAAAGCAAACAGCCATTCTTGCCTAATAGCAAGTTATTCATGACATTCGGCAACTTCAAATTGTGTTTGGAAAGGGTGAGGAGAGGAAAGATGACTGCTTGTTTAAACAAAGACAATTTCCTGGCTTCCAATTTCCTGGCTTTACAGCAGATAAAAGTATCCAATTGTTAAAGAACAGTTTAAAAAGCCAAGTGACAGTGAGAAACTTTGTCATGCCTGATTAATGACTGGATGTGATGAAGGAGCTGAGCTATCGATAGGTGATGTTGTGGAGAACTAGCCTCATGCCAGGTAGGGGTTAAATGTTCTGACAGTTAGAACCCTCAGGGGCGGGCTTAGCCTGGGTATAAAACACCCCTCCCAGTGGGCAGACAGTTAGTTGGAGTGAGAGTTGAAGTGTGGGCAGGAGGAGTTAAGTGCGGGGAGTTGAAGTGTGAGTCAAGAGATAGAGCTGGGAGTTTAGAGTCTTAGGTGGATGTTAGCAGAGAGGATAAAGAGATTGTGAAACGCATTGTTATTGCTATTTAGTTAACATTTAGAGGTATTAGGCCGGTAACATTTTAGAGGTATTAGGCCGGTATAGGACAACTGTTATAAGCTTATTGAACAACCGTTATTTTATCAGCAACCACAAGCTTTTACGCAATAAACATCTTTTTAGTTCACAATATCCTCGTCTGTGGTGAATGAAGTAAGCAGGATCCAGCTAGTAGTCTGAAGGGCTGCTGCTGGGAACTGTTTGTCGTTGGTGCAGCACTCATAGACCGTAAAACGTCCGGGGGTGGGCTGTACAGGGCGAAGGGCCCGCGACATTAAAGTGGTGGCAGCGTCGGGACGAAAGATTGTCATAAAGTGGTGGTCACATTGAGATCAAAGATCTAAAGTGTTGGCAAGAAGTGCCAAGGTACAAGAAGGATTTAAGGGTGACGCATTGTGTGAAGTGTGAGGCTTAAAGAGGATTTAAGCAAACTTCTGTGAGACTCTACAATCTAGTCAGGAAGGGGATCGCATACACCTGGAAAGGGAGAAGGGGAATTCAGAGAGGAATTACCTGGCCCTAGGGTGTGGTGTGATAGCGCCTAAGACTGTGAGATTGTGAGAGAGTTACAAAGATACTTTGCGTTTGAAACTATTTCAGGCAGAAAGGTTTATAGTGAGAGGTCGGAAAAGTACGCTGGACAAAGTGCACTGAGGTAACTTTAGGCGTGACTTTGGACCTAAACTGTGGAAACTAAGCCTGGAGAAATAGTTTAACTGAAACATCCTTGATTTAAGTACAGAAATAATACCACCAAATAAATAGAAAATGCCACCTAGAAAGACTAAAACAGCTCTTAGGGACTCACAAGTAGAAAGCTCTGAAGAAGAAAATGGGGTTTCCCAAATTGAGGAAACCAGTACTGAAACAGTTAACAAAAATCCTGCTGAGGGGACTAGTTTTAAAGCCTCAGAGGAATTTGAGAAATGGAAACTAGAACAAGAATATAAACTGAAGGAATTAGAAATGAGATTGCAAGCTGAGGAAAGAGAGAAAAAATTACAAGCTGAAGCAAAAGAGAGAGAATTAAATATTGAGAGAGAGAGAGAGAGAGAGAGGCAAGAGAACTACAAGAGAAAGAAATGAAACTAAAAGAGAAAGAAATGACCTTAAATATTGAGAGAGAAAGAGAACGGGAGGAAAGAGAATATTTATTAGAAATGAAAAGACTTGAATTATCAGCTGTAGATAATAGAAACAACAACAATAGTTCCACACAAAATCCTAGCAGGGTGGATTTAAAAAGATTCCCTGACTTCAGAGATAAAGACGATCCTGAAGCGTTTATCATTTCTTTTGAGAGGGCTTGCGAAGATTTTGAAGTAAAAGATGAGGAGAAAATGCAAATACTGAGAGCTCGTATTAGTGGAACATTAACAGAGATTTATTCTCAAATGCCATCTGATCAATCTAAAGATTTTGAAGCATTTAAACAGTTGGTTTATGTTAGATTCGGAATTACTGCAGAACAACTGAGACAAAAGTTTAGAACAATAAAAAAGGTGCGTGAGGAAACATTCGCTCAATTAGGAGCTAAAACAACAAATTATTTAAACAAGTGGCTAGAACAGGAGGGTGCTGATTCTGTGGCAAAAATAAAAGAGGTGATCGCATTGGAACAATTTTATGACACGATTAATAGTCATCTGAAGTATTTAATTAAAGAAAGACGACCTAAAACCATCCTGGAAGCTGCTAATCTGGCAGATGAAATAAATGAGATCCGAGAACACGCTTATGATGCCCCAAAATATAAGGACAAACAGTGGGAAACAAATAAGTTTAAGAGAATGCAACAGCCCACAAAGTTTACCACAGAAACTGCCAAGAAAATTTTTCCCGCCAATGCAAATGTTCCCCATAACACGCCTATGACAACGGGGGGGACTGAGGGAAAAGTAAATAAATATAGTGAGGGTAAAAGGCCTGAATTAATCTGTTGGCAATGTGGGAAAAAAGGCCATAGACAACTGGACTGTAGAACTGAAATCAGAACTAGGAGTGCAAATACTATCCCTCAGAAGCAGACATATTGTGTCCAAACTGTGGAGACAGAGCCAACTGCCAACATGGTTGCCACGACAACCGAGGCCCAGTCAGAGGCTGATGAGTTACCAGTGGCCCAAGTTGTGAGGTGCTATATAATTCAACAAGATGACATGTTATTACACAAAACAGGAGAAGAAATTTGGGTGAATGGTAAACCATATAAAGGCTTAAAAGACACAGGGTCTCAGATTAGTATTGTACATCCTGATTTGTTAAAGCCAGAAGACTTTATTAAAGGCAAAACAATCAGTTTAAAAGGAATATCAAAACAGCCAGAAATCTTGCCAGTCGCATTAGTTAATCTGACATATAAACAATGGTCTGGAAAATGGCAAGTAGCAGTTTCACCAGAAATCCCAGCTCCAATGTTAATCGGGTGGGATTTACTTGACCATGTACAGAGTGCATTTGTAATAACTAGGGCACAAAAACTGCGACAGTTACCTCAGGAGGAAAGGCCTGATACAATGGCTGAACTGACACAAGATACAAGTATAATGCCAGTTACAAATAGTCAAGCAGCTAGTTTTGCAGCCAAGCAGAAACTAGATACAGATTTACAGAAATATTTTCAAGCCACAGCCGTGAATACAGTATTAACCCCTGAAAGCCCGGAGCGGTTTATAGTCAACAATGGGTTGCTATACAGGGAGATTCTTTTAAAGCCTAATAGAGGGGGTAATGAGATCCACAGGCAACTGATAGTACCTACTGAATTCAGAACCAAGATAATACAACATGCACATGGCAGTATCTTTGGAGGTCACTTGGGAATCACCAGAACCAAACAAAGGGTGTCCCAAAATTTCTTTTGGCCTGGGATGGGCAAGCAAATAAAGTTATTTTGTCGAACGTGCCATACTTGCCAATTACAAGGACATGGGCAAGATAAAACAAAAGCACATGAGAGATCTTTTGAGCCAGGACAAGATATTTTAGTAATCAGACCAGTAAACAGTGACCAGTTACTACTGACATGGGAAGGTCCTTGTAAGATCAATTCAAAAATGAATGATATAAACAATATAATTCAGCATGGTGAAGGGAGGCGGGTCATGCATAAGGATATGATAAACCCAACCCAGTCACTAAACCATGAACCCAATCTAGACTACAGTAGTCACGTTGTTAAAAAAGCCTGTGATATTGGTAAAGGAGTGTCTACCTGCAATATGACCAGTGACCTATCTGTGAGATCAGTTAAAACAACTAGTCATAGTTACGATAAACCATTCATCAGTTGGAAAGATAGAAAGAAAGACGGACTGGAAGTTATAGCTGGCATGGGGGCCTATCGACTTTCTATGAAAGTGAAAGTGTTTCCTACACTAGAGATTGTGTGGTGGGAGGATGGGTACACTACTGCTCATGCAACACAAATAAATGTCCAAAATGAATGTGGTTACACAGCATCAACAGGGCTACCACGTCAAAGGCATACAAAAGTAGTCTTAAAATTGCTCGAAGTGGGAACTAATAAATCACTACAGACCAAAGATGAACTGACAACAAGGGAGATTGCTATGAGCAATAAGCAATCAGAGCTTGTTAGCCTACTTTCATTAAGAGATCACGCTTGCCTAGAGAGCTTCAGCAAGCTGACTAAAACAGAAGATATCCACAAACTTCTGCAAATAGTTCCCAGTGCATTTAAAAGCCAGACAACCAGCGTTTATGCAGCTTATGATGACCTGGAGATGTGTGTACAAGTCTGCGAGCTTAAACATTTAACAGAGAACCTGAAGGAGGGAGAGGTTGAACTAAGAGAGCTTTTGGCCCTGAGAAACAAGGACTCTACCCAGCTTGGGATCCACAATCGTTACAGACGCCTCGAGTGCAGGGATCGGCATGGGACTGTGTCATCTGGCCGAGGAAGACAGCTTACATCCCATCACGTATGGCAGAGAAAAGACTGGTGCCCAGAGAAAGATACTTCTTGCGACGGTTAAGGACGAGAAGGAGCGTGAAAGGATCCTAAACATCATCGCAGACGCCTTATAATGAAGACCCAAAGACAAAGGTTAATGGACAGTTACGGCTTTTCTTGCAATAAAAGCCTAACGCTGCATGAACTATTGTATATAATGTGAAAAGCCCAAATATTATGCCAGTATGATATGTGGAGTTAAGGTTAGTAAGCATAGAAAATGTTTATTTATGTTAATGTTTACAAATGTTGTTTGTATCAGAGGGATACTTTGGCTAGTAACTCCTCTGATACAAACCTAAAAAGGAGGGAGGTATGTGGAGAACTAGCCTCATGCCAGGTAGGGGTTAAATGTTCTGACAGTTAGAACCCTCAGGGGCGGGCTTAGCCTGGGTATAAAACACCCCTCCCAGTGGGCAGACAGTTAGTTGGAGTGAGAGTTGAAGTGTGGGCAGGAGGAGTTAAGTGCGGGGAGTTGAAGTGTGAGTCAAGAGATAGAGCTGGGAGTTTAGAGTCTTAGGTGGATGTTAGCAGAGAGGATAAAGAGATTGTGAAACGCATTGTTATTGCTATTTAGTTAACATTTAGAGGTATTAGGCCGGTAACATTTTAGAGGTATTAGGCCGGTATAGGACAACTGTTATAAGCTTATTGAACAACCGTTATTTTATCAGCAACCACAAGCTTTGTACGCAATAAACATCTTTTTAGTTCACAATATCCTCGTCTGTGGTGAATGAAGTAAGCAGGATCCAGCTAGTAGTCTGAAGGGCTGCTGCTGGGAACTGTTTGTCGTTGGTGCAGCACTCATAGACCGTAAAACGTCCGGGGGTGGGCTGTACAGGGCGAAGGGCCCGCGACAGATGTGTCCCTAAAACACAAAGACCAGAAAGCTGAAGAAGGTAAGCAAAGCATAAACTGGTAGAGCAGGTTTGTTCTGTAGTGGTTATATATTCCCATGAGATACTAATGTCAACTACTGTACCTCCCTGTCACCATCCTTCACATCCATAAAATGAGCCCCTTTGCATTCTCTAAAAGTAGGCACTTAATCACAGGTGATTGCCTTAATGCAGAAATTATTTGCATGTTAACCAATGGGCAACAAAGCAAGTCTGCATTCAGCTCCTTCTCAGTGAGGAAAAAGGAAAACAGAGTGAACAATCAGAAATAAATTCAGCAGGAAAGCATATTCATGGCACTGAACTACTGAGAATCAGGAATTTTAGTGGATTGTGTGCACAGGTGTAAAATGCATTTACACTGACATTCAGAATGATATAACCGAGTATTTAGGTAAAGAAGTGGCCCCTGACTCGATCAGAGTAACAACTACCCAGAATAAATAGGATTGGTATAAATGAGATGCAGTGTATTATGCAACTCAATTACATCCATTACCTTGACAAATATTCAGGTCACCACACTCTTTTCAACATGGCCCTGGGACAAACTAATGAGCAAATCACCCACAATGCAGATGGATTAAAAATGTGACTTGATGCATTATGCTGGATATGAAAAGGCAAGAAGAATGCAAAACTTACTGGAAGGAATATCAAATATAGTGTATTAGAATAGCAGACACAGCACTCATCAAATAAGTGTCAGCCTTGCCTCTTCCCTAAGCTCCACCCCCTCACAGTATCCTCTCCCACACCCTTAAGATGATGTCTGTCTCACACCCTACAAAATCCCCTTCTCAACTCCCAGAACAGCCACTTTGTATGTAAGGGTGGCCATTTTGTGTATGCACCCCAAGCAGTATTTTCAAGGTAGGTAGTGATCTATCCATGTTGGATTGGGGGATATACGAGCACTGGCCCCTTGTCATTAGCCGATATACTTTCCAGCCATGAAATTGTGTTAAGATGAACCCCCCCCCCCAAAAAAAAAATACCTCTGCAAGCTTATCTAGCCAGATGGTCATGAGGAAGCCAGAGAAGGAAGTACAGTACTATATGCTCTCAAGGCAATGATTCACCAGGGACTCTGCTGAGAAGGTTGTGCACTGGAAGAGTGTTTATTTACATGAGGAGGGTGGGGAGAATTCAGTGCTGTTCACCCATTTACCCCACCACATAATATTAATTTCCTTTTATTTTCCCCTCCCCCACTAAGAACCACGAAAATGTAAGGATCTCTGTAGTATATTAAAAAAAAACCATATTGAATATTACATTTGTAAATAATGTAAAATAAAAGTATAGAACATAAATTTTAAAAAAACCAGTTTGATTCTAGATCTACCCTCTGTTTCACTGGAATGCAGTATTTCCGGAAATACTGGATATCGTTCAGGGAATTAGGCAGAATGTCCTGGTCAGATGACTGCCAAGGGAAGGGGCCACTTCAGCAGAAAAGGCAGGTGTTCTACCTTACACTGAATAGTCTCCTGGCTGAAAAAAACAGCAAGTTTTTGCATTACAGAATCTTTCCCCAGACATAAATATTTGGACTATTCGTTATAGTAAACTGTTTCAACTATACTTCTTCAAATATCTTGAGTATGTTTGATCCAAAACTCTTTGTACAAAGCATGGAACAAGTTGGGGGCAGGGGAGAACATACTTGAGAACTATGCTTTTAGGTCACCTCCAAAATAAGCAGAGCCCAACAAAATTACCTTAAGCTGCTACCAGACTGATGTTCAGCTGTGCCATCCTTGATATGCCAAAAAGTTTCTACCACTTCCATTAGAATTAAAATGTATCTTGAAATAAAAAGGCATTGCAGACAAAGATATCTGAGCACAACATAACCACTTGCTATGGACATGCTGTGATATGTCTGCAAGCCTAAGAGGACCAAGGGTATTATAAGTGAGCTCATTATCAAAAGTAACTATTACCAGTGATGCATTTATGGCAAGGGGGTGGGTATGAAACCTACCATCATCACCCCCACTACAAATGTAGCCAAGGAGCACTGCTCTTATCATGCACCAGAAAATCAACAGCTACAATCATTTGATCTCACATCTCCATAAGTGAAATTCTAATGGGAGATATAGGAAACACAATTATCTTACAGTGTAATGCTTTAAATATCTATTTGTAAGTAAGACCCATTGAGTAAGGCAGGCCCACTGAGTTCAAGGGAACTTACATCCAAGTAATCAGGTACATGATTGCCACCTTAGTTGAATATTTGAGGAAAGGGGTTAGAGCCAGGAAACATAGCCGTAGTTTAAAGTACAGTGGTACCTCTGGTTGAGTACTTAATTCGTTCTGGAGGTCCGTTCTTAACCTGAAACTGTTCTTAACATGTAGCACCACTTTAGCTAATGGGACCTCCTGCTGCCGCTGTGCCGCCACAGCACAATTTCTGTTCTTATCCTGAAGCAAAGTTCTTAACCTGAAGCATTATTTCTGGGTTAGTGGAGTCTGTAACCTGAAGCATATGTAACCCGAGGTACCACTGTAATTGCTATAAAATAAAGCAAGAGATTTAATCTAGCCCCTCCAGACATAATCCACCCCAGACCTAAAGAAAATGAATGTGTGTATCAAGTGGTGTGTTGTGCATTTTAGTTCTGTCTTAACAGCTTTGCTTTAACTTGAGAGAAAGGAGCTACTTAAATTCCAGTGGACCTGATAATTTCCAGAGAATCAACAGCTCTGCACAAGATTCCTGAGGAAACAGGATACATCTGCAGAAACAAGAGAATAGTGCTACCCTTTGAAACAGGAAAAGGCAATAACGCACTCTTCCAAATCAGCATTAGCTAGATTTTCAAATAATGGTACCTTAATAAAGATAGTGCAATGCAAAATTTTGGACTTATATGGGAAATCTGGGTTCAAATCCTTGCTGAAGTTGGTGGTCTTGATAAAATCACTGTCTCCTAGCCTACTTATAAGTTTGGTGCAATAATAATATGCTTTGTAACCGCCAAGAGCCCTTTATGAGGGGTAACAACCTAGAGCTGTATAAAAAGGAAAGGAGATCCTATGCATACACCTGCAAGGTAAGACAGGTATACAAATTAGCCAGCTGAATTGTACTTAATGTTGTCAAGCAAGAAAGCCTAGTTTGACCGTAGCTGCCCAAGTAATTTTTGCTTCTTGTGTCTAAGGCCAGTTGCCTTGCTGAGTTCAAATGCCTAAAATTAATGCCTCTCTATTTGCTAATCCTACCCATCAGTAAAGGAGACCATTGGAAGAAGGAAGGCATGCAATAAAAAAAATCTGTTATCATTTTCTCTGGAGAAAGTATTCCAATTGCAATATAAAAAAACAAACCACCAACACTGACAGAATGCAATGGCAGGCAGCGTATTTTCACCAAAGGGACTATGGAAAAGATAGCACTGCTTATTTGCAATTTGTACACATTACATTAACATAGTAAACACCAGTCCCCAGGTTACAGATGCACATAGCCTTTCATACTTGGTCACTTTTCAGGCTTTTTGAAAATTATCTAATTAGAATTAGAAAACACAGACAACAGAAACCACCCATGTGCACTAAGTCCAGTGCAGCTTGACATTCACAAAAAGAAATTTGAAATAGTATTAGGTTACACAAGGATGTGTTTTGTGTATATATAGTCTTTATGATCATTTTTTGTCAGTCTGTACAACAGTATGACCGGAGCATTTATGGCATAGTTTTCATTTTGACAAAACAGTCAAAAACAACAGCATCAAAATTCAATTCACCTATCCCTGACTGATATGAAGGATCTACTTTTTTCTTATAATGATGTAATAAACAGCAGCACCAAAATGCTACATACAGAATATGGCTGATAAGGCAGTGCTATATCTTACACAGATATTTTGGTGACAAGCTACAAGAAGGCCTAGTCATACATACTGCACCTGCAGGTACTGTAGTGCCTTTCTCAAGTATGTAAATATGGGTGTTCCATCTCCTCCACCCGCCTTTCCTCATGGCACAATCTTCCCAGTACTGCTATAGAGGCTTTAAACAAACCAAGCTGGGAACACCAACCGTTCACTTTTATCAAAGGAATGAACTTGTAAAGTCAGCAACCCCCCCCCCAAAAAAAGACTCCTATTTCCTTGCTGTGTACTAGCACTATGCTTGGACTGTGAAACCCAATGAGACTTTTTTATACTTATGGTTGTAAGACACATTGAATTTAATCAAGCTTATTTCTAAGTGTAGATGTCAAAAATTGCAAATGTTATAATAATAATAATAATTTTTAGTTTGTATACCGCCTTTCTATCTTACGATACTCAAGGCGGTTTATATAGTCTATTTATACATATGCATGAGTTATCAATTTTTCCTTTACCCAATTGAAGGACATAATGCAGAACACCACATTAGCACTAAAAGAAAAAAGTACATAATATTTTATTAAACCTAAAATGTTGATTTATATTTTCCCATTATCTTTTTTTCCAAATATTTGTCCCAACCTCAAGTTGGCTTACGGATTTTACAAATCTAATTATTATCTAGTGATGGGACAAGGAATGTGGGACTAGGCACAAGAAAGCCTAGTCATGCATATTGCACCTGCAGGTACAAATCAAAATATTTGGTGATGGGACAAGGAATGTGGGACTCTCAGGATCCCTAACGGGTGCCCTTATTAGCATTCTTTTCTCCTTTGTTGGTACCTATAGAAAAGGAACCAACAGAAAAGAAAGTTAACTTTTTCCTCATATCATGAGATCTGAACATATAATGCCTGACTCTGAAGGTCTACAGTATTTGTCCCTCCTTTCATCATAAACACCATACAGCAAAAATGTCGCCATGATTCTGCTGCAAGCAGGCCTTCCACTGCCACATTGCAGCAAATCAAAATAAGTCTGGAAAATCCATGTCACCAGAGCTTCAAAATATCTCTTACTTTTACATATCTGCAGGTCCAAGTACTAGGATACTTACACTGACAATCCTAAGCAGCATTGTTATATGCCAACTAAGGGAGGTACTGTTGTTTTTTACAGCCTCTCTGCATTCTCACACTGTACCTGTCTCTAACCATGGTTACTAGAGTCCTATGCTTTTTTTTTGCTTTTTTTTTGCTGGAGATGGCAAAAATTCACCAGCTGTTGCATTTTGGCCACTATGCAACAAGCAGGGTAAAGAGAAGAATTTTGCTGAATATATTTGTTGAGAATCTTCCTCTAGCTGTAACTTTCACCCTTCCAGTACAAATAAAAGGTCTCAAGGCCCTTCCTGTCTCCTGTCAATAAGCACCACCTCACGCAGCCCAACCTGTCTCTGGTTCGTGCGATGTTTCTAAAGTTGCGACAGCTGCTGCACTTTCCAGTACTCACTCAACTATTTGCCTGCAGGCTACCAGTTCATTACCTCTTCTCTCCATAACAACATTTTTTGTACCCATGCACCTGACTTAAAATTTAAGGGCAAGCAAAGAAAAGGCATAACCCGATTAGCCGAACACCATATGCTGTGTAACCACTAATTCCCCAAGCTTCCCCTGAAAGGGTAAAAGAAAGTTACGCATCAAGGATGTGTGTATCCAAATGATTTGATTCAGTTACCCCATGCTATGAAATAGATGCATATAGGTCAACAAAACAATTCAGCATTTTGCAAACAGGCACAGCCTTGAGCCTCGGTCCTAATCATGCTCATTTTTTACTCCAATTGTGATTACTTTACCACATACTGTGATTGGGGAGAGCATCTACCATCTGGCCTGACCACATCTGCACCCTTCCAACTTTCTCCTATGCATCCTACACTTCTCCTCAGGCCTTCTGCTCCAGTGAGGCCTTCTCTGACTGTTAGGCCCAAATCCTTGAGGCAGCCCACCACTGTCAGCCTCTGTTCAAGAACATATGGAGCTGTGGGCACCACAGGTTTTACTTGGCTGCCTTGCGTATGTGAGAGGCCAAGTTTAATCCTGTGAGTTGTGGAGATAACACACCGATAAGAAAGGGGGGCAATACAAATAAAGGCATGGCAGCAAGCAAATGGTTTGCAGCACAGCAATGTCTGTGAAGATAAATTGACTTAAGACCCACTTTGCAGAGGGCTGGCAAACCCAGCACTTTTTAGGTGCCTGTATGCATCTCACAAGGTCCATTCCCACCTAGATCTCCAGGATGGTGGGGTAAACCCAGACTCGCTTGTCAACGCCCCCCAGAGGGAGAAAGGGGGGGGTGGATCTTCCAACGTCAGAACCTCTTAGATCCTCTGTCAAACCCCAGCCCCACGGCTTCTCCTTGGATCAATGTCCCTGCCCAGGAAGAAGACCCTTTGGCCATCAAAACCCCATCCCCCCAACCAACCAACCACCTCGAAAGGCCTTTCCTTCAAGCCCCCTGCACGCCTCTCCTCCTCGACTGCCTGAGGAGTGAGCCAGCCTCGCAGCCGATGCCTTTGATTTAAGGGGTGCTTCTCTCGCTCGCAGGCCGGTGCTGCTCAGGTGCGCTTCCACCACCACCACCCCCCGCGCGCCTCACCTGAGTCTTGGTGGTGAGCTGGATCACCGCCTTCCTGAAGTTGAGCTTGGAGTCGGCGTTGCCCATCCTCCCGCGCCCGGATCCGGGTCCGCTACCTGCTCACTCCCTGCGGCGGGCCAGAGCAAGCCGCCGCCTCCTCCTCCTCCTCCTCCCTCGTCGCTCGTCACCGCTAACAGCCCTCCTCTCCTTCTCCACCTCTTCCTCTCCTCGGCGCTGCGGGCTCCATCCCGGCGGCTTCGCTCACCTGCTTCCCTGGCGGCGGCGGAGGCTGCTACTCTATCCCTCCCTCCCTCCCTCCCTCCCTGTCAAAGGGAGCAGCGCAGCAGCTGATGCTGTTGCTGGTCCTGATCCCGCCTTCCCTCGTCAGAGAGAGGCGGCTCCTCCTCGCGCCTCCCTCCGTCTCTGGCAGCAGCCGCCCCTTTCCCTGAACGGGAAAAGCCACGCTAAGCCCGCCTCCCTCTCTTCTATCAGCATCGCCTCTCTGGTCCTTAGGCACACGCGCATCATGCATCCCTCCATCTTCTCCATGGGCAAAAAGGCCTTTCTGCTCAGTTGTGGTGGTGACGCCTTCTTCGCACGGCTCCACACTAAAAACATAACCTCTCGGTTTTTCTCCAATTCTGCCTGAAGCGCAGACCTCTCCCGAGCTCCTTCGCCCCGCCTGCTTCTCATTGCTGCCTCCACCATTTCCCGCGTTCCTGCCTCATGCACACCCCAGGTGTGTGTGCCCCCCCCCCTTATACCGCCTTGCGGCTCAGTTCTATATATGTTTTCACACTGTGTTCAGGAGGGCTTCTTCCCCTTAAATGTGTATAAGATTGGAGCCCTACTGCACATCTTATTAATTATTATCCCAAAGTATTTCATGACTGGCTTTTTGGTCCCTTGCACAGAAGAGCCCTATATATATGCGTTCACCCTTTTCCCACTTGTTCAACCTATTTATGTTCTACTATTAATTCTTCTGGTCCATCCTCCACTCCCTTCTAAACTTTAAATGGAAAGATTGGCCAGAGAGATTGTGGCATGTATAAAATTGTACCCACCCATCCTATGTTCTGGCAACATAGGCAAAAAGAACACATCCATATTTTTAACAGTGTGCACACAAAGCATACTATGCATGCAAAAAAAGTCTGAGGTTCAAATTCTGGCATATCCAAATATGGCTGGGAATTTAGGGAAGGCACTTGTCTGAAACTGGAGAGCTGTCCAAACCCTTTGCACACTTCAGGTACATTTCAGGGCCTTGGGTTATTTTATGGAACATAAAGCTATGGTCATACATATAAGAATACTTTTTAAACATAGCTGTACAAATATAAGGAACTGTTTGAGAGATGATTAGCACACTGTCCCAAACTTGCTACCCAAGTCAACTGCCACAATTTGCTTCAGAATACAGCCAGACCTTTAAAATAGTTCCTTCTGCTCTTTTCCTATATTAAAGTACCGGTATATATGTGGCTGGTGAGGGAATTTGAATTGTCCTCATTAATGACTTTGTGTATAAACCAAGTGTGGTAGTTGCTCTTCTTTTGCCATAGTAAAAATGGACAAGATATACATTTTCACACACATCCTTCTTAATTTCTAATTTATTCAATGTCCAGCATTCATCTTTCCTTCTCCCTTCTCTATCACTTCGTATCACTCACCTCTTATATGTTATCTATTTTGTAGGCTCTTATATGAAAAGTCCTGCTAAATCAAACCAGAGGTCCATCTAGTCCAGCATCTTGTTCTCACAGTGGTCAACCAGATCCCAATGAGGACAAAAGTACTCTTACCACTTGTAATGCCCAACAATGCATATTCAGAATCACACTGCCTGATACTAGAGGCAGTATATAGCTATAAAGGCTCGTTGCCACTGATAACCTTGTGACCCGTGAATCAGTCTAAAATCATTTGTAAGTCATCTTGTCGTAGATAATTCCATAGTTTAACCAGGCACCTTATGAAGAAGTATTTCATTTTGTATTTCTGAATCTTCCAAAGTTCATGTTAATTGGATGGGCCCTTATTCTTGTTTTATGAGCAAGGGAGAAAATTTTATCCACTTTCTACATATGAAGTATAATTTAGTAAATATCTGTCATTTCATCTACTTATGTGCCTTTTTTTCTAAACTAAAAAGCTTAACATATTGATTTTCACCCCATTGGGGAATTACTCCAACCACTCGATCTTTTTGGTTGCCCTTTTTGGAACTTCTTTTGCAGTATATAAAAAATTATCCTTCTTGGGATGTGGCAATTACAGTATTCAAAGTGCAGCCAGGTTTGTATAACGGCATATTAGCAATTTCATTTTATAATTCCTTTTCCTAATAATCCCTCACATGAGGTGGGGTTTTTTATTTTTACAGTTGCTGCACATTAGGTCAACATCTTCATCAAGCTATTTGCAGAATTGGGCCTTATAGCTAATGCTTGATTTCTAAAAGGAACCAGGTGAGCTTTCTCCTAACGCAGGCGTGAGGGCTGATCGAGAAAAGACACTCAGCGTATGCTCAAGGACACTATTTTTTCATTAAAGAAAACTAGATTCTGAACTAAACCCTGGGGAAGGCTGGCTCATTAAATTAAGTTCTTTTGCCAGTAGTTTATATGGGATCACCAGCACCCCTCCGCCAAATACAGATGCAAACCCTTGTTCCAAGCTTTCCTACCCTGTCCTCCACTAGGAAGACTATTTGCCACCTCCAATTGCAAGGAACAATCTTGCCTCCCATCTATTTTAATGAATAAGAGACATGGAATCAGATCCCCCCCCCCCCGCAAGTCGGATTGTTCGTTTATTGTAGCGAGAGCAATGATTTTCCAAAGGAACAATGGCAAGGAATAATGCCAGCATAAGCTGTCGTGAAAACATTCATCGCTGGCTCTTACCCAACACACACATACATCCCCAGCGCGCAAAGTAAAAGCTGTGCAAGCTGCCGTAGTAAAAAGGACCTCCCACTTATGTGCAGATTCACAGATTTGGGTTTTGTTTTGCTTTTTGACTGGCACCCGCTCCACGACTCCGCCCCTAGCTGTCTACATCCTGGAGGAATGCAAGCCTCAAATCCGCCTAGCAGCTAAAATGCATCTGGAATTCCTCTGATGAAAAGGATCGGGCGGGTAAAAAGGAAGAAAAAAAAAGGAAAAGGAGGGAGGTCTGCTCTCCCTCTCCCTCCTCCCCTCCTCCCGCGCCCATGTCTTTTGCATGGAATTTTTTTTGCAGCAGTTCCATGCTAGAGGTCTCCACCGAGCTGCACACATAGGAACTGGCTGCATCGGAAGGTTGCTCTTTCTTTTGTGCATCATCACCCAGCGAAGTCGGCGCAAGTAAGAGAGCCTTTGCAGTCTTCAGGTTCTGCTTTCCGTCCGTAACAAAGACTTAATAATCCCTCCGCCCCCAGCCAGAAAGCAAGATTTTGGCGTGGAGGACAAGAAAAAGGCCGGGGAAATTCGTACGCCACGTCTTCTCTGCTCTCGCTCCCTCGCCAAAGGGCTGATGGAGAGAGAAGGAAGGAAGGTGTTGCAGAGATAGAGGGAGAGGGAGAGAGAGCTCGATGCCTGGTACCACTGCAGCAGCAGCAGCACTGATCACAATAGCACATCTGCAAAGCCATTGTCCCAACCTTACGTCTGCGCAGGATCAGACCTACTGGCCGATTATTCCCAGCCTTAAAGCCAGGCGACTGGATCCTGCCTTCATCAGCTTGGGTCTTTGGGAGAAGATCCCCTCTGCTCCCCCTCCCCCAGCGCCGGTCTTTTCTCACCCTTGATTGTATATCTCTCTCTGCAGTACAGTATCCTCTTTTTGAGAGCTCAGCCTCTCTCTGCTTTACTGCTGTGTTTTGGATGTTTCCGGAGTACGAGAGCTAATGCTGAGCGCCGACAGGATGGAAGAGTTTCAAAGCGAGGAAGAGGAACCCTGGTACGACCAACAGGACTTGGAGCAAGGTAAGGAAACGTATAAAAAACAACAACAACACTATTAGCACCAAAGCCATGACGATCTTCACACAGGGGAAAAGGGATGATGACCTAGCAGAAGGGGATAGGGGCCACAGAAGCAAATAGGCTGGGAAAAGCTTCCTAATCCAACTTCCGAAACGCCATTCTCTCCCTGCCTTCAGTACCTGAAAGACTGCACCATCTCTCAGGGGACCTAAACCATGGCATTGTAAATTTAATATTTCACCGTACACCAATGGGGAACTCTTTAAGTTAAAAGGCCTCTGTAGACCCAGGGAAAGGTGCATACATTTTGTCCCAAGTTATCCTAATGGGGGAAAATACGTCATCATGTCATTAGTGTTCGTGGTGTTAGACCTCTGCAAAAAACGGTCATGGCACTTGATTTGAGTCCCAACTATTTAACTGTTCGCAATCTAGTTTAGATTAGATTAAGTCATGTTGGTTACAGACAATTGTAAATCAGTAAGAACTGACTTGTACAGAAATGGGAGATATATATAATGAGAATGGAGAAAGTTTTCAGTTGCAAACAACCAAAAGTAAGTGAACCATAATTTTTTTTTTAAAGATAGAAATTTGTTTTGTACGTTTTTTTTAAATGAGCAGCCACAAATTTATGCTGTATGCTTTCAACATAAAGCAATATTTGCTGTACAAGCTGCAATGAGCTGCATTTAAAAAATCAAAATATTATTTTTATCAAAATCTTACTGACCACTAGGAAATCTCTCCTTTTCTTATATGAGAGCCTACAAAAATGAACCTTACTATGTTCAGTAAAATAAAGGAATTGAAGATAAACCTACAACTGTAATATTGAATTACATGCAGACATAACAGTTGGTGAGATAATCTCTTCAACTAATAGCTTCACATGGATGCTCATAACCTTAGGAGATTTTGTTGGAACATAAGTTTTCATAACTTCAGTTGCAGAGGAGGAAATGAGAAAAGACTAAACATTCCATTTACAACATCGCACACTTAAGCTAATAAAAAATATGCAGCCTAGATATTAGAGGTGCAAAACATTCATGAAACTGGAGATCAAATCAATACCCTTGTATTGTGGAGACAGAGCCATAGCTAAGCATTTTATATCCCAATGAATTAAGCATGTCCTTAACTCTTAGATGTACTTTGGCCAGGTTGTGGCCTTACATTCGGGGTGGGGGGTGCGTTTCAGCTTGCTCCATCCCATCAAAAGGAAGGCAGGATCCTAAGATGGAATGCAAAAGTGAGGATTCTGTGTTGGGAATCTAGGTTAAAACACAATTGACTTGATCCTGAACAGCATACAACTTGGCCTCAATTTCTTGAGGCAGCATCAAGAAAGTAAATATATTCCCACCCCCCCAAAAAGTGAGGTCAGTATGAGGGCTTGGTTGGTGACACTGAACCCAAAGTGTGACAGTGTTCAAGAACTTATGCTTGCTTATGTGAATGGGAAGGGAGTTTGAATAATATGAAAAGAACTGATGCTTCCAGAGGATGAAAACAATTTGGAGAGCTACCATATCCTTGCATACCATTTAAAAAACTTGAGCCAACACCTAAGTGCCTAGGATGGGATCGAGCCAACAGTAACATTAGCATAACATCAGTAAACATAATTTTCCACTGGCATTGCAGGTGGTGTTCCATGCTGATAAACTGGCACAGTTATTGAGGAACAGGGTCCAGGAAAATAGTGGTTGTAATAAAGAAGCTTAAATCAACTAGGAATATGAACGTGGAGAAGATGTTGAGGTCTGCTATTGCTTAATAACTACAACCACAGTTAATATGTACAATACACAAAGCTGACAAGTACTTACAGTATTGTATTCTGTTGCAACTGCATTGAGCCGGAATAACAGTCTCTGGTTGATTACTGTCTCTTAAGTTTAACACATTATTGCAGGCTTGTCGTTTTTTTAGTTGGGAAATGCAGTAGCTTTTAAAAGATGCAGAGTGTGTTATTCATTGCTAAGAGGATCAGGATGTGAGCCTTCTGGGGGTCACGGAGGCCAGGTAATATTTGGCAGCAGATTCAGACAGGGTCAGTGACCTTTCCTGCAGGTTAAATGCTGGAACTGCTAAAGGCAAAGTAATGTGGGAATGACATCGGTCTTGATAACTCCAGTTTATAATGTGATTTTGCTTGGTTATCAAAGGTGTTCTTTATGTAGGATGAATAAAAGCTGCCTCCCAAGAAGTCAGTACTTTAAGTAGGAATTCAGCAAAGGGTTATTATGATCACTAACCACTTAGCTACTGGTTCATTATACCCACATTCTAAGCACAATATCTCCATACCATACCAGGTTGTTTTCTTTTCTCTGAATTTCCAGCTGTTTGGATATTCACGTCTCTGCCTCAGTAAGTTTGCTTGCATGAACTATCAGTTTAGTTATGTCTTTCACTGCCTAGAAACTTCACATGAGGCAGTTGCGAAGTACTGTATTAACCATTAATAAGTTCTAGGGTTTTCCCCCTTCTAATTAATTATGTCTCTTATCTAAAAGCCATTTTTGAATGATGCACATTGATCCCTCTTGCTCTCTGCTTGTAATACAGGGTATTTAGTATTCTACATGGCTAAAGTCAACTGGTAGCCTATGTGGAATGATGAAATAGCAGCTTCTATTTGTAATACCAGCTTCTGTTTGTAAGGAAAAACAGCTTTCTTTCCCTTGTGCTGCTGAAAATTAAATGAAGAATGTCTTCTGAATTCTGAAGCATGGAGCTTTCAGTTGTGAAGAGAGTACACTGCACATGACCTTGCTCTTCCCCTGACCATCCTCCTCTTCTCCTTGCCCTTAAATATATACCAGCCAAGAATATTTCTCTCCAGTGCAAGACTTCATTTAAAACTAAACTGGAATCAGTTTGGAGAGTATGTGCAAATTTGAGATCTACACACTCTTTGCAGAGTTCCTGTTTCTGAATATAACAGAAGCCTACACCCTTGTCTCTAATAATTTAAGTGGCGTGTTTACTAACTGTTTATGTTATTGCCTGAGAAATACTAGTTCCCTAAGAAAGGGGGATTAGACTAGATGAGGTTTATCTCTTTGCTTTTAGAATGCTTTTCATAGAAAAAAACTACTGGGTATATACAGTGATTTTAGATTTAGTAGTATGACTGAGCCTTTTTCAGGTAATATCAGCTTCTGTATATAGTTTCAGATTTATTTCAGCCATTGAACTTGGAGAATATTGGCAAATGGGTTTATTTTGTTTCCAGCAGTAAGATTTTGTATCTTTTTTATTTTTAGACATGTTTTTATTGTTAACAAACAGCCGGTGGTGGCACTGTAATACTACACTTAAAACAATGCCACTAAGTTGTGGCTTATGTTGCTTTAATGGCTGCAAAGAACAGTCTATAGAAAAACCAGTTTGGCAGAGCAAGAGTGTAAACACGGATTTTGTTTAATCAGAAACCCTTTCCCATTTGCTGAAGAAATGCATTGTGTGGCCTTTTTCCTTTAAGGAAGTCCTGCGATTGGAATGCATGAATGAAGGAAGATAGAGCTGTGGAGAGAAGTGGAGACAAATGAGCCTTGTTTCTGGCAGCTGAAACATGATGATGTGGCTGTACTGACATAATGCAGTAACTTCCCAAGGAATGTTTGCTATGAGAGCTCAAGGGAGTGAACTAGGAAACCTAAACTATAAAGAATCAGGGAAATATTTCTACTTCTTGGCATATTGTTTAGTTCAGAATAAATATACCAGAAGAGAATTGCAGTCAGATGCCAAATAGCCTGCGTAGCCGCTATGGCCCAGCAGGCATGATGTTCATGCAAGTGATACACACAATTATTTCATTTTTTTTCTTGATGTTTTACATTTTTACACACTCTTTTCAAGATGCCTAGGGTGATGTGATTGGTCCCCCATTTTTCCTTATAACAACTCTTGAGTTGGATTAGGCTAAGAGATGGTGATTGTCCCAGGCTTATCAACTGAGAGTCATGGTTTAACATGGATTTTAATTACTTGCATGCGCACACACACACACATATCTGCCATTGTTTATTTCCATTGTGATCCTTGGTGGTAAACAAAGAGGAGGAATATAGTCAACAGCCATTAAAGGGGAGTGGGGGGGATCTGTACTTGCTTTCAGAAATAACAATAGTTTGCTCCAGTAGTGAAGTACTTCACATCCGTTCTGCTTGCACTGCTGTTCTTCTCACCTGTTCCCCACCCTCTTCCTAAGCTGAGAATAAACCATGTAGTAGCTGGTACATAGAGCATGTAAGAAAGGATTCTTCTTTGCATTATGTGATGTGTAAGGATGAAAGAGGCTGCATTGAAAAACACCCATCTACCTAAGTATTTCTCCTACCTGGGAAGACAGAACTCATTACAGGCTTCTCCCAAGCTTTTTTATGTGTTGCATTTGGGGACAAATCAACATATGGAGGGATAGGTTGGAGAAAGGAGTAGAGCCAGCAGGCATGATCCTGACTTCCATCTGTTTAAGGGCCCTGTGTGTCCTGTTTGAACATGGATAGGCTCTTGTATTCATGACTGGGAAACCTTCATTTTTCCAGGATACTAGATTACATACATAGGAGGTTGTGCACTTTCAGGTATATTTGCATGGATTCCATTCATCTGGGACCCATGAGTTCATGGAAGTCCAGGAAAGGACCAGCAGGTGTTTGCTGACCACCAGTAAAGCACTATTGACTTTCAGCTACGCAAAGAGAAGCCATGACAAATTACTGCTAACCAAACATAAACAGTAGGAACACACCTCATAGTAGCTCCAGCAGTAAACCAGACATGAACTGCTAATGCAAACATACCATATGTGTACACTTAAGCCATATAATGTTAATGCCCACACTAGAGCACAGATCTAAGTATTCTTCTCTCTCAGGATCCGTAGTCTGTTTAGGCAAATTGTCTTTTGTTTTGCTCACATGTAACAACACAAAATGATGTTACTGTCTTTCCGGCATTCATTATGCTTCATCCTTGTACCAAGATGTAACTGCTGCACTTTCCACTAGGTGTCTATGAATCTTTTGATACAGAAGAGTAGCTGTTAACTGCAAAAGTTTTTCAAGGGACTGTATTCATTTAAAGGGCTTCAAAGGGATAATTGCCATGTAATATGTTACTTGACGGTAACTAACCTGGAGTATGTTGCAGTGACGACGAATGTGCAGTTACATCCTGTGTCTTCAGCATTGCTAATGCTCCAGTTGTTGTTTTTTAGAATCTGAACATTTTCATAGAGTTTCTGGGCAAATGTATTCAACACATAAAGCAGCAGGTTTTCCACTCATATGAAATGTGAATATATTTTAAAACTTGAACATTTTTTAAAAAGTATATTGCTAGATGAGGAGGTTGATTAAAAACAACGCGGTTGGCAAGAAAAGATTGTTGGATTATGTAAAACCATCCTAATCACAACTTTAGGTAGTTCACAAGAGCATTGCCACCTCATGGCTTGCCCAGAAATTTCTCAGCCAGATTGGACAGTTAGAAATACGTAGTTTAATTATAATTTGCATAATGCATTTTAGGCAATGAACTTGGCCGGCCTTATTGCTAAAGCTGGGGTGTATGTTTTGTTTGATTAGTGGGGAGGCTTTTCGGGTGGAGTTGATAGGGGCCTAAAACTTTCTGCAGTATCTCTCTCTGCACCCAGTTAACAACTCTGAAAGTCAAGTCCGTACATTGCCGGGAATTCAGAAATACATGGGTTATTTTATTGGCTAGGTTTTGTAAACAAATGTACAATAACTCTCATTTCTGACATTGCCAGAAATACTTGCCAGATATACCAGATTGAAGCATTGTGGATAAACAAGGGAATGAAAAAGGTCATTCCATGGAGTGGCAGAAACCTTCCCAACTTGTTTCATAATTCTGGCTGTGCTGCTCTGAAGAAGCGTGATGCAGATTGCCTGGCACTGTGGGCTGTACCGCTGTGATTGGCTGGGTGTTGTTTGACCCAAAATCTGCACAGTCAGAAGGATGCTGCTGGCTATCTTTGCAGTATCTGAAGCCCTTATTTATTTATGAGTCTAAACAAGCAAGTGTGTTCAGCTAGTGGAAACTTTTTCTCTTAACTGCTGAGCTGCCATACTGCTAGACCAGTGGCCTATGTAAGATGCAGAGGCAAAGATTATATTTAGTTATTAAATTTAGAGCAGGGAAACTCTTTTCAACCCAAGGGCCAGAGGCCAAAGTAGGTGGTGGAGCTATTAATGTGATTCCCCCCCCCCTTTGTACAGTAGGCTACTTTCTTCACGCACACATCCCTCTCTTATCTTTCATCCAAGCAAGCAACTCGAGTTCAAGGGCATACTCCAGCCAGGAAAAACACTCAAAGAAGGTGTGGAGGAGGCCTGGGGAGGGGTGTGGCCTGAGGAGAGTTCAGAGGGCCACTATAGAGGCATAAAATGCCACATTCGGCCCTCGCTTGGTTTTAGAGCCTCTTTCAGCATTAAAATAATAATAATTGTGGGCACAGGAGTGCTTCATGAATAATTTCCACAGTTAAATTGTATTATAGGAAATACTAATGCAATCAGCCTTAAGTAGAGCAGGACGATATCAGCCCTTTGACGATATACCGTGATGTTGAAAAAACTGCATCTGCCTCTGCCCACGAGGCACCTGAAGAAACTGCCCCAGCTTTCACCTCTCACCTCACAACTCATTTTGTCCTCTCATTTTGTAGCAGTATTCACATGGATTAAAAATGTAATGTGGAAAGGCAGCCCCTTCCATGGACTAGATTCTGGTCACTGGAACATGTCAAGGAGATTCTGAAATTGATTTTCTAATCCACCCCCCAAATCTCCTGGAGAAAGGGAATTATTTATGCACAGATTGATCTGTAACTTCCCATGAGAACATCCTATGGAATATCTTTTTAGCCCATGGTTCCAAATGCAGGAGAGAGTAGAATTAGAAGGAAATTGCAGTTAGAAAGTCAAGCCAGTGGGTGATTGGAGGCCAGGGGGGAAGCAGAATGGATCCTCTGAACCTTGGAATGACCACCTGGCTGCAGATGTTTCTCCCTATCTAATCTAAAAATAGAAACATTTGCCTCATGAATCCTAAATGTCATCCCAACCCTAGCAACATAGACTTGTATTAGTCATTTGTGGCACGTCAGCAGCCTGGGGGGGGGGGGAGGGAAGCAATTTGTTTTGCAACTTAGAAAAACCTTCCTGAATACCTGCCTGAAATTATTTTTTAAATGGGCACAATCCAGCACTCCTGTTGGAATCAATGAGACTGGAAATCAAAGGGTCTTACATTCTGCCGGATCACAACCTCTGCTAAATTGCCAATATCATCTTTCAGTAATGCAGTCTTTTGCTGCTGCTTCTTTTTCATTTTTGCTATCATTTTTTGATAGCTGATAGTTTTAGCCTTTTATCATATGACTGGTCTTCTATGCCTATTAATATTCCAATATTTCTCTGATTTACTCCCTTTAATAGTGAACTCAGGTGCTGAGGGTCAACAGAATTGGAGACCAAAGGGGAGCCGTTAGGAAACAAGATGGGGGAGGTATCAGCATCCTCAGGGAAACCCCAAGATTTGCAAACTAAGTCTTTTTTTTTAAGTGGCAGCCTCTCTCCCCCAAAAAACAGTCGAAGGACTTTGTAGCCACAGAACACTGAGAGTCTGGTTGCAAAAGAAAACCCGGGAAGGGCATTTGAGGTATAGAAGTATCCTGGAGGAAAGGCATAGCTAGCTGGCTGCAACCTTGAACAGGATTGTTCCTTTTAGGAGATAACGATATACTGCAACATTTTGGTTGCAGGTCCCACTTGTTCCATACTATTTGTCACCATCCTTGTGTCTTTACTGTGCCACTATCATACTACATGAAGCATGAAGGAGATTCTTATGTGCGTTCGAAGTAAATGGGTACAAGGCTCCGAAGGAAGGTGCGGTTTGGAACGGTGCTCTTGAGAATGAATAGTAATGGCTCTGCACCATTGGCTCCTTCCCAGAAAATTATTATTATTTCTGCTCAGTCACCTACACAAGAGTGCAGCAGTGAGTGCAAAAGATTATGGGGACTAGGTAGCCTGTTTCTGAAGACTCGAACAACACAGGTAATGAGCTGGTTATGTTGAGGGCTGAAGAATAAAGCAACCATGAGGTTGATCGGGATCCCCAGCTTCATATGACGCACTGATGAAGAAAGGAGTTTGGGAGTTTCTGCAGTGCAGCTCCTTCCCACATGACTATGGTAATGTAAGAAGCTCCAGGCCACATGGGAGGTGAGTGTGCTGCATCTCCTCCCCACACCAGCAGGATTCCTCCTGGAATCTAGGACAGAAGCTGGTGTAGGAACAGGCTGCAGCAGGGGCTCCTCATATGTGGCCAAGTCTTCGGATGCTCTCTTCATGGTGCAGGAAGAAGCAGGCTGAAGCATCTCCGTTGCCACTGAGGTAACACAAGAAGTGGCTCTGTGTTCACAGCAACCCAGATTCACAGTGTTCACAGTAGACGTTTATGCCTCTTGATTGCTCTACCTTAGCGTATCTCTGAAAGGTAGCTGCAAGCACAGACTCTTCCTGATTTAGTAAAAGTATGCAAGGATCACCCAGGTTGTAGACAAGTATGGGGACAGGGGAAAGGTTATTTATTGTTGGCAAAATGCTGGGAAATTCAGTGTAATGAAGAAATGCCAACTGAGACATCTTAAATGCCACGTAACCACCTAAACGTTGGTAAGCGTTTCATAGAATCATAGAATTTATGGTTTCTGTTTTCATACTGATTAAATGGTTTATATTAGGCTGCTCTGAAGAAGACCGGGCATCTTAGAATACCCTGGGGCAGTAAAAGTGCTCAAGGAATGTGGTCCAGATGGTGCCCTTTGTTCCTCTTGCAGAAGAGTTCTTTCCCAGGGAACACAGGCCCATAAACTGGATTAAAGTATCATGGTGTTGACCTGTGGGAAGCAGAAGTTACTGCTGGCAAATCAGATTGAGCCACTCTTCATTTTGATTCTGGTGTAGTTGGTCAGAAACTACATGATTCACATATTGTTGCACTAAGAACATAGAAAGAGTCTGCTGGATCAGGCCAGTGGCCCATCCTGCTCTCACAGTGGCCAACCTCTCCCTTCTATGCCCTTCAGCTTTCTATATACTTCATGAATTTCCCAGATGGAGCTTCTTGTTCCCCTGGTGTTTATTGCTGCTGAAATATGTGTGTGCATAATTATTCTATATTGATTTTATATTTTAATTTTTAGCCATCTTTACTTTTAAGTTCAGATTTCTTAGCTTAGCTTAGCTCTTAAGATTTAGCTTTCTTTTGTTAATGGAATGTATGTTGAAACCCTTTGTATCTCTTCTTGTGAAGTCCCATCTGCCATTCTCAGAGACATTTGAATCCATAATTACAGAAACATTTGCTAATTTTGCTGTAATCATGCCGTTTCCTTGACTCAGCCTCTGTGATTAACATTCTTTGAATTGCCCTTTGCTAATGGTGATTTCGTTGTTTCTACAGAAAAGTCCTTACCCCTGTTCTTTGTGATGTCATTTTGCAACAGACAACTGCCTTGGGTTTCTTTTACAATCAAGCAGTGTATAAATGTTATGAAATAAAATAAATAAAGAACTAACTTTCCTTACTAACGTTGAAGTAGGTTTTGCTATTGGGGTTTGGCATACTAGATGGACCAGTTTATTGCATATATTTTGCATCTCTGCCAACCAGGGAAGAGCGTCTTACTTTGGTTTCTAACATGTACTAGATAATCTGTGCATTTCTGTAACCCTGACGTATTGATCTATTAGCTGTGGTCTAAACCACAGAGCCTAGGGCTTGCCGATCAGAAGGTCGGTGGCTCGAATCCCCGCGACGGAGAGAGCTCCCGTTGCTCAGTCCCAGCTCCTGCCCACCTAGCAGTTCGAAAGCACATCAAAGTGCAAGTAGTTAAGTAGGTACTGCTCCGGCGGGAAGGTAAACGGCGTTTCCGTGCGCTGCTCTGGTTCACCAGAAGCGGCTTAGTCATGCTGGCCATATGACCCAGAAGCTGTACGCCGGCTCCCTCTGCCTATTGAGCGAGATGAGTACGCAACCCCAGAATCGTCCGCGACTGGACCTAAAGGTCAGCGGTACCTTTACCTTCATTAGCTAGAAGGATCTTTTCTGCTTCCTATCTACCACTTGCAACTCATTCAACCAGTCTCACCCTTAAAAACAACATGTGAGCTGTATGAGAACTATATTTTTAAAATCTATATGGGTGCTCTGAGCTGCAGTTAGCACCACTTCCAATGCTCCAACAGGAAGTGTGAGCATGATTCCTAGGCTTTATGCTTACCTGCCGCTACAGACGCCTGAAAGGTGGTGTGGCTCGTGGTAGAGAAAGCAGGTTCTCCAGACACTAATGAGTGGCTGCAGATTGAACAGCAGGTTCTTTTCCTTCATGCAACTACTTTGCTATCCACATACTTTTAAGTGGCTGCATTAGCTAAAGGAGATTTTTTTTTTAAAGATACTTTTCTTGATGGGGAGGCTGATGAGAGGAGAGGAGTGCTTTGTGGTTCAACTAAAGAGAAACTGATTTTTTGGGGGGGAGGGATCTAGTTATGGGCATCAATACATTAAGGGAGGGTTTATCTATAGATTATCTGAGAAATCAACTGGTTAGCTTTCTGAGAAATAGGTACTGTATTGTGTTGCAGCCCCCCCCCCCAAAAAAAAGTGACCTCAGACAAGTGGCTTGGTGTTTGGAGGACCAGGCTCTTGCTTGTCTCTTCGCCTCATTGGTTTGCCTTCTATGAAATGGGTATTGTGTTGCACTAAGCAAATGGGGTGCTTCAATGAATTGCTTAGTGTTTTCAGCTCTGAGAGAGAGAGAGAGAGAAAATAGCCTGTGCATTGTAACTTCTCGGCTTCCACATCTGTAAAATGGGTAATTTTTTTTAATAGAAAGACTTCTGCCTCCTTAATTCCTCGATCATACCATGTGTGACTTCATGCAACTCAGTAGCATGGCTCATTTTCTTGAGGCATCTATCTGCTCTTCGTGTATGTTATTTTCTGCTTACTGTTCGTAGCACAGTTGCCGCCTGGATTGCCTTTCATTTCTGGGGTCTTGATATCATGTGTGGATAAGCATTGCCTTTGCAATCACATGCAGTAGTATACATCTTAGATTAGTATAGAGTGTTTTTATTGGGGGGGGGGGGCTGCCAACTTGCCAAGCTCTACCTCTTCTCTTTGACATGCCAGACTCAGTGGTTGTATTTGTAACTACCTCACTTTAGGAGGCACCGGTTGCCGCTGTGTTCTTGATTCCTGAACTGATGCTCTGTTTTCTAAAAGGAATCTTAGGGCCAATTTAAATGTTCAGCAAAATCAAGCAGTAAAACGTTCCCTTGTTGTCCCACACTAGACTCAGGTGTGCAAAGCCAAATGCTTCTTTTGAATGTGTGGAGACTATTTGTCATGGGATATCGTTCGGACTGGCAAAGTCCCTCCTTAGCCAGTTGAAATGACCAGCAAGGACAAATTCCACTTCTTAATTGTGCTTAAGCTGGCCTTTTTATTGTGTTTTTTTAAATAAAAACAACAACAACAACAACAACAACAACATACTAACATGGTTTCTTTATTTGCCATTGAGTTGTTCAAAGCCCTTGTCAAATGCTTGAAAAATAGTGTGTGTGTGTGTGTATATATCTAGTGTTTGTGTATGTATATATGTAATATAATACAATCTACACTGAGGTGGGTTAAATGGACAGCTGGCAATTAGAGCGTGTTGTGTCAACCTTCATCATTTTACACTGATGATTATGAATTCCACAATTGGTTCAGTTGTAAAGAAAGGCTAGCAACCTCAACTCTGGTTAGCTTAGTCTGGAGTCATGAGTGTTACATTTCCAGAGGGGTAGACATGTTAAAACTTACAGCAAAAGCTACAGAGAGGCTTGTGGCACCTTAAAGGCTAGTTGCCTAACCTAGAGTCCTCGTCAGGTTGCTGTGGAGCAGAGGAATGATGAATGAAGGTCATGAGGTTCCTAAAAAGCATGTCATAAAAAGCTTCCTGACGCTGTATAAATTTTAAAAAGCTTTAAAATCTCCGGAGGTTGAAACACAAGAAGTTAAAGGCAGGGATAAACCTTTAAATCTGCCTTCTTTGTCTTGAAAGACCTGCAAACAAAATGTGGCTTTGGAGACCAGTATTACCTGAGACATCAAAAATGCCCAAAGTAAGCCCTCTCAGGACATAGGAGATGATATCAGATAATGTGTCGTGGCCTCCTTAAGCACACTTAAGAAAGCAGTTGAGACCCGAACAGCAAGAGCCTTGGAAACATCTACTGATCACATAATTTGTCTCAGATCAAGGAGAGAAGACAGACTCAAAAGGCTAAACAAAGCGACAAATATTAGTAGATAAGGTGAGCAATATTTTCATGGAAGATGCAGATACTGTACTTAAACCTATGCCTCAAAACAGATAAAGATCCTCTCCCCGGCGAAGTTTTGTTAGACTCCTTCCCTTCCCCAGGGCTACAACGGTTTAACATAAAGGTACAGTGGAACTTTTGTGAGCGATGTCCCCACCATCTGCCAAGGCTTTAATAAAAAACAAGGTTGTGGGACATTGAACGCCAGGAACTAACAGCAGCAGCAGAGAAAATATGTTCCCCTCTTTACTTTCAACTTTCTTGGGCACATGAAATTAACCACAATTATCTTGAATTTTTGCTTAACCCAGAAGAAAGAAGGGCATTTTCACTGGCCAGGTTTAATTCAAATCCATCAAACCTCCTTTGGGGAAAGTTCTCTGGAATGGAGATAGAATTTGCCCATGTGAAGACCATCAGGTGGAAACTCTTTCACAAATGGTTCTCAGATGTAAACTATATGCTGATCTCCGCCAGCAGTTCCTAGATCAACTCTGTATCCCCAATTGGAAACCAGAGTTGGAGGTCATACATTTTCTACTACTGGGGAATGATCAGGAGCTCACCAAGTTAGTGGCTGAATATATTTATTTGGTTTTTTGTCGACGAAACACATTGCAGACGTCTGATCTCCCTGGAGACCTTGAGACGTAACGTTAGATTGCATTGCTCCTTTTCATTTGAGAAATGTTCTGTGTCACTGGGGAGGTGGTAATTCTGTCTTGATTGCTATGGATGTTTGTATGTGTTGCCAATAAAAGGTTTGAACAGAACAGATACTGTACTGTCTTCACTTTGGAGGCTTCAAAAAAGGAGCTGAAAATTATTTTCTTTGTTAACACCTGCATTAAAGGAGCTTTAGCACTGGAACACGCGACTAGGAGCAGAGCAGTCTCTACAGGCCTCTTTTGACATTGTTACGTTTCTGCATTTTCACGACCTGAAAACTATTAAGAAAGAGCAGCGACTGTTAAAGCATGAAGTTGAAGCATGAAGGGTATTGTATTTCAGTATTTCAAGGTCTCTCTGTGGAAATGATGCGTAAGTCCAAATTTTTGAACTCATCACAGTCCTAATAGTTGAAGGATTACAACAATGAGGGGGACTTGCTGTGTTGTGTTTGAAGTGTGTGGTGGCAATAAGACACCACACACTTAGCAGCTAGATTAACCATTTTTACAAGTATAAAGGACCAGAAGAAGAAGAACTGAGGCAGCCCCCAGATTGTATCATACAGGAATCCAAAGGAGCTTGCTTTCTGAAACAGACCCACAGCCCAAACTGAGTCATGATTTGCTGAGACCAAATTGAATCCAAGTTACCGTATGTGGATCCCTCCCTCATCCCTAAAGGCAACTGAAAACCTCTGAATATGACCAATTGTGTTTTGAATAAACCACAGTCATAGGTGGGAGTTGTGGGGGAAGGAAGAAAATTTGAAACAGGTCACTCGAAAAAATAGTGTAATGGAATGACTTCTGGAAGATGGCATTAGAATCATTTGTAACATCTCAGTAAGATTCGAGCACTAATAACATGGTATGTTTGAAAAGCTGAATTCCTTCTGGAACAAGAGATATGAACAAGCTTACATCCTTGGTGTTAGATCAAAGGAGAACTGTTTCAAAGTTGTGGCATTTTGGTACATTACCTGAGAGGCTTAAACACTTTATAAAGATGGAGATGCTTGGAATGTCCTGATGTTCTTGGTTACTAACTTGCATTTCTGGTGGCCTTGGCTAGCGATTCAGTGAGCTTTTCCAGCTGGATGAAAAGGTCTCTGCCTAAGGCGATTATTTTGAATTGATTTTAAACCACTGTTCGGTTGTTTTTGGTACTGTTTTTAAAACGATGTTTAGCTTGTCTTATGGTAAGCATGGAAATCGCCTGGTGACACATGTAAAGGTAATTCATAAATTAATAAATAATAATAATTCTGGATATGTGTCCTTCACAGAAAGTACAATGGTTGGAATTACAGTCACTGGCCATACTGGTTGGGAAAAAACATCAAAAGATAACTACCTGGCTTTATAAAATAAGCTAGATGCTCAATTTAATGATAAATCATCTAAACCATTAAAAGAGACAGATTAGATTTATAAATTATAGGGGATATTCTAAAGATGGACAAACTAAATCTGGGGTCAAAATAGATTATTTTATAGCAAACTTTTGGCCTATTATTGGTGAATGATTGAGCCAGCATTCATATATCTATATCTATATCTATATCTATCTATCTATTCCTGAGATTAGTCCTGAGAAATATAGAAGGATTTATTTGAATTAAACCCTAACTCAATATAGAGTTTGATTAATGGATGAATTAAACAAGGATCTAGTCAGCCCTTTCCTTGGTGGGATAAGGAACTGTAGGGACAACAATAGGATTGGTTAATTCTTTCCTTGTGTTGCACTTTTTGTGAAGGAACAATTAATATACTGGTATATTTTTTTAAGTTGCCCTAGAGCTGATCTGATTGTGACAAATGTGTTGGGTCACCCAGAGCAAGCTCTGTCACCATGGCAACATGGTTCCTGAGCTGGTGTTATTTCATTCTACAGTGACTTTCTGGCTTGCTTCCGGCTTTGTGTTTTCTTACTGCAAGGCTATCTGCCCTCCTTGTTGCTCTTGACATAATTTGTCTTAACTGCTCTGACAAAAGACAGCTGCTAGAACTCCTCCTTCAAGACATCTTGAATAATATTTAACATATTAATTCCAAATCTGCCTGTATGTTTGCATAGAAGTGCTAATACTTTTGATTTTACAGAAAAATTGCAGTGACCCTCTTCGTAAGTGGATTTAGGATTGCAGCCTCCTAAATCCCACTGGATTTAGTGGGACATAAAGGTAAACGGACTCCCGACCATTAGGTCCAGTCGTGTCCAACTCTGGGGTTGCAGCGCTCATCTTGTGTTACTGGCCGAGGGAGCTGGCGTACAGCTTCCGGGTCATGTGGCCAGCATGACTAAGCCGCTTCTGGTGAACCAGAACAGCACACTGAAACGGTGTTTACCTTCCCGCCGGACATGCCTTCCTTGCACTGGACATGCTTTCGAACTGCTAGGTTGGCAGGAGCTGGGACCGAGCAACAGGAAGCTCACCCCGTCGCGGGGATTTGAACTGCCGACCTTCTGATCGGCAAGCACCAAGCCTCTGTGGTTTAGACACAGTGCCACCCACGTCTCCTGATGTTACTGGACTACAACTCCTATCAGCCCTGATCACTGGCCATGCTGGCTGGGGCTGATGGGAGTAAGAGGATTCATATGTTCAAGTAGGAGTGCCTGGCACAATAGGGGAGTGGCATGGAGCCACCCTCCTAACTACTGGCATTGCTGCTGAATGGGGCAGGGCAGCTGCTACTGGTGTACCCACATAGCCATAACCTCACTACCCCTCGGCTTCCACCCTGTCCAGGACAAAGCTCCTGCTTTAAGTCATACTGTACACTTTTAATTCCACACATGCTGTTGCTGGTGTCCGTGTGTGCAGAGTTCCTAGTTGTGTAGAAGCAAATGTGATTGTTGAAAGCAGCAGTTCTTTTAAGATGTTACTTGAAACTGAAAAACCTCGTTGCCTCCCGATAAAGACGTCCTCAGTTGCAGAAAAGAATAATAATTTTCCTACACTTTTTTCTCTTATACCTTTTACAGCTCCTGCAAAAAAAATTATTGGTTTTTAAAATCATGATGCTGGATCCCGGGCATTCCTAATCCACTTAAACTGAACCTCAGCAAATTAAATTGGAAGCCATATGGTGGGACAAGGCTGATGTAATCCTCGGATACGCAGGGAGAACTCTGCTCTTTGTTACCTGGAGTGAGGCAGCACGATTGTTTCTGGTTCTATCAGCTTCCAAATAATAATTTTAAAAAAGATGATGTAGGAGAAGAAGAGCACATCAGTCACAGCCCAAGGAGCTAATGAATATGACATTTCCCTTTTGACACAAGCTGGAACATATTATTTTCCTCTTCCAGTAGTTAACTCCTCTTTGTCACGCTTCCAATCTCTTGGGGGCATTTTGAAACCTGGAGGTGGCTCCCATAAAAATCTCTTTACCCGTAAATGCAATCCGCTCTTAATCAGACCCATTCGGGGAGTGCAGCTGCCAGACCAGGTCATTCCGCATCGTTATGATTATTAAAATTAAGAGCTTGTCACTTCTCAGAGTTCACTCTGGGGTATAGTGTTCGGAGCCGGTAATCGGGTTCCCAAGGAATAATCAACATAGATAACAAGGATCTTAGGAATACATCTAAAGCCCTTGGCCAGCCTCTGGATGTAATTTGGTGCTTCTCTCGTACTACTTGTCAGGTTTTAAGCAGGGAAGGACAATTAGGAAAAGCCTAATCTGATTACTAATTAACAATTCTATATTTGCATACTGTTGCAAATGCAACACAGGACACATGCACCCAGATTTAGTTATTTCCCACCATTCTAGCATATTCAAATCCCACAATCAATAGGCTCAGTGAGCTTAATTATACCAATAGTATTGCCATGTGTGCCTTTACAGAGGGTAGCCCTCCGTTTGAAGAGCTGTCCAGTCCATGACTGGTTGAAAGTTCAAGGCTCCTGCTGTTCTTTCTTTTCACAGCAGACTGTGAAGCCACATAGGTCGAACCTGTTCCTACTATGATATGATAGTGCATCTTTCTAAATGTGCACCTCTGTGTCATCAATCAGCATATGCAACTTTTGAGCAAATCAGTGTCATCTTCCAACTTTTCTTTAGACTGATGCATTTCCTCTCCTGTTTTTTTGCGGTGTATAACTGGCCCGCCGTCTGTACAACCTTTGCCCAAAGTGAGCCGAGGTGCAGGGTGCAATTCCAAAAAGTGCTAATTTACCAGAAGGCATTTGGATTCCATTCCTGTTAATTCCTATCTGAAGCCTGACGTCTACACTTACGGAGAATAGGGAGGACAGCAGAGGAAGGTGTGTATTTGTGTGGGTGGGTGTCTGGCCTACTGCTTCTGCTATAGCAACCAGTTCAGAACAATAGCTCCCCAGAAGCATTGCTCATTAAAGTCCAGGGGAACCAGGAGGAAAGGCAATGATTCAATTAGCACCTCTGTGGCAGCACTGCCCCCTTTGGCTTCCCAGCAGGGTGGGATAATTAGGACAATTTATCCTACAGCTGCGCTGCCCCAGAGAGAGAGAGAGAGAGAGAGAGAGAGAGAGAGAGAGAGAGAGAGAGACAGAGACCCTCCTTAAACGGGCAGGTGCAGCTGACTTTTCCTGACACGCGAAGGAGTCTATGGCAACTTGTCCCCCAGGCAGCAGCCACCAACACTCCCAAGTCTTCTCACACATTCATCGACAAATAGAGGATCAGATCAGACAGACACCGGCAGAGGCAGCTGTGAAGAGTCTGGTGGGAAGAGATGGCTTTGTGCCCCCAGGCTGAGCGGGGCTCTTGTCAGGAGCTGGAGATGGATGAAATGCAGAGTGTTACTCAGTCCTTGAAAACGACTATAAACCCATTCTCCCCTGGTAGTGCATTGTAAGCGACAAGGCTGACCCTACAAGGCACTGGACACTGTTGACTAGACCTGAATGAATTTATTCAACATTGGCTTGGAAAAGCTGGGAGAGAGTGGAATCTTATCAGTCTGCGAGAATGTAAAAAAGAGTCCTCCCGGATGAGTCCAAAGGCAATTGCGTTAGTTGCTAGTGTGTTTCAAGGCTGAATCAAAGGTGCCTAGGGCAGCCATGCCTTCAAAGGCCACCTCTTCATATGCAGCAGTGTCACTCTGTGCACCAGCCCCTTCTCCAAAATGTCTCAGTTTTAGAGGGGAAACGGCATCTGCTGCAAGAAGCAAAGGCTATACTGTATTTCACTTGCCCAAAGGCACTGGAATCCCCTCGTCGATCAGCCTCATAGCCTTCTGTAGAGTCTTTGTGCAACCAGACTAACTTTGGCAAGCATATGTCTGCTGATTCCGCTGCCGTTGTCATTGATGATGGTGGTAATGATAACAATGATAAATATAACCATTATTATGGGGTTTTATATGCTGCTCTTCAAGCAGAGGCTCTCGGAGCAACCAACAAATCATGAAATAAAACACTAAAAAGATAATTAGCACCTCAGCGGCAGCAGAGCCCCCTCCTGTGTCACACTAGGGTGAGATAATCAGGACAATTTGCCCGACAGCTGAGCTGCTGAAAACGATAATTATGAATCATAAATAAATAAAAGCAGCAGTGCAATAAAGTATCTCCTCCTTAGGAGGGGGACGGTATCCAGTTCTGCAGCGATGCTCAAAAACGTTAGATTCCCCCATATGTCTAATCTGGGTCATTGAAAAGTGGATGCCACTCCGCTTCTTGGAAGAGAGAGATTCCAGCTTGACTTTTGCATGAAAAATAGCAGTATCTGCACTACCTTCATGGAACTCAAGAGCTGCTCTGCTGGATCAGATTGAAAGCGCATCTAGATCAGCATCTTCTTCTCCTCATATCAGCCCATCAGATTCCTGTGGGAAGCCCAAAATCACAGCCTGAGCACAACAACCATTCCCTTCCTTGTGATCCCCAGTAGTTGATATTCAGAAGCATACTGTCTAGACAGTTGAGGTAGAACATAGCTATTGTGGATAGTAGCAAGGGTCCATTGGGTGGTCATCACTGTTCTCTTGGGGGAGCAGATTCCATGGTTGTGACAATGCAATGTATGAAGAAGTGCTGTGTTTTGTCTGTACTGAATCTCCCAAAGTTCAGCTTCATTAGATCACCTTGGCTTCTAGTATATTGAGAGGGGGAGAAAAACTTCTGTCTAACCATTTACCTCACACCACAGATAGTTTTGTACACTGTCCTGCTTGGACCAGGTTAGATAATGCTCTGTGAGTTAGACAGGGCAGGTTTCTCAGTACCATCTGCTGCAGGCTTAGGCCCATATACAATACCAAGGTTGGACCCAAGTCAAAAAATAAACCAGGGTGATGTCCAAAAGTAGGAATCAGCAACTGAGGAAATCTCGTACATAGCAGGGCAAAGACATCAGGCTCAGACGTAGGCAGCCGAATGACGTTCAAGCAAAAGATTCCAACGAAGGCTGATATAACCCAGACTATACCCAGCATAAGATGCAGTTGTTTGCACTAAGAGCCACTCACTTGAGGACCGTTACAGTGGTACCTCGGATTAAGAACTTAATTCGTTCCGGAGGTCCGCTCTTAACCTGAAACTGTTCTTAACCTGAAGCACCACTTTAGCTAATGGGGCCTCCCGCTGCTGCTGCGCCGCCAGAGCACAATTTCTGTTCTTATCCTGAAGCAAAGTTCTTAACCTGAAGCATTATTTCTGGGTTAGTGGAGTATGTAACCTGAAGCGTATGTAACCTGAGGTACCGCTGTACTCTCAGGGAGCTCTTCAGTTATGCAGTAAAATTGGGTTCTCAGGCATGCACTCCACTGTTGCCCAGCTGGCTTGGATTGGGCCTTCTGATACCAACACAGTTGAGTGCTGGGGGTTATGTGGCCTCCCACTCTGACTTGGCTGGGGGCTCCTCTGCCAGAGGTGGGTCAGAAACCCATCTTGAGGGTCTTTAAGTTAGCCAGACTATAACTTCCTGGACACTGACACTCTGACTCCGTATTTTCTCCTTTGTCTCCAAACCATAAGGAATGAGCAAAACATGGCTTTTCTGATCCAAAACTACAGAAGGAATCTGTGCAGTTAAAATGCATTATTCACTGCACCTGAACTGCTGTACTTGCTTCTGTTGTTTTATTAATGCATTAATTTGAGGTGTTTGAAAGCTCCTTTGTTTTTGTAGATTTATATGTAGGTTTTCGTTTTGTTTTTTGTTAGCTGCCTTGAGACTTGGGAAGATGGGTTAAAAATATTTTTAAGAGACTGAATCAGCCCTGTCACTTGCTGACACATGCCTGGTTCCAAAGAGCTTGGTGGAGAGGCCCTCACAGCGCGTTCTGTTTCGTTTTACTTTTCAGACTTGCACTTAGCAGCTGAACTGGGGAAAACACTGCTGGAGCGCAACAAAGAACTGGAGGATTCTCTGCAACAGATGTACACAACCAATGAGGAGCAAGTGCAAGAGATAGAGGTACCGGATGAAGCACAGGCACACACATAAGCCAAATAACCCGTTTTCCTGCTTCAGGCGGAGCATGGCTGTGGAAAAAGTAGACAGCTGCTTGTTTGGTATTTTCACTGCCACAGTGCAAGCCAGGATGAGCTGCAGCCTCAGAGATGTGCTATTAGGGGGAGGGATGAAAAACACATATGGAAGAGGGTAGAACAGAGGTGGATTAAGGCCTACAGCTCAAAAGACATTGCTGTACATTCCTGAGAAGCCCTCCCACCCCTAACCCATATGTTTACATTCTGGGCAGCAGCTTTAGTAGGGGTCACTTTGAGTTTTGTTGAGTCCCTGGATTAGTTTCTAACCAAGTCCCTGAAATGGGGTTAACGGTGCAGGCCTAACTCTGCCTGCTCAGAAGTAAGTCCTATTGAACTGAATTTAGTGTGGTTTACTCCCAGGTAAGGGGGGTTAGGATTGCAGCCTAAATGGCATTGTCCCCTTTTGACAAAATGCATCTGTTTTCCATTGACTTGTTCTGTTTTCATTTTTCAAAGTATTAAGATACGCTTAGCAGTAGCTTACCTTGGTTTTTTAAAATAGTAAATTCAGGCCCGCCCATGTTGCCCAATTAAATTAGGGGCAGCCTTTTAGTTAATCAAAAGGCTTTTTAAGTGATTCATCCAGCCTTTTGACTAAATGCTGTAGACCAGGGGTGCCCAAACTTTTTTCAAAGAGGGCCAGATTTGATGAAGTGAACATGCGTGAGGGCCAACAAAAGTTGTTGAGCTTTTTTTACAATTTTACCCCCAAACTTTGGATATGCCTGCTGTAGACCTACTGAATTGTTTCTTCATGGTATTATGTCCCTTATGTTTTTTATGGGCTTTTAAACCTTTTTTCTTTCCAGTATTTGACCAAACAGCTGGAAATGTTACGGCATATGAATGAACAGCATGCCAAGGTTTACGAGCAGCTGGATGTGACAGCGCGTGACTTGGAACTGGCCAATCAGAAGCTTGTGCTGGAGAGTAAGACGTCCCAGCAGAAGATACAATGGTAATGCTTCATCTGGTGGGTCCTTTCATGTCTAAAGGTAGAGGCTGCCTGGCAGTTGGGGGGAGGACACATTCAAAACTGAGGTGGCAATGTTAATTCAAAAGTGAGGATTATAAGAACACAGCCATTGTGACATTTTGCAATTTCATGGCCCTGTTCATGCCAGGGAACAATTGAGATGGTGAATCTGTTTCCATAATGTCCTCTGGGACATGAATGGAATGCAAGATCTGTTCCCAAGTAGGGAAAACTTTCTTCTTCCTCTTCATTGGGAGAACAGTTTTTCATAAGAATTGGGTTTGTCAGCTACCCAGTGATGGCCAGTGGGCAGGTAGGTTGATTGATCCTACATGTAAGCAAATATGAGAATTTGCCCTTCATGCCCTTTGCACTGGGATCCTCTAAGTTCTCCATATCTTAGAATACGGTGGTTTTTCTGTCTGTTTAATGCTTCAAAGTGGAGGTGGAGAACCCTTTTTCAGCCTGAGGACCACATGCCGGTGGTGGGTGGGGTTATAGGCAAAAGTAAATGGAGCAGCAGGTGCAAATTTTACATTTGCACAGTAGCCTAGTACAATATTGACACCCCCCTCTTTATCCTCTATTCAGAAAAGTGAGAGACATTAGAGTTCGATATACATCCCAGCCAGGCAAAACCATTTGTAGAGCAAAGAGGTGTGGCTTGGTGATGGTGCTGAAGGTCAAATCAAGAAATCTGAGGTTCCTTTACCCCTACTTTGAATAATGCAGAATAGCTTAGCTCAGAAAACATGGTGGCTATATTCTCACTATAGCAGACTTCCAGGGAAGGATTTGTAGGACAGAGAGAGCTAGCTTTCGGGTGTGCCTCCATGATGTTTCATTGCAGATGTGTGGCTCTGCCAATCATCGACCAGAGGTGATGGGGCTTGTGAGCACGTAGCTTGGCTAGTTTCCTGCTTAACTACCCTTATAGTTAGGATGCCATGCAACTAACCAGTTATGCTTGTCCAATGGCCTTTAGTTGTGCATTTTAACTTTCCTGCCCTCTCCCCTCCCTTTAGGAGACATGTAGGGAGTGGTGAGGGCACAGAAGTTAGCATTGTGCCGCTAAAAGTCATTGCACTAGTATAACTCTGTAATTGGACACTGCCCTGTGTCCGTATCTCAGTCTAAAAACAAGCTAGCGTTCCCTTCTCTTTTTCTTTCCCATCAACTCTGGCTTTATGTAACAGCTTAACAGAAACCATTGAGGGGCTGCAGAACCAAGTCGATGACCTACAAAAGCAGGTGGAAGAGCTGCAGAGTCTAGATCAGCTGCGCATCCGCCGGGAGAAGAGAGAGAGGCGCCGAACCATCCATACATTCCCTTGCCTCAAGGAGCTGTGCTCTAGTCCCAGGTAATCTGCAGCTGGAGCGGCAGTGTTTTGCAGGCAGACAAGGGAGAACAGAGTTAGGACAGCCATTCCTTTCCAGGCGAAAGCTGTCTCGGGCAGTATGGGACGTTCCAAGGCTGCAGCAATATTTTTCATTCAGGGACCCATGGGCATTGCTAATGGCAGAAAACAGATGGAAGAAAGTTGAATTTTATAGAATAGACTGGGCTGGTGGGTGGAGGGAGAACAAACATTTACAAAGTGCGTTAAGAGAATATTAATAAAATTTGCTTTTTTGCCAGTTAGGCGGTTTCAGATCCTCTAAAAAAAATCCTAAAACCAAAGGGGGGGGAATGCAGATATCAATTTTTGGCACACATACCAGTCTCATTTCCATCTCCCTCTGTTGCTGTCTGGTACACAGTTTGAGCAAATTCATATGTAGAATAGCATTGTGAATTCCAGAGTGGAGAGACAACAGGTTTTAGAAAAAGAGGGGAATATTCAGTAATGTCAGAATCCTCATTCTTGGATAAGGAAGGAAGGAAGAAAAAGAAGCAGCGTATTATCAGAACATCTTCTGTGATTATTTTTGTGCTCAGAACGATAACTTTAATAGTGTTATCGCAACAGGGCAGTTCTTTCCCACCCCTTTTTTTGAAGCTAAGGACTGTGTGCCCTTGCTATGCATATCTAGTATATAGGTAATTTAATTGTATACCAATAGTACCTCACTGTGTAGAACCAGTGAGCTTGCCAGAGACATAAGTCGTTCTAGGTACACATGTCACTTAAAAAACAGCGTGCAAGAGACTGTGCACTCGTATCCTCCCTAAATGGTACCCCTGTGAATGAAGATTCATAAATATTTGCCTGAAAACAAGGGGCTCTGCACTTTAGAAGCAGACTGACCTCATTTTCAGATGTTTCTTTCCAGCGCTAAGCTCAGAGAAAACCAGTTCTGCTGACTACTCATCCCTTTGGCCTGCCAGCAAGTTCATTGGCATAGTCTCCATGTTGGTTGCACAGGCACCATCTCAGCTTCTCCCATACCCGACAGCCCTTCTACCTGCAATTCCACCCCTGTACTAGAATAACAAAAGTTCTTAATGCAGGCTCCTCCTCAGGTTAAGAACTTAATTTGTTCTGGAGGTCCGTTCTTAACCTGAAACTGTTCTTAACCTGAGGTACTTTAGCTAATGGGGCCTCCCGCTGCCGCCGCGCGATTACTATTCTTATCCTGAAGTAAAGTTCTTAACCTGAGGTACTATTTCTGGGTTAGCAGCGTCTGTAACCTGAAGTGTCTGTAACCCAAGGTACCACTGTATTCCCTTGAAGCCTATAGATTGTCTGTCTTCCTTAGGAAACTAATCTTAAGTACATGTAGCTTTCATTTGCTCACACTCATCCCTTCTTCCCTTTTCCTCCCTCCCTTCATTGTCTTGCCTGCAGTTCTTCAGCTGGGGCTCTTTTTTGCTTATACAGTGGTACCTCTGGTTAAGAACTTAATTCGTTCCGGAGGTCCGTTCTTAACCTGAAACTGTTCTTAACCTGAGGTACCACTTTAGCCAATGGGGCCTCCTGCTGCTGTCACACCGCGGCCACGCAATTTCTGTTCTCATCCTGAAGCAAAGTTCTTAACCTGAGGTACTATTTCTGGGTTAGTGGAGTCTGTAACCTGAAGCGTCTGTAACCCGAGGTACCACTGTATTACTCTTAAGAACACCATTCACAGAGGTGTCACTATAAGAACAATCATGAGTGTATAGTATGCTTATGAAGTCCTTTGAAAAGAACAGTGCAAAGGTTTTCTTTAGGTCAGTTAAGCAGAACTGTACTTGGTTGGTGACTAGGGTTCAGTATGAAACTCAGGAAAGATAAGCAGAGTCCAGACAGCAAGTAGGGGAAGCATATGTTTGCCTATTCCCCCATGGAAGAATTACTGCTGGCACATATTAAAATAGCACATCTCGATAAGGGTTTGCGTATATGTTGCCATTTGGGGTGTGATACATAGGGTCCTGTTGTTGCACTGAGGTAACTTCTTCATTAACCTTTGCTGGACTTATGGTGCCCACCCTAGGAATCTATAATGATTAATTTGCTAATGGCTTGTTTTTGGTTTTTTGGATATCAGATATGAAGATGCTTTCCAGATTCATAGCTCTTCAATGGAGTTCAGTCAGATGCCCTTGGAACGAGAGAATGAGCGGCTGCAAGCAATGGTGAATTCCCTCAGGTCCCAGGTCAACCAGGAGAAACAGCGGAAGGAGAGGGTGGAGAGAGAGTACACGTCCGTCATCCAGGAGTACTCAGATCTTGAGCAGAGGGTGTGTGAGATGGAGGGCTGCAAGCTGCGCATTAAAGAGCTGGAAGGAGAGTTACTGGAGCTCCAGCAGATGAAGCAAGTTAAGAAGTACCTCCTCAGTAGAGAGGACAACCTGTCAGAAGCGCTTCTGGAGCCCTTGAACAATGCCCCAGAAGCTGACTACATCGACCTAACTGAGGAAGATGGAGGTAGAAACCATGAATCGTCCATGACAGCCTCCCCAAACCACCCTGTACGGAAAAGCTGTAGCGACACGGCCCTGAATGCCATTGTGACCAAGGATGCTGTGAGCCGCCATGAAGGCAACTACACACTGCATGCCAATAATGTACGCAAGAGGGGGATGTCAATCCTGAGGGAGGTGGATGAGCAGTACCATGCCCTGCTGGAAAAGTATGAGGAGCTGCTCAGCAAGTGCCGGCAGCACAAAGACAGTGTGCGCCATGCCGGTGTCCAAACCTCCCGCCCTATCTCTCGCGACAGCTCCATTAGAGACTTCCGGGGAGAGGGTTATGAGCTGGACGACCTCAAGACAATGGAGAAGAGCCTTAGCAAACACGTGGAGGCTGTAGACAAGCGGCTAGAGCAGAGCCAGCCGGAGTACAAAGCCCTGTTCAAAGAGATCTTCTCCCGAATCCAGAAGACGAAAGCAGACATCAACGCCACCAAGGTGAAAAAGAAGACCACGAAGTGAATCCCGCTGCTTTGGCGTCACCGCGTTTGCCACAAGCAAATTCAGCATCGAGCTCTTCACTTCGGCACCAGGGAGCATTGTACGGCCTCCAGCCTCCCAAGTCCTAGGAGCTTCTCACGTTGATGTCTTCTTGCACAAAAAGGGAACCTCTTGGAGTGTTTCAAGAGTGGGAAGAGCCCACCTCACATTCTTCAAAGTCAGTGCTCCAAGCTGCCTGGGCCCCTGGATGTGCTGCAAAAAGCTCTATGTCATAGTTGTAGTTGGTATCCAAGATTTTGCAAGGAAACCCTTCGCATCACTGCAGCAGCCAGAAAACACAAACAGGAAATTAAACGAACTAGCCACAGTCTCCACCTTCTCCCGCGACCAGTTGGATTTGCTTTCCTTCAAGCAACACAGCAACAAGCTTGGATTTCTTACAATGCCCTGGAATATCCAGAACGTAATAATTTAAAGCATCACTTTCCAGAGGCAGCTTCCATACATACACTCTCTTTCTTCAGTTTCCTTTCCCCCTTCTTCTTCCCACGAAGAACCCACAGATGCATCAGCAAGACTTTTTACTGGACTTCTCTCTTTCCGGAAGGGGAGCATGTTCTTCCTGTTTAAGCCATCCTCTTACTGGTCAGGTTTTTCAATTTTTACAATGCAAGCTCATTGCAACTGGAAAAACTTGAAAAAAGATTGCTGTTATGTCTTCATCAAGCATACCTAATTGTTCCACTCATATAAGATAGGACAGAGTGAGCTTAGGTTTACACTTCCTCCAGTATTTTTATTTTAGGAAGTTAGTTGTCATCACTTCGCTCATTTAACCTGAGCTTTCCAAGAAGCCAAACAAGAAGTGCTATTACTGGCTTGGAGAGACACCCTCGTCTTCATTTGGGTGTTGCGTTTCCCATGCCTTGCCGTTCAAGTGGTTTTTCCTAATTGTCTTTTGTGGCTGGCTCCTAAAACATGATTTGCATGGGCTTGCAAAAACTGAATAGTGATGGCTCATGTTAAGTAGGAGTAAATTCAGCAAAACACTCAAGTTCAGTTGTCATCACTAATAATGTTGCTTATCACACTATTCCACGCAGTCACTTGTTAGTTAACGCTTCCGTTGCCAAGCTGCCTTTTCCAAAGGCTCTTTCTACTCCATTTATACATTTAACCTCGCCTACATATACCACACATTTACACACAAAAGGCCTCTTCAGTCTCAGGAATAGTCAGTATCCATTTCACAGAAATACAGAATTGGGATTCTTTAGTCACATGCTAATAAGTGATGGTTAGGGTCACATGCATATATGAAAATAAGCAGTATTATATTTCACTAAGTTTAGGGCACACATGCCAGAGTTCTCACTTGTGAGGGGACAATAGTAGCAATGATTATTAACTTACCAAGCAGTATTATACTTGAAGAAATTTTGGACCAGTTTCTTGTTTAGCTGTATCTGAATAAGGCCCAAAGTCTGTGATGTTTCTTTGAAATCATGCTAGTGTAAATGAGTCTGCCTTTCATTATTTTCAGCTTTTTCCTTCATGTCCTCTCACTTTTCAGCACTGTTTCTTCTTTGACTGCGATTCTCAAATCGCACGCTTTACAGTATTAACGGGCCCGAGCCAAGTGACTTGAGGACCATGGTTCCTTACAGTTGGCTGCCAACATTTCTGCTTCTTGCCATGCTTTTACATTTCATGTTGGTAGACTTGGTTTTGACCTGAAGCCGATTTTGTGAACTAAGTAAATACAGGGTAAGAAGGCAAATGTGTGGAAAGTCAATGGTTAAGTCAAACAGAGTGAGATTTCTACTCCTCTGCCATCAGATTGTCATCACGTTATGTGTTTGCTAGATTCTTGCCATGGGGGTCCTTGTGTTCGGCCAATTGAAGTCACTTTTGTAATGTGTGAAAGTATTTTTGAGTAAGCCTGCCCAGGGGCTCTTCTTTCTGGAAAGATTCTTCCTCTACTACTTAATGCCAAAACTTCTTTTGTACCCTTGATGTGGCCCAGCTTTTGAAGTATTAGGAGCCATAGACATGATTGTGGCTGCCACTCTGGTAGCCATAATGACAAACCTTCATGCCTTACAGTTGAAAAATCAAGTTGTCTGGGGGGTAAAATAACAAAGGAAGTTGGTTTTCTCAAGAGCATTTACCTTGCTCTGTGTGGCTGCCATCGTGGCTGCTGATGTTTTGATTAACTTTCTTTTACTATCTTTCTACTAAGGGACTTTTGAACGGATGTTTGTTCTCAAGTCATCTGTTTGTTGCATCAGTATTTGGGGTGGGAGGGGGCCATTGCAATCATTCTTGGTTTTGAACACTGTTAATGTGCAAACCAGCATCCCAGTTTAAGTGTAGTATACTTAAAATTAATATATTTAAAAATGCTTTATTCTCTTCTTAAATAAAAAAAGAAACACCAGTATTCTGAACAACGGAAATTTCTTGTGTTTATTTCTTTGCATTCCAGAAATAGGCTTGCGCTTTGAATTCTCAGCATCATTTAGGTCACGAAAATGCTTTAGGCATGATAAAAAGTGGAGGGTAACCACCAGAATGGATGTGCTGCTTCTCTTTATTTATTACATAACAGATAGCTCCTGTTTTTGTGGGACAAGGACTCACTCTGTTATTAAAAATCACCCCTTTACACACGTCAACATTCTGAATGCTCCAGTAGCTTGAAACATTTTCTTCCATGCTTGCTAATGTCAGCTTTGATTTCTTGAACACACTTCAGAGTAATTACTCATGCAAGCAATGAGATATTAACACTTGCCTCAACAAAGGGACAGCTGCATCACATTGTCAGTCAGTTCAGCAAAATGCTGAGAGCATAATTTCTTTGACCAAAAATAATACTGGCTGCATTATGTAGAAAAAAATCTAGTGAACTTGTCTTTCCACTAAAAAACAGAGCCTGCTTCCTACCTCTAAAGCTCCCTGGCATGCTGTTCATCAGCTTGAACCTCGTTGTTGTGGAAACCTTTTATACAGCCTGGGATGTAAATAGCAGACGGGACCAGATGCACAATGGATGAGACTCTTAACTTTGTACAATAAGCTACATTCCAGACACACAAATCAGCGGTTTCTACACACACACACCACTTAGGCAGCTGAGGTGTTATCGCAGGACAGTTTCCAGCCAGCCAGAAGCACTCGCATGGAGCAACCAGGTGAGAGGCATCACTTGGGAGAGAGGATGTGGCTTTGGGAGAGTCCGAGAGCTAGATAGCTGCATTTCGTCCCCAGGCCTGAGGTTCCTTACAGCAGCTCAACATGAGATGAAAACTTGACACCGGTTGAACTAAAGTGATGGGCAATCCTGTTCTAGGTTAGATTTAATGTGGACTCGCTGAGTTAATAAACTGCTTGTTTGTTGCATATTTAGCTTGTTATTAAAGAGCTTGGTTTCTTCCAGATGGCCTCTGCTATGTGTCATCAGTTATATAACCTGCGAGCTCTGGAGACCCCCTTGCCATGCACCACAGATGTGGCTCTTGCACAAGCAGAAGAAGAGATGGCTACCAAACTGGGAAAGCAATGCCAACAGGAAGAGAGGAACTCTAGGTGCATGGAGAAAGGTTTATTTCTGGCCAAACACACTTCAGAGCTTGTTTATGGACTTGCTGTGAACAGCTCTATTCAAAGCATGCCCTCGGAAAGATTATTCCAAAACGTATTGTGCCTGAAATAAATCACCAGGAGCTCCTTCCTGTTTGTTTTTTTCCCCTCCTCCAAGTGGCACGGAATCTCCAATCTATGCCACATAGGCTATCGGAAGGCTAGAAGCTTTTTTTTATTATTTTTTTGGCCATGTGCATGCTGACCATATCTAGGGTCTACAGCAGTTCAGGGGGCCTAGCCTCCAGTTCAAGGGCCTGCTGTGTCCCCCAAAGACTTAACTAATTTTGAGAGCAGTTGTGGGGAAAAATGCACAGTGCTCTGGTGGCCAGAGTGAATGCAGTCCTCCTCAGGCCAAAAATAGCCAATTTAGAGATTTTGAAATTTCAGTTTCATAATCTGGCAATGCCATAATGCCACCAAATTCCAGGGGGGAATTGTCAGGAACTCTTAAGTGGGATTAAACCAGCACCATGATACATGAGAAAGAATGCAAATGGTTCAGCCTTCTCCAGGCTTTTGGGTTGTTGGAAAAGCCTCAAACCAACGTAGCACACAAATGGAGTCCAGCACGCTTCCTTCTGCGTTCTCCTGTGCCATCCGCAGAGTATTTTCTCGCGCAACGGTGTGTGTGCATGCCAGCAATTATAAACGACAAAGTCCAGCTTCTTTTGCTAATCTAGAAGCTTTATTTACAAGGCATAAATTACATTCCAGGAGAGACAAGACATTTTGCCTTCTCCTTCTCCGGCCAAAAACGAAAGGGAAAGATACAGAAACAACAAGTTACACATTACACAGAGTCTTCCAGGGACACTTTTCTTCTTGTGGGTGGGACGACCTGGTTGAGCTTGTTAACCATGAAAGCTCCAAACCTCTGCACCTTCAGCAGATAATCAAGAGCCATGATCACAGTTTTTCAGCCTAAAGGCCTTCAGATTGGGGAAAGAGGCAAGTACTAGGGCATGGTTAGCTTCTAAAAAACACGAGCAAGCCTCAGTTGGCCACATTTTTGCATCTTTGCTGCCAAGCTCCTTCCACCCCAGTTGCCATGCTCTCCATGTTGTGTCCCTGAGCAACTCACCACTATCCTCTGTTTCATTTGCTAGATCAACATTTCAAAGCAAGGGGGAATTTTAAAAAGACTTGTGGCCTTTTCTCCAAACTGCAACAGAGATGAAATATTGTCAAATACAAGATACTTCACTATGTCTGAGGGTTCTGGCAAATATTGTGAAGAAGAGCAGGGGGTTGGACTAGACTACCCTTGTGATCCAACTCTATGAATATTCTATGAAGAGAACTGCTGTAAAGTAATGAATATACATCTAGCAGCTTTGCTCCATTATATGAGATCCTGTCCACTGACGTCCTGGAGCCACAAGGCAAAAGCACCAAATTTCAAAAAATTGAATTTGATTATTTTGTCCCCCTCCAAATTTTCTTTTGACGAAGCATTTCCTCTGACCTATAAACAATCATTCCAAAATAAATACAGTAAATAAATGCTTATGTAAGACTCAATATATTGTGCTTTAGCAAAACGTTACAAGTTGCATAGCCTTTTATACAAATCTCTTCAATACAGTGATAGCCGAACATGAACATTTGGTCTGTTTATGAACCAGCAGCACTACTTCCGGTGTATGAGACTTGTTCCCTGGGTTATCAAAGATTGAAAACTCAACCCTTCAGGCTTCTTCACATGCGATTTACATTGGTTAATGTATTTTACAGCCCAATCTTATGGTTACTCAGAAGTCAATCCCTCTGAGTTCAAAACAAAATAAAAAAATTCCTTCCAGTAGCACCTTAAGAAGTGTGCATGCACACGAAAGCTCATACCAAGAACAAACTTAGTTGGTCTCTAAGGTGCTACTGGAAGGAATTTTATTTTTTATTTTGTTTTGACTATGGCAGACCAACACGGCTACCTACCTGCCTCTGAGTTCAATTAGGCTTGCTCCTAAATAGGGAGATCTGCTATTCTTTAATTGGGATCAAACTACATTGAAGACAGTAGGACTTGACTTTTGAGCAAATACCTGGGCAACAGGGCTTGCGTGCCTCCAACTTTGAAGTTTCACAGGAACGCTTGGAAACATTACAATAGGGATTCCCTGCAAATAGCTGATACACTCAAAACCAAAACAGAAGCACGTTTGCCCCAGTACTTTTAAATATGAGGACAATGCTACAATTCTGAGCAGAATTCTGCGATTTATTTTACTTTATTTTATAAAAATAAAAAGTGCTATTTGCTACATTTATACCTAATAATAGGAATTTCTTCAGGCAGCTCACAAAGCAAATGAAAAATTTAACATTCATATAAAACAAAACTAAAACAGGTCAATTTTAGAAACTGAAATGCAATTTAAATCTAAGAAGCTCCGACTGTGAAAGATAAGTGTTTAGAAGCGGGCAGCCTATATAAACAGCGGCGCCGTCAGCCCAACCCATCTCCTCCCCGTATTTCGGATTCGGAATCGCATATGTGCACTTATGCAAGAGGCGGAGGGGAAAGGTGAGGAAGAGAACCGTGTTTCTCCGGAACGGCAAGTGACCGGGTGCCTTTTGTAGCCGGACTTTTTTAGAACAGCACTCAGCCCAGCACAAGATGGCGGCGTGCGCGTTTCGCTGCCTCTGGCGATGGCCGGCGCTGAAGCTGCTCTCAGAAGCGGCTCGGGACTTCCCGCGCCGAGCCATCGCCTCCGCTCGCCCAGCCTCCGGTTCTGAATTCCGGAGCGAATACAGCTTGGACAAACTTTACCCCTCGCAGCAAAAAGGAGCCGACGCAACAAAGGTTAGGAATCCGGATAGGTGATTGTGATGGCAGGAGCACCTAGATCTATATAAAGCGGAGTAGCGCCTTCCTTGAATTTCCGTTTGCATAGATCTACTCCTCTCCCTCACGGCCGGTCTGCGGGAGGAAGTTGCGTTGCCCTATGTAAATAGATAGGCCTAAGAATAGGAGCTGGAGAAACGCAGGTTCGAATCCCTACTGCGCTTATCAACTTCACTGGGTGGCCTTGGGCTGGTCGTTGTCTCTTACCCTGGCCTACCTCGCAGAGATGTTGAGAGGATAAAATAGAGCTGACTCGTGTTCATGGGGGGGGGGGAAGTCATGATATAGACAGATGTAATAAATAAAATAGCATATGTCTCTGATGGGATAGCTAGTACATCTCTCCCAATGTGAACAGCAAAGATAAACATGTTTTGTTTTGTTTATATAGTCATATATTATCTATATCTCAGTTTTCCTTCCTTATGACACCCAAAGCAGTGTATGTGCTGTTCCCAAGCTGCCTCCTATCCAGGCACTGACCAGACCCAGTCCTGCTTAGTTTGAGTAAGGTGATGGTTCTGCAAGCTGTTAGACTATACCAGTGTTTTTCAACCACTGTTCCGCGGCACACTAGTGTGCCGCGAGATGTTGCATAGTGTGCCGTGGGAAAAATGGAAAAATTACTTTATATATAGTCAATATAGGCACAGAGTTAATTTTTTTTTAACATTTTCTAATGGTGGTGTGCCTCGTGATTTTTTTCATGAAACAAGTGTGCCTTTGCCCAAAAAAGGTTGAAAAACACTGGACTATACTACCCTTTTGCTTCTAACTCTGCCTTTAATCTTAAAGCTTATCTAATTCAACTTCTTGCCAATGTAGGAAATACACTCCTACCATTTGCCTAATAATAATAATTTATTTATACCCTGCCCAGCTGGCTGGGTATACCCAGCCACTCTGGGCAGCTCCCAACAGAACAACAACAACAACAACAACAAAGTGATAAAACATCAAACATTAAAAACTTCCCTAAACCAGGGCTGCCTTCAGATGTTTTCTAAACGTCAGATAGTTGTTTATTTCCTTGACATCTGATGGGAGGGCGTTCCACAGGGCAGGCGCCACAACCGAGAAGGCCCTCTACCTTGTTCCCTATAGCTTCACTTCTCACAGTGAAGGAACCAGTGATAGGTATGTATGTTTTATTTGGAGAATGGCAATGAGATGTTGAGATTGAATTCAAGGGTGATGATTTCTTTTTAAGACTCAGTTGTACAATGATTCTGCATATTGAAGTCCTCATGAGTCCCCCCCCCCCCCCGTTTTTTTTTGAGGTTCAGATGTGATAAACTAGTATTGTGAATGACTTGACAAGAGTAGATACAACTTACTGCTCCTGGTTGAATAAAGGTTTTTCAGAATCTGGTGATCCACATTTAGTTCAAGAAGTCCTCTTATTGTGACTTTGCTGAACTGAACAATGGTCACAAGTGTCTGGTCTAAGACATTAAAGCTGAGGAAACAAAATAATTTGAGTGCCTAAAAATCTGTATTGTACAAAGTAAAACTAAAAATTGATAAACCCTGCCTATGGCCTTAAAAAAAAATTATTACTGTAGTTGCATATTTTTTCCATTTTCTATTTATACACTAATTGTACTACAATACAGAAATTTTACAGTAGTATTAAGTTGCAGTTGCTTAACAATATGTATCTCTGTGTTAACAGGATTTGGCAAACCAGACTGTTCCCGACATTCCTGTAGGTGAGTCCAGAACATTAGGGAAGTGACGTCTCTTTCTCAAATGATTTCCCCAGGCATTCATTTTATTTGCCCGTAACAGTGTAATCCTATGCAGGCTTGCTTGGAAGTAAGTACTATTGGCTATATTTCTGATTTAAAGAGGCCTATAGGCTTGTGCTGTAAATCAGTTAAACTTTTAATTAGTGGAGGATTGGGTACTGGCACAGGAACTGCAAAGAACAGATGGACAAAGCAATGCCTTATAGTGCTTGTGTTGCCAGTGGAGGCCACATGCCAGTGGTGGGTGAGGTCAGAGGCAGAAAATTGAACAGAGCAAGCCATGTGCCTTCTTTGTACAGTAAGTTTATTTCTACACACAGTCACACATCACTCTCTGTTTTCCATCCAGGCAGGCAAGAGGCATTATCAGAGTTCCAGGACATATTATAGCCAGGCAAAAACACTCAAGGAGAGTGTGAAACATGGTCTGCAGAGGGGATGTAGCTTGGGGAGAGTCCCAAGGACCACATAAAGAGACACATTTGGCCCCTGGGGCTGAGGGTCTACCCCAGGCATAGGCAAACTCCGGCCCTCCAGATGTTTGGGACTACAATTCCCATCATCCCTGACCACTGGTCCTGTTAGCTAGGGGTGATGGGAATTGTAGTCCCAAACATCTGGCAGGCCAGAGTTTGCCTATGCCTGATCTACCCCTATGCTAAGCCAAACCTCAGGAGTAATGTGGCTGCAGTATTTTCATATGTACCAGTACACTTGCTTGTTTATGCTAAGCTCTAGTTCGGCTTAATGTTGTACGTAACTCAGGATGCTATCTTAATTTTACATTAATTAATAGTAATTAATTCTGTGTGGCTTGTATGCTACCTTAAAAAATATGGTACTTTAAGCACCTTTTTATTATATATCGAAAACAATCAGAAACATATACCCTAAAAACAATGCCCACATGTACTCTTATTGGGAAGTAAATCCCATTGGTGGAAAATGCTTTCGCTGAGGTTGCCACTGCAATTCATTACCTGCTTATTTCACCAGATGGAGAATAACTACTTAAGGACAATCGGAATGCTCCTACAGGAGCGTTACAGGAGTGTTTATTGGAGTTACCTTCATACTTCAAGAGGTCACCTCTATTCGAAGTGTGACCTTCCAGATCAGTATATCCCTTCCTATGCAGTCTTACCCTTTCTTCTTCTTCCCTGTACATACACAAAACCATGACTGTATATCTTTTCAATATTTCTCTTTACAATCTTTTCCAGATCGTTTGTCCATATCATATTGCCGAAGTAGTGGCCCAGGAGGCCAGAATGTTAATAAAGGTACGAAAAATATCGGAGCAGATTTAAATAGATACTTGTCCTGGGCATGCATACTTGGGAGTGAGCTCCCTTTTGAGGAAACATGAGTAGAATCAAGCTGCGGATTTTTCTGTTAACCAGTGGTGCTATTAGATGTGTAATGTTAACGTTTGTACATCTAAATCTGAGGACTCATTAGCCAGTCTTCAACATAGTGATCCCTTATGACTTTGGCAAGTACTGAAAGATCAGTGCTTCTTTTTAACATTAACTAGTTTCTCTTTTCTTCATTTTTTTTAAAGATCAAAGTTAATATCCAGTAACAGAAATGCCCTCTCCTGTCCTCTGCAAGTCCCTGTGTCCCCCCCCCCCCATCTGCTCCAGAGGATCCTCCAACCCTTTGGAAAAGATTTGGGACATGTGTTTGATAGATAAAACTCCTGTGACTTTAAAATGGTTCTTTTGATTGTTTACAAGGAAACATTGTTTACAGGGGGGGAATGCTCCTGAGGGAGGACATTGCAGGCCAAAATGCATTGGGCATTAATAAAAAGTATTACTTTTCGGCTTTTTTGAGATTGAGTCTCCTTTTTTGCCATGTCTCTTGGAATGGCAAGAATTCTTCTGAAAATGCAGAACACTTCAAAGTTAGATGGTGGGGGGTGACATTTCGCATGGCAGCAAGATCAGCTGGTGGGGTACGTGTGACACCATTGAATTGAAATCTGAACCTGCAACCTTTGGATAGGATCTGCAGTTCTCCATGTGCCCCTAGGAATAGTAATGTATTTCTTTGTTTCACTTGCAGTAAATACGAAGGCAGAAGTCCGGTTCCATTTGGCAACAGCAGATTGGATCTCGGAAGATGTGCGACAGAAAATGGCCATGATGGTAATTCTTAGCATTTATCTTTCTTTTTCTAGGTACTTCCCAAGCTATTCAGCCCAGCAGAATAGTTTGATCTTGGTGAACTAGTTTATTGAAGCAGCACACAAGGAAATTAGGGTGCTCTGAGAAGCCATTTAGGCAATATAACTCAATATTGATTACATATTGATTACTGTGGTTAGCATCACATTCGAGGCGCAATGCTATGCTGAAAATTTGTTGGCTGAGGGACTTTTGGATTTGTGCATTCTATTTGTGTGGGCTTCTTTTCCGTTCCTAGGCTGAGCACACATTGGATACAGCGGCCGTTCCACCAGCAAAGCTGTAGCATCTCTGGTCCAGGCATAACACAAGCCTAGGACTGCTTGCCACCTTTAGCTAGTGTCTGGTGACCTGTGCAAATCTAACTTCTGCATTGAGGAAAGTAATTGCTAAGCATAAGCTAAGTTAATGGCTGGAATATTTTCTTTTCCTAAAGCATTTTAACACTGAAAGTGCTCTATTATCCTTACCTTGTTTTTCACTCTGCAGTGTGATTGCTCTATACCCAAGAACAGCGCCTGGAGGGTTGGTTAATTGTCACAACTCCTATTTGTTGAAGTTGTTTTACCTTATTATGGAATTCAGATCCTTTTTTTCATCAGCACTTTGGTGCTGGGTAATATAATAGAGGAGCCTTGGAGCAGTGGAGATATTGAGGTCCCCAGGGACAGAACACCTCACCTAGTGGCATCTGCCAGACCCTAGTGCTTGATAGTTTGCTGTTCTTGATATTCTGCTGGAAACTTGTTTATATTCTGCAAAAGCTCCCACAGCTGCAGTACTACTGGTGTGCCTGCTCTCAGGTTCCCCTGCCTAGTAAGAGGTATCCACTTTTACTGGGCAGCCCAAATCCAAGGTTAATAAGCAGGATTCTAATCCACAGCTTCCTATAAACAGTTTACTGACACAAAGATAATTACATATGGTAATATTTCCACAGCACCTTTACACATTAAATCTAAAACTTTCATTAAGGCTGCAGACCCATGTATTCCTGGGAATAAGCCCCAGTGAACACAGTGAGATTTAACTTCAAAGTGAACATGCATAGGATTGGGCTGTAAGGGTAACTTTCAGAAGAGACGGTCAGAAGTTGCCTCCTGTGGCAATCATGTCTGCTTTCCCTCTTTTTTAAGAAAAACAAAAAACAAAACCTTATTTTTAGGCTGGTAAACTAATGAGAACGGAATGCTCCATAGTAAAAAAATGTTTTCTTTCCCAGCACAAGAATAGGATCAGTAAATCTGGAGAACTGATAGTCACCTCTGAAGTAAGTCGCTACCAGATGAGGAATTTGGCAGCTTGCTTGCAAAAAATCAGAGAGCTGATTATAGAAGCCACTGAGATGCCTCGAGCTGAATCGAAAGAGACGGTGGAGATGATCAGAAGCAGGTATGAGTCCACTCATAATGCATCTGTAGCTGACAGCTGTTGCATTAAAAATGTCACCCTACAGTGCTCACTTAGAGCAAGGTGAAATCATCTGTAGCTACCATTAGCCAAGCAGAGCAGCTACTTGCCTCCAACTCTCAAGGGTGTGTCACAAAATCATATTATGTAGCTAAGGCAAGGATCCAGGAGGCCCTCACCTGACCCCTAGTTTTAACACAGTCATACCTTGGGTTACGAACACTGTGGGTTGCGCATTTTCAAGTTGTGGACCGCGCCGAACCCAGAAGTACTGGAACGGGTTACTTCCAGGTTTCGGTGCATGCGCAGAAGTGCAAAATGACGTCATGCACAGAAGCGCCGAATCATGTCACGTGCATGCACAGACGCGGCGCTTCAGGCTGCAAACGCAGGTTGCGAACGTGCCTCCCGCACGGATCACATTCGCAACCTGAGGTATGACTGTAAAGAAGATAGCCTTCGTTTTCTTTCAGTTCTAGCTGGACAAGCTGAGACAGTTTTTGTTTCTTGACTTAGGGCAGAGCACCATGGGTCATCTCTTGTGTGTATTAGAGTGTAAGTGGACCTCTGGAATTGTAATACAGTGGTACCTCCGGTTGCGCACAGGATCCGTTCTGAAGCTCCGGTCGGATCCTGAGGAATTCGCAACCGGAGATGCCTGTTCTGTGAATGGCACAGTAGAGTGCTTCTGTGCATGTGCGTGGTGCGAAACCCGGAAAAATACTTCTGGGTTTGCCACATGCATAACCCGAAGGATACACAACCAGAGGTGTGTGTATCCAGAGGTACCACTGTATACAGATCCGAGGTAGCATTGCTGTATTTCACTTATATAGAAAGGGCATCACTTTCAGAATGTTGCACTTGGATAAAACCTAGCAGGTACCTCTTCTCTGGGAAAATATCAACTACTTCAGGCTTTTTAGAAGAAATATCCCTTAACTGCTTAGGATTTTGCTTTTCTTTGAAATGTTGATTCTGCGTGACAAGAACCTGATACAAATCATTTATGATAACAAACTGGAATCATTTCACAGACACAAGTATATCATCCTCAACCTCTCTATTTGATTTTAGGGTGGAGAAAATGAACCGCGAACGCCTCCGACAAAAAAAGATTCGCTCTTCCGTAAAACAAAGCAGGCATGTGGACTTTGACTGAACGCACCGGAGAAAGAGCATTTTGGAACACATCCATTGGACTCTTTCTAATATTTGGATTTGGAAAAGAATAATAATAATAAAAACCTTACACCATACAATCTGTTCCTTGCAGTTTATGAAATGGGAGTGGACGTTTTCACTAAAACTAATGGAGCCTGAAGCTAAAGTCCTATGTCAACTGCCATAACATACATTTACCAAAGTAATTAACCCAACTCTTCTTAACTGTAGCACAGAGCTTTCCAAACTGTGTGTTGTGACACGTTAGTGTGTCGGCTGGAGTGTGTGGATGCGTAATGCAATGCTAGAAAGGGGCTAGTTTAACCTCCCGATTTGGTAGTAAAACTGAAAAACTGTTGTCACAAAATGATGCGTGTCTAAAAAGTGTGTCACCAACACGTCAAGTTTGGAAAGCTCTGCTGTAGCGGTTAGCTTTTAAATGAACAGCTCTTCTAAGCATGAGTCTTGTACATTTTTAGACTCATTTCCAGGGCAGCTGTACTGTACCATGTTTGTTTGCTATCCCTGCTTTCTCATGCAATCTGTTCTCACCCATCCTAAACTTGTTCATATTTATGTGCACATAAATATTTGAAATATTTATATCCCATTTTTCTACCTGACAGGCATACAAAGCAGCTGAAAAATTTAGTGATACTTAAAAGGGGGGGAGCAGTAGTGCTTTTATGAACCCTTTGTGGCCAATGACTATGGAGCATATCCAGTTCTCTTGACTTAGATGTTACTACTGCTTGGGGCTAGATAGCCCAAACATTGGGAGCTACCTCGTTTCCCAGGCAGCTGTATGAATTATAATGCAGCCATTTTGACATTAAATTGGATGTACGTTGTTGGAAGACTTGAGGCAGCAATGGGGCCTCACACAAGTAATGAACTAGCTGCACCTCCCTGAAGACCCTGCTGTTTCCCTGTTCATGCCATAGCTTTGTATGTTTCCTATTACGTATGGGAGAGAAGAGAATGCAGGGAAGCTACGGAGCAACAATTGGCTCCTCTTCTACTGCTTCTAGAACAGGGATGCGGAATCTGCAGCCCTCCTGATGTTACTGAACTCCCATCTCCCATCAGTTCCAACCAGCAGTGCCAATGGTCAGGGATGATGGAAGTTCTGGAAGAAGTGGAAATAAAGGGTAGAGAAAACATGGAAGGACATAAAATTGGGAGTGGAAAGAATCTTGTCTCTTCTTGCTTGTACCTCTGATCTGGTGTCTTGGGGACCAGAGTTGTTTCTTAGCCACCACACTGCAGGTTGCCAGCTTAAATGATAGCATTTTTACAGGTGGTTTATTCTATAATCAAGTTAAAATGAGAGGCTAGGCATTTCCCTGATGTTTTCTCTTGAATTACTTTCTGAAGCTGCTTTTTTCTGAGGCAAAATTTATTTCCGTGAAAGACACCTGCTCCATACTTCTTGAAAACCATTGTTTTAAATAATAGAGACTACAATTCCTCCTTCATGCATTTTCTGGAAGAATCTATACTTTTCTGTACTTTGAAAAGGCCATGTGTTCCTCTTTTCTAAAGCCAATTTTGAGTTATCTCTGATTGCCACAAGAGGGCACTATGGATTTAGGGAAAAGGTTGTTAGTCACTTTTTTGCTATAAAATCACAATGCAGCATTTTTACAGTACAGTAATTCTATTTTTTAATTAACAGTTGTCACGAGGAAGAAGCAGGCTACTTATTTAGAACATGAGAGGTAGAGGAACATTATTTTGAACACTGGGCAAAGTTCACATCACTTTCTGGTTAAAAATAGGCTTTTAAAATTCTGATATGATATAAATTCTTCTGGAATACACAATATATTAATTGGGAGATGTACTGTATATATAATACCTAAGACTCCAGCTGCGGTATACATTTAGAGCAATATCGTACCACAGCAAACAGCCATGCCTTTCCCCCAATAATTCTGGGAACTATAGTTTGTTAAGGATGCTAAGAGTTGTAAGCACTCCCCAGTTCCCCTGAACACAGCTACAATTCCCAGAGTTCCCCTGGGAAGGACTGATTGCTAAAGCATTCTGAGAACCCTCGTTCCGAGAGGAGAACGGGTCCTCACAACTCTCAGCACCCTTAACAAACTACAGTTCCCAGGATTCCTTGGGGGGAGCCAAGGCTACAACCCTGACCCCAGTTTACCTGGGGCTAATCCCTATTGAATTCAATAGGATTTACTTCTGAGTAAACATGCATAGGATTGCTCTGTTAGGTTGGCATCCAACTGAGCTGCACAGAAGACCCACTGAAATCAAACAGATTAGTTGTGAGCAGCCTAACTCCACTGAGTTGCTTGGGTCTACTCTGATCTGTGGTATGCCCCACATAGAAATTATAGCTCACAAGGATGAACTGCTTTAGATATTTTGCAGCACTTTGAACTTCTTGGCCAGCATCTATGGGATCAAAGCTTCCAAAACATCTAAGCACCTGACTGAATTTTACCTGTTTCCGATGTCCACATACCGTAATCTGTTGGGAACAGTGCTGCTTCCAGGCACTCCCTGATCTGCCCTCTGCATATAATTTTAGGCAGGCCCAAGGCCTTCTTCTGGTTGTCTTTGGTTATGTTTCTAACACAGACATGTAGCAGTGATGGACTGAAGAGGGTTAAACCCAGGACTGGCCCAAGACATTTTGACACCTTAGGCGGACTCCAAAATGGTGTACCTCTCCCCGCCATGGAAGAAGGGGTGAGGGAAAATCTAATCAGGAACAAGGGGGAAGAAAGATCAACATTGGGACCTGCTGGCCCAGTGGATCCTGCTACCTGAGGCAGTCACCCCATCTTGCCTTGCAGGTGGGACAACTTTGGTTGAACCACAGTAATGGCTGACCTGTTTATTCCTGTGGCCATTAAACCATGGTAATAATGAAGACAAAGAATAATTTAAAAATGAGATGAATTAAATGTAAGAGAGGAACAAGATAATTTAATTAGAACCACCCAAGTGAATTGGGGGGAAAGGTGAGGGGAAAAAAGGAAACTCACCCCAGATGGGACTCGAACCCACAATCCCTGGCTTAGGAGGCCAGTGCCTTATCCATTAGGCCACTGGGGCTTGCTGGAAAAAAAGCGTCTACGTTCCTACTTAACTCTGTAATAGCCGAATTAATTTCACCACGCGTGTGTGCGCCTATATAGAGCCCGGGCGCTGGTTTCTCCCACCCGCCCGCACGGCTTGCGACAACGCGCTTATAAACGAGGAAAAGAACAACAAATGCTGTCTGATAATAGATCACCTCGCCCTTTGAAAATTAAGTAAACACAGCGGCTTTTCAGAATCCTAAACTGCTGACAATAATAAAAGAAGTTAGTAGCAGTAGGGCTGAAATCTATAGATCCCAAGGCTCAAGGCCACTTGGGGCTAAATGTGCATTCTGCACATGCTCAGAGGCACCGCGCATTAAAGGGGGGGGGAATCAACGCCGCAGCATTCAGCTTGGGGACCCTACGCATAATCACAGACTGAAAATTCCTATAAATGAATAATTTCACTAACGGGGCGGTTGATTTCTAATGAGAGACCTTTCAGGTCTTCCACTGCTTCTCTTCTCCCGGGATTTTATTTTATTTTATTTTTTATTTTTTTGCCTAAACGTGATGGGGGGCCACTTTCCATTGGTGTGCACAAGTACTCCCTTTCTTTACTCACGTTTTTACACCCTGGCTCAGATGTTAAGCAGCTAACTGGCTGCAGCAGAAGAAGGAGAAGAAACAGATGACCTAACAAAATTAAATGTTTCCTGGTTAAACCATTAAAAGCTGCAGCAAGAAACTCGCGCGAGCTAGGACAGTTTCACCGGGCAATGCGGAAGGGGAAATGGAGGGCAGCAATAAACAGCGGAAGATGGCATGGAAATTAAAAGCAAACCGTCGTCTCAGAAACATGTGAAGTTTAACTTCTTTTAAAAAGCCATCGTCTGCTACCTCCTGCTTTATACCTTCTGTTTACCAATACCGCTCTCTATCTACAAGTGACCGCGTGGCCTAATGGATAAGGCGTCTGACTTCGGATCAGAAGATTGAGGGTTCGAGTCCCTTCGTGGTCGATACGTTTTAGCGGTTCAATAACAATCCCGAGATACCTGACCCAATAAATATCAGACGAAACATCTAACTGGATTTAATTAGTTCGATGTACGAAACGTGCTCCCCAGTCCCACCCCTAAAGCGAGCTTCTCTGTACGCGTGTTCTTAATCCTATCGTCCAATCAGTTTTATGAAGATGAAAACAGAAAATGATACACAGTCGCGGAGGGCGCGAGTTCCATATTTACAGAGCACTAAAAAAGACTTTCAGGTACAGTGGATCAGTGACTGCTAGTATTCCATATTTTTAAAACCGCTTTTCCCGCAGGTCTGTTTGCGAAAACAGCCTTCCTCTCTTGTAGGCTGAAATGAATGCAGAGCGCCTGCGAAGGACTACAACTCTGAAAACTAATTCTGCTCATAACATACCTGTAAGCTAACAAAGGTAGAATTTATTAGACAGTTGCTCTGTGAGATGAAGGAAATAATGAAGCACATCGCAGCATATAGCCCCAGTGGCCTAATGGATAAGGCACTGGCCTCCTAAGCCAGGGATTGTGGGTTCGAGTCCCATCTGGGGTGGGGAAGAATTATTAATTTTGCTTTTTTAGGTTTTCTTAGGACAGCAGAGATCTCGACAGCGTTCAGGACTCATCTCCTCTTTCTAAAGAGGTGGGGCAAGCTTACACTTCACTTTATCTGAAAGTCTCAGCTTCCTATAAAAGCTTTCATATTAAATCATATTATGTCACCGTATATAAAAGAAGCAACACCATGTGTTTACAAATGTTTTATTTTTCAACCAATAAATAAGTTCCATTCTTTTATATTATAATATCCATATTTATTATATCTATACCAAGACTCTTGGAGGAGACTCTTGAGAGTCCCATGGACTGCAAAAAGATCAAACTTATCCATCCTTAAAGAAATCAGTCCTGAGTGCTCACTGGAAGGGCAGATCCTGAAGTTGAGGCTCCAGTACTTTGGCCACCTCATGAGAAGAGAAGACTCCCTGGAAAAGACCCTGATGTTGGGAAAGATGGGGGGCACAAGGAGAAGGGGACAACAGAGGATGAGATGGTTGGACAGTGTTCTCAAAGCGACTGGCATGAGTTTGGCCAAACTGCGGGAGGCAGTGGAGGATAGGGGTGCCTGTTGTGCTCTGGTCCATGGGGTCACGAAGAGTCGGACACGACTAAACAACTAAACAACAACAAATACCAAGAGGATACTTTTCAAAGCAACCATGCTGAGCTCCTCCTCAGGGCCAGTAACCACCCCACACTTTTCTGTATACCTTCCATAGAATGACAGTCACTGCTTTCCTTTCTTTTTTAAAGATGTACTTTATATTACATGCCAGTGTCTTGCAGTTGGCTAGACTGGAATATACAATTGTACACAAGTCAATGCATTGCCATCCACCAGCAGTGGAAGGAAGGAAGGAAGGAAGGAAGGAAGGAAGGAAGGATATGGTTAAATATCACATTGCAATTCAGAAAAAGATCTGTACCAGGAAACAGTAGTACGGGGAAAGTCTTGACAGATATTTGGCAGAATGAAGCATTGCAGTCACAGTGGATTGACTCTTTAAACCATAGGTCCTCCCCCGCCAAAAACCCTCTTTTTTCCTTCCTTATACTCACCAGCTAAGATCATTTGTCTTCTTACCACAGTTCTGCTGAAGCATCTCTCAGCTGCTGAAATCCACTATTGCCACCCCTCAAGAAACCACTTCAGGGTCCATGTGTGACTTAGCATGCTTGGGCCTTCATTCCGGCGTGTTCAGGTACTATAATAAATCTGACTCATCGCCAATATGGCAGGTGAGGTCTTCACTAGTCACCTGATACAAGGAATGATAAACCCATATTCCAGGGAGCTCCAAATGGAGGCTAACTTCAGGTCTTGGACTCAGATCATCTTGTAAGGTTGGAGTGCAGTACTGAGTCAGGAAAGCCACATAACAACAATATCCCTGAAATATTACACGAGACCATATAACACCGATCCTGAAAGGCCTACATTGGTCTCCAGTATATTTCCAAGCACAATTCAAAGTGTTGGTGCAGACCCTTAAAGCCCTAAACTGCCTTGGTCCAGTATACCTGAAGGAGCATCTCCACCCCCATCATTCAGCCCAGACACTGAGTTCCTCCTCCAAGGGTCTTCTGCTGGTTCCCTCACTGAGAGAAGTGAGGTTACAGGGAACCAGGCAGAGGGCCTTCTTGGTAGTGGCGCCCTCCCTGTGGAACGCTCTCCCATCAGATGTCAAGGAAATAAACAACTATCTGACTTTTAGAAGACATCTGAATGCAATCCTGTATCAGGAAATTTTTAATGTCTAATGTTTTACCATTTTTAATGTGTTGTAAGCCGCCCAGAGTGACTGGGGAAACCCAGCCAGACAGGCGGGGTATAAATAATAAAATTAGTAGTAGTAGTAGTAGTAGTAGTAGTACAGACTTATAGTAAAAAGTAAAGATATTTCAATCCTCTTGAAAATTCAAATAAAATAATGAGGGGAGTTGGACGGAAGAGCTATGTGGGATTTTTATGTACAGTACAGTAATCTAAAAGGGGGCATGTGTTTAAAAAGGATGAGATGCATGACCTTAAACCAAGAGTGGAGTGAGTATCAGTAGCCCTGCAGATATTATTAGATTTCAGTTCCCATTAGCGTCAGGCAGCATGGCCAGTGCTTAGGGATAATAGGAGTTGCAGTCCAGCAACATTTGGAGGGTCACAGGCTCCCCATCTGCACTATAAACTGTAGTTTTATGAAGTACGCAAAGGATCTGTCATAGAGTTTTGGCCATGCTGAGATGAAATGGATATATGTGGCCAGGGTGGATATACCCACAGGTTCTATTCTGCATTTCATCAAGACAAGTGCTTTGCATTTTCAAAGAGGCGGGTGCATGGTGCCTGATGTCTAATTACAATATTTGTCATAACAATGTTTGCAAAGTGTGCATCAAAGCAACAGAATTATCTGGAAAGCAACATCCGGACCACAAGGGGGAAGAAGTAATGGACACTAATGGGTAATCTTTAATTAAACACAAAGATCAATATGAAGAGAAAGAAAATGTTTTAGGGGATTTATGTCCACTTCAGGCCAACAGGGAGGCATGGGCAGAAGTGCAGAGCTGATAAAGTTAGGAGCAAATGCATGGAAATGACATTCAAAACCAGAGATGTGAAATACATCACCCCACAGCCACGGGAGGTTTCCATTTCATACAAGAAATTTTGCTGCTCCTCATTTTGGTAAACCTAGCAGCCTAGAACATTTTACATTCTACTATTAAAAATCATTTGGACCTACTCTCAGAGAATGTGGAAAGCTGTTATGATGAGTTTTCTTCTCTCCTGCGTGCCAGGTAAGAGCATTTCTTCTCTTCCCTCCAGCTCTACAAGCTGACAAATCAACTAAAAGACATGCTGGAAGGTAGGATGGATGTTGGAATAAAGGACAGTAATTTCTCCAGTTCACTGGCTTTCGAAATGATGTTAGACAGCAAAGCAAGAGGAGAGGAAGGATACCGTGGGACTCTGCCTAGAACATGGACTTTTGAATCTTACCATACTGACACATTCATCTTCTCATTTTGTTCCTATTCCAGAAGCCACCCAGAAACAGATTTGTGGTTACTACGATGTGGCCAAGTACCTGAACATCTCTTCTAAGAAGGAACTCTTCTCATACACCATACCCAAGAGAAATTGGGAAGAACCCTTAGAAGTTGATCTAGACTTCACCCTGGTGTCTATCCTTTCAGTGGTAAGAGAGAATAATCATTACATGTCTGGTCTCCAGTGATAAGACTAAACACAAATACTGAGGAGGGGGGAAAGGAAGGGAAGGGAAGTTGGAGCGGGGGAATAACTGTTGAGGTAGAATTACAAAACACTCATGTGTGACTGGCAGGGACACCAGCAGATCAGCCAGCAGGGTAGCAGGAATTTTAAAAGAGGGTCATCCATCTCCCTTGCACCCTCCGGTAGTGCTACTATCTGTCTTAATTTTCTAGGGCAGGAAGAAGAGAATACATTAATCTTTACCCCTTTGCTTCTTTGCAGCAAGAAAAATTGCAGGTGGTCACATTCTATTTCTGGCTTATGGTGGTAAGTTCCTCTTTCTTCTCTGCAAGTAACAAACAGATCCATCCTCCCATGAGGACCCAGAGGAGTTTTTAAAAAAAACTAAAAAAAAACTAATATAATTTTTCCTTCCACTAGAGCTGGAAAAATGATTTCATCTTATGGGATCCCTTGGATTTCTGTAACATTACAAGCATCATTCTTCCTGTGAAACTATTTTGGACCCCAGACATTTACATAGATGAACGGTAATGCTGCTTTTATTCAATGTTGAATGCATTTTCAAACTGCATTTTGAGGGCAGATTTGCAGGGTTGCCCTGAAACCACATTACAGTTTCCATGCCCAGGCATCAAGAAGGCTGCCTGCCAGGATAGCTAGACGTGTTTAGCAGCACTGGGATAGAGGATGAGCACAAATGCGGGCAGCATTGCCAGGACGAAGCTAAGAGCTTGTGACTTTTGCGTTGTTTGGCTGAGCTTAGGTTACCTTGGGTTTCCTTGGCACAAAGCTAAATAAATCTTCCCCAACCACCCATCTATCATGCAAAATAGCCACAATCCTACAAATGCTGTGGCAGATTGCTTGAAATACTTGGTTTTACTGGCTTAAATTATTAAATGGTTTAGGTTGGGTATTATTATTATTATTATTATTATTATTATTATTATTATACAGTACTTGGATTATTAAATAGCATACCACAAGTTCATTATTCTCAGTTGTTTGAAACGGAATCCAAGCATCAGGATTTGAAGTTTTTGCTTTTGTTCTGCCTTTCTTCCCCCACCTCTAGCTAAGGATAATATATTTTAGGTGTCTGTGAAAAGAACAATAGGCTGTTTCTGAGTGATGGGTGTGTGTGTGCTAAGGGGGACACAGTGAGTGGAGCTTGGGTTCTGCAAGCCAACAGCATTTTGGAAGTGCTGACCACCTCTCTCTCGAGACCTGATGTGGGAGCAGTGGACTTTGGAGGATTTCAGCCGTGCTATTTGTAAATAAACAGATATTACAAAATGCCACAAGCCTCCTTCTGGAGGAAAATAAAACAGGTAGGGGCCACACAACCTGGAACATCTCACCACTGAGAGAAGTGATGTGATCTAACATTATCATTACTATTCCGATGCCCAGACATTTTTGTGACAGCAGCTGAATATTGCAAAATATTGGAAATACTTTGGATGGAGAATTAAAAAAAAATTACAAAATCCACCTGGGCTTTCCTGTAAGGTGACATTGCTTATATGTGAAAGTATTAATGTCTTATTTGTATATTATAAGTATTTTCATAACACCCTTTGGTTATATTTTATACTCTATTATTATGTAGTACATGCAGTCAATCTCTGTATGTTTGTTTGGTTGTTGTATTGACAAAGAGGGTTTCTATGTAGGAGCCAAACCTATAAATTGTCTCCTTCTCCTCCTTCTGCATCTCACATCTATCCTTTGAAGTACACCTCTTCAAGTTGTCCCCAGCATTCTCTTTTGTTTGCTTGCTGCATCCACACAAACCCTGCTGTTAGTTTCAGATCATCCACCCATTGCATAGGTGGCTTTCCCCTTGGTCTTTTAAAATGGTAGGGTCTCCACACTACTACCCCATTGGTCTGGATCATCTCTTGCCACATGCCCTGCTTAAGTCCATTTTAACTAATGCAGGTTGTCTAATATGTACAAAATGCTAAGCTTCCCTTACGATAACTGTATCTTTAGGGCCGATGAAGACAAGTTCACACGCAGCCCTATGGCATTTGTAACATCCGATGGCTACATTCATATGGTTCAAGCCTACCGACTCACTTCATCCTGCAGTCTGGATGTCTATGCATTTCCTTTCGATGAACAAAAATGCAACTTAACCATGACCACAATATGTTCAGGTAACACAGCCAAGCACAGCTGTATTTCTTTGAACTGTCATGATCGTTTGATTCTATCTCTCCAGCCATGTACTTTTGAATGCACACTCCCAATTGCTCACTCTTCAACCTTCACAATTCACCCCTTTCCCACCTATGTCTTGCTTGCCAAGCCTGCCAGACCTACCACCCCTTGTCAAACCTTTACACCACTCCTGAATCCCCACAGCTTCCCAACACCCACCTCCTCTTAACTCCCCAACCCCCACATCTCTCACAGCTTCCTAAATCTCCCAATTCTCCCACAGTTCACCCCACTCCTCCCTTTATACTTTGACAACTCTCTCCCTTTGCAACTCATCAACCCCACCACCACCACGAAGGGCAAAAAGAATTTTCACCCCAATAGCAGTGGTGACAACAGGGTTAGCATAGCTGTGGTTGTGTGAAGGAGAAACCCATTAATTTCAAAATGCAGGCATTTTTCTCTCCTTCTCTGAGCAGCAATCATAGCAGAAACTTTGGGGTGGGGTAGATGTTGGAGCACTGGCGTAGGAAGAGGTGGGTGTAGGGGGCGGGGCGCCCTGGGCAGCGTGATGCCAGTAGGGTTCCATCTCGGCTGCCCCCCCACCCGCACTGCGTGCCACGCCCCCAGAACACGCTCCACGCCCCAGAATGCGCACCATATCCCTGCGGGCGGCGCGCCCTGCCCCCAGAATGCATGCCAGCCCCACCCCCGCCTGTTTCCCACCCCCAGTGCCGGAGCATGAAGCTCCACCACTGTGATGGAGAGACCTTTGCCCCCTTTGTCCTCCCCACCGTCAATGGCAGTGGAATCAGAGGTGGAATGTGGGGTAGAACTGTCCTTCCTGCTCCTTTGTGGCCTGATCGCTCTGCCCATGTCTTTGCACTGCTCTCTCACTCTGCCTGCCTGGTATATCCTCCTGCAGTTTGCATGGCTGCCTATTGGTGGCCATGAAACTGCTGCATGATGACAGCCGTACAATTTTATTATATAGAAAGATAAGATTAGGTTGCATCCAACTAAGACCTACTCAGAGTAGGCCCATTGAAATAATGGACTTGAGTTAGCCATGCCCATTAATTCCAATGGGTCTATACAGAGTAGAACTAGCACTGGGCACAAGCTTACAATATTTCTTATCTGCCCTTCACCAGGAGGTTAACACTGTACACCCAGCTTGTGCCTTTCCAAATGTGCCTTTACGTTCCCTGTCTTCCACATCTTTCCTCACTCTCTCCCTATTATCACTCTTTATTGTATGTTTGCTCCCCCTGCCAATGACCCCAGGTCAAAGTCTCCTCTCAAAATTAATTCAGAGTTGCTCCCATTGGAGGCTGACCATGTGTTTGCTATTGGTATATCACTACCAATTTGGGTGTGATGCCACATTGGGTCTTAATTCACAGACTGAGCAAGCTGTGGGACAAGATGGAACAGTTATGGCACAACCTCAAAAGGAAGACGTAAGGGGACTGAAAAACATCACTACTGAAGTATATACACAGTCTGTGCTCCTAACGGGTTCATCAGCTTTATGTTTCAGGTCCTATAAATATTTTGCTGAGGATGTGGCTGTGATTTTCTATACTGCCCTAAACTAACAACCTTCATTTGTCTTCTGCTGAATCTAGATAAGCAAATACTACTGAAGAGCTCTAAATCTTCCATGAAAGCAAACCAAGATAGTCACAGAAGTTTCTTAAGCAGTGGAGAATGGAAGTTTGAGGAACTGAGGATCATAGAGAGCACCGTTGGATATGATATAGGCAACTTTAGTATTGTCACTTATGAGGTATTTGGTTTCTAATACATTTAGAAAACATGGGGACACTGAAAGATATCCCTATATATCTAGTTATATCTAGTGTTCAGTTTTATGCTTAAGTAAAAATTCAGACATGCTGCTTAAATTTTTAGGGTAGTAAATTTACCAAGATGAAGGTCTACCAGTCTTGAATGTTGAGCACACAGCTTTATGGACAGCTTACAGGCATCAGGAGTGTTGCCTCAATGTCTTCCACATGCACTGTGTCAGGAAGATTTTGAGCTACACATGGCAGGACAGAGTCTCAAGCAAAGATGTGCTCTTGCAAGCCCACATTCCTAGCATGTCTACACTCCTGTGTCAGTCACATCTATGTGGGCAGCTTGGTCATATCCACAGAATGGAACATGGCAGGACCCCCAAGTCCATGCTTTATGGGGAGCTGGCTTCAGGCACAAAGCCCATTGGCCGATCAACTCTGTGTTACAAAGATGAAGGCTGGCAACATCAACCCCAACATGTGGGAATCCCATGCAGACAGCTGCAGAACTTGGAGACAAGCAATCAGGTCACGTATCCACAGCAGTGACCAGAGAAGGAATGACTGCTGGGAGGAACACAGAGAGAAGAAACGCCATGGTACATCTGCAGCAGAAGAGCTGGATGCCTTCATCTGCCCCAGCTGCAAGCAAACATGTCTCTCCCATATTGATCTCTACAGCCACGACAGCAGGCAATGTGCCTCTCCAACGGTTTGACTTCACTCCCCAAAGGCACATCCTTTACTGTATCCCAAGACAGACGGATGCCAACCAACCATTATTGGCTCGTTTTCAAAAAGAAAAATCAATTGTCTTTTGCAATATGTTGGTGATGGACACTTTGATTTTAAGTAATCGTTCAAGCTGCAGCAATACAAACAGAATAGCATCCTGAGGTTGCAATCCTATGCACACTTATCTAGTAAGATCGTTGAAGAAGTAGGCATGCATTGGGTTAGTAGATGTGTTGCAGAAGCAAACACAACTTGGGTGCTTCCAGGTGACCTGTTTATTTAGTTTGTTTGTGGGCAGGTTAGATGTCATTGTGTGAAAGACAGTGTTATCCCACACTTTCCATGAAACATTTTAGGAAGAGAGAAAATAATGGTCTCACCCACTCTTAGGCTACTAAGAATAAGGACCATGGGCAAATTGACACTATTAATGAGACTGAAAGGATAGTACCATTCTTTGCTGTAATATTCATTCTTGTTTTGTCCTTTTTTGGGGGGGGGGGACAGGTTTCTATGAAGAGGCAATCCATTTTGTATGTGTTGGTTCTGATCCTGCCAACTTTTACTCTGTTCTTGCTGGATATGGCTATTTCTTACGCGCTTGCTTCCCCTGGAGAAAAGATTGCTTTCAAAGTGACACTGATCCTGCAAGTCTCACTCTTGTCATTGATTCTGAATGATATGCTACCAGCAGCATCAGATGAGCCACCAGTCATAGGTAACCACCTTTTACTGCATGGGTTATTCAGCAATGGCAGCCTTTGAACAGTTTTTGGGGCTGTCAAATAGTTTTGGTTGCTTTCATTGGACCTGTTCACATTGTGGCCCAGCAAGCAGGTCCCTGAGTCAGTAACTGATTTTTAGTTGGAGATATTATTTTGTGAATCGTAATTACCTGGCATTGTACAGAACTAGAATAAAGATACTCCTTAGTGTTTGTTTAGTACATATTAAAGCACTTCAATGACATGAACTTGCGGATCTTACAACAGCTCTGCAAGGTATCTCAGTGTTATTATCCATATATCTCAGATGTGGGGAAAAGAATGAGGGAGTTTAGCTGGCCACCCTGAGAGATTTGTCCTAGGGAAGACATCCTGTTTTGCAGCCGCTATGCTACAGTAGCTTTTAGTTCAACATTGGCAGTACCCATTGACCTCCACATGAGATAGGGAAAGAAGGGGCTCTTTAACACCTTTCTACCAATTGTGAACAGGGACGTGGGTGGCGCTTTGGGTTAAACCACAGAGCCTAGGGCTTGCCGATCAGAAGGTTGGCAGTTCTAATCCCCATGACAGTGTGAGCTCCCGTTGCTTGTTCCCTGCTCCTGCCAACCTAGCAGTTCAAAAGCACGTCAAAGTGCAAGTAGATAAATAGGTACCGCTCCGGCGAAAAGGTAAATGCGTTTCTGTGCGCTGCTCTGGTTTGCCAGAAGCGGCTTAGTCATGCTGCCCACATGACCCGGAAGCTGTACACTAGCTCCCTCGGCCAGTAAAGCAAGATGAGTGCCACAACCCTAGAGTCGGACACGACTGGACCTAATGGTCAGGGGTCCCTTTACCTTTACCTTTATCAATTGTGAACAGCAGCAAAGGCCTGCAGCATGTTATGCATCTTCGACAAAGGTGTGCACAGCACAATCTTTTAGTGAACAACAGCATAAGTCTAACCATGCTCATCCATAAGTAAGTCCTATTGAAGTCAATGTGACTTACTCCCAGGAGGTAGGAGTGCACCCCAGCTGAGTTAAATCCTCAATATTCTATGGATCAGAAGCTGGCACGCCTTCATGAAAAAGGTGGGACAAAGGAACAGATGGCCAAAGCCGCTTTAATAGCTGCCACAGCACCAGGATTTATAGAACCCAGGGTCCACAGAACCAGAGATGGGACAGGTGTCTCCACTTAGGCCTGAGGAACCCCAGTACATGGCCACCAGTCCAACAGCACAGGAATCACAACAATTGGGAGGCCCTGGGACCCAAGAGCAATGTCCATTTTCAGGTCAGAAGGTGGCCTTTTAACGGAATCTGGATTTCCAAAAGGCAGTTGATCATACTGTATAAGAGTTGTGGACTGATGGTAGAGGCCTCAGTCCAGTTCCAACTCCAGTTTGAGCAACTTGTCCCCTGGGAAATGTCTGTGGTGCCGCAACAACCAACCAGTCTTGTCCCATGGGTTCCTCTGCAGGAGCAGGACAGGAAGACAGAAGTAGTCTTTTTAATGATGAATCTATTTGACTGGCCATGGAAATCTCTATTTCTCTCTATGTTACTATTATGCATTTCAGAGAGAAAGATTCCATGCTACCCAAAGAGGGCAGGATGACTCGGTTTTGTGTTTCAATGTTTTGGTGTATTTTTAGATTTATCCTTATTTTATACCTTCTATAATCTACAAAGTGTGTGAGTTTTCGGACATTTAATTCTCATTAAAGGAGAACTAGAGCTTCTACAAGTTTCTGCAAACAATCTGGCCCATTTGCTACTGTAGTTACACTGGTGTTCAGATGCCCACAAAATCTGGTGGGGAGAAGAACCATCACCCATTGTCACTATCCCAGGCTCCATCTACAAACTCTGACACCACCACAATTAATTGATTGATTGATTGATTGATTGATTGATTAACCTCGGCCCTCTGGCTGGGTTTCCCCATCACTACCTCTCCCCCACATTCCTTTGGAGTTAGACCTAATTTCCACTCAACTTATCTCAAGCTCACACAAAAACAACCATCATCTTTACCCTACATACATCCCATCACAGACAAAGCATCTACAGAAATAGGAGCACCAAACCAGCAACCAACATGTAACTTGTTTGGATCCTACAGCATCTCTTCTAGGTGCCACAACACTCCCCATTTCTTTTCTGATTCCTGCCAGGCAACCTCCCACTCTAGCTTAAAAGAACAGTCACCTGAAGGGCCAAATATTTACCATCCATTTCTTCTCCAACACAGCCATGTTTTTCACCGGGATGTTTGTATTTATGGTCTTTGGTATCCTGGAGAATGCTTTCGTACTCTACCTTAAACAGAAGAAACCCGAGTCCCCGCCCTTCATGAGGAATAAATTTATGAATATAATTCTGAGAAGGAAGAAAAAGCAATCCGAGAAGCCTATGGCTGATTTAGGTAAGCGCTTTCCAAAATGTCCCCCCCCCCCCTTTTTCTTACATAATGGAGAAAAAGATCAGTAAAAAGGGAGAAGGGGGGGAAATGTCAAGCAACAGAATCCAGTGCTTTAAAAACAAACAAACCCAAAACCTTTTCACAGTACATTTTTAGGAGTACATGAAGGATTGGCTATTTATTTAGTTTTTTATATAGCTAATTTATGGGCCATAAAGTCTTGGAGACAATGCCCAGTCTCTCCTGAATGTACAGCTGAAACAAGGCTGAGTTTGTTTCTGTGTAATGTAAGAAATGGACTCGAGGCATCAGGCTGTCCCCATTACTCCTCTGATGAAAGAGGTAAGAACATGTGGTTGGATCCATTGTCCAAGAATTGAGATAGGAGAAACCCACTGGACGACCTTCAGGATTTCTTAGGTTGCTTCAACAAGTGAACCAAATGCCAGAATTTAGAATCAAAACAGCCAGTAGTTTTTTTTAACTCTCCTTTTTTTAAAACTCTCAAACAATGTCTGTTCTTACATAGGATTTTCTTAACATGTTAACATATGCAGTCTTCATTTTCTTCCATGCAGGAGACGAGCTGCCCAAAGGGAGCCAGCAGGCAGGCAGACTATCCTTGTCGGAAAAGTGCTGTGAAGAAGAGAGTTTGGTGTTTCTGAAATATATTAATGCAGAATTGCAACAGATCAGGAAACATCTCTCCTTAGAAGAATGCCAGGATGACTCTGAATCAGTCATGTGGGATAATACGACACTCCTTGTGGAGAAAGGGCTTTATTTTACCCGCCTGATTTTCTCACTCATCTTTTTAACTTTTATTGTCGTACAGTGGACATTCTAAGTTATATATTATCGGTATTTCTGGTAGAACAAGGGGTGCATAACCAATGCCCATTGTACAAGTATTCTGGCTTACCAATCTGTTATTTGTATAAAGTCAGTAAATGCCACCTGATGAAATGCCTCAGCCAAGTGGTGTTTGCTGTTGAAAGTTTGCATACTAAACTCAAAGCCTTTCATGCTTGGAAATATGTAAAAACACTGCAAAATTTACGACTCAATCAAGCCTTGCAAAACCAATTATTCAGAAGTGCTGGTTTTTCAAGGCTTCATTGAGTGGCAAGTTTTCTGGCCTGGCGTCAGTATGTGGCATCCTCAAGCAGTTGCCAGGGCCCCAGCGGAGTTCTCGGCTGACACAACATTCATGCACTCCTTTGAAAAAAAAGTGTCTGGGTCCAAGAGTTGCCATTTAAACTTCCCACAAGTCCCCAGAGCAATGCCTCATTGGAGGCATTGTGGAAATTTGAGACGGTAACTTCTGGACTGCTATCTAGGTACATCAGAGAAGAGCCATTGGCGTAAGATGGGGGCCCACAAGTAGACATTTTGCCAAGAGCTCCTTCAAAGCTGGAGCCACCTCTGCACATTTTGTCTTGTACTTCCCCAAATAATCAATACCTAAGGTGCAAAAACAGGAGTGCTTTGATGAAGAGTTATCTAGCCGAAGATGAAGTAGAGGAGATTCTCGCGAAAAAGAAGGTGGTGGTTTTAATATGATGTGGGTGGTATGGAAACTGAATTCATCTAAGTTGTGTATCTATCATTGCCTGTCTTTTAAATGCTTAATAAACACCCACACTTAGCATGTCCAGTTCCCCACCCCTGTTTTTCCAACTGCACAATCTTTTCCACATCTTGTGTCCAGCTGCACATACAAAAAATAATTCCTGCCTTAAATTGAGGATGATTTGATATGTAATAGTGATAGCTTGTGGTAAATTGAAAGTTCTCAAAGTTCATGAAAATGAACAGCACAAATAAACATGCAACCGATTAACCCCACCATGCATGACGAAGCTGCTGTGCTTCGCATATCATATTCCACACTGCTTGTGAGATAATTCTGAGCTACCTGTGCACTAGTGATGACTTGCTGGTCATGTAATAAGCTGCATATAATCTCGCCTTCCCAAATAACACACTTCATACTTTTATATTTCAGTATTGTAGTTTCCCCTGGTAACTAGTTTCTTGAGGGTGTCGGAAATTGTCGATCTGTGAGTTCAAGATTCTTTGGGAGGAAGCCAAAGATACCATTTATAAATAAAAGTTGCAATATTTCAACACTTTTGAAAATTCAAATAAAATAACTAGGAGAGCTAAGTTTGAAGAAGGGGTGGGGAATTTTTATGCTATCACAAAGGGAAGGTGGGTTTAAAAAAAAAAAGGATGAGAAACATGGCCTTCAGTCAAGGATGGAGAACTGGCGGTCCTACAGATGTTGCTGGACTTCAATTCCCATGAGCCCCAGCCAGCATGGCCAAAGTTTAGGGACAATGGGAGTTGCAGTTCAGCAACATCTGGAGGTCACAGGATTCCCTCTGTGCTATGAACTGTAGTTATGTCCAAGAACCATGGTTCTGTCACAGAATTTTGGCAGCATCTATACCAAACTACAGTTCCCAGGATCCTTTGAAGATACCAATGATAATTAAACTGGGTTTAAACACCGTAGATATATGTGAGTAGTGTTGATATGCCTTCAGGTCCTACTGTGTATTTTACTAAGTGAAGTGTGTTGCATTTTCAAAGAGGCAGGAGCGTAGTGCCTGATATCTAATTACAATATTTGTCTTAACAACATTTGCAAAGAGTGCATTAAAAGAACAACTCATAATTGCCTGGAAAGAAACATCCGGACCTCAACAAGGAATAAGTAATGCACACTAATGGGAAGCCAGATCTTTAATTAAACACAAATCTAGAGGAAGCGAAAGCAAATGTTTTAGTTGGGTGGTCCCAACAGGGAGAAATATACAGATGCTAATGCAGAGCCAATAAAGTTACGAGAAAATATTATTACGAGCAAATGCATGGAAATGAGATTCAAAACCAGAGATGTGAAATGCATTACCCCACAGCCAGGAGAGATCTCAATTTCACACAGAAATGTGGCTCTTCCTCACCGCTGCAAATTTAGCAGCCTAACAGATTGTTGGTTCTTCTCTTAAAAACACTTGGTTCTACTCTCAGAGAAGAATGTGGAGAGCTGTTTTGATTAGTTTTCTACTCTCTTGGGTGGCAGGTAAAACCATTTCTTCTCCTCTCTCTAGCTTTAATAGCTGACAAATCAACTAAGAGACTTTATGGAAGGTAGGATGGATGCTAGAATGAAAGGCAGCAGTTTCTCGAGTTCACTGGCTTTTGAAATGATGGTATACAGCAAAGGAAGAGGAGAGGAAGGATACCGTGGGACTCTGCCTAGATGCACCTCTTTGCTGCGGCTTTTGACACTTGAGATGTATCTTTTTAGCATACGCCTTATTTTCGTATTCTTAAGTTTCTTTAAACTGCTTTTAATGTTGTGTTTTCATATAATGTTGTGTTTTAATTGTAACTGGAAGGGAGAATAACATTATAAAGGAATAAAAGAATAAAAGAGAATTGAAATGTGTGAGGAAAAGGCTGAGCAAGTGAAGGCTAGAATGTGAAGGTTGTGTTTGCAGCAGAACCATGCGAGAAGGATGGAACAACACATGTGCAGCAGCTATTGCTGTAACTGTTGAGGAAAAAGGAGGGAGGATTAAACCAGTATACTGTAAGCTAGTAGAAAGATGTATTTCCATATAGGGACATAACAGCCCCTTTGCTTCCCTGTGCTTGTAATTGTATAAATGTGTATAGTTCTTTCATATTTGGTGTGCCATCCATAACTACTTGCTGGTTGTGGTTGTGTGAAACCAGCCTTGCAATATCAAAATAAATGTCCTATTTGACTAACAATTGGTGTCCGGATTCTGTTGGTCATCCAGGCTGAACCCACAGGGTATTGGGTACTGAACTCCAATATTTCCCCAGCATAACCAAACATGGAACATTAGGTTGAAGAGCAGGTAATAAATTGTAAACAATAACAACAACAGAACAAGGACTTTTGAATCTCACCATACATTCACCTTCTCATTTTTTCCCTACTCCAGAAGCCACCCAGAAACAGAATTGTAGGTACCACGATGTGGCCGAGTACCTGAACATCTCTTCCAATAAGGAACTCTTCTTGTACACCATACCTATGAATGATTGGGAAGAGCCTGTAGGAGTTTATCTAGACTTCACGCTGGCGTCCATCCTTTCAGTGGTAAGAGAGAATAATCATTGCATGTTTGGTCTCCAGTGGCGGGGCTAAGCACAAATACTGGGGAGGGGGCAAAGAAAGGGAAAGGGTGTGGGGTGTTGGGTGCTGCCTCACAAATGGAAACTCTTGTGGAGAAATTGCAGAACACTCGCTTGCTGGACTCATAGCTTCAATTCTAGCTGTGTGTGACTGGCAGGGCCACCAGCAGTTCTGCCAGTGGGGGACGGGGGTGTTTTTAAAGAGGGACATCCATCTCCCAACCTTCCATTTGTACCACCAATATATCTGTCTCTGTGTTAATTCTCTCGGACAGGAGGAAGATAATGTGTAAATCTTTTCCCTTTTTGTTCCTTGCAGCAAGAAAAATTGCAGGTGGTCACATTCTATTTCTGGATGTATGTGGTAAGGTTCTCTTTTTCTCTGCAAATAGCAAACAAATCTAAACTCCCATGATTTGATTTGATTTGATTTGATTGTAAGTAATATATTTTTTCTTTGCTCTAGTACTGGGAAAATGAATTTGTCTCATGGAATCCCTTGGATTTCTGTAACATTACAAATATCACTTTGCCTGTGAACCTTTTCTGGACCCCAGACCTCTACATAGATGAACGGTAATGCTGCTTTTATCCCATGGTGAATGTGTTTCTGAACTGCTTTTTGAGGGCAAATTCACAGGGTTGCTTTTGGTGCAGCCGTGTACTGAAACCACTTGACCGTATCCATTCCCAGGCATTGAGAAGGCTGCCTGCCATGATAGCCAGAGGTTTAACAGCACTGGGCTGGGGGCTGAGCCCAAATGCAGACACCATTGCCAGGACTAAGGCAATAACCAGTGAATTTTGCACTGTTTGACTGAGTTCAGGTTGCCTTGAGTCTACTTGGCACAGAGTTTGGTCTAAGGGCTCGTCCACATTCTACTTGTTCTTCACCCCCAGTTTCCCACTGATGGCATGGGAATATATTAGAAAACTGTGCAAGTTTTGATTCATTATTTGTTTGTTATAAGTATTTTATATTATATTTTATGTTTTATTATTGTCATGTAGTCAATATCTACATGTTGACCCTTTAGATCAGGGGTAGTCGACCTTTTTATACCTAACACCCACTAATGCATCTTTCTTGATGGTAAAATTTCCTTACTGCCCACCAGTGCTTGATGGAAGGAGGATTCAGCTTGTGCCGTAGAACCCCCTACTGCCCACCTAGAATCCTGAAATGCCCACTAGTGGGCGGTAGGGACCAGGTTGACAATCCCTGCTTTAGATGGTTGTTCCAGCTAGGTAGTTGGTAGACCATGAGACTCTTAATCTCAGGGTTGCGAGTTTGAGCCCCACGTTGAACAACCAGATTCCTGCATGGCAGGGGTTTGGACTAGATGATCCTCGGGGTTTTTCCAACTTTACAGTTCTATGATTAACAATGAAGCTTCCCATGTAGGTGCCAGACTTAGGGGTTATCTAATCTGTGTAAAATGCAAAGCTTTCCTATTTACAATACAATATCTTTAGGGCAGATGAAGACAAGTTCACACAGAGCCCTTTTGCTTATGTATCAGCCGAAGGTTACATTCAAATGTTTCAAGCCTACCGACTGACTTCATCCTGCAGTCTGGATGTCCATGCGTTTCCTTTCGATCAACAAAAATGCAACATAAGCATAATGTCATCAATACATTCAGGTAACCATGTATTTCGTTGAACTGGCATGATAGTTGGCTTCTCTCTCTTCATTTGTACCCTCTTGAATGCACACCCCCAATTTGCACCCCATGAACTCACTCTTAGGTTGAACTCCAAACCACTGCACTTCACCCCTTTTCCACCTATCTTGGCAATTATTATAACTAGGGGCTGCACCCCAGCTTGTGCGGCTCACCAACCCTACTAAACCGTACGCAGCTTGCCAACTCCCCTCCGTTTACATCTCACCCAACCCCCAATCCCGCCACATCTCTCCCAATGGCCTCAAAGCCCTAACGGCTTGCCCAACCCTCATCGCTTTGCACATCACCCACCCCTACCTCCAATGGGGTTGCCAACAAAGGGAGCATGGTTTCTGCTGTGGGAAGAGACAAGAATGGCTGCATTTTAAAATGCAGGTGTTCTTCGCACCTCAGAGCAGCTGGATGGGGGTGAGGGCGGCGGGAACGGATGAAGAGGAGATTTTCTCCCGTTTGTTCCACCCCTCCCCAACATTTATGGCATGGCTGCAGATGTGGTAAGAAGCGAAAAATGCCTGCATTTCCAATTGCAGCATGATGACAGCCTTTCAATTTTATTATGTTGTAAGATAAGATTGGGTTAGTCAAGTCCATTACTTTCAGTGGGTCAATGTGAAGTAGGACTAAGACGGGGAACAAGCCATTATTATTTGTTCGCTGTATTTCTTACCGACCCTTCATCAGGAGGTGCCCACTATGCACTCAGCTTGTGTCTTTCTGAATGTGCCTTACATTCCCCATTTTCTGCCTCTTTCTTCACTCTCTCCCCATTATCACTCTTCCCTGCATGTTTGCTCCCCTTGCCAATGGTCAAAGTCGCCTCTCAAAACTGGAGGCTGACCATGTGTGTGCTACAGATACATCACTACCATTTTTGGTGTGATGAAACACGGGGGTTTAATTCACACACTGAGCAAACTGTGGGACAAGATGGAACAGTTATGGTACAACCTCAAAAGGAAAACCTAATATGGATGTGACTGTGATTTTCTATACTGTCCTAAAGTAACAACCTTCTGTATCATTTCTCTTCTACTGCCTCTAGATAAGGAAATGGTCATCCTGAGCGCCAAAACTTCCAAGAAGGCGAACCAAGATAGTCGTAAAAGTTACTTGGCCAGTGGGGAATGGCAGTTTAAGGGACTGAGGATCATAGAGCACACCATGGAATATGATATGATTAACTTCAGGGCTGTCACTTATGAGGTATTTGGTTTCTAATACATTTAGAAAACATGGGAACAGAAAAAAAATCTCCCCCTACGTAGCTAGTGTTTGTTTTTCATGCTTACGAGTTTCAATCCACACTTATCTTCAGAACTGCTGCTTAGATTTTAGGTAAATTTTAAAAGGGTAGTATGTTATTGGCTCATTTTCATTTCTTAAAAAAGCATTCAAGTGTTCTTTGAAATATGTTGATGATGGACACTTCGTTTAAAAACAAAACACGGTTAAACCAACAAGGAAAACAATAAATAAGAAGTTCATTTGGGAGGAATGCTTGCCTAAATAGGACGTGGGTGGCGCTGTGGGTTAAACCACAGAGCCTAGGGCTTGCAGATCAGAAGGTCGGTGGTTCAAATCCCTGTGACAGGGTGAGCTCCCGTTGCTCGGTCCCTGCTTCTGCCCACCTAGCAGTTTGAAAGCACGTCAAAGTGCAAGTATACAAATAGGTACCGCTCCGGCAGGAAGGTAAACGGCGTTTCCGTGTGCTGCTCCGGTTCGCCAGAAGCGGCTTAGTCATGCTGGCCACATGACCTGGAAGCTGTACGCTGGCTCCCTCGGCCAATAAAGTGAGATGAGCGCTGCAACCCCAGAGTCGTCCGCGACTGGACCTAGTGGTCAGGGGTCCCTTTACCTTTTACAGGAGCCAGTGGTATGCCAACACTGTTGGAGGCCTTTTGTATTTCAGCAAGGAGGGAGGCATTCCACAGCCCTGGTGCTATCAAGTTCTGATTATTGAAATTTTGCCTGCCAGGCCATTACAGACAGAGAAACCTTTCTTTTCCTTCAATGGTAAATCCCTCAATGGTACGGGGACCCATTTCAGGGTCTCTGCAGCACCTCTTTGGATCCCACTCCAGGTCCTTCCAGGGGCTCCATTGTTTCCTACAATTGCTATTGTTATTAATATTACATTTATATCCCATTTTTCCTCCTGAAACACTTTTGGAAGAGGGGAGATGGTGGTCCCACCCACCAACTGGGTTGCTAAGAATAAGGACTATGAACGAATGTATGCTACTAATGAGACTGAAAAGAGAGTTCCATTCTTTGCTGTAATCTTCATTTTTATTTATTCATCCCCCCCCCTTTTTGGACAGATTTCTATGAAGAGACGTTCCATTTTGTATGTGTTGGTTCTGATCCTCCCAACTTTAACTCTCTTCTTGCTGGATATGGCTATTTCTTTTGCATCTGCCTCTCCTGGAGAAAAGATTGCCTTCAAAATGACACTGATCCTTCAGATCTCATTTTTGTCGATGATTCTTAATGATATGCTACCAGCAACATCGGATAATCCACCAGTCATAGGTAAACCAACTTTTATTTCATGGCTTATTTCAGCACCAGCAGCCTTTGAACAATTAGGCTAGGCAAAAAGACAGTCACAGGAATATCCAAATAAAAAGAAAAAATCAACACCGTGAAAGATCCCTGTAACAAGATGAGCGTATGTGTGTATATATATGTGTGTGTGTGTGTGTATATATGTATATATATATATATATATATATATATATATATATATATATATGTGTGTGTGTGTGTGTGTGTGTGTGTGTGTGTGTGTATATATATATATATATATATATATATATATATATATATAGTAATACTTAAATAACAAAGTAGAATAGCTCAAAAACACTAAAAAAGTTGTGAACTAATCCAAAGGAATATAATAATTTAACAAACTTAACAAATGACTCTGAATACCAAAAATAACTACCAAAACCACCTTGACGAGTTGCCAGCTAAAAATCTCATTTCACTGTTGTGATCTATCAGTTTCCTCAGAAGGGAAAAGAAGACGACATTGTATTTTGTGTAACTCAAGACAGCTTAGTTGCTGTTAAATATAGGGGGAGGATAAGAAACTTCAAACAAAAAGAACGCTCCCAGATAGTGAGTGGTAATATTCCAACTCGTGACTTTAATTAAGCTTCATTCCAAAGGTAGAAACCTAAATTTAAGTTCAAAAACAAGCTCCATAGCTTGTAAAATACGTTGACAGGGGGCTATGCAAGCTCCCACAATCTTATTGTTACGAAGCTGTTGCAAAGACTGATCCTTCAGATCTCATTTTTGTCGATGATTCTTAATGATATGCTACCCGCAACATCAGATAATCCACCAGTCATAGGTAACTCACCTTTTATTTCATGGCTTATTTCAGCGCCGGCAGCCTTTGAACAATTAGGGGCTGTCAAGTAGTTTTGATTGCTTTCATTGGACTAATTCACATTGTGGTTTTGTTAGTGAGCAGGTCCCAGGGTCAGTAACTAACTTTTAGTTGGAGGTACATTTTGTGAATCATCCTTATCTTGCACGGTACAAAAAATAGAATAACAAAGCCCCTTAGCAATTTGTTTAGCACTGTAATATGGTCAAAGCACTTCAAATATATTATCTTTCAAATTATATAGCAACCCTGTAAGGTCAGTCAGTATTATTATCCTTATCCTCCAGCTTGAAGGTGAATAATTATTATTTTATTATTATGTATTACATTTGTGTGCTTCGCTTTACCTGTAGATCCCAAGGCGGTTCACAACATAAATCACAATATATATATATATTTAAAAACCCAGAAAATACATAATAAAAACAAAAACAAGCCAATAATATCCCACCCCACAACACATTTTAAAAGGGCATTAGATGTCAATCAGCCAAAGGCCTGGTTAAAGAGGAATGTTCTACCTGGTGCTTAAAGGTGTATAATGAAGGTGCCAGGTGAACCTCCCTGGGGAGAGCAGAGCATTCCACAAACAGGGAGCCACTGCAGAAAAGGCCTGTTCTTATGTTGCTGCCCTCTGGACCTTGCTGCTTACTAGGAGGGAGAGGAGGGGTAGGGAAGGGAAGGGAAGGGAAGGAGTTTGACGCAGTGCAAGTGCACTAGCAGGAGTACCAGACAGGCTCTGCTGATGCACGCACCCCACACTGCACCTCTCTGTTGCCTCCTCTCACTCCCTTACAGTAAGTGATAAGTGATGTCACTGTTGGAAAGCGAAAGATGCAGCTCCACCACACTAGGCCACTTCCGATTTCAAGAACACATTCTAGCCAAGCAGACACTCAAGGGGAGCGAAGGGCAAGCCTATTGATAAGGACTTGGCCCTCCGAGAGTTCCAAGCACTGGAAGAGTCCTTGGGTTCCCCATTCCCCCATTAAAGAAAAGCCCTCCGAGGGCTGAGAGCTTTTTACCACCCCTGTTGTTTCTTCTTCTTCTTCTTCTCAGCCACGTTTTTTACTGGGATGTTTGTATTTCTGGTCCTTGGTATCTTGGAGAACGCTTTTATACTCTATCTCAAAGAGAAGAGACCGAAGTTGCCATCCTTCAAGGGGAATAAACTCATGAATAGAATCCTGAGCAGGAAGAAAGAGGAATGTGAGAGCCCAGCAACCCATTTAGGTAAGCCTTTTCCAAAATGTAAATAATTTACCGTAAGGGCACCTATAAAGCAGGAGAAGGGTGCAGATATCAAGATACCATCATCCATTACTATAAGAAACCTTTTCGCACAGGGGTATGCACAGGATTTAAGTATACACTCTTAAAAAGAAAAACACCCACTGGAGAGCTGGAATTGAGACGCACCCACTGGAGAGCTGGAATTTGTTTATTGATTGATTTATTAAACAGATTTAGAATAAATTAATCAAGTAGTGTACAGCTCCCTCCAGAATGTACAGTTGGGACAAGCCTGTATTCTTTTCTGAGTAATGTGTGAAATGGACCTGAGGCATCAGGCTGTCGGCATAGCTCAAATAAGTAAGTGTGGAAGGAAGCAGTCCATCTAAGATCTGGGCAATTTCTCAAGTTTCACTCATTCTGTTTAGCCTCAGGTGTGTCACACCTCATCCCTTTCATGCACTTCCATGCAATATATAAAGTGGAAATAAGCTTAAATCAGATACAAGCTCTTTTTCATTCATTACGTACAGGAAAATATTAATATTGCTCTTAGAGTCGCTTAACCTGCATACCTTAAGGCTGAAACACTTATCTAGGAGGGCATTCAACTAAACTTGATGGTGGAACTTAGCTCTCAGTAGGTATGCATAGAATTGCACTGCAAGAGCCTTCTTGTCTCGCATGGCCTTCTCCAGCATTTTGAGTCCTCCAAGGAAAACCCAGGCCCTGTCTGGAATCAAATACAGTGGTACCTCTGGTTAAATACTTAATTCGTTCCGGAGGTCCGTTCTTAACCTGAAACTGTTCTTAACCTGAAGCACCACTTTAGCTAATGGGACCTCCCGCTGCCACTGCGCCGCCAGAGCACGATTTCTGTTCTTATCCTGAAGCAAAGTTCTTCACCTGAAGCGTTATTTCTGGGTTAGTGGAGTATGTAACCTGAAGCGTATGTAAACCGAGGTACCACTGTAACTGGCATTTGTTTTAATGAAGGTGGAGGTACGTTGCTTCACATTGCGTTATAACAGATGCAATGCGCCCAACACGTATTCAAGTGGACCATATGCCAGAATTTAGAATCAAAGAAGCAGTTCTTTAACTCTCCATTTCTTTATTCTCCAACCATGTCTTTCCTCAAACATAACCTTCTTAACAGATTGACATATACAGTATCCTCCTCATTTTCATCTGTACAGGAGACAGGTGGCCCAAAGAGAACCAGCCGGCAGATGGATTTCCCTTGCCAGCAAAAGACAGTGAAGATGACAGCTTGGTGTTTCTGAAACATCTGAATATGGAACTGCAACAGATCAAGAAACATCTCTCTCTAGAAGAACACCAGGATGACCCCGATTCAGTCGCGTGGGATAAAACAATAGTCCTTGTGGAGAAAGGGCTTTATCACACCCGCCTGATTTTAACTGTCATATTTTTAGCTGTTATTATCATACAGTGGATGCACTGAATTATAGATTATTGGCCTTTGTGGTGGAACAAGGAGCATGGCATTTTTGTAGACTAGATCACATAATTGATGCATGTGATACCATTGCACTACATAACCCCCAGTTAAGTTGTATAAGGTCAGGAAATGCCGTGGGACAGAATGTCTAATGCTGTTGGATATTAAATTACTAACGTCAAAGCAAATCATTCTTGGAAATATGTGAAAACAGGACAAAATTTGCCACTTAACTGAGTCTTGCAAAACCAACTATTCTGAAGTACTGGTTCTCCAAGTCTTCACTGAGTGGCATGTTTTCTGGCCTGGCTTCAATGCATGCCATCCTTGGGCAGTTGCCAGGGCTTCAAGAGGGTTCATCAACTTGAAAACGTTGTCCAAGAATAAATTACCTACAATGCTCCAGAGCAACAGATGCATTGTGGGAACTTGAAATGGCAACACCTGGAGCCAGTTGCCTAGTGCTGCCATCAGGTAATCCAGGAAAAGAACAATTGGTGTAGAAGGGCTAAATTTCAGCAGGGATACCGTCTCCTGGCCTGATGCTGCTGTGTTGGGAGAAGCAGCATCAGGCAAAATCCTTCCTTCTGTGCAACTAGTAAAGGCTCTGAAGCTCCCTGTGCTTTATTGTATTTGACAACTCCAGGAAAACAAAGTAAGCATTATGGTAACGTGTGAAATTAGTCTAATTTATACATCTAGTTATGATCAGCAATATGAGTTTAAAGGCTCATATTATGAGTTATGATCAGCAATATCAATTTGGGCATGAGGAATTTAACTTGGCCAAATAAGAAATCGGGAGCATTGTTTGCTTCACTTTCTGTGCACTGCTGCCAAAAATCTTATAATTGCATGAAATGAATGATGCATAATAAAGAAGTGAATTGACAATATTGTTGCTTAATCTTGCCAGTAAGAAGATCCCTGGTAAATCAGGCCAAAGGCCCATCTAGTCCAGCATCCTGTTCTCACAGTGAGATGCAGCACACCTTGTATTTATGGTTGTCCCTGAGGAGGACATTTTTGTTGAAATGTAGCTGGGAGGTGTATATACCAGCCTGAAGTCTCATGAGCACCATCTTGTTAATGTTGTTGGAGACAATGGAGTTTCCCTTGGGAGTGAAGTCAAATCGCTGTGTCGCTGTGTTAGCAGCACCAAAGTGACCTCCCTGGTGCAAAAGCCCCGGGCAGTGTGTATGGGGGGGTCCTGGGCTGCCCAGATGACAAGACCCAGCTCACAGCCTTGCTGATGTGGTCCAAAGGAAAGCAGAGCAATACTTCTGGCACCAGCTTGACAGCAGGAGTTGCTGTAGTTGTCTGAAGGAAGCGTACAAGGCTCCATCCACTCCCGGTTTGTGTAGGGTTTATCCCTTAGCCATTTCTTCTCCCAAATATATCCCACCAGGCAGCAGAGGTTTAGGATCAGAGTCTTCCTTATCCTGGATGGGCCCCTTTCCCAGGTTGATAAGCCCCACCTGCCCTTCACTTCCCTCTGCAGCACGTGCAGAAATCACCTTCTTGACCATTGGAACCACTATCGGTCTTGCCTGCTCAATCAGCCAGAGCCTTCTTCTCCTGCAGGGGAAGTCCCTAAGTCTTTAATTCAACGAGGGTTTGAGACCCATCGGCTACCCAGTGGGGGAGGAAGCCTCTTGGGCACCCGGGGCAGTGCAAACCACCCATAGGGGCGGGGCACCCACAGGGGTGGGGCGCAGCACTCATAGGGACTAGGGGTGACATGCATAGAGACAGGCAGAGGTGGAGCTAGTGGCAGTGGTGTGCTTCCCAGGGGGGTGCGCCAGTGGCGGGGAGTGTCCCAGGGGGGGACCGCCAATGGTGATGTCACCCCCCCTCAGGCATGACACCCGGCGCGCACCGCCCCCACCATCCCAACCTTACTCTACCTCTGCGGCTACCCTCACCTGGTTTAGCCAGCCAGTTGAAGCCATTCCCAGGATGTGCCTGCTGTTATATGCTGACAGCTTCTAGGAGCCACAAGTGAGAGCTGAGTGCAGGGCGGAGACCAAAGGTGGACAAACTACCCCAGAATGAGCACAATGTGTATCCCCCCCACCAGAGGTACTACCCCTCTCCTAGCACCCCATACACCCCAAGGCATCATCTACATCTCCTTTTAACAAGTTCTTCGCATTTTTAAAATTACGCGGTATAGTTATATTTACCCAGAACTCACTCCTATTCACCACAAGCTATAAAGCCCTGAATCTCTCACACATTGTCTGTTGCTTGTAACTGAATGCAGCAATCAGCAGTCAGGTTTGCTAGCTAAACCAAAGGATGCTTGGGCTGAGCGTGAGTAACAGAACGGGGGTTACGTTCCAGGGATTGCGTCTAAAGCCCAAATCGTGGGTGAGATTGCCAAAGGCTTTCTTACCCACCTTCCGCCCCTTTTAAATTAATTTACTGATTCTGAAGCATACATAAAGCTGAACGCAAACAAGTTAAATGTCCGTAAATTGCAGGCTAACTGTACTTCAAGCAGTTTTGGTGCAGCTGCTGTGGCACATATTTCTCGTTTGTTTGCTGCGTTAGACTGCTGCAGCAAAAACAACAAAGAATGCGTTCTGGTAAGACTGAGGACCCCTCCAGATGGCCTATTTAATAAATGGTCATTTATCCTGAGTTGCTTGCACAAACCTTAAGGAGAGATTAGACTACGCCCAGTCTTTACTGCGCATTTATTCTGATTGAATTGCAAGGAGGTGATATGGCATTCATGCTTCCTTGCTTGCTTGTTGTGTTTTCCTCTTGGCCATTCGTTCATCAACACTTTTCAGCATATTTTCCCTGTCACTTTCCTAAACGCAGAAAGTATTTGTTCTTGTTTTTTAAGTGGATTTGTTGTCCTCGGGCAATGGAGTGTGTTTTAAGCCACTTTAACCGCTGCAAGGCTTTCTGAAACACGGTCCACCAGAATGCCCCCCCTCCTGAATTTATTCTCTTCCTTTACCTGCTGTGTTTATTATATGTACATTGCAAAAATATACAAGACACATGGAGAGGAGGAGCCTTCACGGCATTCTATCTCCAGAGTGTCTGTCCTCGCTTCTCTCATTGCTTCAGCCGGCTTCAGTTCAGAACAGGCAGGCATATATTCCCCCGTCTCTGAGATGCAGCCTCTCTAGTCAGCAGCCAAGCTGGATCTGCCTTTGTTCCCCTCTGCTCCTTGCGAAACAACACTCTTTCCCTGTCACCTCACACACATCGCATCACCTTGGCAGCCTGCCCATTCTCCTGTCTCTGTCCACTCCTCAGAGCTGAGGGGAAGGACAAGTTCCTTTGCATTGCCAATGGCCTGGTATTGTTTCCCATGGGCTCTGCACTTAACTAGCCTGACACAGTCCCGCAGCTAGCATTTTCCCTCCCTGTCCCATATATCAGCTAGATTCTGATACTTGTTAATTTCTTGGAGGTTCCTCTCCCCCCAAAAAACAACCTATGAACTGTTATAACATCATGAGAACACAGATCAAAAACACAGCACTGGAAACCCAGTAAACACCAGAGCACCAGACCCGCCACACATAACATGACGTCACATGCATATGATGTCACATACATGCGACACCATACCGCAGCACCAGCACACTGGGTACCTCAGAGGGTCATGCCAGAGTGCAGAAGATTCAGTCCTTCAGCACAAACTTGATAACAAACTCAGCACCCCTTGGATCTTCATAATACATGCAACTGGAGGAGGCTGATGGTCGAGAAGGTGGTGGAGGAAGAGGGGGGAGCGGGAGCGTACCGCCCCCGGCACCACAATCCTGGTGGGGTGCCATCATGGCTGCTCCCCACGCTGAGGGTCACCCCCCTGCAGGGGGCGCATTACACCCCCGGGATGCGCACCAGCCACCACCACCCCGCCTGCTCTCCACCACTGCTTCCACCCACTCAATATTCAGGGGCCTGGCCCCTTGCCCCCAGATACTGAGGGGGCCAAAGACCCCTCAGCCCCCTGCAGTTGGTGCGTCTGGTGTGTACGGTATGAGAATACCACTGGAAAAGGCAAAGAAGCAGCTTGCAAATTCCATGTAATTGAACAGGATGTGACCATACAAAGGAACTTCTCTGATTCCTTCAAATTGAGGCCATTGCTTTGAAGCAATTAACATTAAGTAACCCATCACAGACATCTGTCCAGTACAGCATTTTGGCAATGTTCCTTCTTCTCCATTATCTGCCACCCAGAAAGCCCCAGGGATCCATTTTCAATATGCATATGAAATGTGCAGTTGTGTTTCAATAACCGCAGCGTCAGAAGAGATCTTCAACTTTCCATTAAGGAGATGGGTCCTTGCCACTGCCTTCAGTTGTCAACTTTTTCCTAATCATCCCCCACCCCCAAGTTTAGTTTTATTGGAAAGTGAACCAATAAAAATAGGTGGAGCAGAAAGGGCGGAAGCTGCCCGCCTTACAGATCACTCTTCTTTCCCTGAAATGAAACTGTTGGTTGAGAATGAGGACAAAGAACTTAGGGTGCTTCCAGACTGTCGCTCTTTTTCTAATGGGGGTCAATCACATATGGGGAAATTCAGGTTGTGCACTTAAGAACACAGTAAGATCCTGAAAGATCAGGCCAATTGCCCATCTGATAGCATTCTGTTCTCACAGGGGCCAACCAGGCACCTGTAGAAAACCTGCAAGTACAATCTGAGCACAAGAGCACTCTCCCCTCCTGTGGTTTCAAACAACCTGGTATTCAGAAACATTAAAGCCTCCGGGGTGTATAGGGTGTTAGGGGAGGGGTAGTACCTCTGCTGGGGGACATGTTGTGCACCTTCTGGGGTAGTTTGGCCACCTTTGGTCCCCACCCCGAACTCAGCTCTCACCTGTGGCTCCTAGAAGCTGTCAGCATGTGACACCCCAAAAATGGCTTCAACTGGTTGGTTAAACCACGTGAGGGTAGCCAATGGGTCTCAAACCCATTGGTGAGTTAGGGACTTCCCCTGCATGTGAAGACAGACTCCGGTGAGCAGACAAGACCAAGAAGAAGAAGAAGAAGAAGAAGAAGAAGAAGAAGAAGAAGAAGAAGAAGAAGAAGAAGAAGAAGGAGTTTGGATTTGATATCCCGCTTTTCACTACCCGAAGGAGTCTCAAAGTGGCTAACATTCTCCTTTCCCTTCCTCCCCCACAACAAACACTCTGTGAGGTGAGTGGGGCTGAGAGACTTCAGAGAAGTGTGACTAGCCCAAGGTCACCCAGCAGCTGCATGTGGGGGAGTGGAGACGCGAACCCGGTTCCCCAGATTACGAGTCTACTGCCCTTAACCACTACACCACACTGGCTCTCAAGAGTGGTTCCATTGGTCAAGAAGGCGGTTTCTGCATGCGTTGTAGGGGGAAGTGGGGGGGGGCAGATGAGGCTCATCAACTTGGGAAGGCAGCCCATCCAGGAGTAGGAAAACTGATCCCAAACCTCCACTGCTTTGCTCATTAAAGAGAAAGGCTTCTAAAGTAAACCTTGAGGAAAAATCCATACCCACTGCCTTGAGGGACTATCTTTGGGAGAAGAGAAGGCTAAAGTGTAAACCCTACACAAATCTGGAGTGGAGTCCCTGAGGCGGTTGGATGGCACCTTGTAAACCCCCTTTCAGCAACTCCTGCAGCCAAGCTGGTGCCAAACATATTGCTCTGCTTTCCTTTGAACCACATCAGCGAGGCTGAGAGGGGGGTCTTGTCATCTGGGCATCCCAGGACTCCCATACACACTGCCCAGGTTTGTGCCCAGGGAGGCCACTTCCGTGCTGCTAATGCAGTAAAAACAACACAGGAGGCAGCAGTTATGAGTTACCAGTCTCTGCGGCCACAGCAGGCACTGTGGTTCTCAGGTGGTTTTACTTTACCCACAAATGTGCACTCCATTGCCTCTTGAGATAGACGGAGGCCAACAACCGTGGAGGCAGAGCTTTAGATTGGATTAGATGGCCTTGTACAACAGACCACACACCCCCTCTCCAAAAGGCCAGACTTGTTGCAATAAGGATAGGGAACAGGGAAACACACTGGGAAGTATGGGATAGCGGTCGCTTTGACACAACGTCATCTAACCTCCATGCCAACAGATCATAATGAACGCTCCTTAAACAGCCAGCGTTGTCTAACCTCCCAGAAAATAGATCAGGGTGAATGCTCAAAAAATAGTATGTTGAGGACCGCCCCCAATAATGGAAAACAAGTGGGACCAACAGCCTACTGTGAAATACTGCTCTTCAGAACTGGAGATACTCTGTTCCCCCATTATTACATCCAGTGTTCTCTGCTCACTGAACACACTCAGTCCTCCTTGGGCTCTTTTCTGTACTGCTGCAAAACTTGTGGTTTCCCTCCAAGTGTGCTGGTGCCTTCCTCTCGGGCATGGGGGGCACAGTTTTGGTTCCCTAAGCAATGGCCCTCATAAAAACTTTAGGGAAGTTTTTAATGTTTGATGTTTTATTGTGTTTTTAATATTCTGTTGGGAGCCGCCCAGAGTGGCTACCTTGGTGTGAGAAAAGTGCTCTTCCTGTTTACAGGAAATAAAGTATTAATAATTTCAAAGAAGCTCGCTCCCAAGAGGGCTTTCGTGAGAGACTTTGACCAAAGTTTATAGTGTGCGCTTCATCCCTGCAAGGTTTAAAATTCATTGATGCCTCCTCAGTCGGCTCCTTGCACAGCCTCCTCAGTCTGTTGCCATCTCTCAGGTGCAGAAGAAGAATGTGGAAGTTGTTTGTTTGTTGTGCCCTTTTTGCTGTGTTCCCAGGTAAGACTCGCTTTCCTATGATGATGGTCCAAGGGATGGGTTAGTGTCTGAATTAGGAACAGTGGTTTTGCTCTCATATGTTGCCATCCGTAATAGGCAGTTAGTGAGAAAGGCTGTTCCTGGCTTAAGTGGTGGTTAGGAATAAGAAAACTTTTCATTCCATTTCCTGTAGGAATAGCCTTCACATGGAACTGTTCACATCACAGTGTGGTTGAATATCTGAATATTTCTAACGACAACAAGCTCCTCCTGTATACCAGACCCAAGAAGGACTGGAGAAAACCTTTGACTGTCAAGTTGGATTTTACTCTCGTCTCTATCCTGACAGTGGTAAGACGCCAAAATCTCCGGAGAGCGTCATACTTCAAACAAGCAAGGAGAAGGGAATTTTATAATTGGGGGGTGATCCAGACAAAGTGAAGCATTTTTATGTCCCACTGATTTCAAGTTAAAGAGTTAAGCCCGTCAGTTTCGGAATGTGCATCACTGTGGATGGGTTGTGCCCCTTCTGTTTTTGTTTTTTTTACAGGTAGAGAAGTTGCAAGTGATTACAACTTACTTCTGGCTGTTTGTGGTAAGGCTCTCCTTTTTTATCATATTGTACTAGCCCTTGGTTTGTCCAGCTGAGCTTGAATCTTGGTAAGGAAAAGGAACTGGGGCTGAGTGCTTCCCATTTCCAAGAAATGGACCAGTTGCCTGACCTGGAAAGGGTCACACTCCTTCTGGAGGAGCAATCTTAGGGTGCTCCTGGATCCAATTTTGTTGTTGTGACTAGGATAACCTTTTGCCAACTTCAGGTGGTACAGCAGCTGTGGCCATTCCTGGACCAGGATAGCTTGACCCATAGCAGTCCAGACAATGACAACTTCACAACTGAATGACTGCAATGCACTCTTTGTGGGGCTCCCCTTATGGTTGGTTTGGAAACTGCAGTTAGTGCAGAATGGTGCAGCACGATTGCTAACAGGAGTTCTGCTTCAAGATCTGCAGCAGCAGCTGAATTGCTGAGTGGGCCAAATTCAGTATTTTACTACTAGTATATAAAGCCATTAAGGATTTGGAAACTGTTTACTTGAGAGAGCACCTTGACTCATACATACCTATTTGACCACTTTGATCTGCAGAACTTGCGCAGTTACAAATGCTATATCATGTTTGTTCCACATTTGTGAGAAGTCAGTATTTCAATGTGACAGCAAGCACCTTCATTATACTGATTTAGATGCCTGCTAAAACATTTTTATTTCTACAAGCCTATTTGCACATATCATTTACTTGGTTGTTGGGGTTTTTTTAATGCCGATCTTCTCTGGCTGCTATTAATAGTCATTGCTTTATACCCACTGCTCAGAGATTTTATCAATTCTCCTAAATAAGCAAACTGAGATGTTGTAGCTACACTAATCTTTTTGCTCACTCAACTCTGCAACATAGAAATGGAGAAATGACTTTGTGTCGTGGAATCCCTCTGACTTCTGTGGCATTACCCATCTCACTCTCCCAGCGGATAAATTCTGGATGCCGGAAATCTCTATAGAAGAACAGTAAGGATCATTTATTCCATTGGCAACTTCTTTGAAGCAATGCTTATGTTGATTTCTCCCCTTCCCTCCCAAAAAAAGCTATGGCAGCTCCAACCTTCTGAATACTAAATAAGTGTTGTTTGCAGATGAAATGATGGTTTAAGCTTTGCGAAACACCCACAAATAGTTAGATGAAGTTAGAAAATTGAAAATTCATGCTAGAGAGTAAACAAATGGCTATATTGGTGGTAGCAATGATGATAGATAATTAGACTTGTTAGTTACTAGTTACCCAAAGGTCTCCAAGTGACTTGCAACACATTTGAAAACTTTTAAATAAATACATTATATCAGAGGTTTTCAACCTTTTTGAGTCCACGGCTCCCTTAACCAACTACGTTCTTTCTGAAGCACCCCTGTGGGGCTCAGGAGCCCAGTTTCATCACCCCTTGCCTGCAGAGCCGGCAGCCTCTCACCCTTTTTCGAACACCCTCCCTTGTGAAGTGTTCCTTCAGCCTCTTCTCCCCTCTCCTTGGGAGTCCTCCAGCAGCTGGTCTCTGAGCTGCCCCCACCCCAAAGAGAGGTGCCTCCCAGAGGCACCATTCACCTGGGGAGCTTGTAGCTAGGGCTGCTGCAACAAACAGCCGTGCAAGCCTTTGGGAGGCAGGGATGCAAGAGAGCATCAGAGGAGGGAGGGAAGGAAAGAGGGACAGAGGCCAGTGTTGCCCGTGGCACCCCTGACCATCATTCAAGGCACCCCAGGGCGCCACGACACGCTGGTTAAGAATCACTGCATTATACCATAAAAGCAAAACAACCCCCACAGGAAAACTATAGCAACACACTTGTAATGGTGATGTCTTCCCTCTCCCAACTATTTGGGGCATTTGTGGTCTTCAGTCATTTTTGATCCCTGGAGTGTTTGCCTGCTTTGATACTTCACATGAGTTTGGTTTAGACAAAGGTAAACACAATTGATTTCAGCTGGACAGAGGTAAGGTTATTTTAATTCTCCTGCTGAAATCATCGATGGGGTATAAATGTATTTAATTCTGCCTGGTCAACTGCTTCCAGATCTTGAAAAGCTCAGATACTTTTAAGAGCTGTGGAGAATGGAAGATTCTGTGTGGCTTATCCCATCCACTAAAAATAATACCAGTCGTTTGGGTCGGATCTGTAGCTCTGTTGCATTAATTTGTGAGGCGGCATGCATTGTATTCTCTTGCTCTCTGTGCTTCTCCCACCCACCCACCGCCGCTGACCTGCTTGTGCTTTTATTGATGAAGAGAAAGGGAGTACATCGCAAATGAGAGCCTCCGCTGTCATCCTGCACAGTACAAGCGCTGCTCCCTGCACTGAGCCACCTTCATGGGTGACTTGAGCTTTTCAATTCTCGAGGGAGTAGCAGTGTTAAATCTGTTGCCCTTGGACTAATCCATAAGGAAACGGCAGGAGAGAGAGGGAGAGACAGTCAGGCTGTGATTGGCAGGGATGGAACTTAACCCATTCCCCTTGCGCAGTGTATTTTCAACATAAAAATAACCTCTCTTCAGATTTCAGCCTCAATGCATGACTGTTAGGGGTGCTGCTGACAGGGGGGGAAGATGTTGTAGGCAAGAGTTACATGTCCTAAATTTACTATAGAAGTATTTAACTGGAGGTTACTACAAAGACTAGCAGATAGGATGAGATGGGGTGAATAAGCCATATATATATATATATATATATATATATATATATATATACACACACACACACACACACACACACACACACACTGTATATATATAGTTCCAGAACTGCCTGCCTTAATTTCACATTTTCAGTTCCTTGTTAATACTGTTTATATTACAAGCATCTTATAAATTACTGTGCCACCTACTTGTAATATGCTTTAAATATTCCAGTCTGTAGGACTGAGGGCTCCACCAGACTGGTGTTTTTTTGCAGGTGTATTCTGTAACGTGTTATTAACATAATAATAGTGCCTCAGCGGTGGATTTCTACTCAACCATCCACACATCCCTCAGCGTTATTGGTTGTTCTGTGATTTGCCCCCAATGTTATTGCCATCTGGAGGGCTACTCTTTTGCTGTAGCGCAACAAAAACAAGGTGAAAGATACTCGGAGTCGAGTGTGAATTTCATGCTCTTTATTCAGCTCATAGTAGTGAGGAATGTAGTTCCCCCAAAACGTTTGCTTTATATACACTATTTACACAATGGGCCCCACGTGATTGGCTAATTCAGGGATACTCCTGTATGCCAATCAGAGTGCAGATTCACTTCCACCTGGAGCTGGATTGGGTGGCTCCTGCGGACCAATCAGACTGCTGCAATCTCAATCCTATTGTTCTGGGACCAATCAGACTGCTGCAATCTCAATCCTATTGTTCTGGGACCAGTCAGACTGCTGCAATCTCAATCCTATTGTTCTAGGACCAATTTTGGATCCTATTCAACTCAGTACATAACACAAGACGAAACAAAAATGGAAATCTAACGGTGCAAAAAGTCGCAGGATTTCAGCGGGCAGCCACAGGACATGCACTGATTAGAAATAAAAGCAGCCCAGGAACTTTTGCATGTGCAAATAGTATTAAAAACACTATCACATATAACCAACCCGACACCAAATAATCAAAAATGCACAGAGAGAGGAAAAGACATTGGGATGGCAGTGGGCAGGGAAAGCAAACTTCAGCTGCGAAAGGGTTACCTGAACTAAAACAAGTGATTCCAAGCCTGTTGCTTAATCTCTTGGGCCTTAATGGCAATGTTTCAGGGCCAATGAAGAGAAGTCCAGAACCAGCCCATTCCTTCACGTTTCTTCCAATGGAGACATGATGCAGCACCAGGCTTTTCACCTGACATCGTCTTGCAGTCTGCACATCTTCACATTTCCTTTCGATAAGCAGGCTTGCAACATAACCGTGCTCTCCCCCATGCATTCAGGTAAGCCGTAAACAGCACATTTCCTCTCGAGTACACTTGCTGTTTGACACTGGCGCCAACTTGAACAAAATATTGGGGGGGGGGGCTCGCACCACCACCAGCAAAGCCTCCCAAACAAATGTTGCTCCCCCTCGACTCCACCTGTTTTGACGACAGGTACAAAAGAAAAGGGGTTGGGGAAGTAAGACACCACACCGTGGTTGAGAGCAGGGGTTTTGTTGCACAGTAGCACCTAATCTGCTTTAACTGCACAACCAGAATTTGCTGGTATGCAATTGGCCCCACCCACAAAATGGCAGCAGTCTGGAAGTGGCCATAGTAGGAGGGCGTTTTAGCCTGTAAGGGCATAAGAGGAGTCCTGATGGGTTAGGCCAAAGGCCTAACTGGCCCAGAATCCCGTTTCCCACAGCATCCAATCAGATGCTGAAGGGAAGCCTGTGAGCGGGACATGAGGCAACAGCACTAAGCAACCAGCATGGCTTTTCCTGTCCTCATTGCAGTTCCATTATACAACACACACACACACACACACACACACACACACACTGCTGTTAGCAACCAAGGAAAGCATGTAAGTCATTGGGGTTTTTTAGGCACCTGCAGCAACTCCTGCCAAAAAAGAGGGAAATGTAATTCACCACATATAATACCAGAAAATAGGAACTGTCCCTGATAAATATGAAGAGTTGGCGAATATGAGTTAGCGTTGCCCAATTATTACTATATCGCACAAAGCATTTTAAGAGTTTAGGTCTCCTTTGTTTGGATGGTGGAGCGGGGAGGTTATGTGGAGGCTACAAGGAAAAGAGAATCCCATCTTAAGCTCCTGTCCCTTTGTGTGTTTTTTTCCTCGCTCCAGATAAGGAAGTGAAAATGTTGGACAAAACGTTTTCCACTAAATTGGATGCCAAAGATCGCAACCTGTACTTAACCAATGGGGAGTGGAAGTTCAACAACATCAGTGTTTTCCGTGATACCATGACTGGTCTTGAGATGAACTATAGTACGGTGACTTACCAGGTATGTTAAGACTGATGAGTTGCTGTTTAATAGGAAACATTCTGCAGATTGCATTGTTTCAATGAAATTTCGTTGTCGCTACGGAGATTCTTCTTCAAGAAATACCGTTAAGTCACTGGTGGTCACAACATGTGGCATAAGAGCCCAGCAACAGAATACTGATTGCCCCTGGGACTCGCTATCCCCAATTATGTATTACCCATTTCATTTTAGATCCTATGGAAGAGGCAGATTGCTAAGTAAAATAATACCCTCCAATTTTCCAAAGGCGGTCCCAGAATTACGAAAGCCATCCCAACTTCTGATTTGATTCCGGAATGTCTATATTCCCTTGCCAGTACTGTCACCACCGAGCTTGGGGGGGGGGGACAGAATGAGCCGGCGTTGTTCTGAGTGATAATGGTGGATGGTGGCAGTGGCGGCTGTGAGGGAGCCACCCATTGCCTCTCTATGGCCGCTGCTGGCCTCCTCCTTTGGGCAGCTCATAGCAGCTGCTGGAGAGCAGGTGAGGAGTAGAGGCTGCCACCACCGAGGCTCAGCCCCACATGGCATGTCGGCTGTGAGGGGCAGGCAGAGGACAGGGCTGCCGTGGGTGAGAAGAAAGGCAGGGCAGAACACAAAGAATCTTGATTTTTCTGTCTATGCCCCTTTCTAAAATTTATTTATTGCTGTGTTTTTCGTTTTGTAAATCTACCAAGGAATAAAATAAAATAGGGGTTGAAAGATTTTCTCAGCATGGTGGAGGATGTGTGTGCTGTGTCCCTTTTGTGTAGTGGTGGTGGCACTCGCCCTTCTTCTGACAGGAAATGCTGTGCGGGGGGACACCATAAAATGGGGGGTTGAGAAATGACCCTATTTTCATCTGAGGAATGTTGGAGGGTATGAGTAAAATGCCGATCAGATTCCTGGACCACAGTCTGGGGAAGGGAATGGTCTTCATTCCAAGAAAGCATGAGATTTCTTGGGTGTTCCTTAATAAGAAGAGGGAGTTGTTATGCAGAGGTGTTCTTTGTTCAGGAAGTGGGGAGGTTGGCTGAGCACACAACCTGAAACATGACTTGGCATATTCTGCAATGCACAGTGGATCCTTGACAGGAAAGTAAATGCAGAAAGGATTGTCTGAAGGAGAAAGTTCAAGAGCCTCAATGACCTATTGTCACATCTGTTTCAGTTCAATGAAAAAACAACAACAACAACTATAGCTGTCAAGTTTCGAAAATTAGGGGATGACTCCTTGCTGCAATCAAATCCCACTTGTGTTTGTTGTTTGTCTTCAAGCAGTTTGATGTGCTTTTAATCTCTCCACAGATTTTTATGCAGAGGCGTCCTATTCTATATGTGCTGAATCTGATCATTCCAACTGCTGTTCTCTTCTTCCTGGATATGGCTGTTTCCTTCACTTCTGCCAGTGATTCTGAAAAGATCAACGTCAAGATCACATTGATCCTAGAAGTCTCTTTTTTGTCGCTGATTCTAAATAGTATCCTGCCAGCATCCTCAGATGACCCCCCTATAATAGGTAAGCAATAGTAATTTCAAGTGGACGTATAATAAACTCGCACTGTCAGGAAACGATGCATATTATATATGAGCTATATTAAAGAATACTCTCTTGTCCTGAGGAACCTTCACAGCGCAATCCTATGCGTGTCTACTCAAAAGCAACTACTAAGTTCAGTGGGCTTACTCCCAGATAAATAGGTATAGGATTACAACCTCAGATATCCTTCTGACAAAACTTTGCACGAGCCAAATCTAGCTAGAAGACATGGGCTGATTTTAGGCAATCAGTACTGTGGCTGTGTACACACCAGGGGCACCAGATCCTGGGAGCCGAGCCCTTTTGGGGCCCCTGAATATTTTTGTGGAGGGTGGACTCTCCCCCCCCCCCAATGTTCAAAAAGTGTGGAGGCAAAGCATGGAGCAAAATGCAGCATGGCACCAGTTGCTGGCTCCTTCTCCTCCTACTGATGCTTTGGAGGAGAAGGAGGGTCAAAGCAGCCTTCCATTGGTGGTGGCACCAGTGGAAGGCAGAGGAGGAGCCACCGGCCATTGAAGCTGTTCGGCCACCATATTTGGCTCTACCCCAGCTCCTCCCAACATCCCATGCGTGAAACATTGGCTCCCCAATTGCCCTCGCAAGCTGGCACCTCTGGTATACACCATGCTTTTAAAGCACGTTCAAAACACATGCTTTTCCTCAAAGAATTTTAGGCACTGTAGTTTAGCCCTCACCAAGTTACCATTCCCAGCAGCCTTTAGCAAACTACAATACCCAGAATTTTTTGAAGGAAAGTATGTGCTTTAAATATATAGTATTTGTGTAAATTAAACAACAGCTTTTCTTTGCCTAGGTTAGGGTTGCCATATTTCAAGAAGTGAAAATCTGGTTTTTAAGCTTTTTGGGGGGGTATTATTTTTCAGAAATTCACCAAAAAAAACCAACACTTCTGACACTTGGGTTATCCCAGACATTTTAACTGGCTTGCAAAAAATTCCGCCCGGACGCCATTTTTGACAGACAAATTCTGGACGTATGGCAGCCCTAACCTAAGTGTATTCTTGATTTAAAAGCGTCCTAATAAGAAGGTTCCAACATAAATTAACTTCCTGCTTCTTATTGCTTCTTTGGGTTGTACCCAGCTAAATCACTCTGTGCAATGGAGCAGCTTCCGTGAGCGCAATGGAACTTGTGCTCCCTCTCCTCTGCCCCAAATCTGCTAATGGGGTTCCCCCTACCCTTGTGCCTTGTAGAAATTTCAAATAACCAGATGAAATCATTTTGAGACTGAGACATAAAGGTCTTATTGGAGTGGATCTAGTTACTGGCATGTCTCGGCTGGGAATGCAAGGTTACAGAATGCTACTGCTAAGCCACCATGTATTTTTGGGCGCTTCCACACTAGGCATTTAGTCTGTGTTCATTCGCTTTTTACAGGGCCTGCACATGATGCCATTGTCCAATCACAGTCGCCCTGTATTTCCCCATCTATTCCCCAGCAGCTACATCATGCCCAGTGTGATGTGAACAGAACTTAGGAGGTACAAACAGAAAAAGCGAAATGCTCCTAACACTGTTGGGAAAAGTCAAGAGTCGTTCTACTTGCAGCTTATCATGGAAAAGTGATTATTTGATAGCGCTAGGAAAGATCCATCTAACATCCTTTCGTTTTGCAGCAAAATTTTTCATGGGAGTTTTCCTGCTGATGGTTGTCAGCCTCCTTGAGAATTATGTGACAAGGTCTCTGAAGGAGATGAAACCTCCCCGTTGGTTCCTCAAATGCGAGAGACTCATTTCCTCTAGGAGAAAGAAGAAAACATCTGAAAAATACGTTCCTTATCCTGGTCAGTATTCGTAAGAAATGAATACTTTTATTGAACAGCCCCAAACCCATAAATTGCTGCACAGCAGGTCAGTGTTTCATGGCATCAAAGATCAGATCAACCTGTGAATGGTCTGTTTCCTTTGCATTTGTGAGCACAAAAGGCTTACAACATTTTACACACACACACACACACACTTAAAATTGTACAAGTTGAGAGAGAATAATAGTGAACAGCAACCAGCACAGAGAGAGGGAGGGAGGGAAGGTGCAGATCATATATGCCAAAATATGCAGAAGGGGCTCCTGTGTTAGGTCTCAAAGATTTACAAAGATCACTGTGAAGACTGAAGACCCCTGCGACAGACAGCCCATAATTTATTTTTCAAAAAATAAATGCAAAAGGAGGAGGGGAAGGGAGGACACATTATGGAAAATGGTTTACTATGGGTTTTGAATGTGAGCCCACTATACCCCAGTATCGTTTGCATGTGAAAGTGCTTGGTGTGTTTCCTGACAGCGTGTGCTGTTTGTCTAAAGCTATCTGTTGGACCTCAGGCTCGGGTGTCAGCCTAGCATTTATAAATTTGTGATTTACCTGTATTTATTTAGGTGCACCTCTAAATAAAAACCCAGGCATATGACACCTGGGATGTGTGTTTCCAAGGCCCGCCCTATCACTGTGCTTGTAATCTGTTTCGGCTGTTTTTAATTTGGATTTTTAAACTGTTGTAACGTGCACTGGGACCTGCAGGTGAAGGGTAATACAGGTGATGCTGATGATAGGTTTATGTAAGATTTGGTTGAATGATCCTCAAGGCACCTTACAACAGATTACTGCAAAACACACACTGGACAAATGTCCACAGTGTGCTGCCCTCCAGCTCCACTGTCTGAAATAAAATGTTATTACTTTTAATATTATAATTAATTAATTAAATTTATATACTGCCCTTCATTGCAAGATCTCAGGGCGCTTCACAGAATAAAATACAAGATAAAAACACAAGTAAATAATTAAAACAACAAAACAACAAAACAATAACCCACAGACACATTTAAAAGGCTAAAATTAATAGGGGGTGCTTTTGGCCCCTTTCTGATACAAACTGCCCTCTCCTGGGGGTACTTTGCAAGGGGCAGGGAACTTATTAGAATTATATTCTGTGCAGGTTCAGTGCAGTGTGTGCTCTTTGTCCCAGCCCAGCCCAAGCTCAATGAGCTCAGAGAGAGGAGGAGTTTATAGTGTGCAAAAAAAACCTTTCAAAAACTCACTTTAGAACTTCTAAAAATGACTGATGGAAGGCCAGGGCAACCCTCATTATTACAAGTGATACACAAACCAGGTTTGAGTGGTGGGGAAGTGCCAGAGGTCCCCAGAGCAGTTTATTATTATTATTATTATTATTATTATTATTATTATTATTATCATCATCATCATCATCATTATCAACAACAACAAAAACAACATATGTCTGCTACGCAGAGTTTAAGAAATGACTGGAATAAAGAATTGGAATGTTCACTATTACCTAGACAGTGGGGAAATGTCGTGGCTTCGGTATTAGACGTATCAGTGGAACTTAGACTTATACAACAGAAAATACTATTTAGAATCAGTATTGGGCTCCCTTACATTTGTATAAGAAAGGACTATCTAATACGGGCAATATGTCTTTGAAACATATGCTTTTACTGTAGAATCCATTTTCGCTGTCCTGTTGTCAATTTTGATACAACGGGTATATAGTTTAACAGCATATTCATCTTGACTTTTTCCCCCTTAGTGTCTTAGTCCAGCACTTTCTCCCAAAACTTAGTAAGTTCGGTGCACAGTAAAATATTCCACAGCTGATTCTATACGACACTGGATGTCACCTGTGCAGTGTTTAGTCCTCAAATAGCATGGAAAGCCTAAGCTGCCATCTGTTGCTGAGCCATAATGTCATCATCGCCTCTGGCCCAGGACTTCCAGTGATAGAGCTCCAACTTAGCTAAGGATTTGCTATGTGTGCTTCTTTAAATTTCAGATGAGCAGAAAGAGCCCTGTGATCACGCCCTGGCAGGCAAAGAAGATGCAGAAGCAGAGGCTTACATCTTCCTCAGAAGCATCTATTCAGAGGTGAAACAGATGAGGGAACAGCTATTTCCCGAGAAGAGCCAAGTGGCTACCAACGCAGAATGGAACAGGATCATGGCCATTACTGAGAGCCTGTTTTTCTATGCTCGGCTGATTTTCTCAACATTGTTCCTAGCATACATTATTCTGAAATGGAGGGGTGAAATGTGACCGCGTGGTTAGCTGCTACATAATACTGTAATTAAAGGAAATGTTATGCATTTATCCCATCTTCTATTCCAGAAAGTTCAATGTTGGCCTGTAGAGATCTTTCCCTCTCCTATTTCAGGCCCAAAGGAGGTACCATATATGCATCATACATTTAAAGCACATTCCTTATCCACAAGGAATGATGGAACTGTAACTTACCTCTCACAAGGTCCACCCTAAAAGCCCAGATATGAAATGATGCTCGAAGCACCTAATCGGCAACATCCTGCTTTCCAGAAGGCTTGTCCAATTATTCCCTTTATATATTCAGTCATTCTATCATTTATTAAAATATAAATATTGCACGTCTCCGGTTGCTTAAAACTTTTGAGGATGAGGATGATATGACACCTGACAAACCAAACATAAAGAAATCCCCAAAACCAAAACAGGCACAGAAGTCTAACCAAAAGCAAACTGTTAAAAATAAGTTCAGTTACAGGTAGGTAGCCGTGTTGGTCTGCCATAGTCAAAACAAAATAAAAAATAAAAAAAATCCTTCCAGAGTCTCAGGCCTTACAAGGCTTTAGAGAAAACAAAATAAAAAATCCTTCCAGTAGCACCTTAGAGACCACCTAAGTTTGTTCTTGGTATGAGCTTTCCTGTGCATGCACACTTCTTCAGATACCTTTAGAGGTTATTTATATTAACACAGTTTAAGAACTGCAGAAATCACCAGGCTTCTCTTGATATTCTCTGTATGTAATACACGCACAAACACTCAGACACGGTCTGCACTTTCCTTCTGTACTCCCCGCTGAGAAAGGGAAAAAAATCAGCAACTTTCTTCACAGATAACAAACGCCAACCACGAAGGGACTCGAACCCTCAATCTTCTGATCCGAAGTCAGACGCCTTATCCATTAGGCCACGTGGTCATCCATGAGGATGTCTTGCAAGAAATCGTCCTTAGCTGCTCATTTCCTGATTCGGGCATATGTATGAATGGCCCTGCTGAAAACTGCGGACAAAGTCCGCGGCTTATTTCTACCTAGTGATTAAACTCTCGAAGGCGCTTTTTAAAAAGCAGCAGCAACAAACATCCCATAGACGAAAGGCATACATGCATCGGAACATCAGCTTCCAAAATAAAATATAAAATAAAATAAAAGAGGAGCAGGGTGACAAGAGCCTGGCAAGAAACAAGAAAACCAACCGAAGTGAGTGGGCATGTTTGCATGATGCTCTTATTGAGCATTTGAGCTCCCCTCTTGGGTCATGCCCACTGGACACTCCCCTGGGGTGCTCAGTGCGCACCTTTACGCTGCAAAGCTTTCCCGCGTCTCCGTTACATCCTGCCCGCATCTCCCCATGCCTCCCAGAATTCAGACGCGCAGCAGCATCAGGAGCACGCATGCACACGACCAGGCAGCCTGGAAGCGGAGCTGGACTCGGCAGAATGAATATTCGCACGCGTGCGATTTTTATTCCAGGAACAGCAAACGGACATCTCGCTTGTTGTTTACCCACATATTTAGAGGCCCACTATTATGCGGATCGTGACGTATTAAGCCAGGGATGGACAAAAACTTCTCTCTTGGCCAAACACAGGGAGGGCAGCACGTGGCGGTGGGCGCGGCCAAGGCAGAAACTGGGTGGGCCCACCTTTCGTTCTCCCCTTTTTTGATCCATCCTCTCTTCACCCTCACTCATACAGACATCCATTTATACGCGTACTTACACTCTTTCCCTTTCGGTTTCCCCCCCCAAAATCATTTTTATTAACCAACAAACAAAACAAAAAACAAAAAACCCATCCCAATAAACACACACAAAACATTCACCCCCCCTCTTCCATTTATTTACCTGCCCCACCCCCCATTTTTCCATCTGGGGCAGGGTGGGTCAGTGCCTGAGCACAAGTTGCTCACTTGCACATTAAGTCGTGGGTAGATAAACTGATGGTGCAAAGAGGAATGTGTTAGCAGTGCCCTTTCGCTGCTGCTGCTGCTGCTGCTTACTACTACATCATTGTCATTGCTTAAAGCATGGGTAGGCAAACTAAGGCCCAGGAACAGGATCCTGCCCAATTGTCTTCTAAATCTGGCCCACGGACGGTCTGGGAATCAGCATGTTTTTACATTAGTAGAATGTGTCCTTTTATTTAAAATGCATCTCTGGGTTATTTATTTGTGGGGCATAGGAATTCGTTCACTCCCCCCCCCCCAAATAGTCGGACTCCGGCCTCCTACAAGATCTGAGGGACAGTGGACCAGTCCCCTGCTGAACAGGTGTGCTGACCCCTGGCTTAAACCATTTTGGAGTATCAATTTACATCCATGCATATGACTTGTGAAGCAAGTTCCCTTGAATTGTAATGTGTTTTCTGGCCATTATAGTCTTAGGTTATTTTTCCTGGTTTTAGCTTTAGAGCTACTATGTAATTCATATATCTTCCAAGCTCAGGCCATTTGTGGTTATTATATTAGAATATGCAGATTAGAGTGCAATCCTCTGTACAATTACCTGGGACTAAACTCAACTGTACTTGGTGGTAATTACTTCCAGGTAGATTACTTCCATGTATGTGATGGTACTGTCAATGGGATTTTTTCACATTGCTTGCCGGTGTATGTTCCACTGAGTATGGTAAGGAATATGGTGTTGAATCGTTTCCTCTGTGCCTTATTCGTGGCATTTAGCTTGTTTAATATTTTTAAACATGATTTCAGTCATTACAAGGCAATGCTTCCATTCCCCCTTGATGTAGAATTTGTTCTGAAAATGGTATCTTTGTGCCTCAAGCCAGACCATGACTGAAATGAATGTCATATATATGTGATATTAACAAGAAAAAATATAAATGGAGTATTAAATTATAAAACCAAATCTCTGGTATTTTAGGTTAGTATCTTCTTTTATCACTGATAACGTTTCTATGCCTTTCATAGATTCATGGGAATCAGTAATTCAACGATTGCTATCCTCCTTATCACCACCTCTCCATGCTGGGGGGAAACCTGGCATTGCTACCACTAGTGCATAAACACAGAACTGGAAGGGGGGGTTGCCAAGTCATTTCAGAACTTCCACTGAGAAGATGGCTTACGGTATTATTTCCTGTCTTTTATCAGGCAAATCCTATTCTCCACAATTTGTAATCCATCAAACTGAACCCCTGCCCACCATCTATGGACTATGCCCTGCTAAGTGCTCTTGAAGACCAGTAACATGGCCACCCAGCCTGTTTTTTGTAGGCAGCAAAATCAGGATTATCACGGGAATTGATCTGACTAGTATTTGGCTCCGTGACTCATGAGTTGCGTAGTCCTGGTCTGATCGCAGTTGCACTGATCAAAGCCACAATATCGCTCTATGGCATTGTTAAGGCTTACAAGACTTTTATAGTGGTAATTTCGCTTATAGGCCAATTTAAATATTTATACTTTTATAGCAAAAAGTTTTCAAACAGTTCTTATTGGCAAAGGCCACGAATCTCTCAAAGCTACTGCAGTGGTGGCTTGCCAGGTGAACAGTGTATGCAGAATGCCACTCCTGGAAAACTCTTGATACTTCCGTGTTTTAGCACTATGGTCAAAAATACACTCAAAGACAGGCTCAGATATATTAGTCTTTGCTACGATAATTAAAAAAAAAGCACCCCAGATAAACATTTTGAAGAACCATTCATAGAGTTTATCGAGACTACAGCATATATATTTTTTCAATAGCTCACTTTGTGCCTGGCTCAAGGAATGTGTGGCGGAGCCTCCTCTCCTTTGTGTTCTTTTAATGTACCAAGTTTGGAAAGCACCATGATGCAAAGTACTGGATGCAGGCTAGTGAAAATGAAATTAAGTCACAACAAAAGTTGTTCAAGGCTGATGATCCAGCACATCCTGGTGTTTGTGTTCAGACTCTTCTAGGTGGGGTTATGCTCACTTTTAAGGATCAAGTTATTAGTTCCAGTTCTGCTCCTGAATACTTAGGCAGGGCCTTTTTTTTTAGTATTAGCTGTGTGCTAGCTGCACCCTCTTGTGGGGGAAGGACGCTCATGCCAATGTACTGCAGGTGACAATGAACTTAATGTGGAACTGCCTTTCAAACACATTCAGAAACTGCAGCAGGTCCAGAACATTAAAGCCACATTATTAATCTGGACCAGCCACAAGAATTTGCTACAATGGTGCTTGAAGAGCTTCATTGGCTTCCTAGCACAATTAAAAAATGTTGGTGTTTACCTTTAAAACCATCCGTGGTCAGTGACCAGGGCACCTAAACAATTGCCCACTCTGGGGTGGGGAGGCCCAGGACTGGGGACCAAATGGGGGTCCCCAAAAAATTAAGTTGAAGTTAGAATCTGGGGCCAAGATTAGCAATTTTAGCTGAACCACTCAGGCTTTCAATCCTCCAAGAAGAAGAAGAAGAAGAAGAAGAAGAAGAAGAAGAAGAAGAAGAAGAAGAAGGAGAAGAAGGAGAAGAAGGAGAAGTTGTTTAAGGCAACAATTCTACATAGCCTTATTTGGGATCCATACTGAACTCTATGGCTCTTATTTCCAAGCAAATGTGCACAAATCAATAACAAAAGACAAGACAAAACAGGACTACTAAGATTCCTGTAGAATTACTTTATTTAACATACTCCCAGGGATTCTAGAGTTGATGGATATAGCAAAGTTCTTTTGGACAGACAGCTCTTACAATTCGGCAATAGGCTTGTGTGGCCAATATGGGTATTTTTCTTTGTCCAGCCTACTTTCAGGAAATGCATCTTGGAAATCATCCACTGTCATCTGTTCAAAAGGAATCATGCTTCTAATCTTCTGAAGCTTGAAAAGAAAAGACAATAGCCCATCATTAGTACATTATGAAGAAGACTACTTAAAATAAAAAGAACAAATCTTTATTAGGAGAGCACAACGTGGTGGAGCAGACTACTTTACACCATGAAAATCACCAACTTACCTCTTTCTCATGCTCAACAATACGTTGCTTAGAGGCTTGTATGAAAGCAGCAGCACTCTTGTCCTGCAACACAGCAAATTATTTGCTTTGCATATTAGTGACATTGGAGAAGGCTGGGGTTTTAGCCAAACTCTATGGGTTGTACCCAATACTGCTGTTCTATTCACACAACTGCACACTTGCACAATGGGACTTTTTGTTCTTTTCCTCACACACCCCTGCACCCTCTAAAAATCTGCTCCAGGGGATTTGGGGACCCTCCAGAGCAGAGTTTGGGGGTGTGCAGGGGGCAGGAGAGGAAGGAAAAGTCTCATTGCATGAGCATAACTGCTCGCCCAGCACTGGATCCAACCCTATAGTTGTGCAGTATCCCAATTCTGCTGTGAATTTTCACCAACAGTGAAAAATGTCCTAATAAAACTCCCCATTAAAGAACATACGTTTCCATATTTATTTAAAATCTGCATGCATTTATACATAGCTGTTTAAACAAACATATGGGGGAATATTCACGGATTGCGTTAAAACAAATGTATTTCCAAGGAAATCAGTGGCTTCTAAATTTATGGATATTTGTCCTCCTGTGCCTGGTACACGACAAGAGTGTGTTCCATATTCTCCTGTGTAAGAGCTATGTAGTCTTAACAGCATTTCACATAGCCAGAAATCCTGCTTGTGCAGTGAAGCATGAGCTTGCACACACATCTCACTGAAAGTAGACACAATCTGTACACAAAGCATACATGGGATATGTCCAACTGCTGTAATGCTTCCCCGTTTGGGGAGAGGTAGAAGGATCAGAGGGACCAAGCATATCATACGTATGTTGCTTGTTGCTTGCCACCCTGGGCTTCTTTGGAAGGAAGAGTGGGATACAAATTTAACAAATAAATAAATAAATACACTCTGCCTACATTTACTGTACCTCTCATGTGTGCATTGGCCCATTCCAGAGTCAAGTTGTTGACACTTGTGGCAAATGATTACCAGTATAATCACCTGTCATATGGCATGTAGAATCCACTACAACTTTATATATAAAGGAAAATGGCAACTCTGTCTGATTTTGCATCCATGTTCTAATATTCTATTCTGGTCCTCTCTCCCACCAAACTGCATTTTCTCTTGCCTATAATAATGCAATCACATTGAGGCTTGCAGCCTTTGCATTAGTCATGCCCCTACATTCCAGTTATCTTACCCCTTTCCAGTTTGGGTTCAGGCCTGACTTTGGGACAGAATTTAGTCTTAGGCGCTCCGATAGATGACCTCCTTGAGGTCAGAGACAGGGGGAGTACAACCCTATTAATTCTTCTGGGTCTCTCAGCTGCTTTTGAAATCTTTGGCTACAGTATCCTTCTGGACCATCTGTGAGTAGGGAGGTATTGCTTTATGGAGATTTCACTCCTACTTACAGGGTGAGTTCCAGAGAAAAGTATTGGGTGACTGTGTCTTAACACCCTGCCAGTTAATCTGTAGGATGCCCCAAATCACAATTTTGTCCCTAGTGCTATCTGCAGGAAGCCACTGTGGATGCTTATTAGGAGATCTGGGGCAAGGTGTCACCGGTATGTTGATGATATCCGGGTTTATCTCTCAGTAATATCTGAACCAGGAGTAGTGGACAAGCCCTAGACCACTACCAGGATGCAGCCATAGGCTAATAAACTGCAAATGAATCTTAGCAAGGCAGAGACCCTATGAGTAGGCAGTTCCCAAGTCTGGGAATTGGGTTGTTTGCCAGCTCTGGGTGTGGTTGCCCTCCCTCTGAAGGAGGTACAGTGGTACCTCGGGTTACATACGCTTTTGTACTGTATATAGCACGGGAGTGTTCTAGATCCACTGCTAGCAGTGGTAGCCCAAGTGACCTCGTTGGCTCGGAGTAACCATTAACAACTTTGGTTGGGGCATCAACTACAATAGTTTGCGGACAAGGATTGCCTTGCAAGTATTCCATGCATTGGTAGCCTCATGTTTAGACTGCTGTAGGCAACCCTCGCACCTGGTTCAGAAGCTTCTACTAGTGCAAATTGCAGCTGCTAGGGTGCTTAGTTGGACACCCAGCTTTGCATATATCACGCCTCTGTTGAAAGATCTGCACTGACTTCCCAATAGCTACTGAGCCAAATTCAAGGTTTTGTTGTTGGCATTTAAAGCCATAAATAATTGGGGACTAGGACACTCTGCAAACCACTTCCCAAGCACAGACCAGGCCAATCTTCAAGGTCTTCCGAAGAAACCCTGGTGGCCATTCCACCTGCTGGCTGTTATTTGGCAACAATATGGAAACTGGCCTTTTCAGTGATAGTACCCACTCTCTGAATCAATACCATTCCTTGGGTAATTTGTAATTTGGGGAGAAAAAATGGTCTGTAAATACTTCTTTAAAAACTACGTTTTACCCAAGCTTGACTGGACTCTGACCCTTAAAAAAAACTTACTTTTCATGTTATACACTGCCCAGTTCTATTTGTGATATAGTGCTGCATTTTTATCTTGTAGTTTAGATAATTTTATTGAATGTTTGCATGTTTATTGTTGTTATTGCATTTTTCATGTAAATTGCTTAGAGATTATTGCATTAAGCAATATAAAAACTGTATAAATAAATACCAGCAGAGGAAAATCAGAAGTATTGCTGATCACAAGCAGAATATGGTAAGTGGTGAGCAGGGAATGATGTCTAACACAATTTACCGAAATGGGATGCACAAAAGTGCCATATAACTGAACAAAGGCACACAAAAACCACACTTACAGCCTCTTTTTCTTGAGCATCTATCTTAGCTGACTGGGTATCCACAGGCTCAGGAATCTTGAGTGCTTTAAACTGTGAAATTTGAGGAAAAAGAATTTTAAATGTGTTGCGTCCAATTCTGTCAGTGACATATATACAATCAGAGATAACTTTTCCAAGTCCTGTCTGTTTCCCTTTAGTTGTTAGAGGTCCTTAACTCAGTGGCAGTGTATGATTTGCACTTTCTAGCCTTTTAGTTCAACCCTCTCCATCCGAGTGTGGTTCAAGACCAAGTGTCCGGTCTAAAGTAGTGGGCTACACTGGGAACAAGCCACCTGAAAGCCTAGCAAATTACTAACAGAAATTAGCTGATTTTACAGAGTTTGCTTGCCAGCACCCAAGCCATTTCACAGTGAATGACAATTCTCATACAGCTACTGCAAATGCACACAAACCAGGTTGATTCTTAAAGAGTCAACATGTTTCAATGTCCTCTAACTTCTCTGGATTGCATTTTCATACATTTATCACTGTCCCACATGAAGAAAGCCAGACATTCATTCATTCATTCATTTTATTGGATTTATATACCAAAGATCTCTGGAGCCATCTATATTGATACACATACTTGCCTAGTTCATATCCAACAATAAATAAAAATCAGCATGATTATTGCTTCAAGTTTAGGTTTTCTAGCCTATCCACAAGGCAGAAGTTAGTGGGAAATGTACTACAGTAATTGTCTAAAGACAAGAAAATGCTGCTGTTGTTGTTGTTTTATGAGCACAGCACCATGCAGCTGCAGCATTGGTGCCAAATTACCCAGAAGGAAATAATTACTATACCCAGGGTGATTTCTATAATAATAATAATAATAATAATAATAATAATAATAATAATAATAGAAATCAGCCTGGGTATAGTAATTATTTCCTTCTGGGTTTTATTATTATTATAATTATTATAATTATTATTAATTACCTGCCCTTCACTCTAAGGTCCCAGGGCAGGTTACAACACTAAAACACAGTATTAAAAGCAATTTAAAACAACTTGCAATCACAAAAGTAAGGTGGATCCTAAAAACACACACTAGACTGTGTGACATGCAGTGCCTCATTTAGATTCAGAAACATTTGAAGTAGCATAACACAACCTCACCTTTTTCTCAAATTCATCTACCATGCCCTTTTCAGCAATTGCAGTCTTGTAAAAAGCCCAATCTATAGTTGGGGGATTCTCTGGCAAAGAAGCAAGCCTGTTTAGATGAAGGAAAAGTACATTTAGTACAACCTCAACAAGTATTCATGCAATTCTTAGTTCTGTAGCCATCTCCCATTATTGTCACCCTCCTTAAGGATAGCTAACCATAGCTGCCAATGTTTTCAGCTATTCAACAGCAATAATGAACCTTGCAAGATTTATCATACACACTAACAATGACTGATGAGTTAAGTCCAAAATAGTAGACTGATACACTTTTGCTAGAAGCTGATAAAAGGGTTTTGCCAAGAACTAAACTTCAGTCGAGACACAGAAACAGCACGTGACAATTGTGACATCTCAAATCTTACTAATGTCAATCAGATAGATTTTAACCATATCAGTTACAGTGGGGGACGAGGGACCAGAGGCCTTGGGACTTTCTCCAGTCTGTGCCCTTCAGCAGGCCATACACCCCTCATTAGTCCAGCTCCGCATCTGAGTCCTTTTGCCTGGCTGGAATGCATCCTTGAACAACAATACTCTATGTCTCTTACTTACCTGGATGAAAGATAGTGAGACATATGTATAGAAACCCCTGGCTTTTTGCATGCCTGGAATGAAGCCTATTGTACAAAGATTAGAAATAAACCCAATATTCCACTTACTTTTGCATCTTACTCCACCCACCACTGGAATGGAGCCCCCAGGAGATGATGCCTAATATATTGCAGCCCTCCGGGGGGAGGAAGAGATTCCCCACCCCTGGACACATCTTCCTTTAACACTCTGCTTATCACAGATGTATACAGAATATAATCTGCAGCAGAAAGGACTGCCATAAAGTTGCCAAAATTTGTGTATCACTTTAATAGGCTGATCTCAGCAACAATGAATGGAGCAGAGAGCTGTGGAGCATATGGCAGGGGTGAAGAACCCTTTTGGCCTGATGGGCCAGGGATTAATCTTCCCACCCACACACCTGGGAGCCAACTTTGATAGGTGGGTCGGACTATCATGACACCAGGGAATTGGCACCTATCAAAGAGCCTGCTCAGCCCTACACACTGCACTTCTCAAATGCCCAACAAACAGGTGATTGACAAGTGATTGAGAAGTACTGTGTCCAGGCCTAAGCAAGCTTCACAAGCCCTGTGCTTGGCACTTAGAAAGTGCTGGGCAAAAGGTCTACAAAGTTCTTTGCACCCTGCTTCCCAAACACTTGACAATCAGCTGGGTGCCAGGTGCTTAAAAAGTGCTGCACATAGGGTATTGCAGGTGCTGGTAAATGTGGCCTGCCCAAAATGGCATCACAGATCAAATGGGAACTGCAGGCTGGAGGTTCCCCACACCTGGTATATAGCATAAAAATCCAGTGACTGGTTCAAAGTAATCTGTAAAGATATAACCAAACAAGGCATTCTATTAATTTATTACTGCTAGCACATAGCCAGAATGCATCAACCTTGCACAAATACCAATGCATTTGACACAAGAAAAAGTGAAATTAGCAAACAAAGCTCCACAGTGCCCTTTGCACACTGGGATGGGACATACTCACTTGGCTGCCAGAGTATCACTGCGTGTTTTCAGGGCATTAAACATGGGCTTCTGATTTGGAGGCACTCGCTCAGCAAATGCCATCCAGTCTACTGCTTTCAGAGTAAATCTGCGGGCAGCCATTGTTACTTTCTAGAAAATAATAAAGCAGGAAGAAGACTTAATAGGGAGAAAATAATCAGAACACTAACTGAGCAGCAAAGCTATATGGCTAGTGAAGGGTCAGATGAGAGACAAACAGAAGAATGGTTCAGTTTCATCAAAACAATAATCCAATTAGGAGTTCACACCAGCACACACTTACCTGGGAGTAAACCCTATGAATTCACTACTTTATTTTCAAGTAAGCATAATAGCGTTAGACTGTGGAACTCAAACTGACGCCATTCTTTTCATTCAATGGGGGGGGGGGGAGAGAAATAAAATTAACGCGGGTTCTCCTTTTATAAAGATGGCAGCGATGTAGCTTGTACAATTATATAGGCTTCTGCTTGCATGTTAAAGGCGCAGCCAGAGGCAAACCAACTTAAAGGAACATTAAAAGAACCCCTGCTAGGACACCAAGGAATCCCAGCGCCGGCACAAAAGGGCTGGCCATGGACAAAAGGTGGGGGGAGAAAGAACAGAAAGCACCGTTAACACCACAATATTAGAAAACAGCCAACAGGGTCCCCCAAAGGCCGGCCGTACTCCACTCACCTTCAGCAACCCTTCACCCCCACGATACAGAAGTCGCCGGAAACGTCCTCCCGGAAGGAGAGCCTGACCGTCATCGCCGTGACCAATCAGGACCAGCAATCCCGGAAATAGTCTGCGGCACACTCAGCACCATAGATAGCGGAAAAGTATAGACTAGTCGCACACGCCTACATTTTTGCGCAGTTAAGGGAGGCAAAAGCACAGCGTGCAAAGCAATGGAGGGCAAGGCGCGGTTATGTTTAACTGAACGCGGGCTTTGGAGCTGAAGGGGCGATGGAGGCCTGACCTTTGCCGTAATCTGAAGTGTATGCCTTCTGTTGCATTGTGTTATCCACATGTCAAAGTGGAGATCTTCTATCGCTATTAGCGAAGCGAGTCAGCTTGAAATATCTGCATACCCCATTGGCTGCATTCTTGCAACATAACTGCTTAAAATGACGGTGCGTGTGTGAACTTGTAGTATTTCAGGGGAAACCTGAATCAGCAGTTTTGAGATTCGCCAATAAAATCAAGTAGGTAACTATGTTCTTGAAGTCTTTATTAGAAATGTCTTATAAACCATCTCGGCTCCCACCTAAAATATGCAGATTATAATGCAAGGTGGTTGCAACGCTCACGTCTACATCTTATATAGCTATAACAATTGACTTATGATGCGACGTTGTAGTAAACCACTAAGCACCAATTGCCTTTCCACTCACAACACAAGGGTCATAACAGGCTCGGTTTTTTCAGTCGGGCAACTTTTAAATATATGTAAAGGGGAAGTCATTTTGACGGGAATCACTGGCTGGTGGACCCCCCCCCCCCCCATATTAACATTCACATTATTTACTCCACAGAGAGGATTAATTCTTTGCTTCTTTGGGCGGGTAAGGAAGTGGGAGAAGCACTCACAGCTGCCAAATCACAGTTTCAATTAAATCCTGTATCTTCTCCTCTCAGCAGCTGTCACTTTCATCACGTTGACAGAGCGGAGAAAGGGGATTCGAAAATAACTAGGAAGTCTCCTCTGCAAACAAACAAAGTGCCGTTCTGCAACTTTTATGTATCTATGGTATAGGTAATCTAGGAACGAAGTTTCTGTTTCCTCCATGGAATCCTGTTTCCTGTATCTCGGAATCCTGTTTCTACTAATGCCTTGTTCTATTGGAGACTTTTCCCTTATAATAATAATAATAATAATAATAATAATAATAATAATAATAATAATAATTCTCCGCTTCTGCTGGCTACCTCCAGCATTACTGTGTAATGGTAAACGAGGATCATGTAAGGCCGAAGCGGCCCTTAAAGTGGCCTCTGCGGCTGTTGCACCCAAAGAACGGTTGGTGACCCGGAAGTGACCTTTCCTCCCGGAAGTCCGGCTCTCCCTGTCAGCAGGTACTGGGGTGATGGCTTCCGAGCCCCGCCGAGCGCAGCTCCAGTTTCTCCGACCTGGCCGTTGAGCTGGAGTGACCGTTGCCCGTCTGCCTGCCGTAGGCCCAGGGAAGAAACCATAGCCTAGAATGGCGGAGCTGGTGGCCGGAGAAGGGCCGCCGCGGGGCCGCACTCCCAGCCCGCTCCCGGGGCCGCCCAGCCCCCGTCCAGCCGCGGCGCCCACTTGCCCGCCGCGAAGTCCGGAGCCGCCGGCGCCTGAGAGAGCCGGGTCGGGGGACGGCGGGAGTAGCAGCAGCAGCGGGGGCTCCAAGTGGGTCCGGCTCAACGTGGGCGGCACCTACTTCGTGAGCACCCGCCAGACACTCTGCCGAGAGCCCAAGTCCTTCCTCTGCCGCCTCTGCTGCCAGGAGGGGCCCGAACTGGGCTCCGACAAGGTGAGTCCGGTGGGTCGATGTGGAGTGGCAGCGCTGACCTCTTTCTTCCTTAACCGCCCGGCCCCTCCTGGGACGCTTTCCTAGAACGACGGCATGTCCGCACCCCGGTAGCCCTCATGCCTTCCGTCTCGTCTCTTTCCCGCTGCGATCACTGGAATAATAGGCTTGTTTCCACGCATTTAAGCCTCGTTCACCCAATGCATTTAAAGCAGTCCCCCACCCCAATCCTGGGAACTAGAGGTTACCCCTCACAGAGCTGCAGTTCTCAGCACCCTTAGCAAGCCACGGTTCCCAGGATACTTTGCAGGGTGTGTTTTTGCAGACATCAAAGCTAACCAAAGCCTTGATCGGAACTCTTCAGCAAAAAAGGAAAGGGATCTACACAAAAGGGGCATTGCTCCCTTGCATGTGTAAGTGGGGTGCCTGCCCACTTCAGTGACAGTTTATAGCCCCTCTAGTGGTTTCTGTGTTGCCCAACACTTCACTGTAAGTAGTACCGGTAATTTCAATATATTAACTATGCGGTCATTACACAGGTGCTGTAGTCTTATTCATCAATAGTATGTCCTCTGCTTTTGTTTTAGGGAAATAAGAAAACTGAAAAGCTTTAATCTTGTGTGCAAAGTGAAAATACTTCTGAATAGGGTGGTTTCTTTCAGCAGATAATTGCTGAGTGTTTAAATACTGTGGAAGATTCTGAGTGCTTTGTAAAAGACATAATTTTAGAATAGAACAAAAGCCATTTCCCAGAATAATTAAATCATAGTGAGAATGGGTAAGCTCTGTTTCTTATTTATAGCTTCCTTGGTGATCTTAAACAAACAAACAAAACATCTGAGCACGTAGTGAAAGGAATTGATTGCACTGCACCACTTGTGTTCAGCAATCTTTTTTTCCTTTTCTTTTTTTACCATTAAGAGTGATCTGAGTTCATGTTTGCTTGACACATAATAGAACTCAGTTTGGATTAGACTGACAGTTTAGATTGGCAAAAGTATTTCTTAAGAATTCAGTTGCAAAAGTTAGGGTTGTGCTCATTTTTGTTTTTGCTGCTTGTCATTGTCATATCATGACAATTCAGGAGCCGATCTCACTGATTTTTAGGAGAATGCCACTGATAGATGCAAGAACAGCTTATTTCAAGTAAATAAACATATGATTAAGTAATTAGGTGGAATCACCTTATGTAGGTGGTACCCTATCTTTTAAAATTATATCATGGTGCCATCTTACAGTAAAGGTAGGCATAAAAAGCTTTTGACACCAGAGCTTAGAAACCTGCCAGCACTGTTTTCCCATCCACCTCCACTACTTCAGTAGAAGATACCCATAGCCTCCACCATAACCATGACAACATGTCAAATCTAACTTCTGTCTTTTGTGGATGATTCAACTAGTTTAAAAGAGCCCACTGGTTTTCCTGAGAAGAACAGTATTTCTTTGCAGAGGACCAAATTCTCAACCTTTGTAGGACTAGTCCCCGCCCCCCAGCCAAATGTCTTCATTCCATTGAATTGTCCTTTTTAGCATCAGAATCTGACACTGGTGTATCTCTAACAGGATGAAACGGGGGCATATCTCATTGATAGGGATCCCACATATTTTGGTCCAATCCTGAACTACCTCCGGCATGGAAAACTCATAATAAACAAGGAATTGGCAGAAGAAGGTAAGAAATGGAGATTGCGGTGCTTTGTCTGACTTGGGCAAGGTAAAAATCAATCTATATCCTTGAAAACCAGAGGGAAGCTTAATGGATGTTGGCCACATTTCAGCCCAGAGTTAGTGCACTTAAGCCCATTGAAATCCATGGTCTTGAGTGCATTGACTCCTGTGACTGAGCGAGGCCTTGGTCAGCATCTTTCTGTGTCATAAGATTGTGGTTTATTTTCAATTGACCTATGGAGGAGGAGTACAAAACCAGCTTTATTCATGGAGGCACATTATTCTGATGCAACTATCTCATACAAGACATTCTGTTAATAAACTTTAGTGGCATTTTGTATTAACTTGTTGTTTTCCATTGAAGTGTGGTTTTCAAAAGCAAGCTTCTTTTTGTGAAGAGCTTCAAAAAGAGGGAACACATCTTCATGAATCCCCAAGTTCTAGTTTTCTGCTCTTCATGAAATAGACGTGTTTGCAGCTGTTTGTGGTCACATTTTTGCCTTTGTTTTTGCTCTTAGAAATTGAGATTCTGGTAGTATAGCTTTTGTTGATCTGCAGATTAATTATTTAGGTTAAAATATATACAGTAAGCAAAAAATAATTCTGCAGTGTCATAGGCTTCAGTAATCTGTGCAGAATACTTTGGGGTTAGCACAGTATTGCTTCTAGCATTCTTCCATTTTTAAGGCTAACAATCTTCCTAACTGCACCCCCCTTCTCATTCCTAGGTGTGCTGGAAGAAGCTGAGTTTTACAACATTGCATCTCTAGTGCGGTTGGTGAAGGAGCGAATACGGGACAATGAAAGCAGAACTTCTCAAGTAATGCATGTTAAAGAAAATAGAAGAGGGAATTTTTGTAACTGGAATCAAGGGCAAATTTGTGCTAAGCCTTCCTTCATTTGTGGTTGTGGTCAACTGCTACTCTCTCCCTGTGACATACACTTTGGAGAAGGGGGCTGGGTTTCTTTGCTGCTATGATGGGCTTTTGCAGAAAACCCAAGCAGGGTTTCAGTGCTGTTTCAGTCTGCAAAAGCCCAGCAAGAAGGGAAGGAAGCCACACATCCTTTCTTGTCCCAAATTCTTGATGGAGGAAAGGAGAGGTGTGTTCTCTTCCTTGCTCTGGGCTTTTGCCAAAAGTGCCAACAAGGACCTCACTGCTCCTGCTGAACCTTTGCAGGAGCTGACATAAAGGGAGACAAAGCAGCTCTTCGCTCACTCAAATCCTTCATGAACTGCTGGGAAATGAGGGGGAAGGGACAGCAAAGAATGCTCCCTCTTCTGTCGCAATATTTATTCATTTATTTATATTTAATGGATTTGTATCCTGCTTTTTGGGGGAACCTCCTCACAAAGTGGCAAGCATCATGTAGAGCAATACAAGCACAGTTTAAAACTTTTTATTTTACAACAACTCAAACAATCCAGTCAGCACAGCTGTAAAACACAATATGAACATTAATAGCCTGCATACAAATCACTTCATAAAAGCAGCAGAGAACAGGTGTGAATTCAAAGCCTGTTTGAAAATTTGTAGGAGTGTGGTTTACACACTGAGTGGGATACATGCTGACTATTACAGGCCCTGCCAGGTTAAAAATGCTGAAGAGAATGGCAGTCTGGGCAGGGGCGTAGTGAGCCGCTCTGCCGGCCGGGGTGGCAAACTTCAAAGCACCCCTCCCCGGGGGGCGGTGCGCTGCTCCCCCCTGCACGCGCCCTGACGTCACGACACGTGCGCAGCCTCCTGGGTGGACTGTGCATGTGTGGACATGCGCAGCCCACCCAAGATGGCGGGCGCGATCGACCGGCGCCGCGCTGCGTTTTAAGGCTGCAGCGGGCGAACATGCACAGTCCACCCAAGATGGCAGGCGCGATCGGCCGGCACCCCTTCCGTGCGGTGCGGCAACCTTTAAGGCTGCAGCGCGTGAACAGCAGCACAGACGCTGTGCTGCTGTTCACGCATTGCAGCCTTTTAAAAGTTGCCGCGCCGACGGTGTCGATCGCGGGGGTGGGGCCTGCCCCCAGAGTGTCACCCTCCCCAGGGCGGTACCCGGGGCGGACTGCCCCCCACCCCCCCTTGTTCCGCCCCTGAGTCTGGGTCACTTTTGTATCATTCACAGAGGCACTATATTACTGTACTTTCACTTGAGCCCTTTGTAGCAGTCTGTTGCCATGATGCCTTTATCCTTCCCAATATGCATCAGTGTTTGATGCAATGTATCCCGGCTATCTCCATACCTACACCTCTATACAAATACCTCCCCGGGGTTATTTCTGGCTCCCAGATTTTCAGCAAAACTTGCCACATTTCTTTTTCGATGGTTGGGAAAAGCATGAAATGTCCTTTTGAAGCATTTCTAGTGGTGTGTGTTCTCAGGAATCAGCAGGACCTATGACACACTAATTTCCTTGAAGCTAAGCCTCTTTAAACAAGCTGCCACTACTTGGCAAAGCCACAATGTTAATTTCTAACTTATTGTTTGGTTCCCCTTTGTGTCCCAGGGACCTGTCAAGCATGTTTACAGAGTCCTGCAGTGCCAAGAGGAAGAGCTCACCCAGATGGTGTCCACTATGTCTGATGGTTGGAAATTTGAACAGGTATCCAGTGCTAAATAATACTTCCCTATCCAGAAGAAGAGGCCCAATTCACAAGGCTTATATAATGGCTAATCTTCCTCCTCTATCATTTGTTATTGATAGGAAGGGGCTGTCAACAGCTTAGTGAATAATGAATCTAGAGAATATGGGAATTCTCATGGAACATAAATTGTGCCTAGTCTGCTGGTGCCTGGAGAGAAGTCTGATCACTGAGCCTCTAACAGATATTGCTGATTATCTTCTAGGGAAGTCTGATTACAAGCCTCTGCCCATTACCCTTCCTCGCTCTTCACTTTAGTTGATAAATGCTGTCAGCTTTGAAACTGTTGACTGATGCTAATCTTGCACTCATAAATAAGTGCACAACTTGCTGGGCCCAGTCTTTTGCTATGAGAGACTGTGGCAGAATGTACTTTGACTAATGCTTCCAATCTTATTAGGTTATTGGTTTTTTATTTACTTCTGGTTTTATGCATTCTGGTCAGTTCAATTTCCTCTTAATAAGGAGGAATTCTTTTTTATTATATTGAACCATCATTAGGGGGCTCTGTAGGACTTCAGTTCTTTTGCCTAAGAAAATGCATTGTTTGGGGTATTTATGGATGGCAGCTTCCCACAATCCTGCTTTGGGGTACTGTAGAGCAGTGTTTTTCAACCACTGTTCCGCGGCACACTAGTGTGCCGCGAGATGTTGCCTGGTGTGCCATGGGAAAAAATTGTTTATTTGATTCCTATTCAAGAGAATTACTTTATATATAGTCAATATAGGCACAGAGTTAATTTTTTTTAACATTTTCTAATGGTGGTGTGCCTCGTGATTTTTTTCATGAAACAAGTGTGCCTTTGCCCAAAAAAGGTTGAAAAACACTGCTGTAGAGCTTCACTTGCAAGTATGAAAGTCATCGTACTGATGAGCTGGTGGCTATCATTTTTCCCCATCTTGGACGCTCGTTTGTTCAACTCAAGTAATCCTTATAGGCTAAACAACCAGCATTAGTCCCTGTCTTCTCTATCTGTTTTCATAATATTGTTTTTTGCTACTTTTCCATAATGCTAAAGGTTTTAAAAAATATTAAGCTGCCTAGAAATGCTTTTAAATAAACCAGTAAAAGTCCAGTTCTATCGCACTAGCAGAAGTCATTCTGCAAACACAGGTAATTTAGTTGGATACAACTCAGTCCTAAATTCTTTGTTTCCTTGTTTGGTGTTTCCTAGATGCATCTGTGGCCTTTTTCTTTTTTGGGGAAAAAATATTAGCGTGTATATTTTAAAATGGCCCTGGTGGAATTTTAAGTAAGAAGAAGAAGGAGCACAATAGCTTGAAAGAAAATACACATGGATTGCTTGTTGATTTTGTGAATCAAAGCATTTCGTGGGCTCAGACTAAAGCATCAATGTGTTCTTAAACCTTCTAAAAGTTAAGAAAGAATATAAAGGTGCAGAGTGCTCTGTCTTGTACTCTTTAATGCTTTCTCCTGTAGATCTGTATCTGATCACTGTGAGAGACTAGATACAGACCAAGATCATATTTTAGTTCAGTGATGAAAATACTGTATCTTTCCACATGTTGCTGAACTACATTTTTCATCACAACTGGCCATTTGTTATACTGTCTGTGAATGATAAGAACAGGAGTGCAACAACATCTGGAGAACCCCAACCCATTTTAGCCTAGTATTTTATGGCTAATTCCATACTATTCCTTGTTTATTGCGGCTTTAACTTTTACATTCTCTTGTTTTTATTTCATTAGCTAATCAGTATTGGATCTTCTTATAACTATGGAAATGAAGACCAAGCAGAATTTCTATGTGTTGTGTCCAGAGAGCTCAATAACTCTACCAATGGCATAGTGATAGAGCCTAGTGAGAAAGCAAAGGTGAGGAACCTGCATGCGATTGAATTCCTTGAGGATCACATTAATGTTTCTTAATACAGAATGGAATAAATACAAAAGGCAGCTTGCTTTTGATGTTGCAAGGTGTATAGTTTCTGTTAGTCAGAGTTTTGTCAATAATAATAATAATCATAATTTGTATAATGCCCTGTACCCGTAGATCTCAGGGTGACTCACAACATAAAAGTCTTAAGATAAATGCAATACCCTACAATTAGAAATTGTGGAAGTATAACAATAAGCCACTGAAATGAGAGAGGCATAAATGTACAAGGGTGGTGGTAGATATTTCCTAGTGTATTGGTCATTTAATTCTGAAAATATCTGGTAAAGAAGTTGTTGAGCTTTCAGTATGTTCTCTTAATGGGAATTTTAGAAACAGTTCCTCTCCCTGCTTCCATCTTCCGTAAAGTTTCTGAAAAAGTCTCTGGGAGCTTTTAATCTTTCAGTGCAATGTCTGCTAAGAAGTAAATCTTGTTGGTATCAGTGGGGTTACTCCAGATAAGTATGTATAGGATTGCAGGTTCAGAGAGTCTGGTCTTCTCTTTAGCACTGTCACCACTGCAAATTTGCACAGAACATGTCTCCCATGTGTAATGTAGTGCTTCATAAAGGGGTTGGCAAGGACCATGTTAACATTTCTGAATATATTTGTGCTATAGGGTTGTATCTAACAGTGCCTATTTGACAATAAAACTTCCATTCATGAAACAGGGAGGGGAGTAATTTTCAGTAGTTCCTCCTTCTACCCACAGCCCTCTAAGCACATATTCTACATCTGCTCAAGAGGGTTGGAGGACCTCTAGAATATTGTGGGGGTTGGGTTTGGGGGGGGGGGGCAATAAGGAGACTGCAGAGGTATTGCTGAAAATGGCTTCCATTGACGGAACCTTTGCTGTCAGCTGACAGACACTATTGGATTCAACCTGTAGCCTCTGTCACTAAATCTTACATTGATCTGAAAAATGAAGGGCGATCGAGAGAAACTGTGGGTTAAGATAAGGGATGGGTTATAGCTCAGTCCCAGATTCAATCCCCATCCCTTCCAGGTAGGGCTGGGAAAGAATCGTGCCTGAAACTGGTGAGTTGCTGCCAGTCAGTGTAGGCAGCACATAGCTAATGGACCCCCTGTTGTTATATGGCAGCTTTCTATGTGACTGCATCCACAAATATTCACAAGCTACACAATGCTGTAGTGTTAGAACAACTTAAAAACTGATATAGTCCAACTGTTCCCAGCAGTTTAATCCATGAAACAGAAGTTTAAAACTGATGATGAAATCTAGTTAACGTGTAGCACAAGTAGTGAGCTGGAAGGGCCAATATATAACACCAAAGGTGCCTACAAAACAAAACAAAACAAAACTATACATGTATTATTAGATAGAACCAGCTGCCAAAGCACAGCCCAAGTATACCTCAAATGTCAAATATTTTAGCATGGAGCTAAATAATCCCATGGACTGCAAGAAGATCAAACCTATCCATTCTCAAATAAATCAGCCCTGAGTGCTCACTAGAAGGACAGATCCTGAAGTTGAGGCTCCAGTACTTTGGCCACCTCATGAGAAGAGAAGACTCCCTGGAAAAGACCCTGATGTTGGGAAAGATGGAGGGCACAAGGAGAAGGGGACGACAGAGGATGAGATGGTTGGACAGTGTTCTCGAAGCTACTAACATGAGTTTGGCCAAACTGCGAGAGGCAGTGAAGGATAGGCGTGCCTGGCGTGCTCTGGTCCATGGGGTCACGAAGAGTCGGACACGACTGAACAACAACAACAACAACAACAAATAATTCAGCTTAGCAATAACAACCAGCTAAGGGTTTATTTTGTCCAGTATTTAGTTCCCTGTAGTTAATAACTTTTTCCTATAGTACCCTGGGTGAGAAGTCAGGTGCTAAGTACTATGGTACAAAGTTCAGATTTTTCTTTCTGTTTCTTTTCCCCTCTGTTGCAATAAGTAATAATCATGTAAATTCTAGCTAACTGCTGTTGTCTTGGTGCTTCTCTCTCCACAGATTCTTCAGGAACGAGGATCACGGATGTAATCTGAGCATCTAATACTTTAAAACTCCCAGATGTCAAAAGGGCAATCTAGCTGGGCAGAGCATTTCTCCTGCAGTCCAACCTTGCTTTTGTACAGTAATCAAACTAACACAAAGCAAAGCTGAGCCTGTCCTGCCAGTAGAAAATTAATGCTGGTGAAAACCAAAGGCTCATCCCACTCCAGTTACAGAAGATGAAGAAAGAAGAGAATCTTCCAGCCAGATAGCCCCCTTTACTCCACTAACTCTGTTTCTTTTTATTTCTGTCTTGGCACTGATGCAATTTATTTTATTTTTATTTAATTGTGTTTTTGGCTCTCTTTAGAGAGGGCTAAAAGTGAGGGCTGCCCAGATTCCTGGGCTCTTTTAAGATATCCCAAGCATCAATGGTCTGGACTAATGACTGAGGAGTTTGGTTTAATGGTATCATTTTTAAAGAAATTTGTAACACTTATGCTTTCCCAGATCTGATGAAAATACATTTGAAAGTAAATGTCTAAACCAAGAACATTCCTGCCCCCCCCCACAAAACAATCTTTTTAATTTTTGTTTTGGATTCGTTACTGACTCAGATACCTGTTAGATGGGCAATTTTTAATTTGGGAGTGGGTGGGGTTATGTTTACGATGGGGCCTTGGCTGAAGGGTTTTTCTTCAGATAACACTAAAATATAAGCTCTGAGCATTTCTCGCAGTGTGGTTTGGTCATCGCCATTCACACATCTTTAGAAATATGCTATTTCTGTAAATTTCAAATCCATTTCTCCTATCTCTTATTCTCTTAAATGTCAGAGGAGCGTGGCAATGGGACTTATGTCCCATTTTTTCCTGCCAGAGCCTGGAGTATAGTCCCTTGACTAACATTAAAGTTGCTCTTTGATCTGGAGGATTTGTCCCTGCCAAGTTCAGCTTTGCCTTGTCTTGTATTCAGCAGCATGAAAATACCCCCTTGTTCATCCTGCATTAAAAGCAGGTTTTCTTTGTACTCTTAGTTACTTTGGTAGGCTTTAACAACTCTTTATCCAATACATTCAGGGACAGAGGGTCCCTTATTTACACATGGTGATTCTGCACTTTCAATCCTCCACCTCCTTTTATTGTGTTATCTTACCCAAAATAACTTAACTAAGTGGTATTGCGGGGGGTGGGGAGGGGTGTTGATGAAAGTTGCCAAACTGTTGTGATTTTTTTTTCTTGTCCAAAGTGGTGTGTGAACTGTAATGTTTTTTTTTCCTTTGGAATGCCTTGAATGGACGTGAAAATGTCGTGCCTCTCTTCTGATCTTAGCCAAATGGGACTCACTGATCTTGTTGGTGAACTTGTGCCATCCCTAATCAGTGAAATGTCCCCTCCTAGTTGTTGGTAAATGGGAATCCCTTAAGCATTTGCTGCATGGTACCTCCCCTCCGTATCCTGGCTTTGTTCCTCGTGAGTCATCTTGACTTCTGGGCCTTTGAGATAAGCCCCAAAACATACCGAACCAAAGTTTCAGAAAAATTGAAATGCTTTGGTGTCCCTTGGCAATAATCAAAGCTCTCAGCTTACAATCCGAAGACCCCTTATATACAAATTGGTGTGTTTGGCATTTTCCACCAGGGAATTGCATTCACTGTGTCTTCTTTATGTTTTATAGTGTGAGTTGATGAGGCTTCTCGTTCTATTTCTTCCTTAAAAATGAAAAGGGTGGGGTAGAAGGACAGTGCGTGAAGTTTTGATGAGGACATTAAAGGCCTCATTGTGGATAAAATGCATGGAGTTTAAATCTAGTTTGGCACTTAATTCCCCCCTGCTCCACATCCTCCATCGTTCTTCAGTTTGTATGTGCATATATCACTGAGCTTCCCACAACGCACCTCCAGAGAAGTTTTGGTAGGTTAAGGGTTTGAATAACATGTCCTAGTTCAGTCTCTATTACAACAAGACTGTACCAAAGGTCTTGAGGTCAGTCAGTGGCTGCCGAGACTCAACTGGCTCCATATTGTGTTGAATTAAACCAACATTCCGGTCCTGCCCTGCCCTTCCTGTTTATAATGTGTTGGTATTGGCATGATTAGACTGTACGTCTTGGCTGGATCTAACTAACACTGTGATGTGTACATAAACCCCTATCTTGTACCTTCAGCTGTTGTCAGTGTATGTCCACAACAGAGAAATAATCAGGTGTGTGTATGTGCTGCGAGGAAGTATAAGAACTGCAGATATATATATATATATATATATATATATATATATATATATATATATCATTCACATATACCCTCATAATCTCTCGTCCTCAGGGAGGAGGCGAGAGTGGGCAGTGGTGCTATGAACTAGTTGAAAGAAAAACAGGCTGACAATGCCAAGAGTAGCTGCCATTTCCAACATGGCCTAACCCAACTCATTCCCCACCTTGCTGGGCACGTAGCAGTGTTAGGTTTGCTTGGAAGGAGACCTTACTGTGTAGCTTTAGTTAATCAAAATGAATACCTCATTGCTTTATTTTATAGTCACCAAAAAACACCATGCATGGGGAAGCCCCATTAGAGGAGTGCCTGATGTCAGGATAACAGACTGGATAAATAGACTCATTCTGTTGCCCATATTGTGCCATTGGGAATGGCTCCATTGGAATCTGGAGGAAAACCAGATTGTGAGATGAGCCGTAACTGGCTTGATGCAGTGCATTAGAGTGGGACTGCAGTTAAACTTCTCTGAGAAGCAGTGTTTCTGCCTAATAAATGGGGTAGTCCTATCCTATATACTCCACTTGCTGCTGACAACTAGTGAGAGTTTTTCAGTGGATTAAGTTCTTCACTGGAACACAATTGCCTTCTCCCTACCTTACCTTGTTAAGTATTCTCAACTAAAGTAATCAAATTCGTTGGGACCCTCCCTGGAGTGGTAAGCTGTTTAGCTGGAGATAGAAACAGTATTAGGGATTGGAAAAGCTGTTGGCTTTCCTAGTATAAGGGCTTGAAATCCAGCTACGGCAAGACACCATTCTAGCTCATCCATTTGTGATATTCTTTCCCCACAATGACAGGTCACCTCCACGCCCTGTTAATCTCAAGAACTGGCTTCCGTGTTCTGCACCAGTTTTATATCTGCCTTTATTAGAAACAGGGCTTTTTCCTTCCATTTGCCTTTCTCTCTGTCCAAACATTATCTCCTAAACTAAAAGCTGGAAAATAAGTAAGAACCATGTTTCCCCTGCAGAAGGCAGTAAATGAAAAGAGAGGAGCAAATGTTAGGATGGGTATTTATCTGGGTGATTTGCATCTCTTGAGGAGGTTTTCTTTAAAACATTAGCTAGCCCCTGGGGACCAGTAGCAGGTCCAGTTTCCCAGTGGCCAATTGTTCTGTTAACAGCAAGGTTGGAGCTAACCTCTTAAAGTGTCTTTGTTTCTGCACATTTTTAATCAATTTTTCTCAGGGGTGACTGAGTGGTCCGAGGGGAGGGGGGTTTTCCACAAGGGGGTGGGGGTTGGCTCCTCGGACCTCTGCAGCTGGGCCGTGGGCTCCTCACCCTCAGGTTTTGCCTGCAAACCTTGAGGTTTTGTACAGTTCGTCACATGTCAGTGCCCTTTGCTACTGTTTCTCTTTGTTTATTAAATGTGTTTGAATAATAATGGAGATGCTGTGATTTTTTTTTTCCAATAAAGATTCTGACATGACTTGAGCATCTGAGCTATTTTCTTACGCCCTACAAACTCTACCTGTAGTAAAGAGAGCTTGGGAGTGTCTTTCACGTGTGTTTTCTCTGTCACAAAGACTGCAACAACTTCTAACCTGGAAGCCATAGCTTTTGGTGGTCAAGGTTCTGTTGCTGAAAGCTTACCTCTTACACTGTACCCAAACTCCTGCAGCAGAACAGAAAATGCTGTCATCAAAGAGAAGACACCTAATGTCTGTTCACATGTCATGAGTTAAGCCTTGTAGATAAAAAAAAGTTGGGGTCCTCATTTTTAATACTGGAAGGTGCAATTTTGTATCATTTTTTATGTTTTCATTGTTATCCAAAGGAGCCTTGCATCTCAGGCCATTGGGAATTAAGGGTCAAGACACATGGAAGCATGTGGAATGATATTTCACAGAATCATAGAATCATAGAGTTGGAAGAGACCACAAGGGCCATCCAGTCCAACCCGCTGCCAAGCAGGAAGCACCATCAAAGCATTCCTGACAGATGGCTGTCAAGCCTCCGCTTAAAGACCTCCAAAGAAGGAGACTCCACCACACTCCTTGGCAGCAAATTCCACTGTCAAACAGCTCTTACTGTCAGGAAGTTCTTCCTAATGTTTAGGTGAAATCTTCTTTCTTGTAGTTTGAATCCATTGCTCCGTGTCCGCTTCTCTGGAGCAGCAGGAAAACAACCTTTCTCCCTCCTCTATATGACATCCTTTTATATATTTGAATATGGCTATCATATCACCCCTTAACCTTCGCTTCTCCAGGCTAAACATACCCAGCTCCCTAAGCCGTTCCTCATAAGGCATCGTTTCCAGGCCTTTGACCATTTTGGTTGCCCTACTCTTGACATGTTCCAGCTTGTCGGTATCCTTCTTGAACTGTGGTGCCCAGAACTAGACACAGTATTCCAGGTGAGGTCTGACCAGAGCAGAATACAGTGGTACTATTACTTCCCTTGATCTAGATGCTATACTCCTATTGATATTTTTAAAACCAGCAACTAAAAATAATTTTTTTTGATTATATTACTAATGTAGTTGGGGCTGTTTGGGGGGGGGGGTGTTAGGGGAAAACTGTATTTGATTATATGTTGCTCTTATATTCAACTAATAAAATATTCCCAAAAAAGAATTAAGGGTCCATTAAAATCAAAGGTGCTAAAATACTAAGAATGAGGTGAGGTGACTTCTCTGATCATTCAAAAAATATGGAGATTGAAAATTACAAGGCCACTGCTCTCTTATTTTTCTTCTGAATTTTCCAACATTCAACTTCATTGGATGTCCGTGTGTTCCTCCATGTTGTGCATAATTTCTAACACTACATTTCTACGATTCTTCTATGTCACTGCTTATTTTCCTTTTCTCTGAAAAGCCCCAAATGCTATAACTTTTTCTCACGGGAATTTATCCATTCCCTTGATAACACTGGCTGCCCTTTTCTGTACATTTGGAGGATAAAGCCATGCAGTTAATATTAACCTATACCCTGCTGTCTCAGAAGTTCTATGTTTCAGTGTAATTTGTAGTTCTCTGAAGCCTTAAAAGTAGCATGTCTGTGCTCTATGGGATGCAGATGTATCTGTCTGCTACTTGGCTCCATGATTCCCTGGGACAAGCTTCTGTATGTTCATAGAGATCATATTTTACTTCTTTACTAGTATAACAAATTCATGATGCTAAGAATGTAGGCCTGTGGGGTACTTACACCTGAGCAGTTGTTCTCACAGGAAAGTTGGCGACCTGTGGGGCGTACAATAACTAAACAGATCTGATCAGCAGGGCCAAGAGGCTCAGTGGTTTAGACCACAGCGCCACCCACATCCCAAATCAAATCCCCATGATGCGGTGAGCTCCTGTTGCTCTGTCCCAGTTCCTGCCAACCTAGCAGTTTGAAAGTACACCAGTCCAAGTAGATAAATAGGTACCACCGTGGCAAGAAGGTAAATGGCGTTTCCGTCACAGTGTTCCATTGCACCAGAAGTGGCCACATGACCTGGAAAGCTGTCTGTGAACAAACGCCGGCCCCCTTGGTCTGAAAGTGAAATGAGCACCACAACCCTATACTGTAGTTGCCTTTGACCAGACGTAACCGTCCGGGGTCCTTACCTTTTTTTAATTAAACAGATAATATACTTGAGGACAAGATGCTGAACGAAATTGTGCTGGTGACGCAATGCGAAATGTTGAAATTGTTATGCAGTCTTCCTGAGAGAGAGCTAAGTGTATCTAGAGTCTGTTTTATTTCATTTTTTAAAAAAATACATTTTTCTGTTTCTGGGAAATATGACCAGTACTTAGACCAAATTAAGAGGACAGAGGGAAAAATTGCTTCAAAGTGTCTGGTTTCCATTCCATGTGGTCTTCCTTCTTCATATCAGTTCTCTGAGATGCCTATAGCCTACCTCCCCTTTGCAAGAGCTTTCAAGAGTGGTCTTTTTAACATTTGACTTGGACCTGCTTGTGCAATGACATCATAACCAGAGTGCTTAGCTCCCCCCTCCCTTGTAGTTTGAACTGTGATGTCACTTGGCAAATTCAGACCCCATGAAAGACTGTAAACTGACCGGAACTCAATAGGAGTTGCTGTTTTGGACCAAGAAAAGAACAACATAAAACCTTTAGCCACTGGAGCTGGCTGAGGGATCTGATTGTAGGTAGAACAGTTTCTACTAGCACCTACGGGTTGCTAATTTTTGCCAGATGGTACTTAATGTTACAGGGTGCCACAATTGACTTTGTATCACAGCTGAACGGGTGAGTGTGGGAAATTAGTTTCACTCATAAAAATTCATCTGTTTGTAGAATTATAGGGTCACAAAGGTAGGGGCGGATGGAACAGAAATAATCTAGCCAAAACTCCTGTACTGAGTGTGTTCTTTCCACATAGTTTTAACCCAGATTATCCCAGATCTTCTGGGTTTTTTTGTGCTACAACACAAAATCCAAAAGTTGTGTCTACTGTTCCCGCAGGATTCACTGTGCCATGCCAGTCTTACCTCTTTGCAATCAGCTTCTTAGACTAGCTCTCTCCTGAGTGTGACTGAATGATGCAGTCTCACCCATTGAAGAGTGGTAACAGGTTAACCATCTGCAAAGACACTACCTATTACGGTACATCTCCACATGAGGAAGTCATTGTCTTTTAACTGGGATTACAACCGTCAATTAATTGGTTGTAGTACCTAAGTAAACAAAAGTTTGAGCAACTAAACCTTGCCACCGTCCATTAGGCAAGACATTTAAACATTTTGTTTACTTTTAGTGCACTCTGCAATATCTTCAAAGACCCCTTCTTTTTCTTCTAAAATGTAATTTTCTTAAAGGTAAAGGTAAAGGGACCCCTAACTGTTAGGTCCAGTCATAGACAACTCTGGGGTTGCAGCGCTCATCTCGCTTTACTGGCCGGGGGAGCCGGCGTACAGCTTCCGGGTCATGTGGCCAGCATGACTAAGCTGCTTCTGGCAAAACCAGAGCAGCGCACGGGAAACGCCGTTTACCTTCCTGGCCGAGTGGTACCTATTTATCTACTTGCACTTTGACGTGCTTTTCGGACCTGCTAGGTGGGCAGGACTAGGACCGAACAACGGGAGCTCACCCCGTTGTAGTGATTCGAACCCCCAGCCTTCTGATCGTAAGCCCTAGGCTCAGTGGGGTATTTTCTTAGCCCTATGCAAATAGGCATGTTTAACCAGTCAATTAAAAACCATTTGTTTCAACTAATGTTTTTTTTTTCTTTATTAAAAAAAACAGGAGGCAGCCCAACTTTTCCCAGGGTTTTGTGCAACTACAAGCACTGTCTGAGTCTCCAGCCAAAAAGAAGTGTTATTATGAAGAAAGCTAGCTTGCTTTCCTTGGGGACAACGTTGTGTGTCCGATATGCCTCGATGTGTTCAGAGACCCCGTCACCACAGCCTGCGGACACAACTTCTGCATGGACTGTTTGCAGGATTACTGGGACCACCAAGCCGTGATCGGGGATTGCCCCTACTGCCCTCAGTGCCGTGAGCCTTTCAGTTCGAGGCCTCAACTGCGCAAAAACATAACCCTGGGAGAAATCGCCACGAGGGTCGCACGGGAAGAGGCCCAAGGGTCAAGGAAGCTGGTAGGTCAGAGGGATGTTCTGTGTGACTTCTGCTCCCCCAGGAAGATGAAGGCTGTCAAGTCCTGCCTGCAATGCATGGCTGCCTTGTGCGAAAACCACATCCGTTCCCACTATGAAGACAAGGCCTTCAAGAACCATCAGCTGATAAAACCTCTCAATGACCTGAAGGCTAATATGTGCTTGAAACATCACAAACTGCTAGAGCTGTTCTGCAGAATCGAAGGCAAATTCATCTGCCACAATCTGTGTTCGGGAAGACACAAGAATCATGACGCCTCATCTCTTGAAGGACGACAGGGCCAAGAAAGAAGTGAGTATCATGCCATCCTTTAAGGGTCAGCAGTTAGTTTTCCTGGAATGCAACTTTCAGGAAGAGTACACTAGTGCGAGGTCAGTACTATAGCCACCTCTCCGAACGATTCCTATCAACATCTTTTGGAGATCATGAGTGTGGCTTCCTTCACCCCTCTGGGGGAGGGGAGGCAGCATCATTTCCCACTGGGTCAGACTGGGATTTCAGTAGCCCAGACCCTCTCCCATTTCCCCCTATTTCTCTTATTTCTATTCTTCATCACTGCTCTTTCCATTGGCAGGCACTAGAGATGGGATGGCCTGGGGTGTGTGTGGAAACTCTTAACAATTCAGAGGGAGAACTTGCTTTCCTCCCAAAGCCTTTTGTTTTGTTTCCCTCCCCCCAAGGGCAAAAATTGGAATATGACATGTGAAAAGATATAGAAGCTTGTTTAAACTGGGATAAATCATCAGTTTTTAGAACTCTAGGATAAATAGGACAAATATACAGAAGCAGAAACTGATAGTATTAGCTAAAAATGAGATTGATAAAAATGTATATAGTATCCATTTAGTTTTAGTTCCCACCTATCTCTCTCTCTCTCTCTCTCTCTCTCTCTCTCTCTCTCTCTCTCTCTCTCTCTCGGGTTTTTTTTTGGGGGGGGGGTTGGAAAATGAGTGATTTATATCTGTTTGACACTGTTGAGGACTAGAGGAGATATAATAATTTTCAGAATACATACTTTTTTCTATAACAATGATGGTTTATCCTGTTTTTATTGTTTTTTGCCTATTCTTCATAACTTGGCAAAATGAAAGAGATGATGTGCTTTAATGTTACTGACATGTCATATGTTGCTTGCTATAATGTGCCCTATGACATAGGGCGGGATATAACTTTTAAATATAAATAAATAATAAAATGATGAGCCCAAGTGTTTATTATTTATAAACTGCTGTTTGAAGTAGAGTGTCAACAACAGTGTGTGTGTGTGTGTGTGTGTGTGTATAGCTATGTAGACCTGGTGAACTATACATTAGACATATTAGCTATGCGGTTAAAATGCTGTCTGTATTTGTGATATATGGCTTGTACATGTATGTACCAGTACTTTTCTTTCACATCCTTTATTTCTTCTAAAAGGAGAAATAGTCACATTAGGAGTGATGTTTCTTTAAGCAAGCTATTAGCGGAAGACGAGTGAGCCCATCAACTTGCCATTGCAACAAAAGCAGTGAACCAGTTAATACTGACACCAAGATTGTTATGCCTTATTTTATTGTGAGTTTGCTTGCCCTTGAGATTGTGCAATTTGGACAAAGTTGGTTAGAAGCTGAACAAAATGGTTCAGCTGAAGACAGCACCCTATCTGGCTACACCCAGTTTCATTTTTAAAAAAATGAAAACTGATATAAGAACCTCCCCACCTATCAGCATAGCTGTCAACTTTTCCCTTTTCTTGTGAGGAATCCTATTCGGAATAAGGGAATTTCCCTTAAAAAAAGGGAAAAGTTAACAGCTATGACTATCACATGAGGCTTTTATACATGCCCCACATGACTAAGCCCCATTCTTGGGCAGAGTGAGGTGACTAGCAGATGCTGGGGGCTGTGGATCCTTCTCCTGAGCCTCCTAGCCATTCCCTTCTGTGTGCCATGTAGTTTGTCCCGGACCCCTGCTGCCCTCAGGTGTGTGTGTGTGGGGGGTCATGCTATCCCATCCGTACTACTGAAATAAAATTTGACTGCCATCCAGTCAGCTTCTCTGGGGAAAGGGGACATCATCTTATTCTTTGCCTCAGGCAGTCCTAAGTCTTAAACCAGCCCTGTTGTCCCAAAATCATTGGAGGTACAGTTTGCAATGGAAACTCCCTCACCTTGGAGATTTCATTAGAGTGGTACCTCAGGTTACAGACACTTCAGGTTACAGACACTTCAGGTTACAGACTCCACTAACCCAGAAGTAGTACCTTGAGTTAAGAACTTTACCTCAGGATGAGAACAGAAACCGTGCAGCAGCAGCAGAAGGCCCCATTAGCTAATGTGGTACCTCAGGTTAAGAACAGTTTCAGATTAAGAACGGACCTCCAGAACGAATTAAGTTCTTAACCCGAGGTACTACTGTATTTCCCATACTCAAGGTGTTTTGTTCAATGGTTGCTTTTTTATTTTATTTTACAAGACAACTAGCATGGAATTGTCAAGGCTTCTTGGCACTGCTTTAATGGTGTATTGTTCTGCTGCTCTGTATTGTTAGGTTTCGTATGAGGTATTAATATCAGAATTTTAAATTCTTTTTTTTTATTGTAAGCTGCATTGAAGACATTTTGCGTCAAAAAACAGTTTGTAAATAAGAAATGAGCTTCCTGATTAATTCCAGTGGCAGTTCATCTAGTCCAGTCCTTTGTAATGTGAGTCCAAACAGGATCTCTTCTGTAAAACTGGAATACGCATTCCACACATCTGATTTATTTAATTTTATTTGAGCACTGATTATTTATGCTCCACTTTTAAAAGAGGTGTGTGTGAAGCTGTCATCCCCAGGCTGCTGCTTCCATGTTCTAATTCTTTCTTTCCCAGGTCGAAGTCAGGAGAGTACAGGCCAATGTGGAAAACCAAGTCTTGATGTTGGCAGCAGACAGTCAGCAACACAGGGGCAGAGTGAACTACCTTGCGGTGAGAAAAGCTTCTGAGGGAAGAGACCGAATCCATGGCACATCATACAGATCCAGGGGCACATACTGCCACTCAGTATTGTACCGTTCCTCATGTGGGCATGTATTTGCATGATCAGAAGTCAAGCAGTTGACACTTCTTTAGATCTGGAGGTCAAGGTTTTTGCCTAGCTAAATGCTAACTTTCTCTGCTATTCCATGGAACATCCCATGTCCTGTTTGGCTCCCATTCTGTTCTCCTGGCTGGCTAAGAGTCATACCCTATATACTAATAGCAAACTCATCACCTTAGTATGAATTCTTATGTAGCCAAAGTGGTAACATTCATGCATAGGAATGAGTTATCAGCAGGCTCAGGGCTCGCAGACATGCAAAACAAGTATTTTGGGGGACACACCTGCCTTAGATCACAAACTGCATCATTTGAAGACCTAATAACATTGTTGCTTCAAGGAACTGCTGTGCGGTTGAGGCTGTTGGTCCCACAAGTGACATGTTGCTGCTTCTTTTCTTTTTTAGAAGATGTGTTCAGCTTTTATTGTGAAGGACTATTTGATAAATGAAGCCGCTAAACAGCACTGAAAGCGAACACAATACAATACATGCAGAAACCCCAGCACAAACAGGAATAGGGTTTCCCCTGGTTGGTGAGCTCTGCTTTCTTCTGACTACCTCTCCTCAAATTACACACGTAGGCCCTCCAGACTGAAAGCTGATTCCCTTTGTTTCCTCTCCCTCTTCACCACCACATTTCAGGTGGACAATCCTCTTCCAAAAAAGAAAAGAAAAGAAAGCACAACAAGCAAGTTAGCCTGCTTCTTTGGTGCCTTATTTTCTTTTATCAAAAGCAGGACTCTCTTAAAAGGGTGCTCTCAGGAGGATCATGAAGCCAATTAGCAGTGTGCGCTCAGTACTTTTGCTAGAAACCAGCAGAACCAATTGCTCCTTATTTATGCATGGTTCCATAGCAGCTTTGCCACTTAAAAAATGTATGTCTGTGCCTACCCTGAGAATTTCACAAACGAACACATAAGAACATAAGGAGAGCCCTAGTGAATCAAGCCAAAGGCCCACCGAATCCAACAGTAAACAGTGGCCAAACAGACGCCTAGGGGGAGTCCACAAGCAGGACATGAGCACAATAGGACTCTCCCACACGCAATCCCCAGTCACTAGGATTCACAGGCATCACAGCAATACATAGCCATCATGACTAGCAGCCATCAGTAGCTTTATCTTCCATGGATTTCTCTGATCTACTTTTAAAGCTGTCCAAGTCAATGCTATATCGTGTGGTAGCAACCTTCATACTTTAAACAATGGTAGGTGAAAATGTGATGTGCTTGGCATTGTCTTTCCCTTTCAGAAAGTAGTGAAGACGGCCCGAGATGAAGTGAATAGGGCCTTTGCCGAGGCAATGAAAGAGCTCAAGCGACTGCAGAACAAGGTGATGGACTTTATAGATGAAGAAGAAAGATCGGCCTTAGTTGGAATGGGGAATTCCATTCAGCACAGTCAAGAGCAGCTGACTGATCTCCAGAAGCAGAATTGCTGGCTGAAAGCTCTCATGGAGGACCCAAGTGACCATCAGTTTCTGCAGGTAGAGTCCACACTGTAATTGGAGCACAGTCAAGACCAGGGAATCATAGAATCATAGAACTGTAGAGGTGGGACCCCGAGGGCCATCTAGTCCAACCCCCTGTAATGCAGGAATCTCATCTAAAGCATCAATGACAGGTGGCCATTCAACCTTCAGTGAAGGAGAGTCTACCACCTCCCAAAGGAGTTTGAAAGCTCTTACTGTCAGAAAGTTCTTCCTGATGTTTAGTGGACTTGAATCCATTGGTTTGAGTCCTACCTTCTGGAGCAGGATAAAAAAGCTCGCTCTGTCTTCCATGTGACAGCCCTTTAGATATTTGAGGATAGCTTTCATATCTCCTCTCAGTCTTCTCATTTCCAGGCTAAACATCCAGCTCCCTCAACTGTTCCTCATAAGGTTTGGTTTCCAGACCCTTGATCATCTTGGTTGTTCTCCTCTGCACGTATTCTAGCTTGTCAATATTCTTTTTAAATTGTGGTGCCCAGAATTTGACACAGTATCCCAGGTGTGGTCTGACCAAGGCAGAATAGAGTAGGCAATCTTCCCCAACCATGTGTCCACCAGATATTTTAGACTACACCTCCCACCAGCCCCAGACAACATGCTGAGCAATCTGATTCTTCTCAGGCATCTCATAACCCTTTCTGACCTCTTTTGTCCTTGAATGGTCTGTGCTTCCTACTGTTGCTACTGCCCCACCCATTATTAGCATGAAAGAAAGAGGGTGAATTGGTTAAGGATTGTACTATGCTGCAGGGGCGGAGCGAGGGGGCGTAGGGGGCAGGCCACCCCGGGTACTGCCCTGGGGGGTGACACTTAGGGCGGGACCCTGCCCCCGCGATCGGTGCCTCCAAAAGCCAACCCGAAAACATTGCTCGGTGCGCGGCGGCTGCTGGCTTGCTTGCTTGCTTGCTTGGCCGGCTGCCGGCGCCTGCTTTCCTTTCCTTTCCTTTTTTAGTGGCTTTTTTTGGCCCCGGGCAGAGGTGAGGGGCGGGCCAGCGAGGCATCATGCTTGTGGCTGGTGTGATGCCCCTCCTCGCTGGCTCACCCCTCCCCTCTGTGGCTCCGCCCAGGCCCCAGCAGCAGAAAGGGAGAGCGCAAGCCGGCCGAGCCCCACCACACCGAGTGAGGTTTTTGCCGGCGGCAGGGCTCGGCTTGCTCGCTCTGCCAGCTCGCACTCTCCCTTCCTGCTGCTGGGCCCTGGGCAGAGCTGTGGAGGGGAGGGGTGGACCAGCGAGGGGCGTCACGCCAGCCACAAGCGTGACACCGCCTCGCTGGCCCACCCCTCGCCTCCACAGCACATGCGCCGTTTGTCCTAATGTGTGCGTCGTGATGTCACGACGCATGATGCACATATCAGGATGCACACACACACGCTGCGGAGCAACACCCTGCCCCTGGGGGGTGCCTCCATGTTTGCTGCCCCGGGCAGCCGAGCGGCACGGTTCGCCACTGCTGTGCTGGTTGAAATTCCTCTACCACATATTCCTCTTTACTCTGCTGGGAGGTGTGCCAGGACCAAGTGCAAGAGAGGAAGCAAAAGGCATTTATTTTCACAAGGCAAGAGCTGGTGCCAGCTTCCATTACCTGCTTATTATTAGATTGTACTTGTTATGTGTTTACTAAATCTTACTCTCCCCTGGTGCCAGCAGCAGGTCATGTAGCCCCTAGTGGAGTGGGCAGAAGCTGCCCATCTGAGGCAAGAGACTCCCAACTCCTTATACACTGCTGCTCATAAATGTTTTCACAGGATCACCTGCCTTGATTCAAAAATCTCCAGTGCAACAAAAACTTCTCTTTTTGCTAAAAACATGCCCAAAAGAGTGCGACTTTATTTTTCGTATGATCAAGTGTTTCTCTAAGCCACTAGAGAAATGCAAATAATAAAACAGAGTCTTAAACTGAACACCATGTTATATGAGCAAATGACCTCTGTACCATTTAAGCCACACTACAAAGACACAAATGGAATGTAGCGGGAAGAATGGGCCTGTTTGCATAGAGGTGGCATTTAGCCTACTGGTATAAGGCTGTATTTGGCCCATAGCAAAAGAGCAATAAAGCATTCAGTGATATTATTATATCCTTATCATGTGCGAGTGTTTGTGTAATCCTTTGAACTGAAGGCAAAGATCTTGGCACTACACACCCCTTCCCATTTTATCCTCTCAACAACCCTGCGAGGTAGGTCAGGTCTTGAGGGACAGCGACTTGGCCCAAAGTCACTCAGTGAGCTTCATGACTGAGTGGGGCTTTGAGAACTAGTCCTCTTAGGTCCAACTCTCTACCATGAAGCCACACTAGCTCTTATAATCATTATCTAACTTTCCTTCTTCTGTTGTGAAACTTTTAAGGCATAAATCAGTTCGGTCTCCCATGCATGCCTGCTCAGACTTGCAGCTGCTTCGTTTGAACACAGTTGCTGTACCATGTGCCTTCAGGCCATCATGCCCTGATAGGTAAAGTTACAGGGAACCCTGACCGTTAGGTCCAGTTGCGGATGACTCGGGGGTTTGCGGCACTCATCCTCGCTTTACTGGCCGAGGGAGCCGGTGTAGAGCTTCTGGATATCATGTGGCCAGCATGACTAAGCCACTCTGGCGAACCTTCCTTGGATAATTAAAAAAAGTGAAAGGTTGTTAACTGGTTTGGGTTTTTTTAAATAACATTTTCTCAAACAACTCTGGTATTTTCACCACGAAATACAAAAACATTATACTTTCAAAGGATTAAATAGCAGTCTCCTGGCATGCCTTGCTGTGACAAGTGGTAGATTCTCCTTCACTGGAGGCAGCAACTTAAACAGATTTGTATTTTGCACTGTACATATCCAGCATTGAGCAGAGGACTGGAGTGGATGATTTCTGAGGTCCCTTCCAACTCTATGATTGCATGGCCATTCTGAGAAATTTTGGCACCTGAGGCAAACCATAAAATGGCACACACACACCCTGCCAGGGAAGTAAGGGGTGAGTGAAAGATCTACATCAGGAACAAGAGGAGTGAATGAAGATCTACATTGGGATCTTCATCTAACCTCATGGGTGGGCCGGCCCTGTATTCTATACACATAGTCAGAAAGCCTGCAGGCAAACCAAGATGGTTCCATTTCTGTGATGAGGACATCGAAATTCTCTCTTCCAAAAATGTTTCAGTGAGTTTCAATCTCTTGTTAAAATCTATTTGTTCCCACAGGGACTTCCCAAAAATAAGAGGTAATGTCGGGTTGCACAGAAGCTTTGATTGGACTGAAGTGTGAGGAGCCCACCAGTTTCGTAGCACTTAAACAGACACTGAGTGACTTGAAATCCCAAGTATCCATGTTCGGACTCTGCTTCATCAACAAAGTCCTTCAAAAAGGTGAGCTGGCTCCACGTAGATACTATAGCTAGAAAGACGCATTCATAGGCTCAAATAACTTCTGTTACAACGTATGGTGCTGTAGATTTTGTTTAATTTTACAATATTTTTGTTTCATTTAAGCAAGAACATATGCTTCAGTGGCATGCAATAATAAAGAAAGACAATACAATTGAACGAAAATTAAAATTAATCATATGCTCACAAACAAAATACAAATTTGGGTCATTTCATTCACAATCCTTGGAAAAAGTTGGGTCTGTGTACACATTAACGTACACATTAACAATCTGGTGTATACAGCATAGCCTCTCAGTCCCTTTGTTTCACATTAAGACTCAGAAACCCTTCAGAATGATGCAGCCACATATAAAACACTTGAAATCATATGCATTGCTCCTTTAACATACCTACAAATCAAATGAGTTTGTGTTGTGGTGTGACCAGGAGAGGGCTTGGGGTCATGATGGATAGCTTTCTGAAAATGTTGATCCAATGTGCCAAAGTTATGCAAAAAGCAAATTCTAAACTAGGGATTGCAATGAAAGGGATTGAAATCGCTTCCTCTCCATGTAGATCCAGATGTATATATTTGTAAAATAAACTATATAGCTTAATGAGCCCTTAAAAATAGATAATTAAAGACCTTTAAAAATAAACAAATTACATTTTCCTGTTAAATCTAACAAAGCTAAGAAGCATATTTACCCAGATAGAACCAAACACAAATTAAACAGTGTCTTCTGCATCTGCTTTGGCCAAAATTAGGATTAGACAAATTCATGGAAGATAAGGCTTTGAGTGGCTATTTGTCACTGACGGCAAGTTACCAACAGCAAGAGAGAGCTGTTTTGCTCATGTCATGCTTGCGGGCTTTCCATTAGCATCTGGTTAGTCACTGTAGAAACAGAATGCTAGAACAGATAGCTTAGCAAGGCTCTTCTTCTTTCACATCATGGGGTATTTTTGGGGGGAGGGGCGACCAGGCTTTGGGCTATTTAAGAGTGTCTAAGTTGAACACTGGGTGAGCAGAACCCAGTGTTTTGGTTACCTTTTAATGGACAGTATGTGGTGGGGAGAGACCCCAAAGAAGACTCATTTTATTTTGCTGTGGTGCAGCACCTCCAGTTCTCACAAGCCCATGGTGATCTCCTGGTCTTCCACAAGGCAGACATGGGGGAATTATTAGTTCTGCCTTTTGGGGGTATAGTTTGTGGCCAGAAGCAGCTCATTGGGTGGGGCACAGCCATTAAGCTAGCTTCACAGCAGGTGGGTCACTGCTGCCAACTTAGAAGGCGGCTGGGAGTGGGGCTGGCGTAGTGTGAACAATGATCCACCTGCCAGGGAAGTTAGCACAGAGGTTCTGCCCCACCCAGCAAGCCGCTTCTCCTTGATACCCTGCGAGTTTTGCAACAAAACACCACACTAACTTTGAATGTAAGAAGCTCCTATAAGACTCTATCCCTTTGGCCTGGATCAAGTTATTCAGGTCTTTAATTTCCCAGCCAATTATACTTGTGTCTAGGATGATTCCCGTAAATGCTGCTGGATTAATAAGGATCAGCAACCGCTGGTTGGAACAATATTTTTGTTAGTGTCTGGTGTGCCAAAGAACTGTTGTTGCTTTGCTAAAGTAGATTAAAAAGGTTGTGTTTCTGGAAGGATGAAAACAGGGAACTTTGCAAGATAATGCAGATCAATAAGTCTCCTACACAAGGGTTAAAAACAAGCTCAAAAATCTGTGTAGTCCACAGCCCTGAGGGCAAGATCTCAAATTTCTGTTTACGTGGCACCTTGCATATGCTATGCACACACACACACACACAAATAATTCCAGGACCTTTCATCTTGCAGGGATCACAATGGTGCCTTATGAAGTGATACCAGCTCCCACGGATCGGAAGAGTCTCAGAAAGTGTAGGTGTTGCAATTCCATTTGTCTTCTCATTGTTTTCCTCTGGAGTGCTTTAAAATTTAGCCTGTGCTCACAGTACCATTTTATCTGGTGCCAATGTACTCCTAACACTGGTATGTGAAGCAGAGTCCTTGTGACGTTTGCCGCAACCTATCTGTATCCTGAGGTTTCTTGAGAAATACTGTTGCTTGAGTTGTTTTCCTTCAAGCCAGCTTCCATCACATTTGAGAAAACAAGCCGTGATTAAGCTCAGGGGTCTACACCTGGGACAGCCACCGCCAGGGCTCCCCCCCCCCAGTCAGAACTCACCAGAACTCAGTTCCAGCACCCCTCAGGTGGGCACCACTGCCATTCTAAGAGAACGATGGAGGTGTTCATCATGAGTTCAGTCAACTGGCCTAACTTGTTCATTCTGACTGACCCGGTACTAGCACCAGTAGCTTAAACTGGATTTCGCACTTCACATATTTGTAAGGTAAATATAATAGCCACATTAGCAATGTAAGACAGAGGCCAAAGTCTTCTTATTTATTCAGTTCATTTATTTATAAACCACATATCATTTCGCAAAGCGGTATGCAAGGTCAAAACCACACCATACAACAAGACAGAGATAAAAGTCGGTGAACAAATAAAACACATCATGGCTGGAGTCACGCATCTGAACAGAAGGACCTCCTTTGTGGAGATTCGTCACTGGCACAATCCTGGCCCTTGGATTTGCAAAACACTTCAAGTTGGGGAACTTAAAACAAAAACCAGGCATTTCACTTCAAGAACTGATTTTTTTCCCCCAAAGCAATTGTAGAAGATATCCAAAGAGCACTATTTCACAGGGTTGCTGCAAGATTTTCTGTTTCATGTCTTTAACATCCAAAGCATAACAGGTTTGACTTTTCCTATCACTTCATCTCTATTCTGGGAAGTTGCAGAAGTCTTGGATTTCTTGTCCTTCCAGAGGAAGGACACTTGGAGTAAGTGGTTGCTTACGGGTGTGCCCAGATGCTTACTCACTGTTTGCTTTATCACGATCTTCCTCTTTTGTCCAAGCAGTTAATCCACATCTCATTCGGCACCCCAGTCTATCGAATACCAATTTATAACCCTGACATTTATTGTTGTTCAGCATTCTAGAAGGAATAAATTAGCAGAATACGGCAAGGTTAAAAGACACTCTGGAAACAGTAAATACCAATTCTTGAAGTGACCAGCTTTCTCCATTAACTAACATCACCCCTTCTTTCTTGCTACTTAATGCTAGGGCTGCATCTCCTCAACTCAACTAACACAACACAAACTCTCCCTCAAACACTCTCACATTGGGTAATATTCCATGTTAGCCATACTTACAGCAGACCCGTAGCAAAAGCCCATTAATGTCAGGGCTCATCTGCTTGTCTCATGCCCACCTCCCATATAGAGGCACAAACACAGAATTGGGGGTGGGGGGGGGAGAGAGAGAGATGAGGAGAAGATGGGTGGAGAGAACTCTTCCTTTTTTTGCCCTCCACCTTCACTCACACAGAGAAAGACACAGGTATCATTGCCTCGGCATCCTTTACCAAATACTGACCATGTGTTGTATGCTGTGGTCACTTAGATTCCAGGAAAAGTCTGGAGGGGAGTTTGAGGGGTCAGTTTGGTTCCAAGTATGTTTTCTACAAGGTTAGAAAGTCTCAGAGGAGACCCCTACCTGCCCTAACTGACCTCCCATCCTGTTTCTGTCTCTGGTCATCTGCACTAGGACTGACCAAATCTGGAAACAAGATGAGAGATTCTTAGAATTCAGCACTGTTCATAAAACTGTATTATTGTAGAGTTGCAAGGGACCCTGAGGTCATCTAGTAGTCCAACCCCCCCAGTGATGCTAAGTTCTCTAAGCATTTCATACAAGAGACTATCTCAGTTAGGCCATTATTATTATTATTATTATTATTATTATTATTATTATTATTATTATTATTATTCCCATATGGCAGATGGGAGGCGGAAATCCTCCCTACAAATTCCCACTTCTTACATAAAATATTAGAACACTGCTTTGAGCAGCCATGCAAAAAGTGCTGGACCCAGAATCTCCTGGCACCGTCTCTGAAAAAGCCCAGTCCTAGCTGAAGAGGAAAGGTCAATGTCAACATCAATCTGTTAAGACCTGCATTAAACCAAATACCAGTCTGTGCTTGCTAGCTGGACGCTGGCCAGTAAAAATAATCACCCATCATAAAGTTTTGTGTGTTTTGGTTGCCCTAGTTAGCAAGGGGAGCAGAACCGCAGTTATCTTCCTTTAACTGAGAGCTAGCAAGAAAGCAACAGCATTAGGTGACTGCCGCAAACAGGTGAAAGGCACAGTGTCCTTTACTGAGGCTGGAGGTGCTTGTGGCTTCCGGTCACTGAGTATGAATAGCAAACCTCAGCCATTTGTAATCTTCATTGAACCTAGTAATGTTGCAGGCAGTAAAGTGGTACCTCGGGTTACAGACACTCCAGGTTACAGACGCTTCAGGTTACGGACTCCGCTAACCCAGAAATAGTACCTCAGGTTAAGAACTTTGCTTCAGGATGAGAACAGAAATCGTGCGGCGGTGGCATGGCGGCAGCGGGAGGCCCCATTAGCTAAAGTGGTACCTCAGGTTAAGAACTGTTTCAGGTTAAGAACACACCTCCAGAACGAATTAAGTTCTTAACCCGAGGTACCACTGTATATGGGAGTCTAGCCATAGGGGGGGCCCTAGTGTCTTCCTGTTGGTATGCTAACAGTGCACCCATGCTTGGTGCCAAACTTTGTGAGGCCTTGATTCAGCCCTGGCAATGGGCCCACCCACCCCAACACCTTCTACCACAACCAGGGCAGGACCCAGATTTGGTTGTGGCAGGGCTGCCTGCCATATGCTTTCTCTGCTGCCACATTGGTGATGGCACCATTTGTCACCCTCTGCTGGGGGGCCTCAAAACATGTTTTAGCAGTGGGTGAGTGGTGGCACTTTTGAATAGGAACTTAGCTTGTCTCCCATCCAAGATGGTCACCCCCATCTTAAGCTACCCAAACTTCAATGTCCCAGCCCAAAGTTCTACCCCTAGACGTATCCAGACCACAGATCTATGAAATCAATACATTTCATATATCTATGGGCAGAATATTACAGTTTGGATAACTTAAAGTGTGATGCAAATGGCAATGTGCCTGGGTTGAGCCAGTGTGGGCCATTCCAAGTCCCTGGGACCCTTAGCTAGGGCTCAACTCAGTCGGCCACTGGTGCTGAGCCTAAATGCACACAACCCAACAGCTTCCAAGGCCCAGGACATTTTGTTGTCTGAGGTAAAGGACAAAATGGTTCTCCTCCCCGGGGTGCTGCTGCTACTGCTCCCACACCCATCCAAGCCCTCACTGCCTGAAGGGGATGTCCCACACTAGCTAATGCTAAGGCCTGCTCTGACTGAAGGTGAAGCTCTAGCGGCTTGTGCCAGCTTAGCAGTACTATGAGGGGAGAAACTGCACAGCCAAATTTCTCCCTCTCGTAAAGAGGAGCACTATCCCAGGTGAAATCTGACAGTTCTACCAACCCTGTAAGAATTATTTAGTCTTTTTTTTTTTTAAGGCTGGGGATGCAAGAAGCAGCAGCTTTAAACTGTCCCCTAAGCAAATTTCAAACGAAAGAATTCCCGAAGGCTGCCAGCAAACACTGTTTGTTCTTCCACACAAAAAAGCTGTGGGAGGGCTGGCTGCCAAGCAGTTCTCAGACCATGTTCAAGGTCTTGTTACTAACATATAAAGCCCTGAACAACTTGGGATCAGGTTATCTGAAAGACCTATAAGAACAGTTACATAATCTGAGGGAATTTTACTCTCAAAACCACGCCCTACAGAATACCACAGAATGGTTACCCAGAAACAGGCATTTTCCACCATTGTCCCTACACACTCAGGAATGTCCTCATCTCTACCAAATGTGAAGGGCCATCCATTAGTTGTGTCAGATGTCATTTAGGGACATTAACTTTTTGCCCAGGCTATTCTTGACCTATTAGACTGGAGCCAGTGTGGTGTAGTGGTTAAGAGCAGTGGATGTGTAATCTGGTGAACCGGGTTCGTGTCTCCACTCCTCCACATGCAGCTGCTGGGTGACCTTGGGCTAGTCACACTTCTCTGAAGTCTCTCAGCCCCACTCACCTCACAGAGTGTTTGTTGTGGGGGAGGAAGGGAAAGGAGAATGTTAGCCACTTTGAGACTCCTTAGAGTAGTGATAAAGCGGGATATCAAATCCAAACTCTTCTTCTTCTTCATACCTTTTTAGTGGTTTTAATGTTTTATCTCTGTTTTTATGATACAGTACTGTTTTATTGTTTCTACGGTGTATTCCAAAGTGTCAAAAGTTTTAAAAGCCTCCTCTGTGGGCAATTGGTTCCATTTCAGACCCCCACACAAGACTTTGACTTTTCTACAAAGCAATTCCACCTTCAAGGCGGTGAGTCTCTGTTCATCCGTTAATCCAGAGTTCAATACCAGTTCAAGGACGAAACCCAGCATACTGGCAGAGGAGGAGGAAGTGGGTGTCATATTTCTACTCCCCTCTTTGTTCGTCGCCATTTTCCTGAGCTGGAGCGCAAATACCGCAACTTTAAATGGAGATATTTTCCTCTAATTAGCTTCCCGAAAGAAAAGTTTGCCAGTCTCATGTGTCAATTTTAAATACATTATAGCCAGTTCTGTAGCAGCAATCACTCAGATTGGTTAGATTCTTGAGCTCGAAGGGAGGGAGGCAGGCTGCCCTTCTCCTTCCCCCCGGATCGTCCCAAAAGCACGATTTCACTCAAATTCTTTACTCACGACCACCGGGTTCCTTTAGCTCCATTCTTCACAGGTAGGACTTAGACGCTCACCGCGGGCTCTGTCGCCGCATTTGCATCCCGGTTGGGGCATGTCCCCGAAGCCCGGCTCCGGTTGTCCCTTCACCCCCACTCCCCCTTTACAGGGGGGCAGGGGAAGGGTTCGGAGCCTCCGCGGGCGCAGCCGGGGAGCCCAGGGTGCGGGACGCTCTTCCCGCACCCCAACCGGAGCCGCGCGCTGCGGTAGCGCGGCTCCTAACCCCCGGGATGGACAAGGCGCTTCGGACCCGAAGCAGCCTTCGACCACCCGGCGATGGCGTCGCCGCCGGAAGTGTTTTATCTCTGTTTTTATGATACAGTACTGTTTTATTGTTTCTACGGTGTATTTTTGTAAACAGCTTAAGATTTCAAAATATTAAGTGGTTCAGAAATGCTTTAAATGTTTTATGTGTGTGTGTGTGTGTGTGTGTGTGTGTGTGTGTGTGTGTGTAGAGAGAGAGAGAGAGAGCTGCAGAATAAATTGGGCATTATTACAGTCCATCAGGGTCAAACAATTTCTTCCTACCATATTGTCTGTTTGCTTTCTCCTTTCTTCAAAAATTGCTGTGGCTGGACATGGGGTGTTGGCAGGACAAGTATGTCCTGAAGCAAAGGCTGCTTCATCCTCAGGATTTAATTAATACTGAAATTTGGGAATGGGAGGGAATTTCCATACATAAACTGTGACGCTTCACTTTTCCATACTTTGGTGGACTGGCTTGTTTTCTTATTTTTACCTGGATAGCTTTACTAACATCTTCCATTAGTCAGATACAGGTACCTTTGACACAGATCACTTTCCTTGCTGCTGTTTTTCTGTTTGTCATGCATATAAATATTGTAAAGAGCTGGTGGGATGTAGTGGACAGAGCATTAGACATGAACTAGGGGCAAACCTGGTTTCAAATTCCCTCACTGTCATGGAAGTTTCTCAATGAGTTTATTACAATTTGAAGCAAAGCTCTACCGCTACTATGCTGAGCTCCTTGGAGAAAGACTGATAACATATGTGATAAACAAAATTTTCTAGATTGTTTCGTAGGGTGGTTGATGGGTGGGACAACATGTGGGAGAATTCATGGAGGTCCTTGCCTCAGGCAAGAAGCTGGAGTAAGTTTATATACTGATCACCTCTAGCCTCATTGACTCTATGATTGTGGAAGATGTTTAGTCTTGGTCTGCCCACCCTTGCCCACCTTCCTGGAGTGGCTTCTTTTGACATTTCACCCCTTGTTTTGCCTCCCACAAAACAGATTACTGTCTGCTGAATTTTGATGCTAGCACTGCCAACGAAGAACTCTTCCTGTTTAAGGAGACCCACTCGGTGCTGAACATGGGAATCTTGTTGGAGAACTACTCAAAACCCAGCCAAGGATTCAACCACTGGCCACAGCTTTTGTGCACCCGCAGCCTATGTGAGGGCTGCCATTACTGGGAAGCTGAGATTTCAAACGCATGGCTGTGTTTGGGAGTCACCTACAGTTACAAGCATAGAACTGAGAAAGCTTGCATGTTGTACCTGCTTGGCAGGAATAGCAATTCATGGTGCTTGGAGTGGGACTCACTGAAGTACTCTGTGTGGCACAACAATACTCAGACCGTGGTGCATGGCAGCTACTATAAGACAATTGGAGTCTTACTAAACTATGCTGCTGGCTCCCTGACTTTCTACGGCATCACCAACACCATGAACCTCATTTACCGTTTCCTCACCATATTCACCGAACCTCTTTACCCAGCTGCTATGGTAAGCAGCGGGGCCTCTATTACTTTGAAACAGCACCCAGACTAGAGAGGCCACACACAAAAAATCCCTCTTTAAAGGCCAAGGTGGGTTTTGCTGTAGCTGATAAATAAACTTCTATCTCATTACTGCTAAGGTGGGATTCGTTTTTCTTTTTTCAGTCACGTGGCTATAAACAGAAAGCATATGATATACCAAAATGTGTTTTTCTGTAAGAGAAAAAGATTGCTGCAGAGGATCATTTGGAGCATGGAGGGAATCCAGCTGTGTTACTGGTTCCTTCTTACTTTTTCTTTCTCTTCTTTCTGCCTCTTTTTAATTTTTAACCCATGATGTTTCTATCGCTGGCGCTTGCTGTGTTTGTTTGCATACCTGCTCAGTCTGAAATGAAACAGAATGCCTCTCCTACTATTCCTTTCCCTAAATACGCTGTCCCCAAAGCCTCTTTACATGGCACTTGCTGTGGAGTTGCTTCATAGCCAAGGAAGAGCAATTCTGCACATCTCCAGAAGCATCTTCCCCTTTCAGCCAAGCAGCATGTTTACAGAGGGGAAATCCCAGTTAATGTGCAACGGCATAGGAAATTTCACTGGGAGGGGGTAGCATCTGAAAGGTATCCGTTGGACCCAACTCAAAGGCAGCACTGTTGGCACTTTCATGAGCCACAGACATTCCAGGATCCTCTGTGTGAATGCTATGCATTCAGGAGGAAGCCATCATAGGCAGAGCAGAAAGCAAAACAATTTGCCTTGAGAGTTGATCCCCACCATGTCTTAGATTCAACCTCCGTTTTGAAAAATAAAATAAAATCAGGGTGCAGTGTCACAACTGAGACACTATTGAAATGCTCACAAGTTCAATCCAACGATTCCAACATGTCAAAAATCACTGGGAAAGGATCATTTGTGATCACTGCACCAAAGCCAGACAATATCGCTTTCTTCCTTTCCAGCTTCCTTCTTACCCACTGCAGCTTAAAAACAAACAAACCCGAGTTAATTGTTTTACAGCTACATTCACACATGAGCTCATTCTCATGAACTGCAGTATGATTATTTGCAGACACACAATCCGTGCCCCCCCCCCTCCAGTCTGTGGCTCTCTTGAAAGGCCTGCCTGTGCCTTTGCAGAATAATCTTCTGCAAAGCATTGTTCTGAAGAGGCACAGGTGTCTTTCGAACTCTTGGGGACTGCGTGTCCAGCCAGTCCCTTGAGTAGCTGGATTAACTTAACAAGTCATTACAACCACCTGACAGGCTCTTTCAAGTTACAGTTTAAGATCTTTTGATTGTTAATTATCCCTTGCTGGCAGCAGTTGCCAGCAATTTGCCTCGGATGACAGCCCTGGCTGCATCCCAGTGTCTCCATGGCTTCATCTAAAGACACTCACTCCCAAGGCACTCACAGTGCTACAAAGCAACCCTCAAGTCTACAGCCTTGTTTTCAAGGGTGTAGTCTTCTGGTGCTCAGAAAAAAAAAAACATTTGTTCCCTTCATTCTGCATTCACATTTGATGGGTGCGCACTCTTTCTCCGGCTGTTTTCCAAGCAGCAATGCAGAATGAGGTTTTGGAGTTCCCTCTTGCCCTGGGCTCCTGAGTGCTTCACAGCAGAAAACTCTACTATTAGTATTTTACCCCTGAGAGAGACCCCTGAGATCAGTATGTATGCAGCACACAATGTACACAATGAGACATTAGAATGGCTGCACATAACCTAAACAGGCCTTCCTCGTATTATTTCTAGATTCATGTTTGGGGATGTGGAAATCTCAATTTTCATCTTCCAGAAAACTTGAATCCTGCACAGCTCCAGCTGATAAGCAAAAGCTGATGCTCATAATGAAGTTTTGTTTTGTTTTAAAGTAAGGCTTGGCATGCGATTTATGTCCTCCCTAACCAATATGGGAAATTTTGTTTCAGCTGACTTTCCTGATATCATCTTAACTCTGTCTGAAAAGCATGGGCTCTCCTGCTCAACAAGAGACACTTTCCAAAATATTTGGCCTGTGGCCATGTAAAGTCTCAGCTGGTACTGTAGAACTGAGACTACCCTTACTCTGTCAACATAATTTACCATATCCCTTGGTGATTTTTTTTAAAACTAAAACACACACCTTTTCTGAATCCAAAACACTGTACATATTGAAAGTTAGGAGTAGCTTTGCAGCAATAAAATTTGACACTCCCCCAAGTGTCAATCTTTTCCAGTGTTCTTTTTTTCTAGAGAAAAAAGTTGTTGGTACTGCTCAGCTGCAAGCAGGGGGCACAGGGCGCGGAGGGTGGGCACTCTGCACATGCTCACAGGCATGCTGTTCTTTCCCAACGCTGGCATCGTCATTTGTAAGTGACCTGCAGGTTTGGGGAATGGCTTTGCAAGGTGACCAGAAGAATGCCGTTTACAAGTGGACTGGAGGCTCTTATTCCTAAGAGTGCCTGCCATTTTTGGCCTCATCCAGCCCACAGTTGACCTCTGATCACAGAGCAGCATTTCCTGCTGGCCACCACCCGCTGCTTCCATGAGTGACATTAGCCCGCTGTCTTCTATGGTCACCCTTCTTTAGCTCTGTGATCAGCAGCAATGGCTTATCCCTCACTTGCTCTGGTGCATGTACAGTATTTGCCTCCGATCCACCCGAGACGACTCTGGGTGTCCCTTCCAACTCTACTGAGTCTATGATTCAGTACGGCAGATCTGAATATAACTGACATGAGTAGCAGCCTCTTCAGGCCTTTTATTAAGGGTTCCAAAGGTTCAGAGGGTGACATTTAAACCTAGGCAGCTGAGACACAGTCACACATGAGTCATTTCCAGTTACTTCATATGCCCCAAGAAACTCACATTTTCAGTGCATGTAAATATTTCTGCAATTTATCCACTCAACTCCCTATCCCTGAGGCCTGTGCAAGGGAACCTAAATATTTACTAGTAAGGAAAACATAAAGGTACAACTTCCTCCCCTTGTAAAGTTGCCAGTTTTCCAGATGTTCCTTTCTGGGAAAGCAAGGAGCTGGAAAGAAGGGGTCTACAATGTCTGTTAGAATGGAATAGAGGTTGTTTAAACAACAACAACAACATTGTGTTTTATTGGTCTTTGTTTAGAATACTACACTCTGTGAAGTGTAGTAACCAACATCCTTGAGCTTTCAAAAGAGTCACAATAAAATATACCCCAACGAGTCCTGTAGGAGGACCAGCCTACATCTGAGTATTTGTCAAGGACAGGCAACATACTTTATACCCACAAATAAGAGGTCATATATTCCTTTATTCCAAAATACCTGATTATTGGGGGGGGGTGAATTTCCTGATACTAACATACCTCTTAGCTCTGATAATTGGCAAATTAGAACAAACAGGAGAGCCAGTGGGCCATCTGGTCCAGGAACCTGTTCTCACAGTAGCAAACCAGATGCCTGTAGGAAACTCACAAGTAAGATTTGAGCACAAGAGCACTCTTCCCCCTCCTCTGGTTTCCAGCAACTGGTATTCAGAAACATTGCCGCCTCCAACTGTGGAGACAGAACATAGCCATCACGCAGAGGTGCCAACTTGAATAAAATATTGTGGGTAAGTCCCAGGTAAGTCTTGCCCCCCTCATATCACATGACACAGTCTCACACACCCCATTTGAATGGGAATGCCCATCAACTTTGTGAGGGCCTGGCACCCTCAAATATTTCATTGTGGGGGCCAAAGGCTAGCAGCCACTGATAGCCTTACTCTCCCCCAGGGCAGGCAGGCTTTATAGAGCTGCCCCAGAAACTGGTGCACACCTTGCGGTTATTTGAAGCAGCCCTAAGCAAACTTGGGTTTAATTCTGGATCATAATTTATTACCTTCTTTTACATATGATATGAGGTAGTTTTGTGTGTGTCTATTCCAAGCCTGGGGGGGGGGAATACATTAACCAGTGTGGTAGCTAAGGGGGGGGGCTAGCCAAGGTTGGGTTTTTTTTGCCCTGGGGTACCACTGAGATTCCCAGTCTCTCTGTGTGTGTACGCAACTGCATGCGGTTTTTTTCTTTTTCTGCCAAACTGGGTCATTGACCCGGGTGAAATAAAGCCTGGTTTCGCCCCTGCATTAATTTCCTTATTAACTACTTATTTCTTCCTGAGCTGGGAAATGTGTGTCTGGGCTGCAAAGCGAGGGTTGTTTCCCTGCAACAATAGAAAACGTGTGATGCCGGGAGGGGGTGGGAGGCAAGGTCAGAATCCTGACATGCTAGTTTTCTATGTGCAGGGACATTTTGTTTGGTGCGGAGTACCCGATCAAAAGGTCGGCGGTTCGTATCCCCGCGACGGGGTGAGCTCCTGTTGCTCAGTCCCTGCTCCTGCCAACCTAGCAGTTCGAAAGCACGTCAGAGTGCAAGTAGATAAATAGGTACCGCTCCGGCAGGAAGGTAAACGGCATTTCCGTGCGCTGCTCTGGTTCGCCAGAAGCGGCTTAGTCATGCTGGCCACATGACCCGGAAGCTGTATGCCAGCCCCCTCAGCCAATAAAGCGACATGAGCGCCACAACGCCAGAGTCGTCCGCGACTGGACCTAATGGTCAGGGGTCCCTTTACCTTTACCAGTTCCATCAGACAGTGTGCTATACAAGGGTTCGGACTTGAATAAAATATTGAGGCGGGGTGGGGGAGAGAGAGAAAAAGGTAAGCCCCGCCCCACATAATCGATCACATGACATATCACACACCCACACCCCCCATTTGAGTGGGAATTCCCCTTAACTTTAGGGGCGCCCTAAAATATTTTATTGGGGGGAAGGGGTGCCGAAGGGACCCCTAAGATTTGGCTCTTATGGTGCTATAGAAGCACTGGGATTCCACCTGCTCAGTTACGCAGTTCAGTGGGTGACCTTGGGCCAGTTTCTCTCTCTCTCTCTCTCTCTCCCTCCCTCACCTACATTGCAGGACTGTAGGTGAAACGAGGGTAAAACAATGGAGACGAGAACCGCCTTTACGAGTAGGAAGGGTGCGATAAGCACGTACAAGTCCCCCACCTGCAGCCTGAAGCGACACACACAAACACACACACATGTTTTCCACCTCCATGAGATCTAGGACCTTGAAAACAACTCTTGGAAACAGATCTGTAAGGCATGCGCGGGGTGTGTGCATGAACCAAGGCAGCCCGCTCAGATCCCACGATCCCAACCAAATTAAGCAAAAACAACAATAGGCTCCTCTCCTCCTCGCCCCCCTATTGAACAGGAGGCGCCCTCGGGGCTCCTCGCTTGACCTCGGCTCGGCCCCCTTTGACCTCAGCCCGCCCCGGGCTCCTCCAGCAACGCGCGACGCTCTCGGCTCTCCGGCTTCCAAGTCTCCTCCTCCTCTTCCATAAGCAACCGAAAGCGAACCGGAGTCGAGAGCTCGGGCGGCCCTTGGAGGAAGTGGAGCGGGGTGGAGAGCGAAGAGGAAGGGGCCACGGGGGTCGCCCCTCGGAAGGGAGGAAGCAGCAGCCCCGCCTGGGCGGCGTGAGCAGGTGAGCAGGCGGCGATCGGCTGGGGAACCCGATCAAGATCACTACGAGACCGCGGGGGGGGGGCGGGGGGGGTAGAGAGAGAGTTCTTAAGATCCCAGCCATTCCCCTGCACTTCCTTATGGGGATTCTTCACTCACCCTAGCTGAGGCCAGAGCCCAGGGGGGGATCTCGGGGGGGGGGGGGCAAGGATGGGGGGTATCCCCGCGCGTAAAGCGCAGAAAGGATCCCCGTCGTGATTGAAGGGCACTGGATCGAAGGGTGCCTGGTCTTGATTTCCTGTTTTCGGGAGAGAAAGGAACGGCGGCGCCCCCTCCCCTCCGACCCCGTTGACACCTGGTCCGAAACAGCAACAATCCCTTTCTCGGTCGACACCAAAGCTGAGAGTTGCCATAAGCCTTCTCAGGAGGATCCCCGAGGCGTGCAGGGTTCTGTCTCGGGTGATCCCTTGGAAGGAAGCTCCGTTTCGAAATTGCCGCTGCTTAAAACAGTGCGGGGGTCGAAGCAAACCCACCCCTTTCTAATATACCGCTTTGCAGAAATCTAAACTGAAAATCGGACCCTTGTCTGGATGGCCATTTTTCTGATTCCCTATAGAGAGGAAGGGAGGAAGCCCTGAAACTGGCTCCAAAGAACCACATGGATTGGTTTGAGCAACAAGTTCTGGAGTTCCCGTTTTGTATAGCTGTTGATGTTTTTTAAAGAGGCAGCTGTTGAAGCTCATGACTCCAGAGATGCTGTGTTGTGTACCAGCGGAGAGCCGGAGCAGTGAACTTGGGCTCAAATTTTGTCTCTTCAGCCTCGAATTTACTAGGTCTCAATTCTCTCACCTGCAATATTGAGATAAGAGCATTGGGCTTTCTTTACAGATTACCAAGACTTTTACTAGGGGATCCTTTTACAAGCACTAGCACTTTGAACACTTTTCTCTAAACATTTAAATACTGGTGGTAAGAACTGTACAACTATGAACATTTCCAAGCAAATGTTAAGTACTAGGGGCAAGAACTATATACTGTAGCTATAAAGCAGGAAGAGTCTAAATATGCCAATATCACCCCTAATCTGACCAACTCCAGCCAGGATGATCTGTGTTCTCTGAAAAATAGTTGCATGTATTGAGCTACATCTCACACAGGGGTGTGTGTGTGTGTGTGTGTGTGTGTACACAAGTACCTGGCCCCATAGTATTTAAAAATTAAGTATAAATAAAATGTAACTTGCAAATAGAGTATGGTGTTTTAAAATCTGGAGCACCCATAAAGGGTCAGTAATCCAGTAAGTGTGGCTGTGGTGGTGAAATGGATTGCCTTGCTCTCATTCTGAAACTTCTAGCTTGTGTAAATAACTGGCCTGTTAGTGGGCACAAAATTATCTTTTGGTACTGTGCCTGGCGTGCTCTGGTCCATGGGGTCATAAAGAGTTGGACACGACTAAACGACTAAACAACAAAACAGGTGTGGGTGTGTTGTCCAATCAGTTTTCAGCACCATAGCTGAGAAATAAGGGGATTTGGTGTTCAGGCTCAAAAGAACCTTCATAACCCCTGCCTTGGGAACTTGCTGTACCATAGCACCAAGGAGGTCACAATGTTCTGCATTCAGCACCAGCGTTACTATGAAGCAGCATGAAATGGGCATTTCAGGCTGCAGAATCCATAGAGGGTGACCACCTTCCTGCTTTTTATTCATTTATGTGGCATTAAAAATTAACTACCACTACTTCTGGTGAAAGGGACACGGGTGGCGCTGTGGTCTAAACCACAGAGCCTAGGGCTTGCCGATCAGAAGGTCGGCGGTTCGAATCCCCGCAACGGGGTGAGCTCCGGTTGCTCGGTCCCTGCTCCTGCCAACCTAGCAGTTCGAAAGCACGTCAAAGTGCAAGTAGGTAAATAGGTACCGCTCCGGCGGGAAGGTAAACACCGTTTCTGTGCGCTGCTCTGGTTTGCCAGAAGCGGCTTAGTCATGCTGGCCACATGACCTGGAAGCTGTACGCCGGCTTCCTTGGCCAATAAAGCGAGATAAGCGCTGCAACCCCAAAGTCGTTCGCGACTGGACCTAACGGTCAGGGGTCCCTTTACCTTTTTACTTCTGGTGAAATTTTGAGGGTTGGAAAACAGACTGTTGGCAACACATGATCCCCTAAATACCTAGGAGACCACTACACTGGCTAGTTTATGGGACTCAGGGGAGAGGAACATACAGAAGAAGGCACCTTGCAATTGCCTGGCAGCTTTGAGGCATGCATCCCAACTTCTTCCTCCAACTCTCTGCCAGCAAAATGCCTGGTCAGGTGTGGCAGTAGAATAGTGGGCCAACCATGCATTTTTCAACTGGACCAGGCCAGTCTTGGCTCTGCTAGAGGTCACCTAGATAACACCCGTGTTCCATTGTACTGCTTCTGCTGACGATTAGTAGCTCAGAGTAATGAGGGCACCACATATTTTATCTGATGGAACAAATATTGCATAAGCTGTTTCCCCGTCTCCACTCCTGCATAACTGAGTGGGGCATTCCAAAGGAAACAACCAGTGGTCTCTCTTATTTATTTATTTTGGAGGGCACTTCCTAGTTGCTACTATTTTGGGGGGCAGTTCACTCACATACTGGCAAATGCAGGTTGCGTGATTGTCGTTGATTGGAACAAACTTGTGCAACAAATCCCCTTCTCAAAAAGACTGGACATTTTTGTGATGGGGGGGGGAAATGCACTGGGACGGGTAGGAATAACACTTGCTTTGATGTAACATCATCAAATCGGGATGAATGCTCAATAAACAGGTCATCTGGAAGCTCCCTGGACCCCTGGAGCTACCTGAGTTGCCCATGCCTTTTCTCTGCTGTGGAACCCAGTTCAGGGAAAGGACTCTCCTTAAAGTGGTTTCACACCCAATGCTTAAAACAACGTTTTTGGGGGAAGTGGATCTCTTGTGGGTTTTTTTTGTAGGCTGGACAGGAGAATAAATGCATATTGTAGAGCAGGTGTAACTTGCAGCCATTGTAAATATTACATTAGAGTTAAAGGAAATATAAAAATCAATGCAGATGTAACATGTGAACATGTCCCTAGAGTGTGCGGCAGCATTGGGCCTTTCTCGCCGCTTGAAAGTGAAAGGCACTTTCTGTTCTTTGCTGGGACAAATAGGGCAACTCGGACAGGAACCTGTGCAAGAGCAGTCGTTACAACTTAATTCTCAGCAGAACTGTATAGACTTTACACTGGGATTGGCATTTACGGGCAGAGCCTTCTTTTCTTGGCACAAGAATTTCAAGACATTAGATAAAGGCAGCAAGGGGATTCCACTGGCCGAAAGCAGGTGAAAGGGAAAACAGGCAAGGTGCTGGTGCTGAGTAATGCCAGCTAGCTCTTTCCTCACTGGAGGCGTGTCTAACGTTATACCTAGAAGCATTCATAATCTTGCGAAATAAAAGGAGATGACAGACCTTTCTCAGGCAGGCTGGTGACACCAGAAGTTTGTGAACAGAACTGAGAAGCTCCCTAGAGAAGCACAAGAAATTCTTCTATTTTTCAGCAACTCTTTTTTTGTGTGTCTTCTTTGCAGCTGCTGCATCACTCTCGTTTGTAAATTTTCCTCTAAAGAGGCTTGCTCAGGAAAATATATATATATATCCATCCAAAGGAAAATGTCCAAAGAAGAAGAGGCAGCCGCTAGGATCTCCAAAGACCAGGATCGAGGATGGGCGTGGGTGGTCTTAGTAGCCACCGTGATTGTTCAAGGCCTAACGTTGGGCTTCCCTTCGTGTACTGGGGTCTTCTTCAAGGACCTGCAGCGTGATTTCCAGGCTAGCAACAGCCAGACATCGTGGTTTCCTTCCATCATGACAGCTGTGCTCCATGCAGGGGGTGAGTGTTTGCTTTTACTTATATGAACATCCTTCGCAAAAGGCACCCAAAGTCAGTGTTCGAAACTCCCATTGTTCCAGCCGCATTTTGCGACAGGGAATTTCATGTGCGCGAGCAGATTCTGAGCTCTGGGTGCAGTACTGCACCTAAGATTTCAAGATTAAAACAGCAGAGAGGAAGGAAAGGAGGACCTTTTTCTGCCTCCCCCACTTCCAGCTACTCTCTGAAGGCTGGAGAAGAGACCCTCTTAAGAATAATAATAAATAAATAAATAAATAAATCCTGCCAGTAGCACCTTAGAGACCAACTAAGTTTGTTCTTGGTATGAGCTTTCGTGTGCATGCACACTTCTTCAGATACACACTTAAGAATATTAAGAATATCTTAAGAATATTACGGGGCTGGGCAAGGGAGGGACTGGACTAGACCATGTAAAAAACGAACATAATATTTTAGCTGCAGTTCATTCATTTTCAGCTTTGTATTCTTGTTATTTAAAAAAAAGCTCACCTAGCCATTCCGTTATTGCGCCCACAATCTAGGTTTAAGGTGCCATCCAGCTCCTAGCTTTCATATCTCAGCTTCTAACACGGCCCAAAGTACAACTCACGGAAAGCCCTCAATCAATGAAACCCATCCATAAGGTGTTGCTCAACTGCCTTTAGTTTCCTGATCTGTACAGACTTGTCTGTTTCAGCCCACTTCACTATTACTACACAGATGCCAATTACAACCTGGACACATAAGAAGAGCCCCGCAGGATCAGGCCAATGTCCCATTTAGTCCAGCATCCTGTTCACACAGTCGCCAGCTATATGCCTTTGGGAAGCCTATGGATAGTTCTTGAGTGCAACAGCACTCTCCACACTTGTGATTCCCAGCAACTTGGTAGGGGAGCGGGTGGCGCTGTCGTCTAAACCACTGAGCCTCTTGGGCTTGTCGATCGGAAGGTCAGCGGTTCAAATCCGCACAACGGATCAACATTCATTTTTTTTTAACAAAAAATTTATTGGTTTTCCACATCCAAAAAACAAACAAGAACAACCGAACAAAATCAACAACAAATAATAACAATCACAAAGAAAACAAATATTACAAACAATATCAACTAAATAAAAGAAAACAAATACATACCTCACAAACAGGAACACACCAACTATTAATTATAATCTAGTTCTAAATCTTGTTAAGGGGACTTCCCCCGTTCTCTCTCCTGCGTTCAACTCTAATTTACTTTAGTAACATTTCTAATTATTTTAATTATTCATTCACTATCCTTCTTGATCTTTATCTCAGGATCTTATGTCCTATAACTTCTAAATAAAAATACAACCTCATATTACAATTCTTAATTTCTTATGTCCTTTTCTTTCTCTTAGTTCCATAAAACTGCTGCTTCTGTTACTTCTTATTCATACCTTATAAAATATTATACCAACACCATATCATCAAAATCCTAAGTATTTCTTTCCAAATCCATTTTTACTCTCTGACGTCGGGGTACCGTGATAGGCCTTCCTGGTTAATCATATCTATTCTTCAACGGATCAACATTCAGCTTTCTTGAGTGGCCTCAGGTTCTAGAGATTCCATGGGAAAAGGGAAATGAAATTACAGTATATCCAGTGCTTACCTAGTTTTATTGATATATGACACCTCTGTATAAAAGACTCCTGATAAATGCAACAGCATGTCTTGAACATGCCATTAGCTTACTGTTTCTTCAGGTTAGGTATTAATCTGTGCCTTTGGCTACTATGTATTTTGCACCTCAAGCAAAGGATGGAGACCATAAACAAGCAATGAAGTTATAGCACAGAGAAATAAAAGTTTAAGGTGGTGAATGGCCTGTGTGAGTATCTGGAGGCAGTGGGAGGGTGCATGGCAGCTAATGGCAGTGGCAGAGCTTCATGCTCCGGCACCCAGGGGGGGCGGAGAGCAGGCGAGGGCGGAGCTGGCGCGTGTTCTGGGGGCATAGCACGCCACCTGCGGGGGCATGGCGCCCAGTGCGGGTGGGGAGACATCCACAATGGCACCCCACCGGGATTGAGCTGCCAGTAGCGGTGCGCTCCCCCCGCACTCCTCTTCCTCCACCAGTGGCTAATGCGATGAGGTTGCACCCTGACAAGACAAAACTATTTTTTCTGGGAGACAGGGAGCAGGTAGGTATGAGGGACTCCCTGGTTCTAAATGGAGTAACCGTGCCCCTGAAGAACCAGGTGCACAGCCTGGGAGTCCATTTGGACTCAAAGCTGTCCATGAAAGTTAATTCTGTGTCCAGGGCAGCTTTCTACCTGCTCCATCTGGTCAGGGGTGTAGCTAGCTACTCCAGCACCTAGAGTGGTGGGGGCGGGGCGATCCACCCATGGGGGCGCCGTGGCGATCCACGCACAAGGACACCACGCGGGTGCACTGCAGCGAGCTGCCCCACGCTGCCGTTTTGGGCAGCACGGGGCCCCAATCCACCGCGTCACTCCCAGAAGAGACGCGTGGCTCAGGCGCGCTGCAGGCCAGGCCCCATGATAAGTGCCGACCACCGCATCGTGCCATTTTGTCAACCCCCTCAAGGATGACACCCGGGGCAGCCCGCACCCCCCTTCCTACACCCTTGCATCTGGTGCGCCAGCCGAGATCCTATCTGCCTGCGCACTGTCATGTTAGAGTGGTACATGCTCTGGATATCTCCCACTTGGACTACTGCAAAGCACTCTACATGGGGCTATCTTTGAAGGTGACTCGGAAACTGCAACTAATCCAGAATGTGGCTGCCAGACTGGTGACTGGAAGTGGCCGCCGGGACCATATAACTCCGGTCTTGAAAGACCTACATTGGCTCCCAGTACGTTTCCGAGCACAATTCAAAGTGTTGGCGCTGACCTTTAAAGCCCTGGATGGCCTCGGCTCTGTATACCTGAAGGAGCATCTCCACCCCCGTCGTTCAGCCAGGACATTGAGATCCAGCTCCGAGGGCCTTCTGGCAGTTCCCTCGGTGTGAGAAGTGAAGTTACAGGGAACCAGGCAGAAGGCCTTCTTGGTAGTGGTGCCCACCCTGTGGAATGCCCTCCCATCAGATGTCAAGGAGATAAGAAACTATATAACCTTTAGAAGACCTCTGAATACAGCCCTGTATAGGGAATGGTGTTTTTTTTAATGTTTAATGTTTTATTATGCTTTTATATATGTTGGAAGCTGCCCAGAGTGGCTGGGGCAACCCAGTCAGATGGGCAGGGTACAAATTAAATCATCATCGTCGTCAATAATTCCTGCTGCAATCAGAGCAACTTTTTCCAGGGAGAAAAAACCCTCGAAGGATTTGAGCTCTTAGGCTACCCAGTCACACTGACCTGGCACTGCCTGCCACATCGCTCTGCAGCTGCAGCACTCGGCGTAAATTTAGTCTGTTCTATATATGTACCCTCACAGTCCACATGACTAGGAGGTTTACATAAACTAGGGATAAGGTGGAAGAGAGATTTAAGCAGTCACGGTGATTAATCATGTAACAGGATCATGTTGAGCTGAGCAAAGGGAAAACACTCAGATTTCTTCAAACAGCAGCGTGAGTAGGATCGCCAACTTGTTTCTGGCAAGGCTGCTGTGCCTTTAACACCTGGCTGTTGCAAATACAAAGCACTGCCGAGAGAAAAAGTTGGCAGCCCTATACCCCATTCAGTTAACCTAAAAAACTGGGGGAAAGTTTAATGTTGAGTAAGAAAAAGAAGTGTATACCTGGATCCTGTGTTAATCTGGGGTTGGCAATGAGCCAGAAAAAGGGACTGGCTTGGTCCTATGCCTTTAAAAGAGTTATTTACAAATCAGCGTATGCCCTGAAGTCTGCCTAGGGTTGCCAACATCTTTGTTAGCTCCTGTACATTTAACAAGCAGGGTGTCGTTTCCCAACACCCAGAAGCTGTTCAATGTGCTGAAATTTCCTAAGGTCTTAAACTCTTAAACCCTGGCAGGAAAACCAACCAACCCCCAAACCTTTCCAGTCGAGCCTGTGCCTCTATGTAGAGAAAGCTAAACTCAATGCCTTAGGTACCTTCCCTCCTCAGGGTCAGCAAGAGCAGGGTTCAGATCCTGATCTTAGCCATGACACTCTCTAGGTGACTTTGGGGTCAGTGTTAGTCTCTTAGCCTAACCTCCCAATAAACCAAGTACTGTAGTTTTGTTATTCTATAAATCTGCCCTTGAAATAAAAAAGTTTCAGTTCAAGCTATCTGTGTGCAAGGGTGAAACCGATCCACCCATCCCCAGGACATCCACCCTTCCTTTGTGCTGACTAATTTTTATTCATTTTTGTCTGTGGGTGTTTCTGCCCTGTGCTCACTCTGTAAACTGCGTGGGACTAGGGGAAAGGAGGCAGGTGACACCTGGGATTGAACCTTCCCCTTCACGCTCACAAGTCCTGAGAAACGTGAGCAGTTGGGAAATCCCAAAGCTACACAGGAAGAAGCAGGCTGGTGCTCGATCTGTTCCAGCCAGGGCCCTAACAGCCTCACAAGGAAGAAACTACCAGTACTCACTGGTGTAGGAATTCAAGTCCGTACAGCATTGCTCTAGGTCTGAGCAGAACCTGCTGCTGCACCTTTAACAGGGATCTGGCAGGCAAGCAAGCGTGGCTAGCTCTGTTTCATGAAAAACAAAGGGCTCCCCCAGGCAACCTATTTATTGAGCATTTGCCCTGGGCTGCCCACACAAAAGTTAGATTATATCTGCTATTTTATTGACCATTTGTTCTGATTTGATGTGGGGTGCTTAGATGATAACGGGGGCATTTATTCTGATTTGTGTTAGTCATTAGTTCATCCTGTACTTTTCTTGTTTTGCTTTCCAACCTGCAAAAAGTCCTTTTGTTTTGTTTTGTTTTGTTAGCTGGGGCTGATGGGACTTGTAGTCCAAAGCATCTGAAAGGGCATCAGGTTGGCAAAGGCTGCCCTAGAGAGCATAAGAACATAAGAAGACTCTGCTGGATCAGGCCAGTGGCCCATCTAGTCCAGCATCCTGTTCTCACAGTGGCCAACCAGATGGCAATGGGAAGCCCGGAAGCACAACCCAAGTGCAACAGTGCTTTCCCCTGCTGTAGTTTTCTGCACCTGGTAGTCAGAAGCATTTCTACCTCCGGCCATGGAGGCAGAACATAGTCATCATGACTAATTAATAATAATAATTTTATTATTTATACCCCGCCCATCTGGCTGGGTTACCAGCCAGACACTAGATCAATGGCTAGTGGCCATTGTTAGCTTTGTGCACTTTAATCCACTTTAACTCCACATACTGTATTTCAAGCTCCGGTAATTGCCTGAATCCCTCCTGCAAAATACTGGCAGCCTGAAGGCACCCGTCATCTGGTTATTTCTCCAGATCAGACCTCTATTAAAAGCTCAGGAGCAGCCAGGCTAGAGGACAACCTTAAACGTTAGGCTTTGCGCCAGCTTTTGACTCACCCTTCTTCCGGTTATTAGGTAAGAATTAATGCTAAAAGCCTCTTTATGACAAGTTAGGGGTAACGGTCCATCTAACTTAGCACTGTAAATGAATGGCAACAAGTCTGAGATGTTTTCTGGGCCCTTTAAGTTTGCCGCCTTCTGTCTAGTGGATTTTATGCTCCTTTAATAGCTGTACAACAACCTGCTGTTTTGCAGGGTACAGGAGCCCTGCCAGAGGTGTTAAAGCTCTTAACAACCCTAAATGATGATTTGCTCATTTGATGGTACTGGGGTGGTTATACATGATCCCATATTCAATGCTGTTTGCACTTGCAAATGTTTTTGGGGTGGGCATACTGCTTCATTTCCAACCAATGCGTGTCCTGTAGCTTCCTGCTGAAATCTTCTAACTTTTCATACCATAAATGTTCTCGTGTTGTTGTTGGTTTTTGTCCCACTCTCATTGCGCTGTAGTTCAAGACCCAAGTGCCCTTCGGGCAGCAATAATGTGGCATCTCTGGATCTGTGAGGAAGCATTGCAGAGCAACTAGTAAAGCGAAATTATTTGTGGGTGGCCCAGTATAAGTCCACCTCCAATACACAATTATTGTGTCAATGACATGTTTCTTAGAATCATAGAGTTGGAAGGGACTCCAAGAATCATCTGGTCCAACCTCCTGCAATGCAGGAATCTCAACACGTGCAGAGGCGTCTTAGCCATTGAGGCTACTGGCGCAAGGCGCCAGGGCGCCATGGCCTGGAGGGTGCCTCCGCCCTCCAACCCCGCCGGCAGCGCCGCCCTCAATCACCTCTTCTCGGGCTGCGGGTGTGGGGAGGCCGTTGGCAAGCCTCCTGTCAGCGCGGCAGCCAGGGCTCCCTGGACGGGCCAAAGCGGCGGCGCGGCACTACTGTCCAGCGAGCCCTGGCTGCCGCACCGATGGGAGGCTCGCCGATGGCCTCCCCACAGCCTGGCCCTGCCTGGCGGAGCGTGAGTTTGGCATCCCTGCCCACTGCACCGTGCCCTCCGGCTGCCCGCTGTGCCTGGCCCTGCCCGGTGGAGCACAAGTTCTCCATCCCCACCCGCCACGCCACGCCCTCCGGCTGCCCGCCGCGCCTGGCCCTGCCCGGCAGAGTGCAAGGGGCGCTGGAGGGATCTTGGCGCCAGGGCGCTGGATATACTTAAGACGGCCCTGAACACGTGGTCTCCCATCCAATTTGAAACGGTACCAGACCCTGCTTAGCTTTGCAAATGTGCAAGCTGTTTTATTGCTGCTCCACTATATTGCAAAATACATCTGTAAATTTGAAAGAAAAAAACTCTGGAGGGACTCTACAATTTTTCCAGTCACAGACCATGCTTCTGCTTCCTACTTCCTCCCACATGAGGAAGAAAAAAGGGGCCTCAAAGGTCAATGGCTCCACACTCTTAAGACTTTGTCATAACATTCAGACTATGATCCCACTCACGCACCAGAATTTTCCAAGTCAGAAGTTGGGCACCTGGGAGCAAAGAGCCAGCCCATGCACTTGTGTCCCTTAAAAACCTAAAGATCTTAAAGCAGAGATAAAACCTACAACTTCATATACGGAAGGCTATATATTCAACCAGAACACGGGTGGCGGGGTGGGGTAAACCACAGAGCCTACTAGGGCTTGCCAATCAGAAGGTTGGCGGTTTGAATCCCCGTGACGGGGTGAGTTCCTGCTGCTCAGTCCCTGCTCCTGCCCACCCAGCAGTTCGAAAGCATGTCAAAGTGCAAGTAGATAAATAGGTACCACTTTGGCGGGAAGGTAAACACCATTTCTGTGCACTGCTCTGGTTCGCCAGAAGTGGCTTAGTCATGCTGGCCACATGACCTGGAAGCTGTACGCCAGCTCCCTCGGCCAATAAAGCGAGATGAGCGCTGCAACCCCAGAGTTGTCCATGATTGGACCTAATGTTCAGGGGTCCCTTTACCTTTATATATTCAACCAAGGAGCCTCAATCTGTGAAACTGAGGTTGCCCAAGGAGTCTTCATAGGAGTATTCAGGCAAACACCCCCTCACATGCTGAGGGGAAAAGCTGGACTGTGCTCCACCAGCAACATCTCACCTGCTGGTTATGTATGCACTGACCACACCTCTGCTAGTTTGTGAGGACCTGTATTGTAAGGGGGGCTCATTTGAACCCCCCCCCCAAAATGTCATAGCCAGCTGCAAATGAAGGCTCTTGACTTCAGAAAATTGCCTTTGGCAAGAAATCAAAGTAAGGAGAGAAAGCTTTCCAATAAATGCCGGGGATGGGTGGGAATATGTTGGGTTTTTGACAGGATTTGATTGGGGTTGGGATTTATTTCCTCTGAAAAAGACATCTCCTTCACACACAAAAACACAAACACAGAGGAAGGTCGTGTTTAAACAGCAATTTAAGCCACTGAAAAAGTCACGTAAAGGGCGAATGCCACTTCCTGTTCTTCTCCTGTGTACCTGAGAACTTGCTGAGGAAATCAAATCCTGCAAAGGGGGGGGGGTGGAATTCCTATTACCAGAGAGGCACCTGTTGGACTAAAAAAAAAGCTATGGTATCTTAAATATGCTACTGAATATATTATGTACCCAGGTAGTTGGTAGCCCAGTTGTCAACATTATACTGTATATGTAAGGCAGTTCACAGACCACAACCTTCCTCTCTTTTGCTGAGGAGCATATTTTGCTTGAGTTTGTTTAGATCTTGCCAAACAATCGTGCTTATTCAGATTGCTCCCCAGCTCCCTCCCACAAGGCCATATTAGTTTACAGAAATATGGATTCATACCTTCCTACATCTCCCACAGTGAAACCCAGCGTATTTTTCACCACACGGAGGCTGCATTCACATGTCCTGTCTCGCCCACACTGTAAGTGCTGCTACTTGTTCCCCTTGGCATTTGCTTTTATTCTGAGTGGTTTGTACACAAATTGCTGTCCACATTATCTTCTTTGCCCCTGCCTCCAACGTTTTTCCACTTTGGACTAGGCCTGCTGCATGAACTTACCAGCAAGTAGGCATAAATATTTGCTTTGGAACATGTGTGTTGATACTCTGAGCAGAAAGTTTAGACAGTATTGCAGGAGTATCTTCTTGCCCTTTACAATTTCTGTTTTTGCATAACATAGCCTTGGGTTATGCGGGTGACAACTATTACCTGGGAGGGGCTCACAGCATAGTATTTTGACAGTGCTCCTCCTGCTCTGACTGACGCTGAGGTTTGCTTTTTCAGGGCCTCTTTGCAGCATTTTGGTGGAACGATTTGGCTGCAGAACCACTGTGATGCTTGGAGGCCTTCTCAGCGGGGTGGGCATGGTTGCCAGTGCTTTCTCCAAGTCCATTAGTCACCTTTACATAACAGCAGGATTCATCACAGGTGAGTAGAGTCTCCAAGTGGGTTGGTATGCCTGGTTTTGTAACACATGCTGCCCCAGTTCACATGCAGCACTCAGCCAAGCCGTGGCTTAGCACGAATGAGCAAATGTGTGGGTTCCCAGACAGGAGTTGGGGGCTGCTGCATTCCTGCTACCAAGGGCTAAACCATGGCTTGGCTTAAAATGTTATGTTCCAACCTGGGCTTGTGGTTTGCCTCTCTCAGTAGAGACTGTAACCTTGTTTATACTCCATATTTTGTCTGGAACGAAAGATTTGTACGTAACGTGAGGCCAAGCCATGGCTTAGCCCTGGGTAGCACCATATCAACACGATTGGGGAAGGAGTGCAGTGTGCCAGTGGAGGTATACATTCATGGAAGAGAAGGAGAGATGGATTCTTGCCATTTGGGGGACCCTCCACAACAGATTTATTTTGGGGAGGTGGGCGTTGCTTGAAGGATAGGGAATACTGTAGTAAAAAAATTCCCTCCCCTCCTCATTCATATGCAGACACCTCCTGGTGGAGCAATTACCGGTAGTGTTTGTTGTACATATTTTTTCTTATAAGCCCATCATATTGTAATTGGATTTCAACACAGCTCTGCTCAATGAACTGTCCTTGCGGGTGGTTTGGTTTATCATACCATTTAATAGTACTTTTCAATATAAGGTGGAACCTTGGTTTTTGAACATACATAACCCATTCCGGAAGACCGTTCAACTTCCGAAATGTTCAAAAACCGAGGATCAATGGCCTGGCTGCAAAGGCGTTCAGCTTCCGAGGCGCATCCAAAAATGGAAGAAATTACTTCTGGGTTTTCAGCATTCGGGTTCCAAATTATTTGGGTTCCGAGATGCTCGGAAACCAAGGTTCCACTGTAGATTCAAAATAATGGTATCATATTTGGAAATATAAGACCTCCTTTTTTATAAGATTTTTGTCTAGTGGGGATTGCGTTTTCTCTTTTCTGTTTTTGTCCAAGCATAGAAAAGTGCAAATACTTTTTTTTTTTTGCTAACCATTAAGTACATTCATAAATAGGAGAGTTCTTGACCATATACATTACTATTGTTGTTATGGTTTTGATTATGTACAACCCTTGAGGTGCTGTAAAATATAGCTGCTCTTGAATAAAGATCTCATGTGGTCTGAAAACTGGGGCAAAGAACGTGTTCTACCTCCATCCTCCTTAGACTGGTTGCCCTGGCCTTAGAGGGCCACTGAACTAAGGCACGTAGTGTGTTCTGAACACCTTAAAAGTGCTTGATAAACACACAACATATCTAAAACTCCAGCATTCCGAACTCACATTCTTGAATCTCTTCTCTCTTTAAAGGCTTGGGATCATGTTTCGGCTTCCAGGCTGGAGTCACTGTGCTTGGCTACTATTTCATACGCCGTCGAGCCCTGGCCAATGCTCTGGCCTCCACAGGTGTCTCCATTGGTCTCACGCTGTGGCCGCTGTTCTCCCAGTACATGCTTGACGAGATGGGCTGGAGAAACACTTTCCTCATCTTTGGCGGGGTGCTGCTGAACTGCTGCGTTTGTGGGGCTGTGATGAGACCGTTGCCGGTCCAGCTGCCTGCCCCATCATCGAAACCCTACCCTGAACAGCCACCTGAAGGGGCCCATTTGTCTAATGGAAACACTGTGCATCATGAAAAGGAGCTGCCTCGGCCCAGGTGTGCCGCTTGCTTCCAGACCCTACAGAAGTACCTGGCTTTTGACATCTTCTGCAAGAACAAGGGCTACCAGATCTACACCATTGGCGTGTCTTGGATGGTGATGGGTTTCGTGCTGCCCCTCATCTACCTGGTGCCTTACGCCATCTTCAATGGAGTGCCGGAGCGCAAGGCAGCCCTGCTCATCTCCATCATTGGGTTCATCAACATATTCATGCGCCCCATGGCGGGCCTGCTCTCAGGCCTCAACGTCTTCACTGGCCGGAGGATCTACCTCTTTAGCCTGGCCGTCCTCCTCAATGGCCTGAGCAACCTCATCTGTGCAATCTCAGCTGACTACACCGTCCTTGTCTTCTACTGCTTGGTCTACAGTGTCTCCATGAGTGTCATCGGTGCACTTCTCTTCCAGGTGTTAATGGATGTGGTAGAGATGGACAGGTTCTCCAGTGCCTTGGGTCTCTTCACCATCTTGGAGAGTGTCACCATTCTCATTGGACCCCCTCTTGCAGGTAAGATGTGGGCAGGGCCTGAGACATTGGGGATTCCGCAAGTACAAGAACTTCAGCAGAATTTGGCAGAGGTCATAGACTTCCCTGCAGGTAAAACTACTGCAGCCTTGAAATGGCAAGCACTGGGGCACAGTGGTTGCTTTAGACACTCCATGTTGGCTACCCCTTCTCTACATCAGCCTTTCCCCAAGCTCGTATCCTCCAGTTGTTTTGGACTCAAACTCCCATCAGCCCTGCCAGCCAGCATGGCTAATTGTAAGGGCTGATGGGTGTCGTGATCCAAAATATCTGGAAGTTTGGGAAGAATGCTCTAGATTTTGGAGAGTTGCGCAAAGAATCAGCAAAAATCACACATACACACAGCCCACTTTTCTGTAGGTGGGTGCTGGGAGTGCTCTTTCTGTGGGCAGAACTCAGCTCTTGGGAAGTTTGGATTCAACCCTACATGTTTACCTTTGTATTTTAATGTCCTTGAGGAAGAGGTGAAAAAATTCATGCCAGTTCCATCCTAGTACAAAATAACCCCTGTGGATATTTCCATCCCCCGCCCCCCGTTGTTGCCAATGTGTTTCTCCTGTTCTTACAATTTGTATGTTATTCACTGCAACAACTGTTTGGGTACACACATCAAACACAATTGGCTCATAGTATGAATCAGCCATCAGACACTGGCTATTCTTGCCTGATGCCATGGGGCCTGAGAAGCCAGATGGCTGTTTTCGATTATCTGGTGACCTTTCAGAGCCAGAGTTTCAAGGCTCTATGGAGCAAGCAAACATGTGAAATTCAATGCATTTTTTGAAAGACGTCAAATAGAGATAATTATTTGATGAGCACAGAGGCGTAGCGAGCCGTTTGGCTGCTGGGGGCGGCAAGCCAAGCGGCACCCCCCCCCCAGGGTGGGGCCTCGCTCTGTAGCGTATGCATCATGATGTCATAATGCATGCGCTACGGAGCGCAGTCCGCCCGGACTCCCAAGCCGCTGCCCGGCACCCCTTCCATGCAGCGGCTGCTTGCGCGGAAGAGCTGCCAGGGAGCGGCTTGGGAGTTGCACTCGCAGGGGGTGGTGGCGCAGAGTGTCACCCTCCGCAGGCTGGAACACGGGGCACCCACCCTCACTACGCCACTGGATGAGCAAACTATGATGCAGCGGTTTTACCAGGCTTTACAAAAAATAGACCAAAGGCCATGGGAAGGAAGTATCAAATTTGTTGACCACCCAGGGTTTTCTATTACATGCAAGCAGCCTCCATGAGTACAGGAGACTCCCTGCTTCAGAAGTTCACATTCCACAAGTTGGAAGGTTGCTGATGTAGAAGGGAAGCAGAATTTAACACACTTGCCTCCCCACTCAGCTCTTGAGTTTTACCGTATGTTAAAGCAGAATGCTTGAAAAGGGCTACTGGTGCAGAATTCATAACAATAACAACAACAACAACAACAACAACAACAACAACAACAACAATTTATTATTTATTATTGATACCCAAGAGAACATTAAAAACACAATAAGAGATCAAACATTTAAAACTTCCCTAAAGAGGGCTGCTTTCAGAAGTCTTCTAAAAATCAGATAGTTGTTTATTTCCTTGACATCTGATGGGATGGCATTCCCCAGGGCGGGCGCCACTACCGAGAAGGCCCTCTGCCTGGTTCACTGTAACCTCACAGTGAGGGAACCACCAGGAGGCCTCAGAGCTGGACCTCAGTGTCCGGGCAGAAAGATGGGGGTGGAGACGCTCCTTCGGGTATACTGGGCCAAGGCCGTTTAGGGCTTTAAAGGTCAGCACCTAATAACATAAAATAACTTAATGAATAACAACTGCAGACAACCAAACCCTGACCATTACTGCCATCTAAATATAGAAATAGAAATAGAAATACTTTATTGTCACATGTTTACAGTGAGATTAAACGAGCCCCCCTCCCCCCCAAACTCTCAGTCCTTGTCACACTCTGTGTGCTGTCGTACTACCACCAACCCCAAACGTCAGCTGCAATGTTGCTGTCTTTCATTCAGCAGGCTCACGGCCCATGGGTAGAAACTGTTCTTTAACCTGTTGGTGCGGCTTATCATGTTTCTAGATCTCCTGCCCGATATCTAGGAGAATGCAAATGTCTTACTGAAAGAATGATAAAGACTGTGCCAGGCATACCTCCCTGGAGAAAGCCTTCCACAATGGGGGTGGGGGGTGGGGAGGCACTTACAGAACAGACACATTCTCTCCTTGCCAGCCTCCAAATGTCTCTTGGAAAGAGGCAAACAAATAATCACCTATTGGGCTATGAGAAAGTGATGAGGCAGTGGTTGGTTGCGACCAGCAACATGGTGGCAAAGAACAATTACTAGGACCAAAAACAGTTCAGTCCTATCTTCATCACAGATTTATAACTCGTCATTCCCTTGCCCTAGGGATCCTGGAAACTAGTTCTTCTGGGAATAGGGCATTAAGATTTGGAACAGATCTCAGCAGATTCGCCAAACCACAATTCATATATATATTGTGGTGGGTGGGGAAGCAAAGGTTACCGGTAAATTGGGGTCATGTTTATAGTGTAGATATACTACCTTTCGGGTGGGGAGACCAGAGGCAGCTGCATTTGCTGCTGGATGAGGTCATCTGTATGTGGTTGTGAGCATTTTGGAGGAGAATGGAATCCTATTAAAAAGTTGAAGGTTGCACTTCTGCATGCCATTGAGATTTGAACTTTTTCTGTTCCAGGTCTTCTTGTGGATATCACGGGCCACTATAGTTACGTCTTCTATGCTTCCACCTTCTTCATGGTAACGTCTGCTCTCTTCATGGGTCTTAGCTTCTGCACCATGAGAGCAAAGAACAAATTGAAAGAGACCAATAAGCTGCTATCCCCAGAAGTCCCCTCCAGGGGAAAATACACAGAAGTGCCAACGGAACAGAGGCCAAACACAAATGATCCTCCTGCAGTCATCTATATAACAAGCATCTGAGTCCAGATGAGCTGGAGGGACATTGGATTTCTCACAAATGAAAAACATCTGGAAACAGAAGGGGGGGGAACAAGTGCCTCATTTCTCTGGTGCTCCCTTCCTCCCTGCTGTGACCTCCTACTCAGCTGTGCTGGGCTCATATGAAGGATCCAGGCCAGAGGATATGAACTCAAAGCTATCCAGAAATCTAAAGAGCACTTTAAACAAAACATACACGATGTAAGCCGTGGGGCCAAAGAAAGACGTTGCCCTGTGGCAACATCTGTATTATTACTTGAAGCTTAATCATTTTTATCACCAGGTTTTCTTTATACATTCCAGTTTTTCAAACTGGAAGGATTTCTTCACCCACTGGGTTATATGAATGATAATATAACCTGTAAAGAAGGGCAAATAATAGTTTTGTGGGACTTGTTTCCGGACATGTCCATTTGCTATATTTAAACAGAGCAAAGTCAACTGGCTGATTCACTACTAGTCCAAGAGAAAAGTTATTCATTAGGGAGTTTTACTGCTAAACTCCTTGAATGTTAACATGAAGGCTTTCTTTCCTGTTGCAAAATCTCAGAGCAGTTGCTGTTTGACCACATTACAGCCAGATTGGGGATGAGTAGCGTTGTATGTGCAACTAAGCAAAGTGAATCATTTCTGCATTTTGAGGTTATTTTTTGAGGGGGATAACAAATGCTCATATCTTGAAGCTGCAGGCCACAGGAGAGCTTCAAAGTGCCTATATATTCTTGCCAATAGTGTATTGAAATCCTTTGCATTCTCCTTTGAAATATATGCTGCAGTAAAGAAAAGGTGATGCTAATTAAAAGGGGTGGCTATTCTGTCCACCTCCATAAGGAACAACAAATGCAGATACAATGGCATTTTAAGTTTTCTCTCCAGTGGGCATTCCTCACCACTGTAGGCTTCCAGTGTCTTATAGAGCCAACTCAGAATGGGTGCATAAGCTATAAGGGTAATATGTTACATGTTGGCAGACTGACATCTATGCAGATGTATGTTGGTGTAAAGAAACATGAAGAATGGCAAGTGCTACCCTTCACTGCATGCCTAAAACAGGTCAGATCAAGATCATCTCTGCTTTGGACTGAAGGTCTCGCTTTTTTAAGGATATGCAGAGAGATATAGCTAGGAAAATAGCACTCTAGTCTAGAACATGGGTATGCAAACTAAGGCCCGGGGGCCGGATCCAGCCCAATCACCTTCTAAATCCGGCCCGCCGACGGTCCAGGAATCAGCGTTCTTTTACATGAGTAGAATGTGTGCTTTTATTTAACATGCTTCTCTGGGTTATTTGTGGGGCATAGGAATTTATTCATTATTTTTTTTGCAAAATATAGTCCGGCCCCCTGTTGAAAAAGTTTGCTGACCCCTGGTCTAGAATCTTCTTCTCAAAGCAATAGCTTCATGTTACTTTGTGTTAAGACAAGCCTTGAAAACGACCCAGGATGCTTACTGAGTTGACTGGGGAAATTGCAGCTAACTTTGCCAAATCTTCTGTGTTTGAGCCGTTGGGCCTGGCTTGTTAAAACAGCCGTGTTTGACCTGGAACACAACTGTGTTTTAATTCTGATATACTTGCTTGCTTTTCATAGTTCCAGCTCCCCACCTCACATTGTTCTTCCGATTCTGGTATTTCTTTCTAAACACTAACTTTAAGCTTTGTGGAGGATGTGAACCAGATATGGCTTGGAATGGCAGGGATTTGTCATCGATGAACTCCAGCACTTTCAAAACTGGAAAGCTTTAAGAATATGCATGAACAAGAAGTTGTACAGTTGTAGGGTTCCAACCTGACAAGTCTATATTAATCTATTCAAATGACAAGGAACAAACCAAGGGAATGTTCATGCAGGACTGAACTACCATGGAGCATTGAAAGAAGGAATCCAAGTGGGTATTCCTTCTCTCCAGCTAAGTAACATGGGGTGCAATCCATTTCTCCTGCACAAGCTTCAGTAAAATGAGCGAGAGCTGTTCAGACTCTTCTCCTTACAGAGGAGCTTCTCTTCAGGCGGGCTTTGAATCCAGTCCCATGGCATCTGCAACAAGAGTGGGGAATCTGCGGACCTCCATATGTTCTTGGACTACAGCCCCCATCGTCCCTGACCATTGACCACACTGGCAAGGCCTGATGGGAGTTGCAGCCCAGCAGCATCATGAGGAAGATGGACATGCATAAAAGCCACTAGAGGAGTTTAAAAAGCAGAAAGTATTCCATTTCCTCTGATGATTTAGGGCAAAGAAGCAAGGCGGAGGTGTATTTGATTCCTTGCAGATGGGCTTTGCATGGTGCTTGTGCACAAACGAGCTATGAAGCCACAGTGCCCCACTGATTCTAGGTAGCTAGATATAAAACACAACCTCAGGGGTTAGATTGTGATTCTGGTCTTTTCTGGGGTGAAATGATTTGCTGACATGCACACAAACATAGTTCTGTATACTCCTGTTCTATAGAAAGCCAAACCTCTATGTTTTAATGAGATTTTGGGCATTATCGTACGTGGCAGCCTTTCACATTATTTGTATTTAAATATTCCTGACCGAATATACCAGGTAGAAAATAGAAGAGAAGCATTTAAAAATAGAGTGTGCATATCCATACCATGTTCAGGACTGACATGGGACATGCAAAAATGTGTTTTACAGGCCAATCTGGTGCAAGTTTCAGCTGCTAGCTTAGATGGCTTTTTAAAAGGTGTGTCAGACAAATTCACGAAGGATACAGCTAAGAATTAGGTGGCGCTTCCTAGGGCACTTCCAGACTGTTGCTGTTTTCAGATGGGATTCAACCACATACTTGCAATTTCAGGTTGCACAATTATAGCTGACTGGGCAGTCTTGCACTGCAGAACTGCTTCCTCCAAAGATGGGTCCTTTTCATGATAAGGAAAATGGAACGCACTAGGGAAGTCCGAGCAAACAGATCAGAAGGTATGCTCATGAAGTCGCCATTGTCATCCAATCTTTCTGCAAACAAGCTGGGATAAATGCTCAATAAATAGATGGCTTGGAAGTGCCCTTAGTCTACAGATAGGATACATCCCAGTAGCAGAGATTTACTGCCTTTATGTCCTACTTTTGAATGTCTCAAAGTCATCTGGCTGGCTGATGTTGTAAAACTAGATGGACCTTTGCATAATCCTCCTGTTCTCTTCTTACGTTGCTTCCCTAGGTGTGTGTTTCGTTTAGCCCAATTTATCCCTTGTGGGTCAGCAGCTTTCACTAAGCATCTCTAGATAGACTGGGATCCCTCACATTAAAAGCACTGTAAGAAAAAACAAACCACACACACACACAGCATATTCTCAATCATACTCCTCTCTACACTGGTGAAAACAGGTTCAGAAATAGAATATAGGCAGCTAGATCTCCAAAGTATCCAGCATTGGGGGGAGGGGTTTGTTCCTCGAATAAAAATTATCATTAATTGGATGCAAATTGCTAGAGGCTCAGTATCATTTAATTCCACACACACACACACACACACACACACACACACACCCCGATGCTGCAGTGGTGTTTATGTAACATACACTGAATGAAGCACTTTTTTAAAGATTTCAATCAGGGGAGGCGGATCTGTGGCCTTTCAGGTGCTGTTGGATGCAAAGTCCCACTTGTCCCAATGAGTATAGTCAATTATCAGGGAAGATGGGTGTTATAGTTGTTCAACAATCTCTGGAGGACCACAGCTTCCCCATCCCAGTTCTAACGAAGTTGACAGTCGGCCTAGAAGATTGGCATCAATTTAGGCCACTGTTGTAAAGCGATTCCTTTGCAATTTCTTGGTTTCAGGACTGTGGCCAGTTTGTTACAATATGCTCTTGAACAAGATTGCTGCATTATTGCTTGGATATATACGTGTAGTCTTCTTCTTTTTTTAAAAAAAAATAATAATGTATTGATCCAAATGCACTTGGTAACTTTTTTAAACATTAAAGCAAATAGGCAGACTTAAGGACTTTGAACTGTAACGCACACCGACTTTTGTGCTTCCTTCAGGAATTGTGGAATGCTTTTTCTTCTTTCAGAATACACCATTTGAGAAGGGACCAAATATTAGCTTTTCTATCCTTGTCTGAATAAAGAAGCTAGGAAGTAAGACACGTTTTGTTTAAGGCATTTTTTTTTTGTTCATGAACTCTCAATAAAAAAAATTAAACTTAGTATTTTAGATTCCTTGTAATTTCTCCATGTCGTTTTCCTCTGGATTAAGGGGAAACTGTAATAAGGTTTTGTGGGATATGTCAGTCAATTCAACATTCCATGAGATGACTAACTGCCATCTATGAATCTGTCAGTTAGGTCCGTTGGTCAGGTTACGCTGCTGCTGGTGGTTGTAGATGCTTTTGATGGAGTCTCTCAGGACTCACTAATGTAACATATAGTTTCTATCTTTTGTTTTGTAACCTAAGTATATACATGAATTAATCTGTCAGTAAATTAGTTTATTTTGGATATTAATCAGATTCATGTGTATCTTTATTTTAAGAGGGATTGACAATCAAAGAAGGGACGAAGGACTCAAACGAGTCAGCGATCCATTTGCCGCTGTGCAGTTTTAAGTAAGGAAATGTTTAACTCTGCAACCATATTATATAAACATTCCTGCAGGTTTCACGTAGCAATTGATGTTGGTAGCTGTAATGTTGGTGAAGGAGGGACAAGGGTAGGACTATTTCTGGAACCTCTTGAACTAAATTCAATGTTGATTCTAGAGGAGCTCTATACGCGGCTGATTTTTTCCCCTAAGTGACAAATTATAGTACAACAGCTGTGTTCCTACATATTGTTTAAAACCAGTAATTTCTCTGTTGCATGAGCACAAGTGTAGTGCTGGACATCTGAGGTTTTAAATAAAATGTCTGGTGAAGGTAATAAGTCACAAAGATTCATTTCCTTAGATTTATACTTGTTGCATTGTGAAAGGCAAGTTCTGCTTGGTCACTAAGCCCTGGAACAGAACTGGCTTCTTCAAGACTTTCTGGGTAGGAAGTCAGAGGAATTAAGTTTTAATTAAATTCAGAAGCCAGGGAACACAAACACAGCTAGTTTTATTATGCAACATTGAAAGCTAGCTAATCTGGAGAAACCAGCCAATAAAAATACACTCCCATTCTCCATGACCTTTCATGCTTACAATTCCACTCCCCACCCCCACCCCCCAAAAAGCATTATAGGCAGACTATTTTCTAGAGAAGCCATATTTCTCAAATGGCATGGAACCAAGACAGAAAAATGTCAGTTGTTAAAACCACCTAGGGATTATGTCAGTGTAGACGATACTGTGCTAATGGATCAATGGGCTGCCTCTGTAAGACAGCTGCCCGTGTTTCTAAATTAAAGTTCACAATTACTTCTTAAGAAATATTAAAAGTTTCACTGATGTTAAAATAAAAAGGAACCTTATGTGTCACCCCTGTGCAGAAAAGGTGGGGTTGCGCCGAAACACACCCATAGGAGAACTTTCTTCCTCATCTATAACTAGTTGCCCAAGAAACTGGAATTAACATACACCTATTTCTCACCCAACTTGTTCTGAGAGCAGTACAAAAGACCACTCCCTCCTCCCGCCTCTTCTAGGAAGCTCTCCAAAATATGCCCATTTCCTGTTCCACCCCACCACGCTACCAATTAGTAGGCCACGAGTAGGTCACAAGTAGGAACCTACTAAACAGGAACCTACTCCTAAGTGTTTTTGTTGTTGTTCAGTCGTTTCCGACTCTTCGTGACCCCATGGACCAGAGAACGCCAGGCAGCCCTATCCTCCACTGCCTCCCGCAGTTTGGCCAAACTCATGCTAGTTGCTTCGAGAACACTGTCCAACCATCTCATCCTCTGTCGGGACCCTTCTCCTTGTGCCATCTTTCCCAACATCAGGGTCTTTTCCAGGGAGTCTTCTCTTCTCATGAGGTGGCAGGGTAGAAATAATAAATTATTATATTATTATATCTTTTAATCTCAGGGTCATGGGTTTGAGTCCCACATGGGGCAAAAGATTCCTGCACTGCAGGGGGCTGGACTAGAGGACACTGGTGGTACCTTCAGTTCCACAATTCCATCATCTCTGAACACTGGTCATGCTATCTAGGAATGATAGTTGTGGTCAAAGATTTGGGGACTCAAGGTTAAGAAAGGCTGGCTTAGATTCTAGTGACCATAGCCTCTTGCTGAGGTGTGGGGAACTTTTGGCCCTTCAAATGTTGCTGATCCTTGGCCATGCTTGCTTGAGCTGATAAGGAGTTGTAGTTCAGCAACACCTTGGAAAGTCAAAGGTTACCCACTCCTGCTCATTGCTTCTTTGTTCACCTTCCAGAAAAGAGATGGCTGTTCACCCTCTTCGCAACTGGACCACTGTTCCCTCTCTGGTTCACATGACTTCATTCCTTACCTCATCCTTCATACTTTCCCTCAGGAAGGATCCCATTCCCGGGTCTTGCGGCTTAAGAAGTATCCCCCCCCCCAACCACATACTGTTTTTGCGGCTCCAAGATCAATTTCTCAAACTGATTCTGTGTCACTGTAAACCATCTCCCCTAAATATAAAATATATACATGCAGTGCCTAGAGTGGAGAGGAAGATTGTGAACTTCATTTTAATACTTTTGATAGTGGCAGAACATTTCTTTATTATACAGATTCCCAAAAAAACTTATTATCATACCACCACCACCCACTGCCTCTTGAACACTTCAAATCTTAAATTTTGTCAGCCTATGAGCAAACAGGTGAGATCCTTAGATAATTAAAAGGAACGTGACACTCTTTGGACTGGGCTGACCGGCTCAAATTCTCTTCCTTGTTCCACACAAGCAAATCAACCAAGGTAAGGGAATGTTGCTCCATTAACTTGTACTGGGAAGACAGTGGCTGCAATCATTACAGGTGCTTGCAGGGAGACACAATTGTTCCTACAATTTATTGTCCAAGCTTTTGAAATGGACATTTGAGGACAGCAGTTCTCAAATCCCACCCACCTTGCAGACCACTCAGAAATTACTGGCTGTCTCAGTGGACCGCTTAGGCTGCAAAGTTATACCCAGTTACCCAGAAGTAAGCTACCTTGAACTCAGTAGAATCGAGTATAGATATATGTAGAACTGACTCAAAACTTCACAATAAACCATTACAAAGAATTTGGGTAATATATTTGCATCAGCGCATCATTTTTGTTCACAATCACTTTTACAGCTGTGATCCAACTGCAGGAATTCATTCATGTTTCAAAATAAACAATTGTGTTTCATTCAGTGATTAAGCAGACACAGGCCAGAAATAGACATTCATTTGTCTGAACAGTGGCCTAGAAGTTTCTGCATAGGAAGCAAGAATATTGTTCATCTCTGAAATGTTTTCTGAAAGCAGGGATATATTTCGCAACTGGACTTAACTGTCAGGGGTCCTTTACCTTTACATTTTTGCATGATTACCAGCAAAAAAACAACAACCAAAAAACCAAAAACCACACAACTCATATATGAAATGTTTAGGGCAGCCAAGACTCACCAAAACATGGCAAATTTTTGGAGTCATGGCAAGATTAATTGTGTTAAATCATATGCTATAAGTTGCATAAAAAAATCAATGCAAGAACCAATAAGTAATCTTAGATTCCCTCAGACTCAAATCCTTATTCTTATGGACATTACATGCTTTCTCCCAAGAACTCTCAAGTTAATTAAGATATGACTTGCTCAAACCCCACTGAGTAGTCCAAGCCCAAACACGCCTGTAAGAATCAATGGCATGGGAGAATAGTCTTCTAGTCCATTTAGTCAGGTCTCTGTCTTTCCTCAGCAGTAAAAGGCCAACTACGAGGCTGTTTTCTTCTGTGCCAGCTCAGCCAGTTGCTGCTGGCGCCTCTGCAGCACCTCCTGGCGTTTCTCTTCATAGTACTGGTGCTCCCGGGCACGGATCTCATCTACCTCAGGGAAAAAACGACGTCTGCAGTAAATAGAGGCAAAAAGAGTTAAGCATGCAATGCAGCCCAACTCCCGACCTTTGCTTATCAGGTGTCCCTCAACAAAGCTCTATCCTGCCACCCAACGTCCATGTTAGTACAGACAACCCATTCCTTTTCTGGTTGGGGAGGTTCTAACATAGAACAAGTCCTACCTAGCAAAGGACCACACCCTGAAAAGTTCTTGGAAAAGAGAGTAATAAAACTTCCTAAGGCCATTAGAGTCGACTGGTTGACAGTTCATAAAGAGCTATGAATCTGTGTGGGGTGGGAGCCTTGGAGAAAACTCCAGACAGTCTTATGCACGTTTACCCAGCAGAAAGCCCCACAGAACAATGGGGCTTACTCCTAAGGAGGGCTGCTATGGGTTTGCAGGCCTGTTTCTGCAAAAACACAAAGCCTCGCAAGACTCGAGAGACCAAACAGACTGCAAATGGCACAAACCTTCCTAACCGAAGGAAAACCCAACCTAGCAAAAGTGTGTATCACAGCAGATCCGCTAGCTTTTAAAGGCGCCACAAATACACTTTTTTGGGAGGTCTCCTTTGTGAAGTCCACAAAAATGGGATCTTGCAAGAGGAGTGCCCGGACCGTTTCACGGTGCAATTCTATGCGTGCTTATGATGCAAACGTTCGGCAGAGAACACTCCCAAGAGAGCGAATCGAGGGCCACAGCCTTAAGCTGAAACGTCAGGGAGCTGGAGAAGCTTGCTAGACTGCGCACTTTATTTCCGACCTCAACACCAACCCCTGCCAGACTCCTTGAGCTCCTCCTCCTCCCTTTGGACTCCTGCCCCGGCCCTCTCACGGCACCTGTACACGAAGGCGGTCGCCAAGGCACAGAAGATGCCCCCAAACAACAAGGGCTTGGACAGGCGTTTCTTCGCGGAGAAGCCCGCCATGGCTGGAAGGGGCTCGCCGGCGGAGCGGTAGATCCGACCCTCCCCACTCTAAAGGGTACGGTACTTGTTCCCCGCTAGGGCGCTGCCCTTAGTGTAACTCTTCCGCCCGTTCTTTGACGCAACATCCGGTTTCCTGCGCTTTCCTGGGGTTTTTTTCCCCGTGCGTGCCGGCGTCTCTCGTCCGGAAGTTCCGTGCGAGGTTTTGCTGTGCCTCAACCCCCCAGGAAAGGGAACAGGGCTGGACAATAAAGCGAGGCCGGTGCGGGCAAAGGAAGGAGCCACCCAAGGGCAGCAGGTAACGAAGTGGGCGGGGAAACGAATGGCAATACCCAGTGTTCGATTCCTATGGCAACATCCTATCCCAGTGGTGGCGAACCTTTTAGAGACCGAGTGCCCAGAAATATCACACATTAAAAAAACTTCCCTAAACTTCCCTACCTGGCGTTAGCTTCCTCCCTCCGCCACCCTCCTTTTGAGCGCCTCTCGGAGGAGCGTTTGCCTCTTCCTCTCCCAATCTCCGACTGCGCGTGGGGTTAATTCCTCTGTGCTTAAATTGCTGCCTGCCGCTTTAAGAGCTGTTGCCACGGTTGCCGGGTTGGTTTTCATGCACTTTAGAGGCGGCGAGGAATGGCTGAAGGCAGTTCTTGGCTGGTGTTTTATTGTTTAAGAGCGGGGCTTCCGACGCTTTCTTGGCATTTGGTATCTGAAGAAGTGTGCATGCACACGAAAGCTCATACCAGGAACAAACTCAGTTGGTCTCTAAGGTGCTACTAGAAAGAATTTTCGATTTTGTTTTGACTATGGCAGACCAACACGGCTACCCACCTGTAATTGGCATTTGGAGTTAGCCGTAGGGCCGACAGGTACATTTCCCCCCCCCCCTTTTTGTGGCTGTTCGGGTGCCGTTAGGAAGCTTGGGGGGGTGTTATATGCGAAGATCTAACTTGGAAAGTTTAGCTTCATGGCTTGTTTTCAGGTCAAAAGTAGATTGGATTCTACAGACACGTGGAAGTACTTTTTTGAGGCAGTGGGATTTCCCACATTTGGGAGATAGAAAATGCTTTTTCCTGAACGAAAAGCACAATGCATTTTAGGAAGCCTGCCCCATCCGAAGAATAAAGCTATAGTTTATTCACTGCTCGTATAAAATTATTAGCTTGAAACTATACGTAGTCTTAAGAGGCTAAACATTAAAGACAAGGGAATTGGAATTGAAAATTGAGAAGAAATCTTTCACAGAACCTTTCAGTACTCCTGTAATAGTACGTCCGTCAGAATATCATTTCAACTGAAACTGCCTTTTCTTCTAGCACCATGTCCCAAAACCACAAGGACCTACTAGGTCTGGGTCGCCTTGAATACCTGCAGGCCCTAGTCACTGAATTCCAGGTGACTGAGAGCTCCGGTGAGTATAATTTATTGGCCACTAGCTGCTTTTGTTCTATGTGTACAGATGACTTGCCAATCTTAGTTGCTTCTTTCCGCCTCTCAAGAGTTGTTTTGGTAACAGTTTTTATTCATTTTCATTTTTAACTGTTTAACATGGTTGCATTGTATATATTTTTGTTTGCATTAGAGCATATGGCATGCAATATTACATAAAAATCAAACAACCACAAAAACTCAAATAAACGTTTCTGATTATATTAACAAAGTTATGTCAAAATTTATATACCAAAATTATTACCTCAAGAGTTATTTTATATTATTTCAGAAGCCAAGGAGCAGGTGTTGGCCAATCTAGCTAATTTTGCTTATGATCCTAAGAACTATGAATATCTCCGACAGCTCAAAGTATTAGACCTGTTCCTGGATATGCTCAGCGAGGACAATGAAACCCTTGTGGAATTTGCACTTGGTAAGGCTTGATGCTTACTATGAATTAAAGCAATTTTTAAAAGCTTCTCTCAGCCTCCACACTCGAAATTATACTCCCACATCACTTTCAGGATAGTCAAGTTTGTCAGTCTTGGTATTTGGCAGGATTACTAAGAAAATGTGTGTGAAACACTTTAGTTTTCAATGCACTATATAAATACTGACTATCATCATTATTAAAATCTGCATCCTTTGTTGCGGCAGTTACATTCCAGTTGTTTTTGGACTCCAATTCCCCCAGCCAGCACGCTCAATGGTCAGGGAACATGGGAGTTGTTGTCCATCAACATCTGGAGGGACATAGGTTCTCCATACTCATACAACAGTATCACAAAAATTAGAACAATTTAAAACATTTTAGCTAGTTGCCCCAGCCCAAGAGTTGTTCCAGCAATGTCCTTCCAGCTTCTCAGGAGCCTCTTTTAGCTGTTCAGGGTGAGTCTGGGCCCCACCCACTAGGCCAGGTAGAAATGGGCCTTGCAGCAGGGAGCAGTCTTCCTTCCCAGCACTCAGGCAGCAGCAGTGTCCCTCTGGCCTCCCAGAAGCCTCTTTTAGCTGTTCAGGTGGGTCTGGGTGACTTAGATGAACCTGGTTGCCTCAATATCTCTGGCAACAGTAAATGTGAATTAGATGAGAAGGCTGATCCTGTCTTTTACTATCTCATTCTCTCGTACTTTAGGTGGCCTTTGTAACCTCTGCCTGGACAAAATCAACAAAGACTATATCTTGGATGCAGATGGTGTCGCAGCCGTTGTTGGTTCCCTCTCCAGCTCCAATGAAGAGACTGTGATGTCTGCAGTCACTACTTTAATGTACTTGACCACCCCACAGTCTCGCCAACAGATCACGGCTCTTCCCGTGGTAGAATGCATGCTGCGTTTCTCCCTCTCAGCCAACCGGAGGCTACGGAACCTGGCAACCATCTTCCTTGAAGATTACTGCACCCCTCATCAGGTAGAGGCGGCCAAGGCCCTGACCGAACACACCGCCCTGGGGATCCCCCTGCCAAAGGACTGATGCGGCACGAAGGGCAGCTGAAAAGCTTTTCATGGAAGCAGCAGCAGCAGTTGTGTTGGAAAAAGCCAGCACTTGGGTGAGGAAAATCATCCCTGGAATCTTTAAAAAGAGAATCTTCAGGAACTGTTAAGCACCATGAGGCACACATCTGACGCTGTCATTTTTAGGGGCTCCTGAAATATTTTGGCACCTAGTCACATTACACCGGGCTTTGGTGGGAGGCTGGATGACAGCGAGGTGTCCTGCTGCTGGGTAAGCCAGCCTTCCATCTGCTGGGTGGGCTTCTCACTGGCAGAAAACAGCAGGAAGTCCCAAAACAGGGCATTGCAAGGGCAAGGAGGGACAAAGTTGAGACAGCCCAGGATCTGCTGGATCCTAAGCTGGTCTTGGTACCAAGATGCAGTGCATTCAGGGTGAATCTGGGTCCAGTTCCTACAATGACCTGGGGATGGTGCAGCGATCTGGCTCAGTTCAAGCCTGACTGTTCTTCACCACCGTCACGCAGCCAAAGTGAGCTGCAATTCTATAATAATAATAATAATAATAATAATAATAATAATAATAATAATAATAATAATTATACCCTGGGTTTTCCCAGCCACTCTGGGAGGCTTCCAACAGAATATTAAAAGACAATCTATTAAACCAGTGTTTTTCAACCACTGTTCCGTGGCACACTAGTGTGCCGCGAGATGTTGCCTGGTGTGCCGTGGGAAAAATTGAAAAATTACTTTATATATAGTCAATATAGGCACAGTGTTAAATTTTTTAACATTTTCTAATGGTGGTGTGCCTCGTGATTTTTTTCATGAAACAAGTGTGCCTTTGCCCAAAAAAGGTTGAAAAACACTGTATTAAACATTAAAAGCTTCCCTAACCAGGGCTGCCTTCAGATGTCTTCCAAAAGTCTGGCAGTTCTTCTCTTTGACATCTGATGGGAGGGTGTTCCATAGGGCGGGTGCCACTACCGAAAAGGCCCTCTGCCTTGTTCCCTGTAACTAGGCTTCTCGCAGCAAGGGAACCGCCAGTAGGGGCTCTACTGCTTGGCCAAGCCCTGCCAGCAGGGTTGGGAGTTTAGATTGCCCCTTAAGCTCGTCCTTCATTCTACTGGAATGAACGTGGAATTCCTTGCCAATAGAAGTTCAGCAGGAATCGGGAGATGTGCCACTATTATGCCTAGTTGTCTTGTTACGTTTTGTTATACATCTTTAAAAAATCCCAATGCTCTTCCTCTTTTTTATTTTTTATACTTCCTTTCTTTTTTAAGGAAGCTTGGCAGAGTTCCATTACTGTTTTCTTTCAATTGCCTTTGCAAACTCTGCATTGTTCAGACATGCTTTTGGAGTGCGAAATTTTTTAACCAACCAGAATTGACTGGTGGCTTTACTGTTGTGGTGGTATTTTGTACTGCCTTGTTATATTTTCTGTGAAAGCGTGGTTTATAAATATTTGAATAAAGAACTAATAGATAAAATATTGTTATCTGGAGATTTAAATCATGTTACAGGACCCTAATAGCTATTATAGTGGATATACCTTGGAGCAGAATACAGGTGGGAATCCTGTTGCCCTCCAATTATAGTTGGACTCCAATTCCCATCAGCCAATGCGGCCAGGAAGGATGGTCGCTGGAACATTTGGAAGGTCATAGGTTGCACATCCCTGCTTTAGCTGGGCTTTTTTTTTTTCTTTAAACAGCAGAATGAACAGAAGACAGGTGAGCAATAGAGAATGGCTCAGTTGGCTAGAGTGTGGTGCTCATAATGCCAAGTTTGATCCCCGTTTGGGACAGCTGCATATTTCTTGCATTGCAGGGAGCTGAACTAGATCAGAGCTTTCCAAACTGTGTGCTGAGACAAGTTAGTGTGTTGGCTACATTGTGTAGGTGTGTCACGTAAATGGAAAGGGTTTAGTTTAACCTCTGGTTGCTAATAAAACTAAAGTACTGTGTGGCGCTGTGGTCTAAACCAGAGCCTAGGGGTTGCCAATCAGAAGGTTGGTGGCTCAAATCCCTGCGACGGGGTGAGCTCCCGTTGCTTGGTCCCAGCTCCTGCCCACCTAGCAGTTCGAAAGCACATCAAAGCGCAAGTAGATAAATAGGTACCGCTCCAGCGGGAAGGTAAGCGGCGTTTCTGTGCACTGCTCTGGTTCACCAGAAGCGGCTTAGTCATGCTGGCCACATGACCGGAAGCTGTACGCCAGCTCCCTAGGTCAATAAAGCAAGATAAGTGGCGCAACCCCAGAGTTGTCTGTGACTGGAACTAATGGTCAGGGGTCCCTTTACCTTTTAAAACAATCTTAGTGCTTTGAGCCCCCCCCCCCTGTTCCTTTTCTGGCCCTGTGTATACCAGCTACTGATTGTTTGCACTTTTATTTATCTAGATGCATGACAAAAACTCCACACAGTGGTTTAACATCTCTATAACTCACATTGTTAATGTTTAATTAGGACAAAACACTATTCTCTTGCAAATAGGAAATATATTTCTGTCTGGGCCAGCTCACTGGGTAGGTGTCTTGCTTCGTTCCAGTGGGGTTTAATGACCAGCTGGTGTTTTGGGTCACTTTCACTGCCTGTTGAGGTCCACGCCCCTTTCTTCAGCCATCACTTGGAGCGCTTGCTCTCCAGTATTGCCCTCCAGTCATCAGTCCAAGACTCGAGTCTCCTTCGTGGGGGCTGCAGCTTTAGATGCTTGTTATGACAGCAAGAGAACAAGATGTGCTCCCAGCTCGGATTAGGCTCAACCCCTGAGAAGAATGAGAATGGGAAATTGCAAAAGCGACCATTTCATCTCTGGAGAAACGGTAAAGCGTTTGGATCTGAAAACCGCACTGCACATTATCGTACCTTTAACAGCATCCTTGTCATCAAAGAGCAGATCTGCAGACACAACTGTTTTATCTCTGGTCAGAATTATCCGCTCCACATATTTGGGACCCAAGTGCTTTTGAACCCAGCTGTACTATCAGGTGAAGAAAGATCAGTATCAGAAGAATTTTAATTACAACCTTTTTACAAAAAAAGCAAAGAAGCCAAAACACTCGACTATATCTGACTGGTTATTTAGACAGGAGAGTCAGGGGAGACGTGAAATTATAAGGCTGGTATGAAATGTTTTCTACAAACGACAGACATTTTCTCATTTCGCAAATTGCTTAGGCTGCAATCCTGAATACACATACTCAGGAATGAATGCAGCGGGGTGTACTTCTGAGTAAACATGCAGATGATGTCTTTTTAAATCAGGCTTGTAGAGCAGAAGCCGGTGGCTTCCTAAAGCAGTGTTTTTCAACCTTTTTTGGGCAAAGGCACACTTGTTTCATGAAAAAAATCACGAGGCACACCACCATTAGAAAATGTTAAAAAGATTAACTCTGTGCCTATATTGACTATATATAAAGTAATTCTCTTGAATAGGAATCAAATAAACAATTTTTCCCACGGCACACCAGGCAACATCTCGCGGCACACTAGTGTGCCGCGGAACAGTGGTTGAAAAACACTGTCCTAAAGCATCTGGAGACCCATAGCTTAGGGTGTAGAAATTCTTGTTAACGTAGGTATTCCATTTGTTGTACACTTTGGTCATCCAGCTCAATGGAGAGATTCTCATGGGGTTGTTTTTTTTTCACAGAAAAGGGGGAAACATTTAAATAAATTGGACCAAAGGGCAAGAAAAATGCAAGATGTTTTCTGTTACCTACAAGATTCACAACACAATCTTGTCCACGTTTAATCAGACATAAGCCCCACTGTGTCTTCTTCCTAGTTACATGTGTCTGGAACTGAAACCTCAATCATTAATGTGAATGTGGAGAGGATGGCTGCTCATTATACTTGTCACACATTCCTATTGTTGCCTCTTTTGTTGTCTTGGCCTTTGACTCCATGGTCTGTCTGCTTAAAAACTTAAAAATGTTCTAATAACTTAACTCAAGCACATTACTGCTCTGTTATCCTAACAAGGTTGGTCATTTTGATTGAAGGGTAGGATAAAAACTTTCATGATTATACTGTGAATTCAACAAAACAAAGTCAGCTGGCCATCAATTTAGGAGACCGTTTTCTTCATTAATCTGACAAAGTGGGCTGTAGTTCACAGATACTTAAGCTATGCATGTCTCACCAAGTGTGAATGACACACATATGTAGAATTCATGTTAAATTGCTGATTTAGGGGTTGGAACAGATTAATCCATTTTGCATTACTTTCTATGGGAAAGCGCGCCTTGGTTTAGGAACGCTTTGGTTTAAGAACGGACTTCCGGAACGAATTAAGTTCGTAAACCAAGGTACCACTGTATTATTAAATATATATATATGCTTGTGTTTCGTGGGGGTACATATCGTACTTTTATAACCAGCAAATACATTTGTTCCTTTTCCAGTGCAAGGTGCAATAGACTGTTCAACTGACTTGTGCCTGCAAGTTACCATTCAAAAGCCTCTGAAATACTGCCATAGGTTGGGGATCTACATCAGAGCAGGTAACCCAATGGTGTGGAAGGGACATGAATAGAGCCTCACCTCGACAATGAAGCAGATAAGGCACTAGTATTGGAGATGAGGAACATAGAAGCAAACGAGGAAAAAAGCAAAAATAAGGAATCTGATGGGAGGCTCTGCATAACACAAGGTTGGAGTCAGGGTAAGCAAGCAGAACAGAGAAGAGAGTAGGGGACAGCTAACAATTGCCAACCTTCTCTTGAACGCAGTATTCATATTTCCGGATAGGGCTTGTGCAAATAAATACTTCTGTGCTGAAAAGACATGGGCATTATTAGTCACTATATTGGGGGGGGGGACCCACAGGGGCTAAACGCAAACCATTCTGTGTTCCAAATGGGCCTTACTTGGGCATTTGAATCATCTCCTGCATTGCTTCGATAGCTCCTGGAATGGGATCCAAACCCAGAAAGAAACCTGGTGACTCGTACACACTGGCTACCTTCACCTGAAACCAGATGCATAGAATTACACTTCTAGTCTAAACAGAGCTCACCTAGTTGCCTAATATTCAATCTACTATGAAGAAAATAGGAGAAGGCTCTCTTCACCCCCCCCCCAAGAAGGGCTCAAGAACAGCTTTCATTTTCAAAACTGCATCCCATATACAGGGATAGCACTCAAGGAGTGCTCCCACAGCGATTGCATGCATGCCAGCTGGGATGGGGTGGGTTGGCAAATCAAGCTTCCTGCAGCCAATCAGAAGCCGCGCCTTGGTTTCCGAACGTTTTGGAAGTTGGACTTCCAGAATGGATTCTGTTCGACTTCCAAGGTACCACTGTACAGCTGCCACACTTGAGTTTTAACCACTGCTAAAACTACCATGGTATGTGTTTGTTCAAACATCTCAGGTAGGATTTATCAGTGGTGGTTACAGGTGCTATATAAAAAGGCTGCACCTGAGTAAATGTGTTCTCCTTGTAGATGTAGTTTGTTTTAGTTACTCTGTTGCAGCAAAATCAACAGTCTTGTGACACCATAAAGACTGACACATCTTATGGCATAGTGTTTGTGGACTGAAGTTAACATCAGATGCACGAAGTGTAATTTTACTTTGCAGATACACACACATAACATGCTATGAGGGGCAGTGAGCAGCAAGGTCAGAAGGAAATGAAACACACGAGATAGTAAAACAATTTACTTAATACTTAGTGAATAAGCTATTTGGTCATACTTGAACAAAGGCAGCTCCAGCAAGAAACTCTGGAATCACAATTCATTAAGAAGTTAAATTCTCCTCATTTGGTTCTGAATAGAGCTACAGTTAATTTCCTCAGGATTGCATGGTTGATTATTTTACCACCCATCACTGCTGGTGTGAAGGGTCACTGTACTTATCTTACATTTATTCTTACTCAAATTGTCACTATTTGTAGGCCTACTTCCAGCACTTCCCTGTGAACTCACTGCTCACGAGACACCAGCAGTTGAGTACACATGATGGAAGTAGAATGCAGCCCATGAAAGTTTGGGCAGAGCCACACTATGTTTAAAGCACATTCAACACACATTTGAAGCACACAACTTCCCCAAAGAGCCATGGGAACCATAGTTTCCCACTCACAGAGCTACAATTCCCAGCACCCATATCAAACTGTAAGTTCAAGTGAAGTCACCTGGTTTAAATGAATGGTGTGGGCTGATGCCCCTTGTTCCATAATAAAATGTGTTAATCTTTAAGGTGCGACATTTATATGCATGGAACACATGCTGCTTTCATTCGGTGGAATGAATGGGTAGCCCAGTGAGCCAGATGACCTATTGAATGAACTCTTGAGAGAATTTCAGATAACTTTTTTGGGAAAGCCTCTCACTCTTTCCAAGCCTATTTAGTAGTGGAAAGAGAGTGTGCTGATCCTGTAGAGAAAAAGATATACCGGTAATTGCTAATGCAAGTTGCACTGAGCTCTTTTTTTAAAAAAACCTACAAACTACAAAACGGCATTTCAAAGTTACTCTGAATGCTACCAAAGGATTGCGTCTCCATTTTCCTTTATCTGATCTATTGGGCTATATTTGCTGCTGTAATTGGTGACACCATGATTCTTCACCATCCAGAGAATCTCCACAATTGGGTTTAAAAGCTAGATTGTAGCCTTAATGTTTCAACTTGGAGAAATGAATCATCCCATTGATCTGCATGTATGGTTTCCCCCCCCCCCCAGTGGAATGAAATATGCCTACCACAAAACTTTTAAAAGGCACATGAGACCTGCAGAGGAGAGATGGGGTGTGGTGGAGGAATAGAGGGCAGCTCTGAAACTTTAGCTAGCTTGCAACTTCTAGCGTTGAATATAGTTTGATGTTTGCGTCACTAAATGCTACCGACGGGGCGGACAGGGGAGCGCTCGTTCCTCTTTGCCACAAGGCTGCTTACTCGAGCTTTTAAGGGGTAAAAGTCCACTAGATCCAGCTTTTCCTCCTTGCTGCCAGCCGCACGTTGACTATTTGCCCATGTCATAACTGTTTTAAAGGCAGAAGGGGACAGCAATGCCCCTGCCAGTTTTTCTAAATTTTCCTGCTGCGTTGGATGTCGGGCAAGTCTTAGCACTCGAGCTCTCCAAAAAGGAGCCGGGCCTCTTCTACCTCTTCCCCTTTCCCCCCGTCATCTTCCGAGAGCAGCTCGGGTCATGGGAGCCGTCCAGCGGCGCCCCTGCCCTGCCTGCCTGCCTGCGCCCCCACCCGCCCGCCGGATGCTCACCCCCAGATCCTCCCGCAAGGAGCGGTATTGCTCCAGCGCCAAGAAGCCCCTTCGCTGCGCCAGTTCCACGCGAGGCTCTCCGGGGAAGGCGGCGGAGAAGCCCCGCAGCAGCGCGCCTTCGAAGTCCGCCAGGACCCCGTCCATGTCCACCAGGACGCGCAGCGAGCGAGCCGCGGAGCCGCCGTCCATTCTTCCCCGGCGGGGGCGCACGTGGTTAGCGCACGTGAACCCGGCTACGCCAAAAGAGGCGCTGGGGAGTCAGAGAGGCGGAGCCTGGGGGGAACTTCGACCCCCGGCGACCCACGAGGAGTAATGGATACTAAAAGGGCGAGATCTCACCCGCTCAGGGACGCATGAGCAGAGGGCGCACATGGGAAGCGCGGCGCTTTGTGGGAAGAAGTGGGGGAGAGATTTCACCCCATTCTCCAGCTTGGAAGGGCGAGGAGGAGCTGGCCTTTCCCCTTCGTGCTCAAAACAGAAGTCCCCATTTTGCCTTAACTTTTAGCTGTTATTTGATCAGCATCTAAACGAAGAGATCTGTACTTGAAGCCATGTTTTCAGCTACCCAAGGTGGTCGCTCTAGAGCTAGAATTGTAAGGGACCCCCGGGTCATCTAGTCCAACCCCCTGCACTGCAGGAATCTTTGGCCAAAGTGCGGCTCGAATCCACGACTCTGAAATTAAGAGTCTAGTGCTCTACCAACTGGACACATTTGTTCAAGCAAGGTTTGTGAGTTACAGGCATGGCTTTTGAGTTTTCTTTATATGGTAACTGAGCTTGGCCAATAGCAAATATACAATGAGGGATCGATGTGTTGGGCGGGGCAGGGGAGAGGGAAGAACAGAGATGAGCTTTTATAACGAATTGCTCAGTATGTTACTCAATTCACTCTGTTCTGTTGCAAGAAAGAAATCAAACACTGAATTCTACACCACCACTGTGGCATTATAGTGGTGTAAATTACTACCAGATAAAAAGAGAGCATACACAAATGACTCCTAAACTATATGTTGGAGAGCTCAATCCAGGATAGCTTCTAACATCTTGACCACATTGCAGGATTTCATTTTTACACAAAGTTGCAATGTGTGGTAAAGTTCATCCAACCGAAATCAGAATTGGGACATCCAGGAGAGAATGGTGGAAACCCCTCATTACGATGGAGATAAGCAGATACTGATAAAAGTGCTTTGTTTCTCTCTGCAACAATGTAATTAGATTTTATGGCACATCATCACAGGCCATATTGCACAACAATGACACTTCAATTAGTGCAAAGACTTTCTTCCATCTGTATCAGGTTGTAATAGTTCCCAAGCTCTTAATGGACAGCCAGCAAACAATGGGCTAAGAAAAAGATCAGTATCTGGGAGCTAGAGCACAAAAAAGAGCTATGCGGACAGGCCAGTCCCCCCCCCCCCCGATTCTGGTGCTTCTTGGGGTGGTGCTTCCAGACCAGGGGTAGGCAACCTAAGGCCTGTGGACCGGATGAGGCCCAATCACCTTCTCAATCTGGCCCCGGACGGTCTGGGAATCGGCATGTTTTTACACGAGTAGAATGTGTGCTTTTATTTAAAATGCATCTCTGGGTTATTTGTGGGGCATAGGAATTGGTTCATTTTTTCTTTCAAACTATAGTCTGGCCCACCACATGGTTTGAGGGACAGTGGGCTGGGCCCCGGCTGAAAAAGGTTGCTGACCCGTTTCCAGACTGTAGTGTGAAGGACTTCTGTAACTCATTAATGTCTCTACATCAAACTACTGTGACCAATGATTTGACTCTATAGAACAGAGCACCCTATGAAGACCTTTTGTTTTAATCTAGGTTGTACGCAGCCTTGAGCGTTTCATACTGCAAGTAGCATCCTGGCCCATTCAAAGTGTATCAGGTTTGAGGTAGTAATTGTTGTTTTTTGCACAATATGCATCAACATAGTTTTGCTAAATAAACACTAGGCGGGTTAAATAAACACATTCAAATAAAAATGCTTTTTTAAAAAATAGGTCAAGTACTGGAGCTGAAAACAGGGATATAGACCTGTTTATTTTAGACTTAGAACCTCTTTTCCATTTAAAAACCAACTAGTAGGAAAAATGGATGCAACCAATCATGAATTCTTTATTACAGGATTCCTAGAGTACCCAGGAACAGGCAAGTCGTCAGTATTGGATCTATAGCATATTATCCAGTTACGGACCAGTTTACTCATTTTCAAAACATTCTCTGTATTCAAGATAGGAAGTGCTGTTCAATGTAAGACATGCCCAACTGCTACTCAGCCTCTGAAATGTGTTCCATTTTCATGTTTTAAATATTATGGTCAAACTGTTCCATCAGTAATTACTAGCCATTTTATGTATAGCAGCCTTGAATAAGAGATCTCGTTTAGCATCCCTTAAGGTGCGTAAAAAGCCAAATGAAAGTGATTGGCCAAACGAAAGTGAATACAACGCTGTATTCCCATCTCTTAAAGCAGATATACCGGTACCTCCGTAGTTACCGCAAAGCATGATGGCTACATGACACCTGATTATGCTTCTAGTTTAATGGCACTAATTAGCAGCAACCTAGCATGTTAAGGTTGCTACAGCAATGGCTGCTTGTTTGGGAAGTGTATATGGAAATGTTTTATGAAACCACCCAATTTCTCGTCCACGTTTTTGTGGATTTCAACTTGATATTCAAGTGACGAATAAGCAGCATAGCAGACCCTGAAAATAAAGCTCTGACACTGCTTCAAAATTTCTATATCCTTTATTTAAGCAACAATCCAGCTTTATCAAGATACAACACACATTTAGAAGGATGAAACTCTCACCTCATGGTCAAGCATCAGCATGATCATGCATGGTACGGGAATTGTTTGAACTAGAATGCCTCTTAAAAGAGATCTGTAAGATCCACTCCACCTTGACTTCAGGTGGGTCCCTGGGGCAACAGAACAGCATCTCAAATCACCTGTTATTTGGCACTGGTCCCATCTTGATATGCCTGAACCAAGATTCTTCTTGTTTGAAGGCAGCATGGTAATCGCTAGCACCATGACTCTTACTGTTCAGAAATGCACAACAGGGCTTTAGACATTTACCAGTCACTGAATGATACCTTGGATAACCAACTAGTATGTGTTGCAGGGATGGGTAGGAAAGAGAGAGTACATTTGTCAACTGTCTTCTGATCTGTGCAACCCTGGACTTTCGACCCTTCTTCTAATCTAACTAAGGGGTTTCTACAAATTTCAGGACAGAATGCCATCTAACACACTCAGAACCAACCAGCCTAGGTTATGATACACTATATATATATATACCTTAGAAATCTTTCCATCAGCCATGGGCTGCATAGGAATGCCACTGCTCTACGTCTACCACTAGGAAAAGAAATCACACATTCCACTTCCAGTAGACCCAAGGGAGACAAGACAGAAGTTGAAAAAACCTTCCTTTAAAAAAGATGAAGTACATAAAGTGCTTCTTTAATGACAGTTTGAGAAGAAGTACAGTCAGGCTCAAGTTGTGCAGTTCACAAGCATGGAAGGAAAACAAAGATGACAGACATGAGTTCCAAGTAGTTAGGAGGAGGAGCAAAGAAGAAAAAAGTTTAACCAAGAACTAGGCTGGACTTTCCGCCAGGTGGATTTCTCCTAGACGGTGCAGGTGCTGCAGCTACGGGGCTAGGAACTGGTGCAGCCGGCACGGGCTTCTCTTCACTCGGGCCAGAGGCAGCTTCTATTTCAACCTCTGTGTTTTCTAGAAAAGGAGGAATAGGAAAAAATGGAATGCTTCAATCTCCAACGTATCAAAGTTATTGCTGGACAAACACTGGTTCTGTGGCAAATCTTAAACAACAGAAGTAGAAAAGACTACTGCCCCACAGCTCGCTCTAGCAGATACACTGCTCTGGGCTTGCATCTTTCGTGGGCTTCACTTGTACAGGATTGTCTCTGGGAAAGGTCCTGGGTTGCCTCTGGATACTGCTGAACTACAACTCTCATCATCCCTGATCACTGGCCATGCTGGCTGGGGCTGATGGGAGTAAGCAGGATTCTAGCAACATCTGGCAGGAAACAGGATCCCCATTCCTCAGCTGCATGTATAGCAAAGCACAACTTATTTGAAGTCATACCCGAGCAACTTCCTTTCCAAGATTTATCAAGTACCGAGAGTAAATTACGATTTATTGAGGGGTCAACACCAGCCAGCCCCGATGTCCTGTAGTAGCATTATGAATTTGTTTTATTGCCCCCACTGTTATATTTTGGCATTATTGTTTTTCTTGCATTTTCTTTTTGTCTCCAACAATAAAAAAACACCAATTTTTAAAAATAGGAAAAACAGAAGTCAACACCAGCGAATTTAGCAAGGGAAAAAGCATCAGTCAATCCATGTTATGCATATGCACTTTAGGGGAATATTCATTGCACAATGAGCCTTATATATCACATGTAACCATTTGCTTAATTGAAGCACCTGTTTATGGTAAGCAGATCCAACAACAGCAGAACACACTATGTGCAGAAGAGTAAGGATTAATGTTGTGTTGTGAAATTGAATGCAGGCAGCATGTTGAACAGGATTTAATGTGCCATTTGGCCACAGAACTAAGTACATCATACATCCTAGCCAGATAGTTTAGAAACTCCTTGGTATGCAGCTTTTCCAAAGAAGTTTCAACCAAAGCTTTCAAACAATCTGCTCAGCCTGGTTATTACAATCTAGACACCACACTAATGACTGGCTGCACGGATAGAATTCCTGCATATGCATGTAATTAAAACCATTATTGTTCTGTCTTTACTCAGTAACTCCCACCTGCCAACATACAAATAATTCACTGCCCTAATACCATCACATTTCCAGGAAGAAAAATCAGATAAATTAGATTTTTCAAAATTAATATAGAATAGGTTTCCGAACTATAGCTGCTTGCTATCTTCAAGCTCTTTCTATAATTTTTCTACTGTAAATTCATTCAGCCACCTTTGCTGTTCATTTCCACAATGGCTATTAGTCTCAGACATTACCTACCCAAGGCCCAGATCTGCTAGTTATCAGTGGCCTTACATCTGCCCTTCCTGTAGCATGTTACAATCCCATTCTTGGACTATAAGGTGTAGGTTTTAAATGGGAATGCAACTTTCAGGTTGCCAGGTTGTCTCTATGACCTTGATTCTGAAATCTACTTCAACTGGCAGATTTCTGGATGATTAACCACAGGTTGAACCCCCCACCCAACCAGCTCTATAAGAAACATTTTCACCGAACACTGATTGAGGTTAACAATGTTTGGTGTGCACTAGACAGCTAAGGCTATCTGCTGAAATTCTGAAGATCAGTCATCTTGGAAAGCTGTCCCATGCATATAAAAAGTCAGCTAAGAGAAGGCAAAAGTCTACAAGAATCCTGCAGAGATATCAAGTGAGTAATGACAACTGGCTATCAGACAAGAGGCATGCTATTTCACAGCTGATAGAAGCTACTCATGTGCACAATACATTAAGCATCATGAGTACCTGTTCTGCTTGACAGAAAACTGGACTAATTCCATTCTATCCACTCCATTTCCCCAACAAAATGAATGTGGTGATTCTGGATTGCTTTAGTATAGCAAGGATCCTTCACATGGTAGCTGGGGCATTTTTTTGTGTCATTAGCCGACTAACCACCACCAACAGGAACTCTACAGAATTAGGAGAAGGATCCCAATTTGTTAAGGCAGGTTTTCAAGTTGGAAGTCTCTTGCCTAAGTTGTTGGACAACTTTTAAGTTACCCAAACCCACTAGTCACATCACACACAAACATGCAGCCTTCTCAAAGTACAGTTTATGCTGTAGGTCTCAGAGTTATGGCTCTACAAATGACAGCTCTGGAAGCTTCGCTTCAGAAAACACACACTTGGGAGCAAAATGAACACTCAACCTTAAAGGTGCTATGGAAGCCTCTCTCTAGCTTCACTCTTAATAGTACCTCATGTTTGAAAACAAAAAACCCACCCCTTCCATTTCCATTCTGCTCCTTTCTGTGTAATTTGGCACCGATTTCCTCTTAAACTTAGTTTCAGCATGTCTGTCACCATACACAACACATACACAAACTGGACATATTTACGCCATACTATATTCACAAATCCCTACAGAACTCCAATGAATCATGCCTACTGAAGTATACATGCACATTCTATTAACTTATTGTATGTGGTAGCAGGTGCATCCCAGGTAGACCTGAGAATTAAAATGTTTTGCATTTATTTATGTATGAATTGCAACCAGGTAAAATCTTATGCAAGACCAAGAGGCCACAGAGCTGACAGATAGGTGTCTTTATAATGAAGACCTCTCCTCAAAAGACATCTTGATCCACATTTATCCTTTCAGAATCCTACATACATCAGTGTACATATCCACCCAAGCCAGAAATGAATTTTCTTTTCCCTTATTTAGAGGCAAAGAGGAGAAAGTACTTACCGGGAGCCTCACCTTCCCCGTCCTGCAATAATAATAAAAAAGGCCAATGTTAATTCTACCTCTGCTGACATCAACCAACAAAGATCACTATTTTAGCTGAGCCAATATAAGTAAGCATATTTGTCAACAGCAGAAACCTGATTTCTGAAACAATTAATGAAGTTTGAGTTTTATGGGGGGGAAACCTCAATCCTGGTGGGCATACATTTTCCAATTTGTAAGACAGGTAATTTCCAATCTGAGTTGAGGCATACTAACATATCTGGAAGAAACTGCTGATGTCCAGAAGAAACCAAGTGTCTGTGAGACTTGAATACCCATTCAAGAGAAGAAACTGACCATTGCATGGCTATATGTTTTACTAATTTCCCCTGCTGTCTACTTCCAAGTCAGCCTCTACCAAGGGCTGGTAATTCCGCTGCATCAACAATGACTGGCTCATTCATCCAATCATTTCTCATGTAGAATAACCTACCAGTGAAGGTACTTCCATAACAGGCCACCAAACACACCCAAGGGGGTGGTTTCCTGAGGGTCACTTCCTGACTTCAGCAACATGTGCACTAAAGGAAACTTACAGGCCCATAACTACCACTAGTTGAGAATCAGGATGAAAATATGCTAGGAGCAGTACATTCCTAGTATAGGCTAACCTATGATTACTAATTACCTAGCAATCTGATAATAAACCAAAATTTGGGTAGTTAAGCTGTTAACTTATCTTCAAAAAAGCACTAGCACACATAGGATCCACCTTGCCTAAAATTAGAGGAAACTCTAGACTCATACATGTTGACTGAAGTCACAACTATCAGTTCACGTGTTAGCTAGTGTACAAGGTGCCCATCAATAGGAAGCAAACTCTCCTAATACTCACACCAGGTACTTTATGCTTCTGGCTGATCACTATGAGAACAGGATGCTGCTGGTGTATATGGGCCACTGGCCTGATCCAGCAGTGCTATGAGTTTGTTTTAGTATTATGTTAATCTGCTATACTACTAATGTCTTTGGAGTTCTGCTTCAAATGGCAAGCAGAGGCAGTGTTTTCAGAGCAGCACTGTGCTTGAAATCTAATTATCAAGAACTAGGGATATATTCATGTATACCTTCCTTTGAGGAGGAAGGTAACAGAATAAGAGCAAAGCCAGCCCTCTGAAGGTTGAGCAGCTCTGCCACCATTTTAATATTCTCAATTTACAAAAAGAGCAGCTCTTACCTTTGGATCCACAAAGTCACCAGAGATTGCTTCAGAAGAATTTCTTCTTTGGGACCCAGGAGCTTCGGAATTTTCACTGACATCACTGGGCTTGGCTGCTGTGAATAAATTGTCACTGTAACATGTACATATAGCAGATACCCAAAGTAATAAAATCATGTACAATATTTCTAAGCAACAACCAGAGACAATGAACAGGCGCAAAAATTCTTTGTTACCTGCTTAACACATACCTCATCTAGCACAGTCCCAACACCTCCCTATTCAAAATATTTCTGAATCTTGAACATCTGCTATAAGTTTAAGCTTAGTACAAGTACTTTTGCACATTCAACCAGTTGGCCTAACAATAACCCTCTTGACCTGTTCTGTATCAAAATTTCATGCAGTTTTCTTCATTTATAGAGACACCCTTATAGGCACATGAGAAACAGCTTGCATGCTAGTATTTACTCACTCTCTGCCACTACAGCACGATTAATGTTTTCCTAATGCCTGCCGAGTACATGCAGCTAGTTCTGTAAGTGAAATAGCCACTGGTGTGCTAGTATAGCACAGCTTAGAACAGGGTCATAGGAATTAGCATGTAAACAGACTAGGACTTGCCCCAGTGCCAAGAGATCGTGAACAGGGTAAACTGAAGCAAAAAATTCCTCAACACTACTTCTACATGTTGCAGCTCCTCCTAACCAAGGAAGTAGTTCATGCTTCCACCCATCAGCGACTATTCAAGTACAGACAAGCCTACACTGCAAGTTATCCTCTCTCCAGTTATTCTTTTAATTGTTTCGCAAAGACTATTTTACAGCTCCAAAACAAGGCCAGGACAGTCACAAAACCCGAATCCAGATATTCAACCATGGGCACCCCTTTAAAGAATCAGAAGTAGTTGTTTCACCTGTTGAGCTAGCCCAGGAGGGTGAATTATCTTCTGGAGTCCCAAAGATATTGGATGCCATCTTGTGTCTTCTTGTGTTTTGGTGTTCTTTTGGCAGATCAAATCCCATGTTGAACGTGGATCCACCACCTGGTGGACGAAGAACTCTAGAAAGAGACCCAAGAGCTATGTTTACAGCATTGTCATCTACAGTGTAGCTTACCAGGGCAAAAGGAGAGCATTTAAAGTAGCTATACATAGCCTATAAGACACAGTACGCTTTTAGTCCATTTCAAACTAGCTTGTTACCATTAATACACAAAGTAACATAAATGGCCAGCTCACTAAAGAATGTTCATCTGACTCAGATTACTAAAGCACTTACCGGTATTTGCAATTTAAAGATTGCAAGTGGTTACAGCATGGCATCAAGAGATAAAGAGCTCATAACCCATTTTTGGGGCAACTGCTTAGTCACCATACCTATTGCCCTCTAAAAACACTTTCAGACTATTCAGAATTCTTAACCAGTTGCCCAACTCATACGCAAGCAACAATTTTTAAAGCCAGGTGTGAGCAGAGGTCAGGTTAGCCTAACTATTTTCAGAGTAAACTGAAAGCTGTTGCTGAAATTTTCCAAAAGTGGGGCACTTAGTATCTATGAGAAAGAAGCAAAGAAGGACATGGTCGGACTGGAGGAAAGTTCAGGAATCTGGAAACTAAGACCAGCAATTTCTAATCATCATGCTGTCCTGATAACATGCCTTAGCTATAGTCTGGATCAACAAGCAACTCACTGTGGCATACTTCATACCTGACTTCAGCAGCATTAAACACTGCTAGCCTTGCAGTGTGCAGTGTGCATTAGAGGGTGGAGTATGCATTAGAGAGCATATCATTGTAGGTCCTTTGAACTAGATGTTAGATATAATATAGTGTACTTAGGTGTTAAGATTTGCACATCTTGTCACTGGATACTCTTATAACACAGCTAACAGCTAGGCCATACTGCAAACAATTCACATGCCTGCCAAGAAGAACATGAATTCTACCAGGGTATTTTTTTTTTGGCAGGGTCTTGGATTTTGGAAAGCCAACACACCACCCTGCAAAGCATCATCCACATTGCCAGGGTCAGTGTCTCTTGTATGTTGGAGTTACCTAGTACACACCAATCACACGCCCTTAACTACTTACATCAGGAAAACGAAATCATAGACTCATAAGACCTGTACAGTTAGAAGGGACTCTAGGGTTGTACAGTCCAACCCCCTGCAATGCAGGAATCTCAACTAGATCATACATGACAGGTGGCCATCCAACCTCTGTTCAAAAGTCTCCAAGGAAGGAGAGTCCACAAGAATGCTCTGAGCACACAGCCAAGAGCAAACATATCAGACTAGACAAGAAAGTTGTACCTCCCAACAATTACCAGTTAATTTCATTAAGGCAACTTATTGAATTAAATAACAAGTGACTGTGACAAAGTAAGGTTTTTGACCCATGCATGAGTTGCATTATTATAAATCCAATCCAAGGCAATTTGGAAGTCGTCCACACATTATATCATATGAGTTGTTCCTAAATGAAATGAGGGATAAAGCAAACATTAAAAGTAAGACTCATCTCCCTTTAACAGCCGACAGGTGGGTGGAACCAGACTCTTAGTACAAAGAGAGCACTCAACGCAAGCACTGGAAGGAATCCTACATATATTATTCTTAAAAGAAGTAGTTTCTGCAAGGGAATCCATGTATCCATCACCACATTTCTTGCAATGTTTATTTAATATCTTCACACACAGGAAGCTGTCATAAGCTTACCTAAAGCTCATGTTCCCCAATGGGAGATACTCCACAAAGGGAGAGTACATATGGAACTCATTTTTATGCAGGAATGTTTCATGCTAAAGTGGAAAGGGCTCAGTAGTCAACCAGACAAAGCTAAAGAGGGAATGGAAGGGCTGCTTTGGTGGACTGATGCCTTTACCATCAGCTGGCTTCAGAGTGCACTTACAGATCCTTTATGCCACCCTTCCCTTAGAGGCAAGAGCCTGGAAATTGGACTAGAACCAGTGTGGTGTAGTGGTTAGAGTGTTGAACTCTTAATGCCTGAGTTTGTGCTTACCTCCAGCATAGCATAGAGGTTAGAGTGCTGGACGAGGACACGGGAGACCTGAGTTCAAACCCCCACTCAGCCATGAAGCTCACTGGGTGACCTTGGGCCAGTCATTGCCTCTCAGGCTAACCTACCTCACAGGCTTGTTGGGGGGATTAATTGAGGAGGGGAGCAATATACACCACCAAATAATAATAATAATAATAATAATAATAATAATAATAACTGTGCCCCTGAAGGACCAGGTGCGCAGCCTGGGAGTCATTTTGGACTCACAGCTGTCCATGGAAGCGCAGGTTAATTCTGTATCCAGGGCAGCTGTCTACCAGCTCCACCTCGTACGCAGGCTGAGACCCTACCTGCCCGCGGACTGTCTCACCAAAGTGGTGCATGCTCTGGTTATCTCCCACTTGGACTACTGCAATGCGCTCTATGTGGGGCTACCTTTGAAGGTGACCTGGAAACTGCAATTAATCCAGAATGTGGCAGCTAGACTGGTGACTGGGAGTGGCCGCCGGGACCACATAACACCGGTCCTGAGAGATCTGCATTGGCTCCCAGTACGTTTCCGAGCACAATTCAAAGTGTTGGTGCTGACCTTTAAAGCCCTAAACGGCCTCGGTCCTGTATACCTGAAGGAGCGTCTCCACCCCCATCATTCAGCCCGGACACCGAGATCCAACGCCGAGGGCCTTCTGTCGGTTCCCACTGCGAGAAGCAAAACTACAGGGAACCAAGCAGAGGGCCTTCTCGGTAGTGGTGCCCGCCCTGTGGAACGCCCTCCCATCACAGGTCAAGGAAATAAACAACTACCTGACATTCAGAAAAAACCTGAAGGCAGCCCTTTTTAGGGAAGTTTTTAATGTGTGATATTTTTGTATTTGATTTCTGTTGGAAGCCGCCCAGAGTGGCTGGGGAAATCCAGCCAGATGGGCGGGGTACAAATAATAAATATTATTATTATTATTAATATTTATACCCCGCCCATCTGGCTGGGTTTCCCAGCTCCTTGGAGAAAAGGTGGGATACAAATGAAACAAACATGGTGACTAGAAAGCTACCACAAACACCTCCCCAATTCCCAATTACATCTTTCAGTAGATTAACTGTAGGCCATTTTTATAGACAATCCTGGATAAAATGTAGGGCAACAGTACTAACAACCACCAACCAGACATAGGGGAGGAAAAAACTTTCAGGCATTAACAAACTTACGTTTACCAAATGTGACTTCTGCCTTGTACAATAGTTAATATCCCACAAAGAAAGAAACCAGTGTGTTTGTGAATATGCGCTCAGTCATTTATGGCACAAAGGAAGGGTGTGTGTGGAGAAACAAATATAATAAACCTTTCCAGTCTTGTTGCCCGGAGGCTATTCTTATTCACCAGGTGTCTATACAAGTGCTTAAAAAAAATAATACTGCTTCAGTTGGTTTCTACTGCAGATGTGTGCAATCTGTTCTGCTAGAGCTGAACTTGGGACTCCAAAACCATCATCCCCAGCCAGGAAGGTAAATAATGGCAGCTGTAGTTTGCAACATCTGGAGGACGCAAGTTCTCCACTCCTGGTGTGGAGTGTGTGTGTGTGTGTGTGTGTGTGCGCGCGTGTGTGCAATGAAATTAATAAGCTGGAAATAAATGATATACAAATATGACACACTACAGAATTTCTTCCAGTGAAAGGGAACTTAAGACGTTAAAGAAGTCAAATTAAAAACTTACTATAAAAATACATATTGTGGCACCTTTTGTTAAGCTGGTGAATTAGCTTTTAAAATGTATTGATTATGTTTGTTATACAACATAGACCTTTGTTTCCTCCTCTTATAACAGACATTTTAGGGTACCTGTTTGTCAACTGTGGGGGGTCTTAGGAAGCAAGAAATTGCTTCCTACCAACCAAAACAGGCCCATGTAAATGCTGAGTACTGCAAAAAGGTGCCACTGGCTAAACTGCTCTACTACCAGAGTTCAAGTGTAATCTGTGCAAATCCCAAAAATGGGGTGTAATAAAAAATTTTAAGGCCTTATATATAAAATAATAAATGTTCATAAAAGTACCAAGCAAACACATACATACAGGGCCGTCTTAGGGAGATCGACCGCCGTGGTGCAGTGATCCCTCGGGCACCCCCAGCATACCGCCTCTCCGCTGCCTCCCTCTCGCGCTTGCCACCCCTCGGGAGGGGGGGGGGGTGAGCAGGGGATGAGGGGCGTGGCGCTGGAGCGGCACAGGGCTCTGCACGCCCTTCCAGTGCTCCCGGGATGGGAGGCGAGGGCGCCCGGCCGACAGGGCGGGTTGGGTAGGGGGGCAGCCAGTATGCCGGTGGGCTCGATCCTTCCGGCACCCCCATGTGTCCGGCTGCCCGTGGGGGCGGGGGGGGGAGGCCGCCGGCGGGGCTGCACTACTCCCCCCCACTCGCTGCGCTCGAAGACGGGGCTGTGCCGCCGGCGCGTGAGCGCCCACCCGTGGGGAGGGGGCGCCCAGTATGCCAGTGGGCTCGCGGGGGCGCCCTGGTGCGCTGCGCCACCAGCCCAAATGGGCGAGACGGCCCTGCATACATAAATATATAACCCACATGTCTGAAGCAGCACAGGAAGACAGTCCTGAAACCATTTTGACTCCCAAACTGACCAAATGTTTCTCTGCAAGGAGGGAGGGGGTGAGTAAGGGAACATTCCCATTGTCTCAGGAATTAAGTGATTACCATCTCAAAGAAATAGCCAGACTACCAGAAAGGCAATCAGATAAGGCAGGGGTCAGCAAACTTTTTCAGCAGGGGGCCACTGTCCCTCAGACCTTGTGGGGGGCCAGACTATATTTTGAAGAACAATAAAGAACGAATTCCTATGCCCCACAAATAACCCAGAGATGCATTTTTTTTAAAAAAGGACACATTCTGCACATGTAAAAACATGTTGATTCCCGGACGATAGGGCTGGATCTGTTTGCCTACCCATGAGATAAGGCATTATCAGATAACCTGGCAGACAGGAGATAAACAACGCACTCAGATTTCTGTTGTAGACCGCCTCTTCTGTGATGTATGACTCCAAGGCGGGGAACTTAAATGTCTATATAAGGGCAGGCACACCTTTGTTCTGGGTCCTCCTCCTCTCTCCTGTGTGTGAGGGGAGCACCCTATTGCAACAGCTTTAATAAAGATCAAGCTTACTGGCTGCTTTGCTTCTTAATATTCTCTGGTTGGCCTCTGTTATTTTCTCCTACCGATGGAGAATCTACTCTGGTGATGAGGATCCTCATATCTGGAGCCTACAGTGGCCCTCCAAGCCCTTTTATCTGGCCCGTGGGCATCTTCCAAAAGTACAAGGCCTTGTACTGTGATAATGCCTCTTGCCTGCCACATCTGTTGCTGGCTCCATCTGCAAATGGCATAAGGTCCTGGGAGGTAGCCTAGATGGAAATGCAACATTTGGAATGAAAAAGATCCCCGCCCATGGTCTAAGCCATGACAGAACCTGGTGCAGTTAATTCTTCTCCCAGTGACTCCTGTGGGAGCCAACAAGGCAGAAAACTATTACTTCTCCTGCCAAGCTTTTTATACTACCTTTCCGCACATAAACTAAGGGTACTCTGAGTGCCACAGTAGAGCTTGGTGCCTTTGGATTCCCAACCACATGACTACTTGGCCTCTCTCTCAATTTTGCAATGCAACTGAAATAATTCAGCTCCCAACTTAGTTCCTTTGTTCACCAAAAAGGCATTTTTTCAAAAATCAGTTCTGAAGAACCAGAGTTACTCCTCCACTTCCAATGCCCCCACCTTGTAATCCTAAAAGCAAGCCATGCAGCACTGCAGAGTACTGACCAATACAAAAGATATTCGAAGTTGCAGCACCAGAACATGTTTAAGATCTAATCCATTTAAAGGAACAGTGTGCAATAAGCTCCATACACCTTCATGCCTTTCAAGATCAAGTCTTCATCTACAGGCAGAAGTTGGACCAAAGATAGAGGCTGCCTTTCAAAGGATTACAGAAGTTGCTGACTTGCTCATGGCTTCTAAACCTCGAGTTAACAGGTAGAGATGGTCATAGATGCTAGACAATAGAAGTGTGCTCAAGCCCCACCCAGCGCGAGGAATCACTTACAGGAACCACGCCAGATTAAGATATTCGCTGCCGAGATCTACAAGCCAGACAAAAAGGAAGCCAAGAAACGGTGCCAGGGGTGACGCAAAAGGGTTTTGGGAGCACCTAATCCTGTTGATCGGGGAGCGGTAGCAGCCTCCTTTGTTAGGCTGGGAAGCAGAAGCACACGGATCAATCTGCTGAGCGAGTCTGACACAGCCAAGGCTCGGAGCGCGCCCCCGCCCAGCAGCTGTTTCTTTGGGGAGAAGAAGGGAAAGAGCTGTGGCAAACGAAAGGCTCAGCGGCCCCCGAGCAGATTCCGGGCTGGGTGCGGCTCCCACCCTCGCAAGCCAAAGAATCTTATCCGTGGCGGAAAGCAGGCAGTACTAAACTAAACTAAGCTAGAGCCTCGTGGCTAATCCTCTTTTTTTTGGGGGGGGGGTGTAAGAGGCCTATTCTCAACATGCACAAAAACATCTCCCACCCCGCAAAAAACTATCCTCTTATAAAAGCTCCAGCCCCCCGCACTCCCAAGTAATATGGTGCGTCATTTCTCCGTTTCCCAACAAGCTGCAGTTCCGAAGCCCAGAAGCAGGGGATTCTTCCCGGCCACCGCAGCGTACAAAAGGGATGGGGAAGGCAAGTACGACACAGGTCCGGAAAAGCAAGCGAGGCCTCGAAGGAGAGAAAAGGCGGGCCGCCCACTCCCCACTTTCAGCAGCGGAGAGATGGACGGCACCACGCCTGTCTTCTGGGCATCACTTACAGACATAAAAGGGAAGGCGGCTCCTGCCTGCCTGCTGTGCCCACCCGCCCTAGAGACGCATCCAGGCGGTGTGGGTGTGGACCGCCGGGAGGAAAGTCCCGGAGCGACGGCATGACAATAGGCCACCCCCGGTCTCTCTGCGCCTGAAGGAAAGCGCCCGCACCCGTGTAGAGGTCCCGGGCGGACGACCCCTTCGCCACCCAGCAAAAGGCCCGGGCGGCCGCGAACCGGGATCCCCGTTTGCCAAGCGGAGCTGGCTCCCAGGACCCTCCCAGGCCCATCGGAGGAGCCCCCTCCCCAACACCCCGTTCTCTAACCCGCGTTGGTGGGGGGCTTAACGTGTCCGGCAGCAATCCCGTGTGAACGGAAGAACCGCCGCCGCCGCCGCCAACCCAAGAGACATGGGCTCTGGCCCGCTCCCCACACGGTCCAGGGAAAGGAAGGGGAAGCGAAGGATAGGAAGCGGCGACGTATATATAGATATGAAGCCAAGGCTTCTTCCCCGGAAAACCGACCTGGAACTGCTTCGCCCGCTGGGGTCCATCCCCTTGTAGGTGGTCGTGGTGGTCATGGCGGGGAAGAAGCCGGGTGAGGAGCCGCCCGAGGAAGAGACAAACGGAAGGTGTTATTCCCGCAACCCGATACCGTACTACTGCCGGCGTCAACTGCAGTTGGCGCTGGCAGCTCCTTTTATACCCGTCATGGCTCGTGCCATCGTATTGGACAGTTTAAAACCGTTCTCCCGGTCTCACTTGCCGGCCTCGTGCCACTCCAGAGTTCATCCCGCCTCCGGATGCCGGAGACTGGTCCATCCACAAGCACGCCCCGCTGGACTGGACGAGAGGTACTTTTGCTTAGCGCTTATTGGTTGTTCCAGAGCGCTCTCTCCCTTTGTTTCCGATTTAACGGTGTGGCTGCCACTCAAATCAATTGGGTGCTGATTGGCTGGGCTACACATGAGGCAATAACAACTTCCTTAGCCTTTCTTTACGAGATAGCAGTTTAGGGGATCCCTTCATAGGGAGTGGCATAGCAGGGATGCGTGAAGCGGTGTTTGGAACCCTGAAATAAACCCGGCACGTACTGTACAGGGTTTGGCCCCCATAATGTATGAAAGGAAAGTGCCGCCCTGCCCTTTCAAACTACACAGCAAAACTCCGGCAACTCACTACTTCAGTACAATGCCCCGTAGTTTTGCTGCTTCCAGGATACGACTGAACAGGGTGATGCATGAGCGGGCAAAAAATAAAAATACTTGGAATATAGAAGTATGCAGCACAATGGTATCACATTATTGCTTTGCGTTGTATAACCACGATGTGTAAGAAGGTAGAAAGAAAAAAGCTGACCTCTCTCTTGATGCAGGCAGCATGACTGGGCATGAAATAGGCAGGTTTCCGCATGAAGAAAAAGAATTGGGGGGGGGGGGTTCGGGGCAGGGGGAGATAAAGCATAGTGCTTGACTTTTCACTAAAATGTAAGTTCCAGCAGCTGCTTTGCAAAGCACTTGGTATTTAAACATGCCAGTATTTTTTAATGCTTTGATGTTTTATATGAGGACTCCTCTCCAAATGCACCTTCAGTTTTGCTCTAGGTGTAGGAAAAATAGGGTGGCAATTTACCATGCAATCATAGCGGCCAGCAGACTTTTTATTCTACAAAGCTATTGAAGTATGCATGTACACGCATGTTTGAGAGCATGAAGCAACAGCCAAGTAAAAAAAAATTTAAAGCTAAAAGGGCACTATAGTCCTATCTCAAGGTTTTCTTATGGTACAATGACATAATCCTACTCAGTACAAAGGAAGTGCATAATTTACTTTTCTGGAAATGGGAACACTTACAAGGTGCTGATCTCAAGTGTAATACTTTCAGTACTGACACAATGCTAGCAAAAGGTAATCAGTGTGAAATCACTTTAAGCAGGGCTATCAAGTAATACTAGCTTGTTTCTCACATTTGTAGAGTACTATCTCCTCAGTTCCGCCTTTGAAACAAGCATTTCCAGTCACTTCTCCATATCAAGACACAGATCAGAAAAAACCTATTTCCGTATTTAAAGTCATTCAATTAAAGAGGGGGGAAACACTGTAACGAGATGAGGTCATGGGTGTCTCAGTAAAGGCAAATTAGGGGGGGATGGAACTGAACCACACAGACACACCCGTCAAAACACTTAACTCTCCACACTCCCTGAAAGCTTGTTATTTCATGGAAGTTGTCTTCAGATAATTACCCTCTTTGGCATCCTTTACTCCTGTGAATTACTGCAGTCTCTTACTCTTGGGAGGGTGAAAAGAGCAACACATAAAGTATCTGCACTATCCCATCCTTTCATACCAGAATTTGCCATTGGTCCTACTTGGCACCAGGCACCCATTTTGTATAGAGGCCACCCCTTAATACACCAATTAAGTAGGCAGCTGCTTTCATAAATTACGATACTGAATTTCTGGGGTCTCTCAGGAGTTTTTTATCTGTACGACAGACTAAGACAAGATACTTCCCCTAATTATTTGTATAAACCATGATAGTATTTTTGTTAACTGCGCAATGTAAACATGCATGAAGCAGCACTGGAATGCCACATCCCTTTGACAGCAACTCCACTTGGCTGAGAGGAAGCTATGCCCATGGGAATCAATCTAGAAAATGATAATTATAGGTGTTTGATTCCAGATGATCAAGTAGAAAAATAGGTCATTGTGAATCCAGCACTTTCCTCAAGTAAATGTCCCATTGCTGCTGACACAAATATATTTCTGTCTTTCTGAAACTCATCAGACCATGTACTTAAATCTTTGAAGCAGATGGGTTATTTTTTTAACATACCCCTCTTCACATTTGCAGAACAGTAGATATGCAATTTATCAAATATTTCTTAGCTAGCCCTGTAAATACAATGCATATGCAGAAGCATTGGACAGTGTATATGACATTTCAGAGCTACAATTGTCCCCTACCACCCTGTTTTTAAAAAATATGTCAGGGCACACCTTCCTAATTGGAACTTCTGTATCTTTTAGTGGTACTTGCAATGTTTTTATAATACTTTTATTGTTAATACACTGCCTTGGTAGTTTTCAAAAAGGCAGTACAAAAATAAATAAGCATAACATTTCTGGAATACAGATGCTCTTCCTTAACTCCATTCCAACAAGATAGTAACAATTTCATTTTAGTAATAAATTTCTTGATATTGCCTTGTTTTAAAATACTTATAAGTACATACTATCAGGTAAATCTACACAATTTTGGACGGGGACAAAATCTTAAATTTAAAAATACGTTAAAAAATATACCCCAGTATTCTTAGGACATTCTTAAAATTTGGATTTCATCAGCATGTGTAGAACTCAAATTATGACAATGGATGCTGAAGCCTCTCTCCTGCCTCTCCTTCCATCTTATCTCAAGAAGCCCCATGCCATGGATTTTTAACAGCAGAAGCAGAACCAGTAATATTTACAGTAAAATTACAATCTTAAACCTGGCTGCTCTGAACTAGATACCTCAACTCCTATCACTACTTATGACCATAGGCTGACAGTTTTGCACCAGCTTCTATGGCTCCTATGAAGTCCTACCTGAACCTCCACAAGGCAACAAGAGTAACTTAACTGCCTGGATGCAGCAGGATTCTGACAAAAGTAGGAAGGCAACTGCATATACATTATGGCAATTTCTGCACTCACAACTTCTCAGTGCTAATTAGGCTTTCACAGTCGAAACAAAATAAAAAAATAAAAAAAATCCTTCCAGTAACATCTTAAAGACCAACTACATCAGCTACTGTAAGGAATTTTTTTAATTTTTTATTTTGTTTCGACTATGGCAGACCAACACGGCTACCAACCTGTAACTAGGCTTTCACACTAATGCTAGAACCCCAGTGTTGTATTCACATAAAAGATTACAAGACTGGAACAAACTACAGTATCTATTTTCCCATTCTACAAGGTATACTGTTGTTTTTGATGAGGTAAAGGTAAAGGTACCTCTGACCGTTAGGTCGTCGCAAATGACTCTGGGGTTGCAGCACTCATCTCACTTTATTGGCCGAGGGAGCTGGCGTACAGCTTCCGGGTCATGTGGCCAGCATGACTAAGCCGCTTCTGGCGAACCAGAGCAGCCCACGGAAATGGGGTTTACCTTCCCACTGGAGCGGTACCTATTTATCTACTAGCACTTTGACGTGCTTTCGAACTGCTAGGTGGGCAGGAGCTGGGACAGAACCGCCGACCTTCTGATCAGCAAGCCCTAGGCTCAGTGGTTTAGACCACAGCGCCACCCGCTGTTTTAATCACTAAATATGTAAAATAATCTCATACTATCCTAAACATCTTTTGCTCCCTAGCAGATGAAAAACATGTAAATACTGAGCCCTCTATTAATATAATAGTTTTATCCTTTTTTATAACTTAACAGCAGTTTATTGTAAGGAACAGTATATTATATTTTACAGATTACTTTGTTATGAACTTCTTAAGTAGGCAAAACTAATGTGACATAGGAGATCCACTATCTAGTTATTTTTAATAACTGATCCCAAGCAACTACTCCAAAGATAGGGAAAATTAGATTTCATCCCCTTTCATCTTATGCTATTTTCCCCAATCTAAATCAGCCCTCTCAAGCTATTCATTTATTTATATGCCACCAACTCATATTTCAAGGCAGAGTACAGTAATATATACAACAAAACATAAAACACCATAAAAACAATATAAAAATGATCATGAAAATGACTAGCTAATCAAGAAAGTTTTAACAGCTGCGCAGGTCCTAATGGCATAAAAAGATCTTTATGAAATAATAAGGATGCCTGCTAAATCTCTGCTGAAGTATTTATTCCACAGCATCTTCTGGCAGAGACCAGTTAGTCCTCTCTAATATGTGGGACAACTGTTTTGGCCAAACTGCGGGAGGCAGTGAAGGATAGGCGTGCCTGGCGTGCTCTGGTCCATGGGGTCACGAAGAGTCGGACACGACTGAATGACTGAACAACAACAACAACATGTGGGACAACTAACAGCGCTCTTCTGGATGATCTCACGGATTGATCACCAATCACAGGTTCAGGCAGTCCTTAAGATATCCTGGACTCAAAGTTATTCAGGCCTAGTCTGCATGCTATTGGCCATCTGACACCATCAGCAGCCTAGCCACTGCATTCTGCACTAGCTGGAGCTTCTAGACCAGGCCCAAGTGGAGCCCCACATATAGCCCAATGGAGTAATCCAGTCTCAAGGTTACCACTAGCCGAGACAGCCCGATCCTGATACGGCCAAAACAGTTGTTCCAGACAAAGCAGGTAAAAGCCACTACTAACTACACCTCCAAGCTTTATAACTGCTTCCAGAGGAGTGCAACCCCATCCAGAACTGGAAATTTGTCTCTATCTTTCAGACCCAGAAACTACCTCCCCATAAAGCCTCCGTCTTGCGTTTCTCCCCACAAAGTTAATAGCAGGGTAATGGGTTGCAATTTAGATCAGAAGAATGTGAGGGAAACTTTATGTGAAAAAAGGGTTAAACATTTCACCAGCACTTCAAAGTAGCTGTGTGAGGATGGATAATCACTAAAAAGCCCTGAAGGAACCTAGCCACAGATCAACCACATTACATATAGTTTGACCTTAGTATTTCAGAATAGTCTCCCAATTATACACAAATATAAAGGTGCGTGCCAGCTGGTTTCATTATGTACTTACTTGGGATAGCTCAGTTGGTAGAGCATGAGACTCAGAGTCATGGGTCTGAGCCCAACGTTGGGCAGGTTTCCTGCATTGCAAGGGGTTGGACTAGATGACCCTTGTGGTCCCTTTCCAACTCTATGATACTATGAAACACAAGCAAATCATTTTTATCTGGCTATCTATTTTAGAAACCTTGGCATTTCTTCCCAAGGCTTCCAGTACAAGAGCTATTCTTTTTTAAAAAAGGATAAAAGTCTGTCTCTCGGCTTCTGTCAATTTTACTCTGCTCTAGACAGTAGGGGGTAGCATAATAACTGGGCAAGCAATTTGATGAACCAACAGCAAATAACTAGTGGATTCAGTGTCTGCCACAACAGCTGACTCATCCCAAGCTTAAATGTTATCACAACACAGAAAAATAAGCTTATTTTAAACAAGAAGTTTATTTAAACAACAAGACGCTTTACTTGAAGGGAAAACTATCCAAGATCAATTTTTTGTTTAGAGTAATTTACCCCTACTTAAAGACAGATTGCTCTACATGTAACAGCTACGTACAAAAAAGTTATAAAATCGTCCTTGGTTGTACAACGATAAAAGAAAAACATTGAAATTATCCAATCAAATAAGGTATGCAAGGTTTTTTGTTTTTCAACAATGAGAGCAAAATAACTTACTGGAATATAAAGATAAAAGTTAGAGGAGCATGCCATGGAGGAATGGGGCATTTTCACAGACCAGTTTGTTTTTACCACCCCATCTCCATATGATGTTGATCAAAACATACCATTGGCCATTTAGTTAAAAAAAAATATGCATGTCTGTGCACATACACCAGTTACGTTATGTACAATAGAAGGAATAGGAAAAGAAATCAAAGAGAGAAAGCTATACTGCAGTAGTCAAGATGTGGCTGAACCAAGTCTCGTTTTTCTAATTGTGAATGTGTTGTCTGTGGGAAAGGGAGTTTGGTTCTCTTTTAGTAGACTCCTCCTGTCTGCTGCTGGAACACATCAATTGTATCTTCGTCCTCCATTTCCAACTGCATTGAAAATATTTAAAATTCAATTCAAAATACAACAAATGACACAATCAAAACATTTTTATTTGCATTTCTCATGCTCTAAAGAGAACTACAAGCAAATACAAGAGCCAAAAGATTGCACTGTGGTTGTAACACTAAGTCCACTAACATACCTAAACTAGAAAACAAGGTTGCATTACAGAATGAGTGAACTGAATTCTGTTGGTCCTGCCAGACTCGATGGATTGGATCAACAGAAGTACAAATGGCACAGAGCTTGTGCAATGGGGCTTTTCTGGTTTATCTTCCCCAGTGGAGTCCCAGGTGTCTCTCAAAAGCCACTCCATGGGGAGCAAAGGCCCCTTCAAAATGGCATAGTATGGGCATGCGGGGGGAGGGGGAGAGAGCTACTGCAGGATGGAAAGACTGACAGAATTCAGGAAAGGCTATCTTGTCTGCATGCAAGTGTCTTCTTTCCACTTGTGCAAGACACCTTTGAATCAAAGCCAACACAGATTAATAATCCAGAGTTAATTATAGTAAACTTAAGTGCATTTTCTGTAATTAAGACAGAAGAATTGTACAATAGTGGTGCCCCGCTAGACGAATGCCTTGCTAGACGAAAAAGTCTATGAGGCTGCCTCGCAAGACGAAAATTTTTCGTCTTTTTTTGTTCGTCTAGCGAAAGCGCAGCTTGCATTGCTGCTTCGCTAGACGAAAAAACTGCTAGACGAAGAAATTCGTAGAACGAATTATTTTCGTCTAGCGGGGCACCACTGTATTCAGTTGTCAGGATGGTGAATCCATAGCAATAATAATGTATTACCGTACAGGGATCAGATTAAAACTTCCTACACCCGCAATGAAGGCTAAAGTATTAGGATGGCACAGGGAGAATTGGGTAAAATTCAAATTGTACTTTTAGAATAAAGTCTTTAAAAAATATTGTTGCATTTGGCAATTAACTGAATAAGTGTTCTTACATACAGCAGTGTTAGTTGCAAATCAGCATGACCTACCTATTAACATGGATAAGATCTAGTATTAAACTATTTCTTAGCTGATATTTGTATTCTTATTTTCTGTTTTCACTCTAGCAGAAACTTTAGCAGCTTTTTTCTTACCTGTGCAGGTGTATCTGTTTCGTTGATTGGCTGCCCATCAAACCGGAATCTGATTTGCCTCATTGACAAACCCTACATAAATACAAATTTAAAAAAGGAAGAGTCTAAATTACTTATCAGCTGAGCCAAACAGCTACCACAAGCCATCATACTTATTTTGCCATCTTTGCATTTACAAAAAGTATATCAAAATGCACATTATCGAGCAGTAAATTAAGTGTTGCTTGTGTAGTAAAGATGTTCAGCAATGCCCCTACTGGTAGCATTTAGGAGATGCTAGATAAATTTTCAAGTCCAAAAGCATTTGATTTGAGATCACAATTGGGAGTAAACTTGAGTGAGACTTTAGGGTGGCAAGTCTCAGGACTGACATTTCAGAAGGGTAGCAGGATTCACTTAATGTACCCCATTAGTGGAAGCCCTGTGCAAGGACTTCCTCTTGTACAAGTCTCTCCCTCCCCACCCCTCAAAATTGGCTGGCGGTGGTAGAACCCCACAAACAGCATGGAGGGGGGGAGAAGCGACAGTCCAATCTGGCAAGCTGCAATGCTTCTGCTGTAATAATATTTGTAATAATGCTACACTGAACTTCACCCACAGCCAAAGCAGAGAAACGGGAATATCTTTCTAGGTTTGTTGCACTGCATTGCAAACATCTAACAAAACCGCCGTTTCTGCACTTATGAGTTCTGCAAGACACAACAAAAGCATCTCAGAGTAAGAGATGTCAAGGCTGTATATTAAGTTTAAAGTTCTCTTTTGTCCACTTAAGTGCAGTTCTTCTCTCATTCTTTTGGTTATACCATCATTTTGGCCACTAGGAAGCTTCAATTACCAAAACAGAAGCCAATGTTTGCTCCCAAAATGTTACATCGGCTAGACATCTTGAAAAGTTATAGAACTGATCTTATTAGGCTGTGCATACTAAATATGCATAATTATTATTTGGGTATGTTTTTGAAACAATGTGAAGATGAGATAGAACCTTAGGTATGAGCATTGCTACCTTGAATGTGTGCATTGGTCCTTACTTCCAGCTAGTCCAGAAGTAAAATAAACTATCATGACTAAGCCCATATACTGTAAATCCAAGCTGCTCTGCCCTCTTTAACCCATTGCTTTGCTGCATACTTTTAGGGCTGCCACGAAACTACATGAACTGACACATTCTACCACAAGTAGAAATTTGTCACTTGTAACATACTGTAAAAGGTAAAGGTAAAGGGACCTCTGACCATTATGTCCAGTCGTGTCGGACTCTGGGGTTGCGGCGCTGATCTCGCGTTACTGGCCAAGGGGAGCCGGTGTACAGCTTCCGGGTCATGTGGCCAGCATGACAAAGCCGCTTCTGGTGAACCAGAGCAGCACACGGTTCTACTTGCACTTTTGACATGCTTTCGAACTTCTAGGTGGGCAAGAGCTGGGACCAAGCAATGGGAGCTCACCCCATCGTGGGGATTCGAACTGCTAACCTTCTGAACAGCAAGCCCTAGGCTCTGTGGTTTAACCCACAGCGCCACCCGTAGCCCAATTGTTACTTTCAGCACCAAAGGCCAAAGCTACATTTCTCACATGCTCGTAATCAGGTGTGCCCACCTTTCAATATGGCAGCAGTGAGGCCCACAAGGCTTCCACATTTGGACTGTGTAGCCATTGTGATCAAGCAATGTTTACTTGCACTTGAAATCATATATGACATCAGGCATGGTGCAGGTAAAGGTGTGGATGGGCAAAAAGGGGTTTTACCCAGACTCATGCACAGCACGTTGCAAAGGTCAATAATCAGCTTGTGGTCAGGGCTAGCAAGACATCATGCCTTTGCTCTTAAAAGTGCATGGGCAAAAACAGGTCACATGACAACACTGTAACATCAGGTGATCAACAGATGGTCTGCCCTGTCAAACCTAGCCCACGGAGTCAACAAGCATCCTGCTTGTTGACCAGATATAGTCTCTGACTCCTGCAACACAAGGAATCTTGCGTCTGACATACACTACGGGTCGGGAACAGTCTTCAGCTCTGGAATTCATCCTTGTTGTGCAGTGCTTCCATAACATTGGGAAGGCCCAGCAAAGCACAAAGCTTGGATATAGGGACAGAAAAGAGATTGTCACAGTGTGCATCGGAGGTGTTGGGGCTAGTTATGCTTGCCATAGCAAGAACTTGTGGACCTCTGCAGCGTACCATGCATAATTACCACATTTTTCCTTGTATAAGTCTGGTTTCCCCCCCCTAAAATGTCAAAAATTAGGGGGCATCTTATACTCTGGGCCATCTTCCCCCATTTTCTTAAATCCGAGTCCCCCAAAATAGGGGGCGTCTTATACATGGGGGGCGTCTTATAGATGGAAAAATACGGTGTATAGCTGCTTGATCCAATGCATCAATGATCGTGCCGTACCATTTTCCTAAGTTTTTTTCCTTTGGCCTCATGAAATGCTACGTCTTAGTCTCATCATTTCTTTGCATATTTTGTATTATACCTTCAGTGTTTAGTGATGCTTGCATATTGAATATCTTTAGTAAACATTATGTTGGAAGACTGCCATGTTCTTGCTCCTCAACAATTACATTAAAGTCTACTAAAACGTGGTTGAATGCTCCACTGAAGTATTCCCAGAATGACCAACAGTTTCTTTCATCCAGAAATTATCCCTCATCCTCAGCTTAAGTTAAGACACAAACTTCTGCAAAAGACAGAGCTAGCTTAGGAAGTAGAAGGCTCTTCATCCACTCTATGGTAAAGCCATAACACAATTTATGAGAACTGTCAGAAGTGCTATGCCCTAACCATGTTAATAACAAGTGGTAGAGCAAGCTAACTTCAGAGACCAACTTCACCCTGACATGTACAGAATCTCAAGATTCAAATGCTTTGTGTTAATATTCTTACATTGCCTTATTACTATGGAAATTTTCCCCATTTTATTTATTAGGTTGCAGTAGTCTTAAGCCTTCTAAAGCTGCAATATGGAAGTATGCACCTTTTGAAGCAGATTTATTTCCAAGCCAGAAGAGTGGGAAAACAGACCATAAAATGAAAATATTGCTTAACTTCCCCCAAACTAAACCAAACTCAACTGCAAAAACAGGTGTCCTAACTTAATACCACCTCAACCTGCTATAATAAAATTATTCCAAACAATACAAAAGCAAATACCATAAAAGTTAATGCACCAAAATGCCTAGACTTGCTTTCTTCTGTTTTGTTTTCTGTTTTTGCTTCGTTCACCAAGCTGGAAAACTCAAAAAGGAATGTAGCACTTATCTTCTAAATAGGTGGGAGCTATGGAGAAAGCTGAACTGAGAATGAACCTTTTCCTTGAGAGTACTGAAGATCATGAAAGGATGCACTTTCATTGCATGTACAATTGTACATGTTTATTACAGGGTTAATAGGCATGACGGTGCCTCAAAATGTTTCTTTGAGTATTCATACAGTCTTCTCACCTGTCGTTCACAATAGGCTTTCATTAGTTTGCTAAGTGGTGTATGCCTTTTAATCTTAAACTGCACCACAGATCCATCTTGCCCTGCAACCTTCAGATTAATGTGGTCATTATTTTCAGTCTTCACACCTTCCTGTAAGGGGGAAAAAGCATAATGATTTTAAAGTTATTACATCTAGTAATGAATCCTCAAGTTCAATATGCTTTATCACAACCAGAGTTCTCAAAGACTAGCCTCTACAGCTCTGTTTCAGAAATATCATTCATTAGTAAGTGGTTTTAGTGGGCTGTTGCCAACTAACAAATGGTTCATAGTAGACAGGTCAATTAGATCACTGCAACTATTTCTATGCTTTGTGTTTTGAACTAAACATAGATTTCACTTGATTTATCTACTATACAAGATTCACAACAATACATGACAATACTAAAATTAACAAACCTCATTAAGTTTGCAATTCTACACAAACTTACCTGGAAGTAAGCACAAGTGAGCTCAATGCGGCTTACCTACTCAGACATTTCATTTTAAATCACCCAGTAAAACTGACCCAGCACCATATAATGATGAATTTAAGAGCCAAAGTGCTCTTGACTTACTATATGGGGAAAGTTTTAAAGGTTAAGGCAGCAGCATGCAGCTGTAAAGAGCACAATAGTTAATTTTATCCTTCTTAGGAAAGCTACAGCTATTCTTGGAGCTTTGGCTACAGACCTGATAATTACCAACACCTCTCTTGCTTTATTTAAACTAAAGGCAAGCATTAAGTTATTGTTCTAGTGTATTTATGTACACAACTCTGTAGCACAGCCTCATAATGCATGCAATTATTCTTGTTTTATTCTGTTCCTTTAGCATAACGAGAACAGAACTGCTGTACTTCTCTTTTTCTTTCTTAAAATAACTCCACCACTGCAGCAACAACAAAAAAAGACATTTTCTTAGCTAAGTTTTGGATCTGGGTTTAGGGTTCAAATCTCCTCTGCCATAAAGTTCACTGGATGTTACTGAGCTAGTTACTGTCTCTCAGCCTTAACCTACTTCACAGGGTTGTTATGGGGTTCAAATTGGGAGGGGGGACCATGCAACCCACCTTAAATTACTAGGCAGAAACACTGCATATAAATATAATAAAGAAATAAGAGTAAAAGAAAAATAATGTATCTTAAAATGTGCTTATCTTTTCTCACTCAACAGTGTTAAAAAACAACCACCACCACCACCACCATGAAGACACCTTGGAGCTTTTTAGCTTTTACCTTAAGAAACTTAAGTAACGGAAAGTTACTTTGCAAGCATGCCTACCATTTTTTAAAAGTATGTAGCACCTACCAGTCTGGGGGTGGGTAAGGTCCCTCCACACTATACTGTAAGCTATGCAGGTGTGCCACTTAAAAGGGCATCGTTTGACCTTAAGAACATTCCCTATTTCTGATCGCTACGAGCTCAGAGCCTCATGGAACAACTCGTACCTTTGAAGAACCCATGACTATGACCATCCCTAAGTTCACAGTACGCCCGACTCCACACAACAGACGTTCCCTATGGCCTACCTCTGATGCACCTAAGACACACGCACAAAAATACAAAACCACAGGCGCCACAACGGCCTTCACGCTGCAAGGCTTTGCAAAGAGCTCCTGGAAGGCGCAGCAGCGAAGCCCCACACCTCCGATCTCGCCCTTGCACACTCCCGCACACAAAGCAAGCTCCATCCAAAAGACACACACACGCACACACACAGAACACCACCACCTTCGCCCCCTTTTGTAAAACACACACACACACACACACCGTTCCTCTGCTCAACCGCCTTGAACGGCGGGCGGGATCCCGCGGAGTCCGCGAGAGGAAAGGGGTTTTCGCGCAGCCAACCTTTTGGCGCCTCCGAAGTCACTTTTAAAACGAGGCGTACGTAGGAAAAGGAGGGAGGGAAGGAAGGAAGGAGGGAGGGAGGAAAAGGAAAAGCCAGGCCACCCAGAGGCCAGTTACCTCCGCGGGAAGCGGGGAGAGAAAAGAGGGGTTACCTGCCGCCCAGGGGCCACTCAGGGAGCACAGCAAGCGTGCAGGGCGGCCGGGAAGGAAGCGACACAAAGAGGGGCCTTCCCATCGCCATCGCCACCCACCTCCCCGGTCAATAAACATGCGGACGGCGCCCGGCACACGAGGGACTAGCGCCTCTTTCTTGCAAAGGGAGGGGGCCACAACAACAACAGAAACCCGAGAGAGAAGGGGCTGCCCCGCAGCCCTCCGCAGGAGCAAGGGAGGCTCGCCGCTGTAAGGAAAGGCGATCTCCTCGAGGGGGCACCCCCTTCCCTTCCTTCCCCCTCCCCCTGGAAAGAAATCCGATTAAGGCGGAGAGGGGGAGGGGGTGGAAAATGGCGCGCAAGAACCGGCGCGGCGGAGCCGACGCTGCGCCGCCTCCGTCCCCACCGCCCGTGCCGGCTCCGTTGCCTCCGCTCCCCACCGCCTTCGCTCACCTTGGGCTTCTCGTCAGCCATGGCGAGTTCAGCGGGGGCCGGTCCGCTGCGAGCACCTCACGCGAGTAAGTGGGGGTACGGAAGGATGAAAAAAGGCGACCGCGACGGCCAAGACAGAAAGACTGGGGGAGGGGGCGAGTGAGCGCGCACGCACTGCCGCGGGGCCGCGCCTGAGCCTGCGAGAGCGCGCACGCAGGCCTCTCCCCTCCCCCTCCAGTCCGCTCGCCATTGGGCCTCGGCGGAGCGAGAGCGCGCAGCGCCGTTACATAACTCGGAAGAGAACGGCGGAGGGAGGAGGCAATGGCGTGCGTGCGCGCACCCAGGGGGCGTCGTCCGCGCCCCTGCCCAACGTGCGCGCGCCCCGCTGGGCGCAGCGAGCAGTGCTCTTGCTCGTGAAGAGGGTATTGTCTTTTCAAAATGGCCGCCGGGCCTGTGAGACTGCAGAGATCTCCAGCTAGCCAATTTGCACTTTCCATCAAATTAGCATGGCTATGATTTACATGGGCCTGCTAAACAGCAAATCCCTCTGCCTTTTCAATTGTTCCTTTTCATTTGATTAATGGGCTAGCCACGTTAATCCTTATTAGATTTCTGTGGACAACCATTCTATCTGTTGCACCAGATATCACCCAAAGTAGGTCCCTGCTTTCCCAGATGTTAGCTGAAGTTTTCTTGGAATGATAATTTCTCTTTGTATCCCACTAAATAAATTGTAATGCATGCATACATTAAATTGCTATTACACTGAAGTGTAGCTTACCTATCTACTAATGAAAAACTACAAAATATCAGATTTCCTCATTATCTTACATGGAAACTGATAATTTCTTTTCACTTTCCAAATTAACACACCTTGATCTCAGAAGTCCAGAAAGGAAAGCACACTGGTTCTGGAATAAGCCCATCACTGATGTTTTAAGAAAGGATATTTACATAATCCTCCAATATGAACAGGAAAATCGTGTTGCTATTATCCTAAACTTGCTTTAATCCCCTGAATATCCTAGTGGAACAGTGGTTTCCACTGTGTTCATTTATCAGGGGTCCCTTGATGAGAAGGGCAGATAAGCTTCCCTTTAAAAACTTCACTACTGTTTATCTTCCCTGCATAGTGCAGTCACTGGGAAGTATTGAGTGTATTCTTGGTTCACCTGGGGCCCAGCAGACTTGCCAGTTTTCCACACTGTTTGTGTAAATAGAAATTAGAAGACAATTGATGTGTGTGATAGAGAATACAGTAGGCATAAATGCACAAAAGCAACTGGTCAATATTGTATTTTTGGGCAGAGCAATGCTATAACTCTGACCCTAAACCTCTGCTGCCTTGTGGGATATCTTCGGGAGAAGAAAAGGCTAAGGAGTAAACCAAACACAAATCAGGAGTGGAGTCCCTAGAATGGTTGAAAAATGCCTTGTATGCCTTCTGGCGACTCCTGCAACCAGGCTGGTGCCAGACGTATTGCTCTGCTTTCCTTTGGACCACAGAAGTGAGGCTAAGAGGAGGGTGATGTCATCAGGGCAGTCTACAATCTCTATACACACTGCCCAAGCTTGCACCCAGAGGACGTCACTTCAGTGCTGCTAATGCAGCAGTTTGACTTCACCCTTGGAGGCACACTTCATTTTCTCTCAGGACAGACGGATGTCAACAAGAACAATTCTTGCTCAGCACGTAAGATGAAAAGCACAAGTCCCCCAATCACAGAATGGACAACTAATGATGTCCATACTTGCAGCCTCCATGGTAGCACTGAAGACTTCCACCAATCATGGGCCAGCCCTATGACAGTGCCTCCGTGGAAGAAGCCAATCCTTTCACAGCAACTAAGTGACATTTCCATGACATATCCCCATTTCACTCTGCATACAACACACCTGGCACAACGACACCATAGTAGCAGCAATTGCATAAATTACTATGCACAAATAGGAATAAATCAATAACTGGGAGTTCCAATAGATCTTCACACACCGGTTTGAATCTTAATTCCACACAGGTTTCCATGGCACAATAGTTCAAGACTAACAGGGTGGGGGATAGAAGCCTTTTCGTAGGCATGGAAAGGAACTAGGAAAGCCCCGATCAAACACAAGAGCAACTTCATTAGCTCACTGAGAAGGGCATGGGGTTGGGAAATGAAACACGAGTTCAAATCCCACTAAGTGAAAAGGTCCTCCTCACCTTCTGCATGCCAGGCTGGCAACAGTCGTATCACAGAAAACAAGAGAACTGAGAGTCAAAACTTGTGCATATTCTTCAGAGCAGGTCTGAACCTACTCAGCTACAACAGGAGACAACCAACATGGCCAATTTATCACCTCACAGCTGTCAGCATGGAGAGATAGCTCAGGTTTCACATGTAAAGGTAAAGGTACCCCTGACCGTTAGGTCAGTCACGGACGACTCAGATTGCGCACTCATCTCGCTCTATAGGCCGAGGGAGCCGGTGTTTGTCCACAGACAGCTTCCGGGTCATGTGGCCAGCATGACTAAGCCGCTTCTGGCAAACCAGAGCAGCGCGCGGAAACACCATTTACCTTCCCACCGGAGCGGTACCTATTTATCTACTTGCACTTGATGTGCTTTTGAACTGCTAGGTGGGCATGAGCTGGGACCGAACAATGGGAACTCACCCTGACGCGGGGACTTGAACTGCCGACCTTCCAATCAGCAAGCCCTAGGACACCCCAGATTCAAACCCAGCATTCGAATCCACTGATCTGCGACCCCAAAAATGGGGTGCCTTAGCCATGCAGCTATTTTGGCCCATCTCCGTTAATGGCAACCTATAGGCCTACTGTTCTGTGTGTCTGGCTAATTAACATTTCAGTAGGCCTCGTTGTTCTACCAGCTATCCCATACATACAGCATAGTAACATCAGCCATCCCACTTGTGCCCTCTGAGAGGCCAGCCGGCTTACAATGCAGAATATGAGTGAGCAGAGTGTCGGGGTGACTCACCAGAGCCTTTGCAGCAACAAGGTTCCAACAACCCCCAACTGAAGTGAGGTTAAAATAAGGAGAGGGGAGGGTATCCTAGCAACAAAGAAACGGCACAACACCTTAATTAAAGCTTGTATTGAATGGTATCTGGGATGGAGTGGGTTCTGAAAGTCAGAAGGGCACATGGAGGCAGGAAGCTGCCAACTAGTCATCACAGCAAAGATCCTCTGCCTTTGACAGCTGAATAAAATACAGCAAAGTAGCAAGCGTCCCTCATGGCTCTGTTTCCTCACACAACTGTGGCACGGAGCTGGCAAAGGTACAGGAGCCTGCCTTTAACAAGTAGGTTTGGCAACGCAACCCTTCAGAAGTACAGCTGGAAGTGCTCTGACGACTGCTTACTACGGTAGTCACACTGAGCTGCTGTGGAGAGTGAAGGCGGAGAATGAAGAACAAGCAACGGCCATCAGGTTGGTGCACAGAGTCCCTAGGCCTCGATGCATAGTAAGTGTTTGTGAGGAAGTTTATAGAGGGAGAGGCACTACTTCAGTGCTGCTCCACTTGTATCAACCTTTCCCCCACTGTGGGGCAGTGGGGAATACAGTAGTTGAGTAAACACTTACCTCTTCCCTGTAGGGAGTTACAAACTTGATAAAAGCCTTGCTGGTTCAGAACAAAATTCCATCTAGTCCAGCATTTTTCACAATGGTTAACCAGACCACAAGCAAGACCCCTCTATTGTAGTTGTTCTCCAGCAAATATTCAGAATAATAATGCCTCTGATCATGGTTTAATATAGCCATCATGACCAGTAGCATCTGGCAGCCTTGTCCTCTTTTAATGCCATCTACATGGTTGCTCATTGGCACATCTTGTGACACCAAATTCATTAGTTTAATGAAGCAGTGCATGAATAAGTATTTATTTTTGTCTCTCCTCTATATCCCACCTTTCACCTTCACTGAATGGCTCTGGGTTCTAAATGTTTAAAGAGGAAGAAAAACCTTTGTCCCCTTCTCCACATGTCTCTCCCATGTCCCCATCCTTTTATTTTTTTAAAAACCCAATGTCAGGCCTAGCAACAGCGGTCGCCATTGGCAGGTACTTACCAATGGTCCATGCCTACTGGAAGGCACATCAACTGATTAGCCGTATTGTTTAGCCTGAGAGACAGTAGCCTAGCAACAGGGGTAGATGGAGAGGCAGGTCCTCCAGCAAATGGAACCACTGGTGCTCACCAGTTAAAATCCTCCACCCAGGGAGACAGGGTTTATCTTCAACCACCTGTTTCCATGGTCCCTTTAACTGCTACCTCCTTGGATTCCCAACTTGGTGGTCAGCCGTACTGCCATATCTTCACCCATTTTAGTTGAAGGAATGTCGGGGTTTGGTTGCTGGAGCTCCTCGTGCACGGCCTTAGACTGGTTATGCACGAGGTACCAGTTGCGGGGAAAGCGGCCAGCGTTCCGCGTGCTTTTGAGCACGGTCGCCGGCCAAGCCTCACAGTCTGAAGGATGATGAGTAAGCCAATTGAAGACTCTGGTGGAGTGTGAGTTCCTAATTGCCTTCTTTAATGAACAGTTGCCTCGTGAAAATAAATATATACCCTGACTCTGAATATGCGGACCAAATTAAAGAAATTAAAATTTTTACTTTACTCCCCCCTTTAACCCCAAAGGAAGACAGACACCGGTTGTATCTTTAGTGGCTTCGGCAGAACCCGCATAGGCTCGTCCCCTAAGCTAAGTTCCCCTAAGCTTAAAGACCCTGCGCGCCCGATCTTCCGCGAGGCTAACTAAATAAACTAAAACCGAAATATCTTCCGCGGGCCTAACCCTAGGCTAACCTAAAAGAAAACCTAACTAAAACTAAAACCGAATGATCTTCCGCGATCTAACTCTAACTAAAGAAAAACCCATCCAACCCGTCCAGCCCGCTCCTAGCCCCTTAAACTAAACTTGACTTCAACTAAAACCCAACTAAAAGAACATGAACGAACTCCTCTCAAAGAACGTGCTGTCTCGTGCCTAGGCGGGGTGCCTCTGCCTTTTATTAGGGAACAAACGTGACATCATCATTAGTACTTTAACCAATAAAATCACTGTTGCTGCCCTCCAAAAAGGCGGGAAGCAAGTTTAACGCTCATTAACAACTTTGAACATGACCGGATCTACAAAATAAAGGCGGATTAATCTTGTAAGTGAATCACACTATTCATTCATGCTTTCACTTTCGCTTTTACGCGCAATTATACCAAAAGTAGACCTCGAAAAACTTATAAAATAACCAAATAAATGTGAATCCATGGCGGATCCGTGAAACGTATTCCGACATATCATCTTTCTTTTTTTGTTTTAAATTAAATTATTTTTGATTTAGTTATATAAAAAAGGAAGGTTAGAGATATCATAAGCATTTATCTGACATAAACATTACCATTTGCTTCGATATAAACCTTGACATGAAAAGGCAAAGCGTCAACAGTGCTGACAGTGTCCACATCAAGACTGTGATATAAACACTAGCAACACCATCAACATCCATCCCCTTCATAGGAGGAAATACTTGTACAATAATGTAGCAATAAAGTCATGAAAATAACAAACCACTAGCCAAACATAAAAAGTGATCGATCCGATACACTGTAAACCTTTTAGGCATATATAAATACTTCAATACGTAATGTAACACAACAAATCACCTCATAAGCATATATACTTTCGCGTGCAGCGTAAAACAACAAATTACTCCCCAAACACAAGAGAGGACCTGATACAGGTCCAAAATTAAAAATAACGGATAACGACTGCCCAAACATAAGAGAGGTCCCGATCCGGGACCCAAAATTAAAGTATAACTAGAGCTGGGGCTACATGGCCTACCCAGACCCCTCCCCCATTTTTTTTAAATTTTTTATTTGGAAACTAAGGAAAATGGATAAGGAAACATAAAAGGTGTGTGGCACTGAGGCTACAGAATCGAGGGAACTTTCAGGAAGGCAGATTCTGGACTTACCACAGCGACCACAGGTAACGGGGAACTAGGGTCCGATTCCAGAGAGGGGATTTAAGGCACCTAAGTACAAGTGGTTTGCGCCACTAGAGGGGATTTAAGCTACCTATATAAAGGTGTCCCAGCCAGGATGAGGATTTAAACCATCTACGCAAGGGTTTCCAGCGAAACGAAATTGGAATTAAACCAGCTACATAAGGGTCTCCCATTAACAGCAGGAAACAAGGTGAAGGGAAAAGCTGGGAACCTGGTTTACTGCCAAAAGGTAGCATATAGAGGGGGAATCTTTAAAGTAAATAGGGGTACCAAAAGGGTAGGACGCCACCAGACTTGACACATATATCTTGAACAAATCCGAGAATGACCAATTCTTTGACCAAAGGAAATATTTCAAATAAGGCATATAAGTGTTACCACATTTTAAACTACAACTTTTGTAAGCACAACGTGGAGATTTAGGATTATTGAAATAAAACATATATGCATGAATATGTCTATGACTAGAACTGCACAAAGATGATATTTTTAACCTTTCATAAACATTTCCATATCATCAAAGTTGTGACGCTCTAAATGGAAACCATTTCAGAAAAATTATCATATATATAAACACCCATATCATTAATTACCAAGCTATATGGAAAACACATGTAATATGCGAGGCGGATATTTCAAGAAGCATACAAAGGCAAATATGCAATTTTTACAAGTACAATATAAAGTACAAGACAGGTTTAGAACTGCAAAATGGTGTTGGAGAGGAGGATGAAGACGATGAATGAGTTGCCGGTCGTCTTCTTCTCCGACTACACATGACCATGTAGAAGAAATAGTCCTGGAACTCAGGAAAAGTTCATGGAGCTCAGGAAAGTACTGAAACATCGAATTCTGAAGAAACAACGATACCTGTAGAAGAAAGGAGGTTAAGCAAGCAAATCAAGGTGATCTGCTAGTGAATGCAGGTATGAGAGTAACTGGAACAAATCCAGGCAGCCAGGAACCAGAGGCCGCCCAGAGGCAAACAAAATGCATAGATTGAGGATAGTTGCTGCATTTGACAAGGCGTTGGGCAAAAATTGCCAGGAACCGTAGTTCTCCATGGCTTGGCCAAATTTTAGAAACTTCCTCTTAAGGAACAGAAACAAGTCCCTTGCTTTGAGAAACTGGTGTGTTCAGACAACGAGTTGAATATTCTCAGCATGCTGTTAATATAGAGGATAATAAAGAAACAGGAAGCTAGCCAAAGAACCAAGAGTTCCGCCGGGAATTATAGTTTTCCAATCAACCACCGCCAAAGTCAGCACAGAACATAACAAGGAATGTTCCATGGCTGGCGATTGGATTAGTGAGTAAAGGAAAAGTGAATAAATGTGAGCAATGCAGAGAAGAACAATGCACTTTTGTAACAGTGCTTGCCAGGGGCTTGTAGAGAGAATGAGCTCTTTAATTAGGGCCTCTGCTGCGACGAGCTTCTCGGATGTCAGCGGCCATTGGTCGACCCACACAGGGGGTCCTTCCTTCCATGTGAGTGGAAGAGCATGAACTGGCGCTGATGCAGAGGCCCACATCAAAAATGAGTGTGGATAACAGTTCTTGCTTTAGACAACAAGTCTCTACCCCAAAGGGTGATAGGCACATCCATAACAAGTGGACGGAGCTGCACCATGGAGCCTGAGTCTGACTGGAAGGTAATCGGATGCACGCTCTGGTGGGCGGGTTCGAAACCTCCGACTCCGAAGACTTCCTGGGTGACAGTCGTTGCCCACTGGTCAGGCCAATCCTTTCTGGCGATCACTGTGACATCTGCGCCTGTATCAAGAAGACCCTTGATCTTTCGTCCACCCATTTCTAAGACGAGATGAGGGCGTTCTTCTGTAATCTTGATTAGCGCCATTGCTGTCTGAGGAGGCAAAGAGTCTACAGGAGCTGTAGGCGTAGAAGTAAGCAAATAGAGTCTGGCAATTTCCAAACCTTTTGTTAGGACACAAGGAACAGTTGAAAATCCTGGAATCAGCAACTGCGATGAATCTGTGATTCGAACTAGGCCTGCAGTCAGTGTGACTGTGGCAGGGAGGCGATCCATCCTAGGCAGGATAAGGCAAATTGAGGTGTCTGGGAATGGACCACGAATGGATGTTGGCAATTGCTGAGCAAACCATGGATTTGAAAAGTAACAGTCCTCTGTTAAGAAGAGTGGTATACCTGGGACAGAAGATTCTTCTTGTTCTTCGTTGGCAGTGTTTGAAGATATCTTTTTGGCTTCGGGTTTTTTGCACTGCTGAAGTTGGCAACTCTGAAGCTGCTTGGCGTTGAGTTGGCAAACTTGAGGTTCCTCTGTTGGTAAGAGTTGCTGATGCTGTCGAACCTGTTGGCATTCAGTCAGTTGTGCATCAAACTGGCAGGATGGAACTTCTTCTTTGACACAAGGCAATCGAAGTTGTTGTTCATGATAATTGTTTGATTGTGGCTGGCTGAGCTTAAAAGCTGGAGGTGACACAAAGGTGTGGACATTGTTAACTGGAGTGATGTTTAAGCTTCCACAAGAGGGAGCTGTCTCACTCACTTGCATTCTTTGGCCACATGGAAAGTGATCATCAGCTGGGTTGCAACTTGAACACTGCTGTTTCATCAAGGGCAAATGTCCTTCAATGACAGATTGACCTTGATTTGAAGATGAATAAAGCTCAGGAGTTGCGAGATTGATCTCAGTAGGATGTCTTCTCAACGTTGAAGGCAATTCTGCGATCAGAGGCTTGACTGTGATTGCTTGCTGTGAAGCAGGATCAACATCAGCAGGAACTGAAGGGCGGTCAGCAGAAGGTGAACTGAATGCTGTGTTCTCTGCTGGAACCCTTTGAATAGGTAAGGCAGATGATGAAACCTCTGGAACCTGAATGCTTGATGAGGTCACATCTTTTCTCTGGACATCTGAAGAGTGGATATCTCTCTGGATCACTTTTTTTTCCTGATGACCTGGATAAGGAGTAGCGTTGTTCACCTTTCTGGGATGGTTGACCTTCATGATGTTCTTGAACTTGCACCCTATTGTTTTACCGGGGCCGGGGCGCGGCCCGCAGAACCGTTTCCCTGAACTGGAGATGAGGTAGGTGATGTGTTTTGTGGATTCAAGCGACAATCATTCGCCCAATGAAATCCTTTCTGACAGATGGGACATCTCTCTGGCGGCTTGGCAGAAGGCCTTGGCGTTGTTGTGCATTGCGACCGGAAATGCCCATCGCCTCCACACCCATAGCACTTCTTGACTGGCGTAGAGCTGTCTTGACGTGGCATCTGTACCGCAGCTGCCAAGAGCTGTGCTTTGTAGGAGTGGGTACCGACATTCTGGCAGACGCGTAGCATCTCAGTCAATGTGGCATCTGGACGAGCTGCAACTGCTGTTAGGGCATTCTTGCAGTCATCATTGGCATTTTCAAAGGCAAGTTGTTTTGTCAGCATGTTTCTGGCATGACGATCTTCTATCTGGCGTTCCACTGCAACAATCAGGCGATCCACGAAGTCCCCATAAGGTTCTTTTGGACCTTGCCTAACTGCAGCGAATCCTGATACTGAGCTAGCATCTGTGCGATTGGGTAGTCTGCGCCAAGCTTTGACTACAATGTCTGCTATGGTGACAAGTGCAGCATCAGGTATGGCTAGCTGTTGATTGAGATTGGAGTAATGTCCTGATCCTGTGAGCATATCTTCTGTGGCAAGTGGCGTTGCACGTCTGGCTGCTACTTCTTTCCACTCTTGCAGGCACAGAAGAGCATCTGTAGGCGACAGGAAGGTGCGAAGAATCAACTTCCAATCAGATGGCAGAAGTCTACTAGTGGACAGTCCTTCAAGTAAACTTCTAGTATAAGGAGCTTGAAGTCCATTTTCGCGTATGGCTTTTCGCAGTTCACGTAGTGTTTCAAAAGGAATGGCTTGATATCTTGCAGGTTGTCCTCCATTAGCACGAATCACTGGAAAGATGTGCATTGGATCAGCACTAAAGTCTATTTGTCCCAAAGCTGCTTCCAAAGCTTGGGTTCTGCAGATGGGCTGCATTGCTGTAGGGTCTGTAGGTGGCATCAGTGAGTTTAAATCTTCTTGATGCTTTCCAAATGATGAGCCACTAGATGGTGCTAAAGAGTCTTTGACATCTGGATGCCTTGAAGATGGCTGACTATGAAGACAAGATGGCTGACTTGAAGTTGGATGAAGACAAGATGGCTGACTTGAAGTTGGATGAAGACAAGATGGCTGACTTGAAGTTGGAGCATAAGGTTGTTGGCTCTGTACTGCAAGTCCTGGCATCTGGATCATCATTGTTTGGCTTTGCTCTTGTCTTGGAATCTGCATTGGCATTGGAGGTGCTGAAGGGTTGGTAAATTGCTGTTGTGCTGCTTGCATTGAAGCTTGGATTGCTGTTGATTGGAAATCAGCTTGCTGCAAAACTGGAGCTGCTGGCTTGAGCGCGGCCTGCAGGGCAGCAGGGTTTGCTGGCAAAAAGGCTGCTTGCTGCTGCTGCTGCTGGATCGCTGGCAAAAGCGCGGCTTGCGATGGAGGAAGCGGGACCGTTGCTTGGAGCGAGGTCCGCGGCTGCTGCTGACTTGAAATCGCTGGCTGGTAAAAGGCCTGCGATGACTGCTGAGCGACTGGCGGTGGGGCAGTCCGCGGCGGGGCTTGAAAGGCCGACGGCGTCTGCTGCACCGGCACAGGCGGCAATGAATCTGGCAATGACAAATTGGACAAGGGCGAGTGCGTGTACGACAACGGGGCCTGAACTGGCTGCTGCGAGGGGGCCGAAAATGGCACAACCGCAAGCGGCAGCACAGGGGCACTATTAAAAGCAGTATTTCCCAAATTCACTGTTCCATTAAGCAAAATATTTCTTGGAGCGATTTGTTGAAAGCAGTTTCTTACTTTGCTCCATACTAATTGTACAGGAATTCCGATTTTCGGGTTGGCCATAAATTCTAACCCGATCCTTTCCCATGAGGCTAAATCTTTCGTTCCTTCCTTAGGGACCCAGGGACAAATTTCCCCAATGGTTTTAACTAAAAGCTCTACTTCTGATTCAGAGACAGGGTGACCATTTCTTTTCAAAAGGTACAATAAATCTTCACAAAATTTTACTTGAGCAGTTGAGAGTGAGGAGCCCATTTTTAAACACTTTTCCAAACTTTTCCTCCCCCACCCGTAGGCTTCTACTAGGGGACACCGGTTCTACCCGTAGGCTTTAACCGAAAAACCTGGCACCCGTAGGCTTTAGCCAGAAAACCTCCGCCCCCACCCGTGGGCTTCTACTAGGGGCTACCGGCCCTACCCGTAGGCTTTGACCGAAAAACCTGGCACTCGTAGGCTTTAGCCAGAAAACCTTTCCCTCCCACCCGTAGGCTTTTTCGGGAGACACCGGCCCTACCCGTAGGCTTTGACCGAAAACCCTGGCACCCGTAGGCTTTTGCCAGACCCTGGCACCCGTAGGCTTTTGCCAGAACCCTTCCCACCCGTAGGCTTTAGGGAAGACCTTACTCTGCCCGTAGGCTTACACTAAACTCCTTGCCGCTCTACCCGGGGACCCCTTGGGGCAAAATATACGCGCGCGACTTCTATTTACACTACTTTGGGCAAGCGGTGGATTCGCGCTACTGCAGCGAAATCCTGGATAAACCGGGCCGTTATACCTCACCTCTCAATGTCTGTTTCCGAGCCACTTCCGATATGTTGCCTTTTACCGGAGTCTTCGTGGAAGCGATTTTTGACTACGCTTTGCCTCACACGGGGCACCACTTGTCGGGGTTTGGTTGCTGGAGCTCCTCGTGCACGGCCTTAGACTGGTTATGCACGAGGTACCAGTTGCGGGGAAAGCGGCCAGCGTTCCGCGTGCTTTTGAGCACGGTCGCCGGCCAAGCCTCACAGTCTGAAGGATGATGAGTAAGCCAATTGAAGACTCTGGTGGAGTGTGAGTTCCTAATTGCCTTCTTTAATGAACAGTTGCCTCGTGAAAATAAATATATACCCTGACTCTGAATATGCGGACCAAATTAAAGAAATTAAAATTTTTACTTTACTCCCCCCTTTAACCCCAAAGGAAGACAGACACCGGTTGTATCTTTAGTGGCTTCGGCAGAACCCGCATAGGCTCGTCCCCTAAGCTAAGTTCCCCTAAGCTTAAAGACCCTGCGCGCCCGATCTTCCGCGAGGCTAACTAAATAAACTAAAACCGAAATATCTTCCGCGGGCCTAACCCTAGGCTAACCTAAAAGAAAACCTAACTAAAACTAAAACCGAATGATCTTCCGCGATCTAACTCTAACTAAAGAAAAACCCATCCAACCCGTCCAGCCCGCTCCTAGCCCCTTAAACTAAACTTGACTTCAACTAAAACCCAACTAAAAGAACATGAACGAACTCCTCTCAAAGAACGTGCTGTCTCGTGCCTAGGCGGGGTGCCTCTGCCTTTTATTAGGGAACAAACGTGACATCATCATTAGTACTTTAACCAATAAAATCACTGTTGCTGCCCTCCAAAAAGGCGGGAAGCAAGTTTAACGCTCATTAACAACTTTGAACATGACCGGATCTACAAAATAAAGGCGGATTAATCTTGTAAGTGAATCACACTATTCATTCATGCTTTCACTTTCGCTTTTACGCGCAATTATACCAAAAGTAGACCTCGAAAAACTTATAAAATAACCAAATAAATGTGAATCCATGGCGGATCCGTGAAACGTATTCCGACAAAGGAATTGTTTTGGAACATTTCTCAACCCCTTTTTGGTTTTACCACCCTGAATGATGTGTCATTCATGAGCTTCGCCATGTCACCTCTCATCCTTAACTCAGTTTCATTTATGAGCATGTTAAAAGGCACCAATCTCACTATAAATCCTTTGTGGGGTAGGGACGCATATTACATCCTTCCATTGTTAGAAATCTACATTTTTCCTTGTTCTTTGCTTTCTGTTCTTTTTAACTAGTTACCAATCCATAGGAGGGTCATATTCCACAGTCTACATTTATTCAGGCGACTACAGTGAAAGTATTCTTGCTTATTTAACGGGATTACATTCTGCCTCTCAGGGCAAAGCCTGCCCAAGGTGGTTTTACAAAAGTTAAAACAAAATTAAAAAATTCCTTCCAGTAGCACCTTAAAGACCAGCTAAATTTGTTATTGGTATGAGCTTTCGTGTGCATGCACACTTCTTCAGATACAAAAGTTAATTAGCTTCAAGCATCATCATCATCAACAACAACTTTATTATTTATATGCCATCCATCTGACTGGGTTGCCATATAACACAATAATTTTACTTTAAATACATAGCAAGAACATTGTGCTTTCAAATAATTTACAGTACAATCTATATGTAATGCTTTCAGTCAAGGTCTTTCCATAAGCTACTTTCAGTTCATCCACCTATGGTCCCTACTGCTGCCTTGTCTATCAACCAAAGTGGTACTCGCACATTATAGCTTCCTCCACCTCCTGCATTTGATGGTCCAATGCCTCCCTTTGTGCTTTTGCGCTAATGATGAAAATATTTTGGAATCTGAGTAGCCTTCCCTTTCGATCATGGCTCATTAGACTATCTGGACTTTCTGTTCTCCAAATCCTTTCAAGGACTCTCATCTGCAGGAGTATCCAAGCAACTGGAGAAGTAACCATGGAGGGGCTGTTCAGAGGAAAGGAAACACAAGCCCACAGGAGCCAAGGTTCATATGTCACAACAAACTGGAGTCTGGTGTGTTTAGTTTAGGGTTTGTTTCCTCTCCTGCAGAGCACAGTCAGGAGCGAGAGAATAATAAAGTGTTCATGCACATTAAAACATACTTTATTTTAAATGATGAACATAAACATAAGAATATATGAAGAGTCTGTTGGATCAGGCCAGTGCCCCATCCTGTTCTCAGCAATGGTGATCAGATGCTTATGGGAAGCTCACAACCATGACCTTGAGCGCAACAGCACTCTCCCTTCCTGTGGTTTCCAGCAATTGGTATTCAGAGAGAGCATACTGCTTCTGACAGTGGAGATAGAACATAGCCATCCAGGTTAGAAGCCATGATAGCCTTATCCTCTGTGAATTTGTCCAATTCTCTTTCAAAGTCATCCACAGATTAATTTCTTCTCTTTTATTTGGTCCAACAGCCTTTCTTTTTCCAAATTCTGCTCCCTTTTCTTCTTGGCTTTTTCCCTTATAAGGAACCCTCTCATCACCGCTTTACTTGCGTCCCAAACAATTCTATTCTCCACTTGTGTGTTCAAATTTATCTGAAAATACTCTCTTATCTTCTTTATGGCTTCGTCCATAACCTTGGGGTCTCTCATCAACGCATCATCCATTCTCCATCTAAAAGAATCCTTGGAGAATTTTTTTAAGTCCAATTGTACCACATTGTGGTCTGAACAAGTCTTGGGGCAGATTTCCGCCTTCTGTATTTTGGGTGCCAATCCTCTAGAAATCCAGATGTAATCGAGCCTTGACCACGACTTCTGTGGTTCTGAAAAATAAGTTGCCTCAGTTTCTGTTGGGTTTTTCAGTCTCCATGTATCTATTAAGTCCAAATTATCCACCATCTCAAAGAAAGTTTTGGGCAGTTTCCCTTCATTTGTAATTTTAGTCCTTTGTGACCTGTCCATCAAAGTGGAAACTGCCCCGTTGAAATCTCCTAGGCAAACCAAATTATAGTCCAAATAGTCCAAAAACAAGTCATGGAATTTTTTTGTAGAAAATTGACTTTCCCTCATTTGGTGCATAAAGTCCCAGAATCAGGTATTTGTCGCCTTGTACCTTAATCTCAATTGCAATATATCTCCCTTCTTCATCCTTGAACAGCTGCCTTGGATTAAATTTTTCTTTTGCATAAATCACAACTCTTCTCTTCTTGACTTTGTCAGATGATATAAATTCTTGGCCTAGCTTCTTATTCTGTAAGATCCTTCTGTGATGCCGGATCACATGGGTCTCCTGTAAACAAATTAAGTCCAAATTCTTCTTTTCTAATGCGTGGTATACTCTGTGTCTCTTCGGTCTCTGGTTCAGACCGTGAACATTCCACGTTAACACCTTCAACGCCATCTTATAATGCAGCCCCTCCCGTCGCTCCTTCTTCTTCTTCTTCTTCTTCTCCTTCTCCTTCACCTTCACCTGGGCCTGGTCTCTCTGGACCAGCTGGGAGCTAGTACAATCTCGCTGGATCGAGTGACGAGCCTATGAAGTCCGCTGCGTATTTGTCCAAAAACCTCTTCTTGTCTTCAAATGATCTTATTCTTATCCTTCTTTCTTTGTACTTAAAAGTTAGGCCTTCTGGAAATTCCCAGCTGAAGGCGATCTTTCTTGCTCGCAATTCCGTTGATAAGTCGTTATAGTCAAATCTCCGGTTCAGGAAGTAACGTGGGATGTCCTTATAGATGATTACTGCTTTCTGCTGGACCACCAGGTTTTTCTTATAATGGAAATCAAGAATCTGGTCTCACTGATATCTATTCTGGAACACTATCATACAATCATTAACCGGCTTTGAACTCTTCTTTCCTTTTGATCCAAATCTGTAGACCTTCAAAATAAATGCTTGCAAATCACTTTCTTCCAGCTCCCAGAATGTGGAAAATTCCTTGATTATATAGTCCTTCAAACTATCTTGCTCCAACTCAGGCAAATTTCTCAATCTCGTCTCTCTTTCCTTAAGTTGTAAAAAGGCAAGAGATTCTTGTACGTCTCTTTGTTGAGATTCAATCCTCTGTATTTTCTCAGGATCCACACTTTCAATTTTGTTTTCAACTGTCTTAATTTTTTCTTTAAATTCCTCTGACTCCTTTTTAAGAACTTTGACCTCTTTGCCAATCTTGTCAATCGCGGCCTTGTTCTCCTTGACCATCTTCTCAACAGCACGAATTGAACTGTCCAATCTATCTGACGATTCTTTAATATCACTTTGTAATTTGTCTCAAGTTTCTTTAATGTCACTTTGCAACCTTTCTGCCATGGCCTGCAGATTGACATTGACTCTTTCAATAGCTGAAAGCATTTGTTCTTCAAGGCTTTTGGTAACAGAGGCTTTTCTCTTTTTTCCCTCTTCTTCTTTCTTTGTTTTTGCCCTTGTAGTTGGAGTTATCTCTTGCATTTCCAAAACACTCTGGTGCTGGGAACTCAAGGTCACTTAGCTAGTCACAGTGAGCCAGACTCAAAACAGTCCTAAAAGTAAACACCAGGTGGCCAGCAGGCAAAGTCAGAGAACAAAGAGCAGGGCAAACCCAGCAACTTCCTTCAAAACAAAAGTTCCCTATAATCCCAGCTCCACAGTCTTGCAATAGTCCTAGGCGCTTAAAGTGCTAAAAAGTCTAAAAAGTCTTCCAAAGTCAAGAAAAGTAGCCAGTCCAAGTAAAACCAAGTCAGTTGTTACTTAAAATCCAAATAACAGTATGTCTCAAGCAGTTCCAAGTAAAACAGTAGCAGTGAAACAAAAGTATCCAGTTGAAAACAGAAGTCGGAAGCAATAAATACAATGTTTCCGCTGCCCGCTAACTGACCCGGACTCCTTATTCCAAAGGGTGAGCGGTGTCTTCTTTGGAAATTTGTAAATCCAATGAAAGAAATCAGTAAATTGTTCCAATAATACCCCAAACCGGGGTCTTAAAAAGTCACTAAAAGTCTCTAAAACCAGCGCTATTCTTCACTACAAAGCTAAAGCGGCTCCAGCTCCATTGACGTTACTTTGATCTTGCCGCTGTCAGAGAGAGACGGACTTCCTCATTTTAAATCTCTCTCCGTAAGCCAAATTCCTTCACTTTACAGTCAAATTAAGCTCCATACTTACATAGTCCTTCTTTTAAGTCCAGATTGAGGAAAAGCGGAGCGCTCGAAATCTGGCAGATCCCGCTGCTTCGTGTCCTCGGTTAGAGATGGCTTCTTCAGCACTGTACCGGAGCCTCACTCACCCAATCCTCCCTTTTACAAGGGTTGCTCGGGAGTCTGGTGCCCGCTAGAAACCCGGGTCCACGGGACGCTCCACCCGTGATTTTACGGAGCCCACAGCACGGTTGCGGTAGCTCCAATCCCCGAGAACACCAGAGTTGCCTCGGAGCCGAGACAACTCCCGACTGCTCGGAATGGTGCCCACACCGGAAGTCCCTTCCTGCTCACTAAACCCTGTAACCACTTCAGCTTCCAGCATCTCCTCCTCCCAGCCTGCTGTCTCTGATCACTCATTGTCATCCCACCACCACTCCCCTAGCACTAAGCCTGCTTCCCTTGGGGGTTCCCCAGCTGGTTCCTCCCACCAAGAAATACGTCCAAACTAGTTCAATGTCACATTTCATCAGATAAGTGGTGTACAGAACTGTAGCCAAAGCACTATTCAAGTAGATGTGTTAACTCAAATATCTCAGGTCCAGGGCCAACACACGTTCACGCAATCAGTTGGGAGACTATAAGAGAATTTGGATCACATTAGCTGTAGGCAATAATGCAACAGGCAATCCAAGGGCAAACAGTGAACAAGTGAAAACCAATTTTGTGATTTGGTTGTGAATTTACACCCCCACTGTGGGCCAGCTAAGACTTCTAACTCTTCTGTTACCAGGAAGGGACAGCAGAAGAGGGGAGCCTGGCAGACAAAACCCAGCAGCTTGGGGAACCACATTGTGAGTGGCAGGGGCAAAACTAGGCTTTATTTCACCTGGGTCAAAAACCCAGCTTGATACCCCCCCCCCACAAACTTTTGCACGCACACATACACAGGCTGGGAGCCTCAATGGTGCTCCTCTGGAGGCTTCACCTGAAGCAAAAAAAACCCACCAGTAGCTAAGGCTCTTGGGTGAGGTTACAGGGAAACAGGCAGAGGCCCTTCTTGGTATTCATTCCCACCTTGTGGAATGCCCTCCTGTCAGATGTCAAGAAAATAAACAACTACTTGAGTTTTAGAAGACATCTGAAGGCAGCCCTGTTTAGGGAAGTTTTGAATGGTAGCTGTTTTTAATTTATTTTGTTGGGAGCCGCCCAGAGGTGGCTGGGGCAACCCAATCTGATGGACAGCATTTAAATAACAAATTGTTGTTGTTGTTATTTCTGGGCACAGAGCTTTAGGGAGTCCACGACTGAGATAGAAGAACTGCAAGGACAAGTGAAAGCTTTGCAGCCCTACATCTAGGAGGCACTGCAAAAAGTATTCCTCTCTGCCGCCACGACTACCCTAACAGCGCTGTTCGCAGCTCCACCACCCCAACTGCAACAACCTCGCGGCGCTGCTGCCTCAACCACTTATATAGTTTCCCGCCGAGTCGACTTGGCTCTCTGAATCAGCGTCGTTTAATTTTGAGTCCCAGCAGAGTGCCTGTCTCTCGAGCACAGCCGGGCGCCTCAAACCCGGACCCTTTCCAGCTCCCTCAGCCTTCGGAAGACGATATGCGAAGAAGCAGCAGCAGGAACTGGATTTTAAAGGGCTTGCAAAACAAAATAAAAAATTCTTTCCAGTAGCACCTTAGAGACCAACTAAGTTTGTTTGTAAGGGTTTGCAGTTAGGTTTCAAATAAAAACAATTTAAAAGAAAATCCTACAGGCAGCTTGGAGGACAGCCCCCCGAGGCGGGGAACAAGGCATCGCTAATTTGGGAGAGTAGGAACCTAGAATTACGAATCAACTGCACAGGCAGCTGGACCAGCGGATTCCTTTCCGCGCCAGCTTTTGCATTGCTCCCGGAATGGACGTGAGAGATAGCGGTGGAGAAAGAGCTCAGATTTCTCTCTGATGTTTCTAGCGTCAGCTCTCTCTTCAGTCCTGAGGAGCGGGGGGTGGGGGAGAGAGAAAGAGAAAGCTTTATAAAGGAAGTTCTCTCTGAAGTGCTGTTGTAAACGGAGAGGCGAGCTCCTCTATAATTTTCCTATCTCTAGGGGTGGAAAAGAGGCGGCGAACCCCCCCCCCACAAACCCCGGGGTCCTCCTCCCGTACGCGTGCGCGCTTGGTGCGCGCGAGAGGCATGGCCATTGGCTGGGCTGACCCCGTGCTGTGCAGTGGAGCCGAGGAAGCGGCCGCTCGAGGCCGGGAAAGGAGCGAGGGCAGAAGCGGATAGCGGGAGTTTGTTCCTCGGCTGGGCGGCATGGAGGAGCTGGACGTGGAGCCTGCGGTCACTGTGCGTGTTCCTCCCTCCCTCGCTCTTGGTGTTTGTGGGTCCCGTGGAGGGAAATGGAATCCGGGGAAGGAGGTGGGGCTCCAGGTGTCAGAACGGAAGGCTCTGATTTGGGGTGTTTTTTCTCTCGCAGGAAACGATCATGAGCTAGGAACTTGGAATTGTAGAGTTGGAAGGGATCCCGAGGGTCATCTAGTCCGCCCCCTTGTAATGCAGGAGTCTTTTGCCGAGCGTGGGGCTCGAACCCATGACCCTGAGATTGTTCTACCGACTGAGCTGTCTCCATTCACCTTTGTGTTGGAATAGGCAGGTTTAATAAGTTTCCTCCTCCACCACCACCACCACCACCACCAACCTCCTCTGCAAAGTGAGCAGAGACAATAACGTTGTAACAGGGCCAGTCAAAACTTGGTTTTATTTTTTATTTTTTCTTGCAAGGAGCTTAAGGCAACATGCTGTGCCCCCCCCCCCCATTTTAGTTTCACAGTTATAACAGCGCTGTGAGGTAGACCTGGCTGAGGGATAGGAGTGTTGCTCAGTGAGCTTCATGGGTTGTGTGTGAAGGGTGTTTATTGACATCCTTAGCCTGACCCCAACCACTACACTGCAGAGGATTGCTACTTACACCCCACATCTCCATCCACTTGTTGCCAAAGAAGCATATAACAGATCAAAAGCATGAACAAACAAAATCCTAACTAGCGGCCCTGTTCCTCAAGGCTTGGCCACTGACCAGACTGTGCCTCCTTAAACTGTGCAGTCTGAGGGCAGCTGGCAACTGGATCCAGTTTGCTTTTTCTGGCAGGGTGGTGGGAAGCCAGCTCCCCACCTGCACTCCTTTGGCCAGTGGATGGGATCAGTCCGGTGTACTTGGGAGGCAGGGAGTGACAGTGGCAGAGTAGTTAGAGCAGTGGTAAGTTTTTTCTTTGAGCATGCTTTCGGAATAAAAATTTGCTCACACCACACCAATTTTTTTATTGGTGGTACAATGGGTTCCCTTCTTCCAAAAACTCCCTTTATTCATTCTTCAGTTCCAACACCCAATTAAAAACAATTCTGCGGGACAGCCAGCAAACCTCCGAGTGCAGGAAATGTTTTGATTCCATGTCTTTGCAGAGTCAGCAAATAACTGTGTTTTTAGTGGTTCTGCTTTGATGAAATTCACAATGTGCACAGCCTGATCTACAACCAAGTTCAAATCAGCTACAAGGGTCTTGGTGATTAATGTGTAAAATAACCTCAGTGATTTGATACTGCATCTGGATTTTTCTGTTTGATGAGTGCTACTGTCCTGATACCCCAGTCCAAACGTGGGCTCGTGGGAGTGGTTTGGTGCAGGCATTATTATAAGAAAGAGTTAAGTTTACAGCAAGTCACCCAGCCAGGCCTTTCTGCCATTACAGAAGCAGGATGGACACTGCAGCAGTGAGAGCTTGCCATGACTTCTCTGCATTCAGGCAAACGTTTATACAACCCTTATCCCCAAAGCAGCATACTCCGTTTGCCCCAAACCTCCCATCAAAGCTTGCTAGTGAGGCCATACGTGGCAGCTATCCAAGGCTTCTCCCCTCTCTGGGCCTAAAGCCCAGCATCTCAAGGACTACAGATAAGCACAGCATCAAAGCAAGTCAATTAACATATATCAAAGCAAGGAAACATAAACATATATGAGCTCATTCTTGCAACAACTCCCCATTATTTCGGCTGGTTATCTTGACTACCAAGATGGCACTTGCAGGCCTTCCAGAACATTTCACTTTGGTTCAACACAACTACCAAGCCTCTCATATTCCCTGCCATACATGGTGCTCCATCTGAAAAAAATTCCAATACAAGAATCCTGTGAAATCTTATTTTCTCCTGCCACACTAGTGTGGCGCACTACACCCTTTGAGAACCACTGGGTTCCTCAAGCTCAGGGGTCGGAGCCCAGAGCCCAGCAGGAGCGACAGCTCCCATCATCCCTGACCATTGGCCATGTTAGCTGGGACTGATATCACATGGCAAGGCAAGCAAGCATGTCCAAGATCATAGTAGGCAGTTGGGTTTGGTGTTGATTGAAGATGTAAGGGTATGTGTGTGTTTTAATGGATATAACTTGTGAGATGTTCTTCAGAAGAGGGTTACTCTCTTCATTCCAGCTTTTGCTGCTGTCAGTGTATGTAATTTAAGTTGCACAGGTTTTGTTTTTTTTTTAAAGTACTTCGTAACAGATGTGTTTTGATTTCAGCATTGTTACCATATTTGCCTGTCTAATTCCCTTCCTCCCTCCCTTCTGTTTCAAACAGTTGATTCCAGAAGTAAATTCTGACAAGAAACAGTTATGTTTCGAGTGGGGACCTGGGGAGATGCTGGTGTGTGAAACATTGTTTGGATCAACAGGTTGGTAACCTCTGTTACTAATGTGGATGTTTTTGATGAATTAATAGTAGTGAATAGGCCCACACAAGGTGATATAATGCCTTTGTGCAGGAATGGAATGGCGTAGGGGTTGAATGTGGCCCTCTCGGCCTATTTGTCTGGCCCTTGGAACCATCCCCAAGCGTTTCTGCGTGGCAGGAATGCATCCCTGAAAAGCTCAGTTAACGATTTCTCTTGCTTGCCTGGGTGGAGACTAGAGAGGGATGTCTTGAGCGTTGTAGACACTAGCAGACAGTACAAAGGTGAGGTTGTCATTTGTTGCTGCAGCTACTTTTAGCTTTGGCCCCGCACATCACTGGTATGTGGGTGGGCCTTGGAAGATCACCCAGAAGGAAATGTGGCCCTCTGACTGAAAAAGGTTCCCCACCCCTGCCTTAATTCTTGCAGAGTGTTGATGTGGAACTGCATGTGGTGGGCAGGAGCATCCCAAGACAGAAAAAGTTGGTTAGAATTAGCTAGGGAAGAGATATTAATTAGAATAAAGGTGAAAGAGAGAATAGGAGGACACAGAAATAGAGACTTATAGTTTTAGACATTGCTGCTATCAATCTTACAGGGAATACTGGTTAAAAATCATTGTCTGATTATTGTTTAATTTTTCAGTAATTATTTTTTATAACTACTTTGGCATTCAACTACAATCTTTTTTGATACCCCAAAGTAGACTTGCTAACTGGTCTCCTGATGCCCACTGATGTGCATCAAAGATCTTTGGGCACTGATAGCAAAGAATTGGAAATCTCAAATAATACCAGAAAAGGGGGATTGGCAGTTAAAATTGTTAACATATTATAATTTGGCACTAAAATACGAGGAAATAAAAGGAATAAGTGAATCAGAAAGAGAGAGAAATTGGAAATTACTTAAGGATTATTTCAAATTATATGTGGAAAAAGCCGACCTCTTGGCAGGTTGTTAAAGACCCAAACTATCGAGACAAAAAGGAATATTTTTAGATAAATGGTTATGCTGACAGACGAAGGAATGTTATAAAAGCAGTGATGGGTATGCTGAGAAGTAACGGGTGGGGAGGGAGGGAATACAGAGAGGGGAGGGAAGGGATGTGGGGAGGGGAGGGAAGGGAAGAAGAGATAATTGGCACGTATATTATACTTTGTGTTGGCTATGTAAATTATTTTCATTATGATTCTCTTATGTTTAATTTGTAATGACTGAAATGAAATAAAGAATTATTTTTTTTTTAAAAAAAAGATCTTTGGGCACTGAACTTTCAGCACATGCTGTATTAATGAATTTCAGACTCAAAATGCCTGGGTAAATGTATGCAACACTTAACATGGCTTTATTTAGTTCAAGGCCTAGGGAACCTTTTTCAGTCCATGGACCACATTCCCCATGGGTAAGCTGCCAGGGATGGCATCCCTGTGGCAAACAGAGCCCGAGGCACAGGTGTCTGTGGTTAGAGGCAAAATTGGGCAGAGGAGATGTCACCTGGACTGAGAGAGGTGGCCTGGGGAGAGTCTACAGGGCCAGATAGAAAAGCCTGGAGATCCACATTTGGCCTCTGGGCCTGAGATTCCCCTCCCTGGTCTATATGCTTTAAGATAGGAATGGCAAACCTGTCAGTACCTAGGTGGTAGCCCATGTTGGAATCTCATGAACGTGGTTCTGAACTCTTTGTTAGATCACTGGGACAAATTGTAATGAATTAAACAGCAGCCTTGTTCAGATATTTGCAACAGCAGTTTTCAGACTGTGCTTCTAGGGAACCTGTGAGATTATCAGAAATGGCAGACAAACTTCACTAAATGACGTTTTGTCTGAGGCAGTGGCATGGCCCAATATTCCTGGTTTAACACCTCACATGAAATATGAGTTCACCCTCAAAAACATCCTACACAAAGCTTCAAGTGTGTAAGATTTCCCCCCCAGCATATAAATAATGGCAAGAAAGATCCCAAGAATGGGGTAAGTTTAAAAACGAAACGAAGCACTAGTACAAGAGTGTGTGTTAAGAGCATTCACGTCCTTGCCTATACAGAACTTGCATGGAACAGAGGGAATGTAGAACTACTTTGGAGTGCATATGCTCCCAGATAACCTCAGCGTTTTTTGTCATGTCCCACTATGTCGTGGGGCTGATGCACACATTACAGTATTCCCATGGTGAACTAACGGCGTTTGGCTGTATTAAAACTTCTATGTGATTTGTTTCAGAGGGTAAAGAGAAAACGCCTGGCTGCCCCTATGTCTACGTTGTTCGCAAAGATCTAGATATATACTCTCAGACTTTGAGGAAGCTTTTCAATGAATCACATGGGATCTTTGTTGGCCTTCAGAAGGACGAGAAGGAAAAGCTTGGGAAGTCAAGGACTGCCCAGTAAGTGATCTAAAAATCTTCACATTCTGAGATCATCCAGGTAGGGCCAGGGTGCTATAGTAATTCATTCTTTGATTTGCAGCAAAATCCTATGAGTGTGCATTGCATTGCAGCCTCGGCATATTGATTTTATTTAATCTGAATGTTTCTTCTGTAGCCACTGCTATTTTAATGAATGTTCATTCACTTGCTGTCTACCAGAGGGATGAAACACCCAAAATACAGGTAATGCTGAGGGATACCAGTGTGGCAACAGAGAGTACATTTAGTTCATATTGCTTGCCAAGCTCATGCATGGTGCCTGGAAAGGGTCTGTCCGTAATTATTTTCTTTTTAACTCATTCTAATGAGACTCTTCTACTTTTGTCAGGTTGGTTCGAGTGAGCAAAAACTACCGCTCAGTCATAAGAGCCAGCATGGAAGATTCTCATCAGTTAGCTAGTAAGTTGTCCTACAGTGTTAATGTGAAATGTGGTTGACTTGAGTCCACAATATATGTATTTTTTTTTGTTTTTGTTTCGGCAAGCTGATCCAAACGTATGAATTTATTGTGTATACTTGTTTTTAAATTCTTTTGATTTTATTTTAAACAGTTTTATTATGTTTTACTTGTTTTTGAGATTTGTTGATTACATTTTGAGAAACGTTTTACTCTATTTTCTGTAAACTGCTTAGAAATTTTTACGGTCTACATGTAGATTTTGTAATCTATGCTCTTCATTCAGTGAGCTACACTACTAAGTGGTCTATACAATATAATTTGTGAGATGACAACAATAAGAAAGTGTTCTGAATGGCACATGAAATTGAGCTGGTCTTACAAGAAGTCCGTTTGGAAATCTTTTGAATCCCAGGCTCCACTGGGACCCAGAAGGTTCAGGTGATGGGGCTTTTGAATGTACGGTAGCTGATAAAAATGCTAATTAACTAAGTGCACTGAAGAACGTACAGTGGTACCTCGGTTTAAGAACAGTCCGGTTTAAGAACGATTTGGTTTACAAACTCCGCAAAACTGGAAATAGTGTGCCACTTTGAGAATTTTACCTCTGTCTAAGAACAGAATCCGAATGGTGGAAGGGCACCGGCGGCGGGAGGCCTCATTAGGGAAAGTGCAGCTCGGTTTAAGAACTGTTTTGGTTTAAGAATGGACTTCCGGAACGGATTAAGTTCGTAAACCGAGGTACCACTGTACTGGTCTCTCCATACAGTATAGTAGATCTGGAGTGTAAATGTTTCTTTGGCTCAGAGATCTAAGAAAATAATAAGAATAATTTATTATTTGTACCCTGCCCATCTGGCTGGGTCTCCCTGACTTGTATATTTTTCTTTTGTTAGTTTCAACACAGGACCCAGCAATCCACATGCATCACAGCACTGAGGTAACCTAAAAATTTTTTTTTTTTGGGGGGGGGGTAACATTTGAGAATAACTTTTTTGCTAGCATCCGCCACAGAGCTTTGCAGCATTGCTAATTTCTATACAATTAGTTTTTTTGGATTCTGTTGGAATCCAAACTGCTCTTGTTGCTTAATTGTCTTGGAAATACAGGCCTACCTTGGAGCATAGCTGTCAACTTTTTTCCTTTTTTAAAGGGAAATTCCCTTATTCCGAATAGGATTCCTCGCAAGTAAAGGGAAAAGTTGACAGCTATGCCTTGGAGGTGTTGCAGGTTCAGTTCCAGACCACTGCAATAAAGCACTGACAGAAATTTTCCAGAAAGAACAACTGCTGTGATAACTTATTGTTAACACTAGCACTGTCAGCAATTGCAACCTGTCATTAACTCAGTTCTAAGCTGTATTCTTATTTATTAAATTTCTGTATCTCCTTTCAACTGAAGGTCACAGAGTGGTTTGCAATATATTTAAAGTATTGCAATATATTCTGTAAAGTGGAGTTCATCTAGTTGTGCACAGCATATTACTTACTGTAGTTTGATCTTTGTATTAAAAAAAAATTAAAAAGTAGATACCGTATTTTTCGCTCCATAAGACACACTTTTTCCCTCCTAAAAAGTAAGGGGAAATATCTGTGCGTCTTATGGAGCGAATGGTGGCCCCTGGAGCTGAATTGCCTAGGGGCCAAAAGAGGATCATGCTTTTTATTTTACAAAGATAAAAAAAACCATGGCTTTTCCCTTTGCAAAAAAGCTGCAAAACTTTTAGCTGATCCTAAAAAAACCAGGGCTTTTCCCTTTGCAAAAAAAGCTGCAAAACTTTTACCTGATCCTCAAAAAAAACAGGGCATTTAGAGGAGGAAAACCAGAAAAAATTTTTTTCTTGTTTTCTCCTCTAAAAACGAGGCGCGCCCTTTGGTCCGGTGCGCCTTATGGAGTGAAAAATACGGTATTTAGTGCCTGAGGAAGCAGCCAGATGCTAATATACCATGGCAAAATCTTTCTGAAGTGATATCCTATGCTACCACAAATGCTTGCTGTTCTTGGTGGCCAGCCACACAAGTTTGTTCTCACCACTGAGACTGCCTCTTTCTTAAGAGGCGTAGGGTCTTGTGTAACACAATGCTGAGTTTCAAAGGTACTCAAGACACCAGAAGAGCAAGCACAAACCTCTGGATGAACCACTTCCCCACCTCCAGGAAAAAGAGGGAGGGATGCTTCAGATTCATGCCTACAAGGTGAACTTGAAGAATTGGTATAGTACGCGCTCAATCATTTGTGCCAACCAGCACCCTGGCTGCTGCATTCAGCACTGGTTGCAGCGTCCAAACTCTCTTCAAGGGCAGTCCCACATAGAGTGCATTGCAGCAGCCTAGCCTTGAGGTTACCATAACGTGGATCCCTGAAACCAAGCTGCCTCTGCTCAAGCAAAGCTGTAGCTAACATATTCATGTGAAGTTGACTCCAAGCTCAACACGTTCGGAGTGTCATCTTTAAATTGGTGTCTGTTTTCCTCAGGTGTCCACTTTGTCTGCGATGGAGTTGATCTGGAATCTTTGTGAAATCATATTCATCGAAGCAGCACCAGGTGAAAATTGGACTAAAATGAAGTCAAAATGGCATGTTTTTTGTGTTGGAAGTGTCTGCAGATCGCTTTTTTAAAAAAATAAGAGATACAGTGGTACCTTGGTTTTTGAACGTAATTCCTTCAAGAAGACCGTTTGAGTTCCGAAACATTCAAAAACCGAAAATGCAGTACAGAAGCCTCAAAATTTAAAATTCAAAACAGAAAACTCAATACGGACGCCGCGTTTCATGTGTGACTTCCGAGGCGCCTTCGAAAACCGAAGCACTTCCGGGTTTTCGGCTTTCGAAAACGGAAACGTTCATCAATGGGAGATGTTTGAAGACCGAGGTACCACTGTACAAGGGAATGTCCTCAAAGTTATCTCCTTCACTGCCTCCTTATGTGCCCAGAGATGCCACAGAGTGAAGGAGAAGCCTTGTCTTCAGAGCAGTGGCTGGTGTTTCAAGGATTGGCGCTCTTCAGGCAAGAAGGGGGACAGCCTAGAAGGGATAGACTGGATGGAGGCTCTTCTAAGGCCTCGTCCAACTCCAGCCTTGTCTCCAGAGCCTTCTGTAGTGCTGCAGCCATTGGCCCACCTTGCTTTGTGTGTGTTTGCTCTGGATGGTCAGAACAGTGCCAGCGTATGCCATGGACCCACGTATTGGGGGTGGAGGGACGAATTTGAGGTGACTTCCCATGACGTGTATGCCCAGCGAGTTAATTCACACGTGAGCTCATTACGGTAAACCTGGATAACCACCTGTGTAGGAAATTGGTTTTTGTTCCAAGTTTCCCACAGAGCACCAGTGAGCAAGTAAGAGTGACATTCTCCAGTAACATTAGCTAAGGCAGAGCAGACAGCATTTATTCTCATCTGCGGGCTAGCATAGTAGATTAAAGGAGAAGAGAGTAAAAGCATGTGAGTTTATGCACCCTTTTCAGAAGCATAGCCCCTTAAGCTCAAATAGTTTTGTGCACGCTCGAAAAACATAAGAATTGGGGGGGCTAATATTTCTTTTCTGACAAAGCAGAGAGGTTACAGAAACGAATACGTTTTTTGCAGCTGGTTCTCTCTTGCGCCACCTCCTTGACTGGGTTCGTCTTCATGTGTGTGATGTGGACAACATGCTTTGCGATGTTCTGAGGAGCGGAAGCCCCGCAAAACACGAAAACTTCTGGAATGCGGTGAGTGGGGAATTTTCTTCGCCAGAAAGCATTTGCTTCACTTTTTTTTTCTTGGAAAGAAACCTAGTTGGAACCAAAAAATAAAGGGCTACTAGGAACGATTTCCATGAAACGTGCGAGATCTTTTTAGTTTAAATCAAACAGAATCATCATGAGGAAGACATGTTAAGCACCTGTAAATGTAAGTTGGAGGTGCTATCTACCAATAATATTTTTTTGAGCTGATCTTTCAAGACCTTTCCCCAGCAAGATATGCACATGGGATTTGAGTGCAAGGCAGTAGTTTGTAGCTCTGTGATTGCGATAGATCACTCTGGGTGCAGAGTGAAGCTGGAGGTATTGATGCTGATGTTCTATCTAGCAACAGACGCACGGTCAGCTCTGCATACTGGCTGCGTGTTTTTTGTGGTAGGAAGAGGAATAGTCATTTACATCCGTGCTACTAAACATTAGGAAGAACTTCCTGACAGTGAGAGCTGTTCGGCAGTGGAATTTGCTACCAAGGAGTGTGGTGGAGTCTCCTTCTTTGGAGGTCTTTAAGCGGAGGCTTGACAGCCATCTGTCAGGAATGCTTTGATGGTGTTTCCTGCTTGGCAGGGGGTTGGACTGGATGGCCCTTGTGGTCTCTTCCAACTCTATGATTCTATGATTCTACTTCATGGCTTGGTAGATTGGACTAGTCTCTTCCTTAGGATGCTTATTTTTCATAAGCTGCTGTATGTGCCACTGCAGCTGCATGCATATTGATTTAGTATGTTAGTATTAACATGTTGGTGCTTTCTTGGGTTCAACTCAGTAAAACCTTGTTGCAAAAACCTTGCTTTTTACTTTTGCAGTTAACTATCTTGGTGCTGCAAGGTCGGATGGACGATGCTCGGCAACTGCTCTCTAAGGAAGCAAACACCAATCCCACTTCAGTGAGCATGTGCAAAATTTTGGACGAGTTGATGAAGAAGATGCCTGTTCTCTGTGTATGTAAAATGTTCTTCTCATGCACAGTGTGGTTTGTTTATCCCGTCACTTGGTGAATTGTCTGAAACCGGTTTGGCGTTCAGATCGTGATACCAGTTTCAGACATTTTGAGATGGCAATACATTGCAGTGGTCGGGGAGCCACGATGTCTTCTCATCTCAAATTGCCTGCAGGTGGCAAAGGCGCTGGCAGGCAGAAGGAGCCTGAGAAGGTTCTGGGTGAGCACCTTCTTGGGCTCCGCCTTCCTGCGCCTTTGAGGAAGCCAACCCCCCCAAGGCGGGGAGGAAGAAGCAGCCGAGATACATTCCAGACATCGTAGTATATCAGCATATTGCGCTATTTAGCTGCTGATATATCACAACGTTGAAAGCCAGATATTGCCCAGCCCTACCTGCCACTCTTTCTCGGAAGAGTGACGTGTGCAAAGCATGCAAACAAAATACAACGCAACAGCTGTATGCTGAAAAAAATAATTGTAACAGATTACCGTAGGTTTGTTCTTGGTGTGAGTTATGTGAAGAAGTGTGCATGCACACGAAAGCTCATACCAAGAACAAACTTAGTTGGTCTCTAAGGTGCTACTGGACAATTTATTTTATTTTATTTTTATATATTTCTACTGCGTCAGACCAATACAGCCTACCTGAATCTGTAAATTATAGTGTAAGAGAGATCTAAAACTAGGAAAATAGGAAATTGTTTGTCTTCTTTACCAGCCTAGCAACACCCAGACCTTGACGGAGATGGAGCTGAAATGGCAGCATTGGCATGAGGCATGCGAACGGTTCCTAAAGGATGGGACATTTGCTTCTAATCCGCACATGGAAACCCTCTGCAAGGTGGGTAAGATTGAAGAATGAAATATTATGGTTGACCCCATTATTGAGTTTTAAGCAGTTTGAGGTATAGGTTCTGCAATTGCATTGAAGACATTTGGAGCTTGAATTATTTGGCTGTATTCTTTTCTGTCATACAATGGTCTTGGGCGAGTCACCAATACGTCAGTATCTTGATTTCACTCATTTGTATGAGTCATAAACCCAACAAATGGGCTAGGACAAAGTGTTTGTGCATGGATGGTATATTTCATTGATTGGGTCCCTGTTCTGGAGCCAGGAGGAATGACAGACTCTCAGAAGTGGTCTATAAAACCATAACAGTTCTTACTAAGGCTGAGCATCCTTACTGAGGATGATTCAACATCATGTATATTCTCGGGTGTAACAATTTGGGGCTGCTCTGCTGAAAGGTTGCTTTGCTAGTACAGCTAACACTCTGCTGCTGCACCCAGAACAGGCTAGCCACCTAATTTCTGAACATCAGAACCACCTGTGACTGAAGGGGGAAAGCTAGGAGAGCCTGCTCATGCCCTTTCTGGCACAACTGTCTTATAGTATAGGTCAGTTGCATCTTTTAACAATCCCCCAGACTGGAAGGAATGCTGAGGTGCCCAAGGAAATACTAGATCCCAGGTTCTTGAGACAAGATGACCTGTGTTTTCCAGCCAGATACATCACTTGCTCTTCCTTAACACACCCAATCTTATACTTCTGTAGCATGTGCCCTAGCAGCCTAGGCTTGTGGGCTATTACCAGATGGTGGATGATGGGAGGGAGCACTGAAGTGGTTTGTTTTTTCTTTGTCAAGATCCTGGTGGGAGATGAGAGCACCATTTTAGAGAAGAAAGACCTCATGACTACTTGGTACCATTTTCTGGTAACCCGGCTGTTGTACTGCCACCCTACCGTGAAGCATGTGGAACTCCATCTCTACGCACAGGTGACTCGGGGGGGGGGAATCACTTTTAGAGTAGAGCCGCTCACAACCTCTGGGCCACCCAAGTGGGAAAGCGGCTGGCAGTCCTGTCCTTTTGCTCCACCCACGGTTTGCCATGCCTTCTAGCTCGTGGTAGTGGGAGGAGGAAGTGTCGGGGCTGCAGGTGAGCAATGCTCGAGTACACTGGGTATATCCCAGACAGAGCCATCTGCCCTTGCTGCCACCGACACTCATGAGAAGCTTAAGTAGCAAATTTTTGAAAACCACCACACTTTGTACCAAATCCTACCTGATCTAAAGAGGGCCTTCATTTCATAATTGTTCTTGCCTTGAGCTGGGAAAGTGAGCACCCTCAGTGTTGAGTAAACCCTACCCCTTTCTGTATTCTGCAGTCGAGCCTGGACCTGTTCCTGGGAGCAGAAAGCAGCGCTGAGCCATTAGACATCATCTTGCTGGCAGCCTTTGAATTAGATATCCACCAAGTAATTAAAGAATGCAGGTGAATATTGCCATTCTTGTCTGAGAGCGTTTGGCCAGAATTCCATCAGCTTCACAGTCCAGTATCCCAAGTATTCTAAGGCCCAGATGAATTCTTGCAGAGTAGGTTACTGCGTCCAGGGCGAAGCTTGAGGCTTCTCGTTGAGGGTTCAAAATCTGCTTCTTGTGCTGCCGTTCGATCCCGTCCTCCCCCCCTCCCCCGCCTTGCCTTTCACCAAGGCAGAGAGGACAGGAGAGCCCACAAATCTGCCTGCCAAAGCTCTGGGCCCAAAATTCCCTTTGGGACTTCTTTAGGGGTGCACAGCGTCCTTATGCGTTCCCTAGGACCCTCTCGACGATCGAGCCTTTCCCGGAGGATAAGGCTCTCGCTCCGTCGCCACTAGCAGCCACCCCGGAAGTCCATACCCTGAGTATTCTAAGCCCCAAATGGATCCTTGCAAACATCGTGGTGGTGGCCTAAACGGGAATGAAAACAAAGAGCTGGCAAAGCTAAGAGCTTAGTGGCAAAAGCATGCACAGAGAAAATGAGATTCTCTTAGGTGCTATAACATTTGTAAAATTGGGCTGGGGGAAACTTGTCAATTTTCAGAGAGTAAAGAAATAGTTTTGTGTGTTAAATTATAATTTTGCCTTCCCTCCCTTTCGCTCCTTGTGTATACAGCATTGCCCTGAGCAACTGGTGGTTTGTTGCCCATCTGACAGACCTGCTGGATCACTGCAATCTCCTCCAGTCACACAACCTTTAGTGAGTTACCCTTCCTTGGTGTTTTTGCGTTTTATCTGTCAGTGGTCAGACAAACCCTGTGAGTGTGGTGTTTGAGAGGTCCCTTGGCGACCCAGCAGTTCAAAGGCAAACCTTTTTATTATCTGTCCGATAATAACTAAGATGATTCTTAAATGTCTTTGCTTTACTTTTAAAAACTGCTTAGTTTTAAGTTTCCTTTTTATGGTAACGTTTGGCATTTATTTAGCATTTTAAAAGTGCTTCATCTAAATTACAATTTTATTAATCGTTTTACGTATCTGGGACTGAGACTGAGAGTACACAAGGTTGCCTAAGACAATTTAATGAACTGGAGACACTTCACTCTACTAGCTCTTAGTGACAAAATGGATCTAAAGTGCTTATTCTTTTGTAACTGTCAGCAGTGCTGTGACATATATGACAGAATATTGCAGGGCAAATCTATCTGCCTTTGTTATACTCCCTAAGGGATGGTTAAGCTCTTAAACTCCCACTAGAATCTTGTTCAAATAAAAATATATATTTTTTTGTAGGGTAGAGGTTGTCGTTAAATAATGTCTAACAACTGCCGTGGTCTTTTCACAACCTATTGCTTTTATCATAGTGCCTAGCAGTTCGTGTTATTAGTCAAGAACGAAGGATTTTGAATGTGGACTATACTGTACTTCTACATACACATTCATCTTGGAAGGTTACAAAAGTCACAGATGCAGATTTTTAATTAATTCGTTTTCCCTTCCTGAAAGCAGTGATGGAGAGAAGTGTTTATTGGTCTTTAGAATGAAATGTAGTCAACTCTCTGTTGCTCCCCTTCCCAATGATGACTGACTTACATCACTTAGCTGAGGAAAGAGAAAATGGCAGAAACCTTTATGATGAACCCTTCGTCACTTTAATTCTGAGTGATTTTGGTGTTCTCTAGGAGGGAGAAAGCCACAACATAAGCTGTTTCTTCATAATGGTTAGGGTTAGCTCAGTGCTTGCCACTAATTAGTGATTATGCTGTCTGTTTCATTCTTGTTTCACTATTTGTAGAATATGAAACGTATTCTCTTAACAGTGCAGAAGTGATGTTGACACAGGAGGAGACTGGGATTTAATAACTTTTGCAATAAAAGGACTAGCCGGAGCAGCCCTAAATTCAGTGGAAGTGATTACATGGAAATGAGGATTTTAAAATAATGTGTTCTTCTTTTAGTTTTGGTTCCAATATGCGTGAATACCTCCTGCTGGAATATGCTTCTGGACTCTTCTCCCATCATAGGTAGCAATCTTGTTTATTTTTTTAAAAAAATATGTTATAGTATTGAGAAGCAGGAGGAGATATTCTATTCTGAAGAAGAAGAATAGTAAGACACTGAAACACAAGCCAGGGTTGGTTATGCTGTATTTGTTTAAGCCAGGCTTCCTCAACCTCAGCCCTCCAGATGTTTTGAGACTACAATTCCCAGCATCCCTGACCACTGGTCCTGCTAGCTAGGGATCATGGGAGTTTTAGGCCAGAAACATCTGGAAGACCGAGGTAGAGGAAACTCTAAACACTTCCTCTCTTCTTACAAATTTAAAATATGTTGTTACCGGTATACTATTTAAGAGAGACAGAAATCTTCCTGGTAGGTCATCACTCTCTTAAAGAACAGAGGCCAGGGTAGTATTTAGAATAGCAAAGATTGCTGCAAAGTAACCGCTAGGCTAAGCTGGCCCTAATATTTAGAATAGCAGTTACCGTCGGAAGGCTTTTAGAGAAGAGTAAAAGCAGATTTAAACCCAAAGCTAACCTAACATGCATTCATGTTAGTTTGAGCACCAAAATGTTTCACTTGCAAATTTTTACTTTCCAGAAGCTTGTAGGGCATGTTGCATCTGCTGAAGCCGAGCATATGGGAGCCTGGCTGCAATTGCCCTTCAGCTTGAGTGATTGATAAGCCAAATTGGTCAAAGACTTGGGAGTCAGGCTTCTAAACATAATATATCTGCTTCAATTAAAGTTAATTGTGGCTAGTAGTGCAATCCGAACCATGTCTACTCAGAAGTGTCCATATCAAATTGAGTGGTGCTTATACCTAGCTAGGTAAATAAGGTTAGGATTGCAGCCTTAAGTCCCACTGAAATAAACACTGCAAAGTAATCTTGACTAATTTAAGTTCCATACATCAACTGTAATTTGTTTTAACTGATATTAACTAATGTTTTTAAATGGTTACAAATGTTTTTTTTTTTTTAATATATTTATAAATGGTTGTAACTAGTCCTTGGTCTTTGTGGTAAAACCCAGGTAAGGTTTCTAATACACAAGAAGATAGTAATTTCTTTGGTGGGACATGGTACATTTAACTATATCTGGATTTTAACTTTATATTTCAAGATTTAAACAGTTTTCATTGACTTCAGATTTCACTGAGTATTTTAAGGAATGTGAGGCTTTCATGTTCACAACTTGCGTAACCCACAAAGGCCAGAATTTTTCAAGTTCAAATTCTCACTCTTTTTTTTTATCAGAAGTATCACTGCGTGGACTAAGGACGATGATCTAGGGGAGGAAGTGCGCATGAAAAGTGTTGAGCATACTTTTTTTCTTTTCAGAGGCTGCTCCCACAGAATTCCACGCCACCATTTTAGTTTTTCATTTTGAAAAGCTCCCACTTCAGTTTGCCCTGTGAGCTTGGTAGGGTCTATGAGGGCAGCTTCTGCAAAAGGAAAAGCTGGAAAGAGTTTGTGCGCAGAATGTACAGAGACGAGCCTTTGGCTCGTGGTCTTGTGTGTCGTGCTGTTGTCATGAAATGGCTTCTAGTAAGTTATTTTGTGAGAACTGCCTTCTGAAAAGAACTATTCAGTCACTCACATTTCTCCTTTGTAGCCTGTGGCAGCTTGCAGTAGACTATTTTGACCATTGCCCAGAATTTGGCAGAGCGTACTTGGAGCACCATATTGAACGGGTCCCTCTGGACACAGAGCATAAGGCCCTCAAAATACTAAGGATCTGTGAGCAGAGGATGATGACCGAGCAAGGTACCTTGCTTCATATTTATTTTTTTGTTTTAATACGTTCATATAAACACCATTTACTGAGTGCATCTCTTTCCCCTCCCAAGTCCGTAGCATCTGTAAGATCATGGCTATGAAAGCCGTCCGGAACAATCGCCTCGGCTCTGCCCTGTCCTGGAGCATCAGAGCAAAGGATGCTGCTTTTGCTACTCTCATATCAGACAGGTAAGTCTTGCTTAAGGGGAGAGCCATTTTGTCCAGCGGCAGTAACAGCAGAGAGATCTAAAGGTTCTTCTTGGGATAACCTGGCTATTGGAGGACCAACGATTTCGTTCAGAATTGGCTTTTGCACCTGCATGTTAGAGGTGGGTTGGGCGGGGTTCCTTACACAAAAGAGGGGTAAGCTGCAGAGCGCATAACAAGGTATTGCAGCATTAATGTGCACATAGCCCTTCAGCACCCATTGTACACAAGAGCAGAGTGGGACGGGGGTGGCGCTATGGTCTAAACCACTGAGCCTCTTGGGCTTGCCGATCAGAAGGTCGGCGGTTCAAATCCCTGCGCCGGGGTGAGCTTCCATTGCTCGTTCCCAGCTCCTGCCAACCTAGCAGTTCGAAAGCACGCCAGTGCAAGTAGATAAATAGGTACTGCTGTGACGGGAAGGTAAACAGCATTTCCATGCACTCTGGTTTCCGTCACGGTGTTCTGTTGCACCAGAAGCAGTTTAGTCAAGCTGGCCACATGACCCAGAAAGCAATCTGTGGACAAATGCTGGCTCCCTTGGCCTGAAAGCAAGATGAGTGCCGCAACCCCATAGTCGCCTTTGACTGAACTTAAGTGTCCAGGGGTCCTTTGCCTTTCTTCTTCTTCTTCTTCTTCTTTTTTTTTACACAAGAGCAACTGGGTGAGGAACTCTGAGCTGCATTTCTGGAGTATTGCTGTTAACCCAGAACAGGATACAGTGTCAATACTGTGTTGCTTCTCCTTTCAATGGAAGACATATGCTCCAGTGTGTAGCTTTGGAGAGAGTGACTGCACACAGAAAGGGTTCTCAGTCTTCCTAGGCTGTGACATACCTGCAAGGCATGAAACCTCCACTTCCAGCCTGTGACCTGCATATGCTAATGTCTAAGCAGCAATCAGCATTCAAATACTACACCCAGGGGGTTAAACTGGCTCTTTTTTAAAAAAATGGGAAGTAGCTTGAGGCTGGAATTCCTCTGAAACTGAAAGAGAGACACAAAGTACTGCACTCTCAGGGCAAATCCAAGTTCCCATTTGCAAGCCCTCACTTTGAGGGGAAATGCTTTGGTTAAGCAAATCGGAAAAGCTTTTAAAGATCATTTGCTGCTCCTGCCTGAGGGGGTTTGGTTGGGTGAAAAGACAAAACTATAGTCATCTCAGTTTTTACCAGGGGTAAGCAACCTAAGGCCCATGGGCCATAAGCGGCCCACGGGGGTCATTTAACCGCCCACGAGCCACCCCCAAACCAAGCTGCCCACTCGGCGAGTCTCCGTGTATTGCGCTAAACCGGCGCGGCGCGGGGACTCGTTTCTGCAGCACTGGAAATCGTGTCTGCGCAGATGCCGGAAATCACAGCAATCGGGCCCACAGAGGGAGGCAATTCCATTGACAACGGCAGGTTTTGAATCTATAGAATACTTGTTTGTAAGAGGGTGGCATGTTGAAATGAAGTAACAATATGTACACATTGATGGTTCGGAGTGATAATAATCTTCCCACCTATTCCACCCCACCCCCCCTAGATTTCTGAAGGAGTACTGTGAAAGAGGCTCTTTTTCAGACTTGGATCTTATCGACAACTTGGGACCATCCATGCTGCTTAGTGATCGGCTGACATTTCTTGGTGAGAGCTACATCTTACGGCCTCTTTTAAAAAGGAACGGCATGGTGTGCTGGGCGATGACTTGAGGAAAGTGGACTGAAATTCATTTTGAAGTGCATGCAATAAGCAGTGCAAATTCCACATCTCGGAACAACCAACCATGAAACCAATTGTTATAGCCTTGCTTAGCTGGAGGACATAACAGTAGTCATATCATGAGTAACTAGACAGACTTTCTAAGACGTTTCCTCTTTACGTCACAAAGGGCATATTTGTTTTTTTTAAAAAAAAACCACAGGAAACAAATGCTACCAGGTGTGGTAACACCAATGTTGCTGGCTTGTAGCTCAGACAACCACAGGAACGGATCCTTCCTCTGTGGGCCCTGCATCAGTGTGATAGTGAATTGAATTGAGGCTTTCTTATTGATAATCCAGTGGAGGCTTCAAGGATTCCAGGGAACTAATAATGAAATGAGACAACGTGGCTGGATCTGGCAATATGTAACTAATGATTTCTTTTTTAAAAAACAACAACAAATAGTTAGAGGGTATGTGACATAATAGCCCAATCATTATCTCAGCCTGAAGGCACTTTGAAACTAGATAAATTAATCTTGCAAATGCCCTGGATACAGAAGTGCAGCCATATAATGCTGAAGTTGGCATCAGGGTGAAATTGAAAACAGAAACAGTCTTTAACCTCTGAGTTTCTGCCTGTGTTTTCATGTTCTTATTTAGCTTCTCTAAAACTTTAAGGTCTTAATAAGATTTTTTTTGCTTACTAAATGAAAGTTGAGATTTTCAGGGCTTTGAAAGCTGGCCAAGTTTGCATCAATAGCTGCAAATACTTTTTTTTAAAGACTCCCTGAAATGTAGTGATTGCTTTCTCTCTTTCTCAGCCTTTGCCATCCTGGTGACTTCCAGATGTTTTGACTGGCAGGGTTGATGGGAGTTGTAGCCCAAACTTTCTGGAGGGCACCAGATGTTGGCAAAGCTTGCTGGGCATTATGGAAACAGTTCAGTAGCAATTGATCATGATTTGTTCCATTTACATGAATAGGGCTTAATTAATTTTAGTAGTTGTTGGTTGCAACTGCCTCCTTTACTGGATTGCCACTAGAAATTTCAGCTTCCCTAATGACAAAAGATGCTAGGTGGCCATAATGCAGGTTAATGGATCAGTCTTAAGAAATGGCTTTGCTAGCCGACGGTGTGGTACCCTGAAAATGTGACAGGACTGAATTAATGTTTGGATACAGGGAAATACCGGGAATTTCATCGGATGTATGGCGAGAAGCGGTTCTGTGCAGCGGCTAAGCTGCTGTTGACATTGATGACAGCTCGTATTGCTCCTTGCTCCTTCTGGATGACCTTACTGACTGATGCACTTCCGCTCCTGGAGCAGAAAGAGGCAAGTGTGATATTTCCGAACAGTAGAAATACCTGCTGGTGGTGGTGATGGTCTAAGGAATGTCCCCACTTTCCTGGGAAAACTAATCACTTTACAGGGAAGCATGTGATCCTGTGCTCCCACCCCAAATAGCTTTCAACAAAAGCGCTGAGAGCTCCAGAGCTGTATGGTTGTGAAGATTCAGACAGTGGCAGCAGATAGGCAGCCAAGTGAACTCTGTGTAATTGCTAAAACTCCGTCTGGTGTTCGCAGGGGAGAAGGCTGTGTGACCTTCCTCTTTGATCATCTGCTTCTTCAAAGAAATAGACTCATTACTGTAAGAGCTGTAGCCTTCCTGCAGATGGGTTCAGTTAACCTTGATACTAAGCTGTAAGTCATGAAGTTTCCCCTGAGGTTCACTCTGCCCATTTCTCAAGGGCTTGTATTTCAGCAAGCTGGTTAACTCTGAATCCTTTTCAGTTGGACAAAAATGGAAATGGTGCTCTACAGAAATCAGTCGGCCTTGGTCTACAGCACCCAACCATCAATTTGCAACACTTTCCCTAAAAGCCACAACCAGGCTGAGGAAACCAAAGGGCGTACACACCGTAGATATTCAGATTTTAAACTCATTAGTCACCGAGGTTACACCTTTCACATTTAGATGTGTGACCTGCCACACAACAGTGGCTTAAAAAGCCACCTCCAGTAAATAAATGCTGGAAGAAATTGCAATTGTATGAAGGTAACTACTGTTTTCCTCCAGGTGATATTCTCTGCTGAACAGACATACGAACTGATGAAATGCTTGGAAGATGTGATGGCAGCAGAATCAAAAAACCAGAAGCTCCAGGTAATCTTGTTTCAGACCATGGCTTCTTATCATAGAGGGAAACTAATCGGTCTCCGATTCATAAGATAACACTAAGCCACGGACCTTGGTTTGTTGCTCCTTGGAGAAGGAATAAAGCAGGAGTCACCTGCATGTTCACAAACTATTAACTATGTTTCACCATGGTGTGAATGCAGCCTCGTCCTTTTCCTTGAGCCCTTGGAGAAGTGCAGAGGGCTCAGAAAAATGACCTGAGTTTTCTCTCACGTGTGACGTAGCTTGAGAAAAGGCGGAAACAGCAGGGGAAACATCTACTGATCCCCGCAGCCCAAGAGTGTTTCATGAAAAGAAAAGTTTGGGTCTCAAGGTAGTAAAATGGAAGAATTCATAGCAAGTTACAGGATGTATGGCTGTTTCTAGCAGGTTGGAACTTAGCCATTTTAGAACAAGAGAAAGAAACCGAGAGGCATTTGGTTCCATGTAATCCTGTTTTCTGTGACTGTATTCATAGCACCTTGAAAGACGCTTCCACATGTTGAATGCAAACTAACTGGAAGCACTTTCTTTCCCAACAGCCATAGAACAAGCTGGCAGAAGAATGCTTAGTAGTGTGTAAATTGCAACTCACATACAAAATATCAGTTTAAATGATTAGCGTATTTCAGGCATGGGGGACCTCTGGCCTATTTCGGACCACCAGGAAACCACACACCTGACATATATGACATGAAGTTTGGGGCAGATAAAGGCAGGGCTTGGCCTCATTAAATGCTGTCCAATTGGTGAACTCCTAAGATTATTTGTGTTTCCAGGAGGATGATGCTGAGACCATGAAGGTGGAAATGCTGAGAATTGGTCTAGCACGAAACCTTGCACGAGCCATTGTCAAAGAAGGCACATTGGAAGAATCATGAGATCACTTTATTGGAGCAGCTCACAAACTTTGCGTCAATTACTTACTGTACATATCATGGCTGTTTTTTCTAGGAATAAATGTCACCTTTTGCACTTTTCTTTTTAAAATTGCCTTTTGTAACATATAACCGTGGAAGAGGAAATTCCTTTCTCCAGCGAATTCAATGGAAATTGAGCTTTCTGCTCTCCTAGACTTCAACAACTTAAGATTACTTAAGGTAAGTAACCTCCTAAGGTGGCCTAATAATGAACGTCTAGATCTAGTCCATTTGACAATCTAAAACCAACCCAAATCTCCATTCATGCAGGATCAAGGAACAAAAATTATTTAAAACTTTTCTTACCCAAGAAGCAGCTTTAATTCTAATTTGCAGGCACAGAAACATTTTTGCACCCTTGCTTTCCCCTCATTCCACTGAATGAAGCTGTGCAGCTCAGCTTTTAAAATAAACCACAAAACTTCCATCCAAGCGCCCATCTCCTAAGTAGCAGCCAACCTGAACTCTGAGCATTATTTAATCACAGAATGCTTCTGCTTTGTTGAAGGATCTGGTTTTATTTTGACTATTGTTCTTAAGAGAAACAATACTATGCAGTTGAGTCCTAGGAGTTAGGAGGGGGGCGGGGAACACCCTACAGTATTAACTGGCAGCAAGGCAGGTGAAGCAGAGTAGAGAAAGCAATTTTATTGAACGTGCAGAAAAAAACAAGTACTTCCAAGACATATTTACAGTCTTTTGCGTGTTTGGTTGGAAGCTGCAACTTCAGCCTATGAACAAGTAACATTCATAAATAACTTCTGAAGCTTCTAACAGTACATTTCCACACAGTGAGACGACGGGATCTTGCTACTGGGCTTGTACAGCATGGGTATGGCAGCACTGCTGACATTGAGAAAGCCATTAGGCAGAAAGCAGTTGTGCTTCCCCCCTCCCTCCCCCCCCGGTTTCCTCCGTCAGAGAGAGAGTGAAACCTGCTCTCTATGCTATGGCAGCTGGGCAGACTTGCTAAGCAAAAACGTGACAGCAGAGAGACTGAAATACGGGAGAGGACCAGATCAAGAGGCAGAAGAAATGCCGTCCTGTTCTCAGCCGCTAAGCATAGCGGACGCTGTCCTCCAAGTCTCTCCTTTTGTTCATATGGACCATGTTTGTCCCTTTCTGGACAGTTACAAGTCTGTACACAAGTCTACACCCTCCAAATAACTGCTGAAGCGCTTTACGCTGCAACAGATTAGGTTGCACTGCCTATAAACCCTTAGCCCAGTGAGTACCCCAAGCCTTTGCAGGAGACAATTGTTCCAGGTCACCATTAAATCTCTTCCATGTTAAGTACAAGGTGTCCAGAAAACTGGAACGGCTGTTTGTAAGACTGGCTGAGCTTTTAAGAAACGTAATTAATTCATCTTAAGCCAGATTTCCACCTTCAGATCAGTGTGGCAAGAAGTACTTAAAATTACACCTAGCAATTCTTAGCCTACTTCAGTTTTAATTTTTTTTCCTAAACAGCCTTTTTTCTTCATAACCAAGCAAAATGATTAGTTCAGGACAACTATTTTTTGAAAAGATATTTCAGATCAAAAATAATTGTAGTAGATCAGAGGAAGTGACTACTAGACCCAAAGCAGTGATACTCACTTTATGGCTTTACGTGCCATATGTTGGACTATTAGTCCGACTGACTCAACACAGGGATCTCCTCCTGGAGACAATTGCACTTAACCACTTAATATTTGGAATGAATAAAATACAGTATAATCAACTCAGCACATGCATTGCCATGGCTTCTGTTTCCCCTTATCCGTAGGTCTGGTGTTTTCCTATAGCTCTATGTACATTGTATATTCCTAACTACTAATACTGCCTTTGAAAGAAGAATCAAGGTCTTAGCTGCATCGTTTCCTACCTTTGACCCTGATCGACAGATGCACCAAGAGTGGATGCCCTCGCTTTCTCCCCAAGCTCCCCACTTGAGCAATGGACAAACTGTGCCTTTGTGACTCTGTCGTAGTTTTTACCCCCCCCCCACACACAATGGAATAGAGTTGTTGAATGCTGAGGGGAAACTGACCATAGAGCCATGTGCGTCCAAAATGTAGCAGCTGCCTAGAAAGCGCACATTGCAGAGTCAGCTGGAAGTATAAAATCCAAAGGCAGCAGCTTGAGAGCTATGTGTTTTTACGTTCAAATGTGGCATCTATAAAATAACACAGCTTGTTCACCTGTATGAGCTGTGCTGGTTTTGGGGGTAGATGTTGCCTTACAAAAGAAAATGGGAGTGTCAGGTCATGGCAGAACCCCCCCCCCCTTGCGGAGCTTGTATTTATTACCCAGCAAGCCTGCAGGTGGTCCTAAGTTCTGGCACCAAGGAGGTAAAAAACAAAACAAAACTGAGCACAGGAACATCTGTTAGGGCTCTGCCCCAAAGAAACTTACGAAGGCATCATAGCCCTTTGTAGACATCTGGCCAACACTGAGGGAGAGTACCAGAGTGCTCCGTTTCTGCTTACGAAGCTCACCAGAATGATCAGATTTCAAGTTTAGCAAAGTGGAAGATAGAACCAGATTGGCGAAAGTACAGAAACCATCCAGGCCTCTACTTCTGGCTTGCCTACACAAGTTCATGCTCTGTGTTCATGCCCCTGATTGCTTCACCCCAGAGTGCAGGAAACATTCTGGACTGAAGCTACAAGTGGAGTGGACAGGACATGTAAACAAAGCTCAATATCGCTGCCGGATACCACTTAACGCCCTTTCCATTTCACATTCATTCCAGTCCCTTTGGGATGCCTCTGGGTCATAGGTTTCCCCACTGCTCAACTGGGGGGAACTGATCCACCTCCCCCACTTCTGTGCTGGGCTGGTCTCCTAACGCGAAAGTCAGTCGGTACCTCAGCCTCACCTTCTCCTGCAAGGAAGAAGGAAACAACATAAAGCTGCAGTCAAGCACGGAATACAGAGAAGAAAGAGAGGAGCTTGGCACAAGCCACGATGTTATCTGAGCACTAGCAGGGTTGAGCAATAGTTTGTCTTATACTTTACGAACTGAGGCATCAAATTGTTGGAAAAAGAACAATGCACAAATCCTATATCCAGCTCTGTCCAAAGTTGTAAAGCTTAAAAATGTATTGGGCAGAAGAAAAGCAAGCATGGAACATCCTTTCATATTCCCTAAGTGTGGCAGTAGGCAGAAAAGAAATCTGCTGACACAACAGTATAATACAGAATTGTAGAGAGAGAAATGTGTCTCTCCATCTTACAAGTATAGCCGTAGCTCTAATTCTCAGACTACGGACAGTGCAACACAGCTATTTCAAGGAAGATGTAAGATGTCCACCAGTCTTTCCACCTTTGAGTCACAAATGAATAGTGACTTTTGCTTGTGCAATGGGACCATGCCCCCCCCCCTGCACACACCCTACATTCCCCAAAATTGGCAAGGGGAGAACCCCCAGAAAAGTACACAGGGGGAAGAGAAGAACTGCCTGCCTGGCAGATTGAAATGCTTTGCCTGAGGAACCATCTCCTTAGTATGATGTTGAATTCCTCCTTTCAGATCAGTAACATACTAGATTCTACAAAACAGCATTTTTATCTTCCACCAGCAGTTGGCCAGATGATTATGGTAGCTCACCAGAACAGCACAAAGGGTATGTAGGCTTCCCCGTTCCCTGTTGTCACTTGGGACTCAAATTTAACTCCCTTGGAACATAGATATCAGAGGTCTGTCTGCTGCAAGATCACTCAAGACCATGAGCAGAAACAACATTTTATCTAAATGGTCTAATTGTGTAGAAAAATGATGGCAATACCCCTTCTCTAAGAAAAGGTGGAGAAATTGTGAATGCAAGTTGTCTTACCTTCCTTGGATTTGCCAGCAACATGACCTGGGTGATAGCAGCTGGTGGCTGGATGGGATTGAATGGAGCTAGCTCTGTCCCCGAAGGTGGCTGCAACTTCACTTTCATGGACTGTGGATTAAAAAGCAAAGGAGAAAACCTTAGAGAGCGGTGGTTTGTGCAGAAATAATAGTCACATATCACTGAACACAAATGTATTAAGGGAAGCGGGCGTGTTTACTGAGCACTGACTAAACAAAAGCAAATATTTGACTAGTAGACTAAATCAGATGGAGACACTAATTGACACCTTTATTCTAAACTCATTACATGGATGCAAGCCCCATGGATTTGGTGGAATTTAATTCCACCCAAAGATGCTTAGGACCAAGGCCTAAGACAGTAGCTTGCAACAACTATCCTGTAATGTTGTGGCAGATGAAATCTGCTTCTTGATAGAATCAGCTGGAAAGTAATCTGGTCCCAAACGCCTGACCCAGCAGGATTTGCCTGGATGAGAAGCTCTTGATCTCTCCTCCAGCAACAAGAGGATGCTGATCTCTTCCCCCATTGGTGCTTGACAACGGCCATCTTGGTACCTTTGGCACTGCTGCTTGTAGCACAATGTTCTTTATAGGAAGGGGCGCTGTGTTTAACATCGAAACCACCACTACCAACACATCGGGCCGCCCAGGAGGGCACTCCTTGGCAAAATGCAGGAGGATGCGCAAACCGTTCTTGTCATAAGCCGTCACAGGAAGAGCGCTGCCTGCAAGGGGGAGAAGGTGCTTACATAACACAACGATACAAGTGAAATCATGGGAGGACACAGGGTTATGCTTGGAACACTGGGAGCTGCGTTAAGATAATCTGCAAAGCCTCTTTTCTGAACAAAAGTGTCATCTCTAAAGTGGATGCTGATAAGATGGTTCCTAAAAGTAGCTGCAAAAACATCTAACTTTCATATATTTCTGTTTGGGGCAGATTTTGCCCCAGAGAGAGAAAAGTCCACTCCAGATACATCAGTACCCTCAGTCCTTGAAAGGTTAATTATACACCTTCCTTAGATGCAATCCTTGCTCCAGCCTGGATTGTATTCTGGCAGGAAACGTGGGATATTGCACTGTAGTCTAACCCCCACATCCTGCTAGTGCCACTAGAAGATAGGAAGTGTCGGGGTTTGGGTGCTGGAGCTCCTCGTGCACGGCCTTGGGCTGGTTATGCACGAGGTACCAGTTGCGGGGAAAGCGGCCAGCGTTCCGCGTGCTTTTGAGCACGGTCGCCGGCCAAGCCTCACAGTCTGAAGGATGATGAGTAAGCCAATTGAAGACTCTGGTGGTGTGTGAGTTCCTAATCGCCTTCTTTAATGAAAAGTTGCCTAGTGAAATAAAATATATACCCTGACTCTGAATAGGCGGACCAAATTAAAGAAATTAAAAATTTTACTTTACTCCCCCCTTTAACCCCAAAGGAAGACAGACACCGGTTGTATCTTTAGTGGCTTCGGCAGAACCCGCGTAGGCTCGTCCCCTAAGCTAAGTTCCCCTAAGCTTAAAGACCCTGCGCGCCCAATCTTCCGCGAGGCTAACTAAATAAACTAAAACCGAAATATCTTCCGCGATCTAACTCTAACTAAAGAAAAAACCCATCCAACCCGTCCAGCCCGCTCCTAGTCCCTTAAACTAAACTTGACTTCAACTAAAACCCAACTAAAAGAACATGAACGAACTCCTCTGCCTAAGCGGGGTGCCTCTGCCTTTTATTAGGGAACAAACGTGACATCATCATTAGTACTTTAACCAATAAAATCACTGTTGCTGCCCTCCAAAAAGGCGGGAAGCAAGTTTAACGCTCATTAACAACTTTGAACATGACCGGATCTATAAAATAAAGGCGGATTAATCTCATAAGTGAACCACACTATTCATTCATGCTTTCACTTTCGCTTTTACGCGCAATTATACTAAAAGTAGACCTCGAAAAACTTATAAAATAACCAAATAAATGTGAATCCATGGCGGATCCGTGAAACGTATTCCGACAAGGAAGCAACTTGAGGCAAATGTGAGGAAGATGTACTAGGTGAGACAGCTGGAGGTTCCCACGCTCCCCATCCCTGCTTGAAGCAAATACTAAACGCACTAAAAGCATGATGCTCCTTCTTGAGGGTGGGGGCCAAATAGGAATGCAGCTGTGCAGAGTTCCCAAACCCCTGTGTCTCTCTACACTCCCAAAAGACTTCAGGACAATAGCTTGGGTTTGTAAAAAAATTATTCCTAACTCTCCAAATTATGAAAATGAGGAGGCTTTGGTCGATTGATTGAATTTATATTCTACCTCATACCTGCAGGCCTTAGGGTGGCTTACAGAACAAAACAAAACCACAAAACCACAAAATATATAATCAAAATAAAAACAACCCAATAACTCCCCCCCCAAAAAACTCAGATTTTAAAAGGGCATGAACTAAATTAACTGAAACATGCAATCCAGTATCAGGAATAAGCAATACAAAATATTTGTGATGCCTACTTGGCTTAATGGACTCCAGTGGGACGTGAACGTTGCCCAAGGAGATCTCGGGTCCTTTCAGAGGACTTCCTTGCTGCTGGAAGGAGGCTGGCTGGAAGAGGGGGCTTCCTGACCCAACAGGGCAGCTGCCTGTGTATGGAAACGGAGGGACTCCTGGAGCTCCAATAGGCAGCCCTGAAGCAGATGTCATAGGTGCAGCAGCAGTGGGCAATGTAACTCCGCCAGGGAACACAGAGGCACCTAGGTTTGTTTGAGCTGAAGGTCTGGAATGGAGCGGAAAACAAATGCAGGTTAAAAATGAAAATGAATGCAAAGAAACTTACTGAATGTCTCCGTTACCTAGTCTGCACCTACCTACCCACCCACCCACCCTGTATAAAGCAATTGGAGTGAGCATGTGTAACTGCTCCCTCCTACAAATAGCAATTGTCCTTTGAAAAGCCAGTGTTGCCCACCACTGCCTGGTTCTGTGCCCAGCAGATTGATAGGGCTGAATGAAGAAAGAAATGCGTTCTGCATTAACATGGGGAGACAAGAGTACCTGCCTGCCCAAATCCCTCTAAGTAAAATCTCCAGCAGCATGGCAGTGAGATGCCACAAATGATGTCCATGTGGGGCAGGTACTTGGCTCAGTCAAAAAGTGTTTGTCGGCCCCACCAGTCAACCGATAGCAAAGCCCTGTGCAAAGTTATCCGCATGGCTATCGGGCCTCTCAGTTCTTTGCCTTGCAAGACCCACCCATCAGCTCATCAGTTGCGGTTTGTGGACTGTGCCTTTGCTGGCATGGCTGCATTTCAAACACGGCAGGCGAAAGGCAAAGTCATTGTGATCTCAGGTGACCGAGAGGTGAGCAGCCCTGGGGCACGGGGGAAGATAGTGATCTGGCCAATTGGCCAGATACAGTTCCCTGCTCCTGAGGTAGAAGAGTTGTCCAAATCTTCTGCCCCAGGGCAGAAGCATCCCTTCATTCAATCTGCCCTTGACGTATGGCAAAGGCAGAGAATCTGCAACTCTTCCCATGTTAAGATTACAGGTCCCATCTTCCCTGACTATTGGCCATGCTTACCAATGGAAACTGAAGTCCCACCTAACAGCAGGGGAGGAAAATCTTATTCATAGCAGCAATTATTTCCAAGCAGAAAGGAGGAGAAAACCTTACCCTTTGCTCTCATCCAGATGTCCTATGGGATCCACGTTGTGCAGATCTCCACTTCCCATAGCAGAGCCCAGGTACCCAGGGGCACCTGGCATTGCATTGGATGGTCCCAGTGGTGCTGCAGCAGAGAATATGAAAGCGGCTGAGGTAGGGGCAGGCTGCGAGGCCGTGAATGTGGAGGCAAGAGAGGCTGACGTTCTACCCGCGGGCTGTGACAGGGTAGGGAGAAGAGGTGAGTTACAGGCAACGGAAGCTGGTTTTGGGTTCAAGAAGTCCAGATCGACTGGTTCATTCTGCAACAGAGGAAACAGGTAAAAACGGTGTTTTGCAATACACTGAAAAATGTTTAACTTCCCTCCCACTATTATTCTCACTTGTTTATTTTACTATTTAGCAGACACACAATTGACTGTTAATTCAGATTTATTTATTTTTTAAAAATTAAAATCAGAAAGTCAACAAAAATGTGGCCGAGAAAATGTGTCAAGTAAATGCTGGAAATGTAAGCAGACAGAAGGGACGTTCCTCCATTTGTGGTGGACGTGTAAAAAATCTAAAGGCTTTTGGGAAATGATAGCTGGTGAAGGCAATAAGGTATTAGCATAACTGGTATAATGCAAGCATAATAACGAAAGTTGGGGGGGGCATGCCCTAAAAGGGAGAACTTAAGGCCAGAAGCAGGACAGATCACAAAAGGCACCACCCCCATTTCAGTCTTAGAAAAGCTGTTGAAGGTGTGAGGTGTGTGTTGGGGGAAAGAGGGGAGCTGGTTTCTCCCACTGGGAAAGGCAGGCTGGTCTTTACAAGCTAGAAAATGAAAGCAGTGTTCAGCCCGGGACAGATTAACATGCATTACCAATCCTCTGGCTCACAGATGTTTGAAAAAAGAAGGAGGGAGGGCAAATTTATTCACACTGGCAAAGCGCAAAGTACCTGGAACATGTTCCATTGGCTGCTCTCAGGAGCTTCTTTTGCTGCAGTGGGAGCCGGGTCATTCAGGCCTGAGCACAAAATGACATTTTAGGGAACAAAAGGAACGGGAAAGCAAAACGTGTAAATAAAGGAACACTCCCAGCTGAACCGGCAAAGTTCCCAGAGAACGACATTTAACTATTCAATGGATTGAGATGGGAAAGATCCTAAATCCACCCTCCATATGGTCACTTCTGAACTCTGCTCCATTCTGACTGAAGGCAGATTGAATTTAATATGTAACAAGCCAGCGGTAAGCAAGCTCTGCATTCTATATTCATTCATTCATTCATTCATTCATTCATTCATTCATTCATTCATAGTACCAGCGCTTTTTGAAAAAGTGAGTACTCAATGGCACCTCTTTTTGTTGTTAAAAAGTGTGCCATTTACTGTAACAACTTCATGGTGAGGACCGGCACCTATTTTTCTAGGGGGGAAAGCACTGCTTAGTTAGTACTTAACATGCCTCCTTCCAAGGCAAAGCCCTCCCAAGGCGGCATTCAAAAGATAACTAGGCTTATACAAACATGGGATAACTCTGCTTCCTGAACATAGCAGAGGCTCCGCAGCTGGAGCTAAATCTAGGCAAAATGGTGCCTGGATGTTCCTGCTTTCCCTTCTGGCAGCCTCAGCAATAGCAGCTGGCAGCTATAAGGAGGGGAGCTCCAAGGTGGAGCTGTAAGGCACGATGCAGGGCTGTCCAACTTCTGCAACTTCTCAGATGGTCTCTTCCTCCTATTCTGTGGTACAGTGGTACCTCCGGTTACATACGCTTCAGGTTACAAACTCCGCTAACCCAGAAATAATGCTTCAGGTTAAGAACTTTGCTTCAGGATAAGAACAGAAATTGTGCTCTGGCGGTGCAGCGGCAGCGGGAAGCCCTATTAGCTAAAGTGGTGCTTCAGTTTCAGGTTAAGAACAGACCTCCGGAACGAATTAAGTACTTAACCAGAGGTACCACTGTATCTCCAGAACAGGTAAGGTTGGACATGCCACTCTCTGTAGCTCTCAGTGAAAATCCAGTCCAGTAAATTCAAGTGGAGAGACTTTTTTATTCTTTCTGGGGAGGTGGGGGAGGGGGTTCTGAACAGACGCTCAGCAACAATACCTGCAAACCTGTGTGCAGCAGCTACTTAGCAGTGCCTTCCACCGAAGCCTTTAGGAAAAGGCGAAAGATTTGTATGATCTGAAGAGAAGCCAGAAACTTTCTACAGCAAGTACACCCAAACCACACCTGCCTTACCTAAGCATAGCAGTTCCTCATCAAGCAAGGAGATGGAATTGGCCGAGCTAGTCAAGAGAGCAGAAGTGGCTTCTGCCTGGCTCGATGAACGACTCCGGGAGTGACCAGTGGCCTGAGGGGGAGGTGGGAGGATGGGGATTTCTGACGAGGCCGGAGCTGGGGTTAATGTCGGTGCTGGTGTCAATGTCGTTGGAGGCATCGGTGGTGGCGGAGGCGTACTAGAAATGTCCAGTCCCGCCAAGTCAATGAGCGTACTGGTGTTAATGGAAGAATCACTTCCTACAGTGATGAGGAGAGAACATAAAATATGGCAAGGGATGCATACAAACAATTTAACATATTATCCTGGTCTAGGAGGGCAGTAGTGGTGGAAATGCCTAGATGCTGCTGATAATAGCATCGGTTTTCAGATTCTCCAGGCTATTTCTCCTGTAGTAAACCTTCGAACATGAACTGACAGTCCCTCAAGCTTCCATGAGTGTGCAAAGCATTATCCTCAAGATACCCAGGTCCTAAAAAGCAGCCACTTTTGCCCAAATTTCTTGACCAGCACCCTCGCACAGCGTTCAAGTAAGACACAACGGGCAACACCCAATGATGTCCAACTCCTTCCTTAACAGAAATCCACTCATACAATGGGATGTCAGATTCCTGCTCTCCAGAGTAGATTTTGGGAGGCAGAAGGAGGAGAACCTAGAAGCCTCATTGTGTTGAGTGGCCATCTCACCCAAGGGGCCAGGTTTCATTTCTGAGAAACTGCTGTACTAGGGCAGAATGTATTGTGAGTTATTTATGTAGGTAAAGAACACCTGGACGGTTAGTCCAGGACTCTACCCAAAGCGGGTTACAATTTTATTTTATTTTTTTTAAAAAGAAAGGACACTAAAGAGACAACAAAGGAAGGGAAGGGATATGGAAGCAGGGGAAACACACTCAGACTTTATTAAAGTATGCCTCTCTGTGTAAAAAAAGAAACACTCTTCCCCTAATTTCATTAAGACATTCAAAACAGACTTTTGGCTGCATTCAGCTCTTTCCATTGATAGTATGGAACTGAGAGCTCTTGGCCATTTCCTGGGCAATTTATTCTCTCTGTAATCTTAAAGAAAATCATTGATAATTAACGATGCTGCGACAAACCCCCATATTCTGATGTAGATCAACAGTGCCACCTGGGATTCTTACCCCCTGCAGTTAACCCTAAATGGTGAGCTATTCTCCTGCATTGTCTCTGAATATATATGCTTCACTTAAGCCCTTCTAAACAATGGCCTGACTGGTCTGAACTGGCCAGGCCTTTTGTAATGTAAGTTTAGAGTAGTTAGCGAGGCTCTTGGCAATTTTCTGGAGATTGCTGACATCAGAGATGCGGCTTATTTTTCAGCTGGAGCCACACAATGATCCCCATTAGAAAGGAGGCAGCTTTTACCTGGCTCAGATTCCCATGTGAGCGTTTACTCTCAGTCTTTGTCTTCCTGGAAACCTGATCAGGAATGCAAAGATGCTCCCTCTTAGAACCTCTCAGCTAATCAATGTCTGTTACCAACAACTAAACACCAACTTAGCATCACTTGTAGCTTTCTGCATTTAATTTCCTTCTGACCTCACTGTTGACAACCCCTCCCCCCCCACCAAACCCCATATGTTTATACACTCACCTATAACTCAGGATAGCATTTCATGAATCTTCAATGGGGATTTAGTGCAGTGGGGGTGGGGGCTCTTTCAGCGAGCCCCTTTGAAGGTGCACTTTCACCTTGCTTTGTCTGTTTTGCAGGTGCAGTTTGAATCCAAAACAGGCCTGCAAATGAACTTCAAAGGGGCTTGCTGTTGACTGATCAGCTGGCATCATAATGATGTCAGGTGACTGACAGCTGCGCAACCGTCTCCACCTGTCAAAGTTGGCCTGCAGAGGGTAGAAGTCAGGATCCAACTCTCCGCCCCGTTGTAAGTCAATGGTTTCACCCTGGAATCCTCTTGAAGCTCCTTTGTTCAAGGAAGGCCACTTGACAGTCATGAACAGAAGGTCCTCGGAAACCAAAATGTTCTCCCTCTCCCCTCTGAATTTTTGCCCTTTTAAGTGCCAGTTTTGCATCCACTTTTTCTTTTGCATACAGGCCTCTTCAGACACTGCATATATATATAGGCACCGGTACATAGAAAACATTTTACCTATGCCCATAAATCATTTCTGGGTATATGTGTCATGCAAGAACATGGGCCAGGACTCAAAGCAGTCCTTTGCCAAATGCATGTGTGAAGGCTAGCACACTTTGTGTCAGTTAATCTCGGAAGCAGACCTGTGGAGCTCCTATATGAAAAACCACTTTCATTGCAGCTGGCCTTGTACAGATGGATCTCAAAGGAGCAAAACATATCCATGCTCAGATAACCTGATTCCACCCCCACTCACTGCTTCAAAGCACACTGTATGTATCATACAAGCAGATTGAAGCATCTTAGAATTGCCATTTCTCTAGGATAGCCCTGTCTTGTCTAAAATAGCATGATCAGATAGTTGCAAGAAGACACCAGCATCCTTTTATGAGGGTTTTCCTAGAATGGCTAAAGACAATTGTGTAGCCATTGAACTGGGGCTAAAAGTCTCTGCTAAATTCTTCACCTTGGGATTTGATAGGGTAAGCAGCAATCTAGAAAGGAAGAGCTGTTATTTGTAAAAAGACTTAACAATTTAGAACAAGGAAGTATTTATGTATTGTAAGCGACATATAACTTTAAGATTGTACAAAAGCTGGGAAACACGATATTTCACAGAAGGGTTGGTGTTGCTCCTGAAAAATATGACTCACCATCTGTTGGAGGCAGCCCAGGAATATCCACTTCACCATTGATGACTTGCCCCTCAATAATTCTTTTATAGGAATTTATTACGCGTGATAAGTTGTCACTAGCCTGCAGGATGTCGCCTGTAACCGAGACACAAACAGTAAACTACCAATGTAAATAACTTCATCTTCAGCAATGCTTTCTCAAGCTAGGAACAAGACCAGCTTATTTGATTTACCGTATTTTTCCATGTATAAGACTAGGTTTTTTCCTTAAAAATGTCAAAAATTAGGGGGTGTCTTATACACGAATACATCTCCCCCCCCATTTTCTTAAATCTGAGTCCCCCAAAATAGGGGGTGTCTTATACATGGGGGCGTCTTATAGATGGAAGAAATCCACCCACCCACCCCTAACAGCACTGCCTTTGTAGGTGCTGCAGTTATACGCTTCTCTGGCTTTTGCCACATCCATTTCTGCTATCAATATTTAGGATTTATGTACATGAATGAAGATTTGGTAGTTGGGGAAGGGCCATAGCTCTGTGGCAGAGCCCTGGCTTTCCATGCAACAGATCTCTGGTTCAATTCCCAGCATCTCCAGGTACGTCAGAGAGAGACTCCTGCCTGAAACCTTGAAGAGCTGCTGCCAGCCAGTGTAGACAATATTGATACAGATGGACCAGCGGTCTTACTTTGTATACGGCAGCTTCCTATAATATAGTTCTGATATTCTAAGCAACACCACTCACTTACCTATACAGAGGTACCTCGGGTTAAGAACTTAATTCGTTCTGGAGGTCCGTTCTTAACCTGAGGTACCACTTTAGCTAATGGGGCCTCCCGCTGCCGCCACCGCACAATTTCTGTTCTCATCCTGAAGCAAGGTTCTTAACCCAAGGTACTATTTCTGGGTTATTGGAGTCTGTAACCTGAAGCGTCTGTAACGCGAGGTACCACTGTATGGATTATAGATTCTTTTCAGCTGACAACCACCTATTAAGGCAAAAGCATGTCCCAGTCTACCTCTGGTCCTGCAAAGAAAAACAATGTTTTACCCAGAGTGCTGTCATTATCCTCTGTCTCGCTGGCCAGCTTGAATAACGTCCGCCTCTTGGTTTCACATCTGTCATAGAGCTCCTGGGGAGGGAGGGGGGAAGGTGAGAGATAGGAGCCAATGAGTCAAAATGGACATGTGCAAGCCTTTGTACTGAAACCTCATTTACTTATGCATAAAAGCCCAAGGCATCACCACTGCAAAGGCTTGACACAAGATTTCGATACAATATTGGTGGTCTAAGATGTGGACACTTGCGTTAACAGAAAAATTGATGCAGAGACATTGAGTCATAAGGGGTGAAAGCAAAAGAGACATATTTGCCAACACTTCTAAACGTATGTAGCGGATCAGAGAGGTCCCTGTGCAGACACCGTTCACTCAGAAGAACTTCTAGTTGGCATTATTACTGAGACACCTTCTCTCCTGAATTGCTTCTGGTGCCTGAAGAATAGTTGGTTTTACCTGAGTGTAAACGACTGCCTCTGGCTATTCCTCTTTCATGTTGGTGATAGATGTGCACTGTATTGTTATAGTTATGCATTTTGGGTTGTTGTTGTTGTTTTTAATGTAATTAACATACCCCAATGATGTATATCTGGAAAAAGACTTCTTGAAAATAACCAGTAATCATTAAAAGTCCCATTTGTTTTCCTCGATTGCCTTCTCCTTAGCTGAGTGATGCTGTCAGTTTGCATTTCTTAGTGCAGAAAGTATTGCTTTGATGTGTAGAGATCTTTCTTATTCCAATTCATTCAAAAGGTTTCTGGAAGCTTCTCTGTATGAAAGAAGCTTCACGATTGGTTGGGTTATAGAGAAGCTGAGTACAACTGGCTTGAACTGGTTCTTCTATCTTTTCCAATTAAGGTCATGTTGACTATAAATATAGGCCAGAAGGAGCCTGGGCTTTACTTTCTCCTTCTTTCTCCTTTGTTCTGGTGTCCTGTTCTGTATGCTATAGTGTTAAGGTTTAGTCTTATTATACGTTTTTGTAAATTTTATTGTAAGTGCTGCAACTCGATTTTTATGGACTGTGCCAATCCTGAATGTACTGGATTTGTGAGCATTATGCTCATTTGCCTTCAGCAGAAGTAAAGCTCTGCTGGATGAAGTACAATAGCGTCTGGTCTATTGTTTGGAAACTCTGCTACGTGTTTAAGTTTTTTCCTCCCCAGAAGAAACTGGGGCGACAGATGCCTGCACCTATTTTTGCAGGGGAAGCTGGGCTATAAAATTCCTTCATGTTGGAAGATGGAAGTCAAAAGAAAATCAGAGGGTAACAAGCACTCAAGGTTTTACCAGCAGAAAACTCACACTCACCTTCATCAGCTCTTTGTCGGCCTCCGAAGAGTCTTCTTTGCTGTAGTGAACCAGCATCTCATTCAACAGCTTCACATTGTTGTTCACCTCCTCCAACGTGTGCATGCGCTTTGTGACTTTCTGTATGCGTGCCTCATCCTTCAAGTATTAAAGCATAAGAGGTAATATAAGTCTTTCCTTTGTTCTTCCGCTACTGTCCAGGACAAGTTGGCTTGAAGAATCCAGAAGTCTGGTTACTTATCACCAGTGGTTACAGAATTCTGTCTACAGAGCCCCTACCTTCTGCTATCAAAATAGTTCTGAATTTTTGGCTTCTGGGGATACATTTGCAAAACAGGCAACTCTCAATCCATAGTAATAAGACCCCCTACCCCACCCCACTCCTTTATTCAGTGGAATTTCCTCCTAGGTATGTTTGCACAAAATTAGGTAAAATGCTAGGAGCAAATTATATATTGAACTAGAGTGGGAAAGGGATACATAGATCATGGGGAGAAACAGGAAGCCATGCGAAATGAAGCGAGGATGACCAAACGAGCAGGAGAACAAAGCTCTTGTAACTGGAATCGCTGCCTAGAAGAGGGGAGTTTTGGCAGGTGCAACTCACTTTGCAGGAGTGAGAAAAGATACACTTGCCCACATTATCTCTTCCAGGCAGCCATTAAAGACACAGGTGCTCTTGTCCTTCTTTGCATCTGGTCTCCACAAGAGAAGCCCATTAACTCCTTGCCTCTTGTGCTCCCTGAGCCTTTCAGAAATGCTGCACATCTATTTTCAAAGCATGTTTTTCTTTGGAAAAAATGCAAAAGGCCAACATAAGATCAGAGGAAATCAGAGACAGGAACGCCATACCCAACGAAGACAAGGACAGCATATGGCACTAGAGGAAAAGGGAACCTCTGTCCTTGCAACTTGTACCCCAAACCCCATCCTAAGCACAGCTGAGTTAGGCATGCCTAAGCCCACCAATTTCAATGGATGGAAGCACACTTAGCTCTGCACAGAATAGGGCTGTGACTGGGAAGATGAGCAGGAAGGCCTAGGCATCAGCAGCTGTCAATAACCCCAAGGAAATCCAGGCAAAGTGAGACTATAAATCACTGAGCGGCTTTTCTTAGTTTTGCTCAGGAAGGGAACCAGGGCACTGCTTACAGACAGCACAGATATTCAGGTCTTCTGGCATTATAGCAGCCCAATGGTACGGCTCAAAGATTCTAAAATGCTTAAAATTACGAAACAAGCCCCAAACAATTATCACCCCTACAGATATGTGGATTAAGTGCTCAGTCTCACCTCTTTCACCATAGATTTAATAAGCTTGTTTGCCTCTTGCAAATCATCTGGATTTTTGCTTTTTAACAGTTTAGCTAAAAGCTGCAAAAAGGGAAAAAAAAACTTTTAGGGAAAGTGTTTTAGGAGTGACAGAACTTTTCCTGGTTTTGCAGATTCTCAGTCGAGGAACTGATACCTTATGCTTGCATTAACCGAGTTTTGATTTGTCTTTGAAGCATCCAACCTTTGGCACTCTGGTCATGAACACATTACAACAGAAGCAAGAAAGGCGGATGCTATTGGAACGTACACCGTATCAATTTGCTTAGGCTAGTGGTTTCAGTGCTCCGATAGGGGAAGCTGACAGCAGTTCATCACCAGCTACTTCAGAATCAGTACTGGGGTTGGCGGGATTGTCAGTGGTCTCCCCCAATGTTGGATTGTCACTGGTCTCCCCCAACCTCAGCGTGGTTGGTGCAGAGGCACTCTATGAGGTTCATTTCGCAAGAGGAGTAAGACAAGAAAGTGCACTTTAAGTTACTCATCTCAGTTTTAGAGTGTCCATTTGACACTCACTTCTATTCCATCCTCTCTCGAGACAGCAGCAGTCTACAGCAATAGTCCTTCCGGGTTGCATCCAATACTGTGCATGCAGAGTTCCACTCACGCAATGGGACTTCCCCTTCCTCTCCCCACACATCCTCAAAGTCTGCTCTGGGGGTCTGTGGGGAGCTGAAGGGGAGAGGAGAAGAGAGAAAAGTTCCACTGTGCAAGCAGAAAGCCTGTTGCAATAGCCAAACAACAGCGCTGGAGAAGACCCTCAATGTGCATAAGTGATGAAATCTGCATCATGTTCAAGAACATGAGCCGTGACTTGGAAGCCTCGGATTCAAATCCCTGTTCAGGCCTAAACTCACTGAGTGATCTAGGTGAGTCACTACTGAGAGTTTCGCTCCAGTGAGGTGGCAATGGTAATCAGAAAGGGACCAGAGTCAAACCAAAAATAAAATAAATTGGAAAGATTTATTTAAATCAAAGCAAAGCACAGAAATGATAAAACCATATAAACTCAGCAATAACTTGAGTTTTAAAATGTATAAATGGAATATAAGAGCAGTATATAAATGGAAAAAAGAATATTAACCAAACAGCCACCAATTAAGCATGCACATTACTAAATCCTAAATTGCATCTTTCTAAAACTTCCACCAGTCCAAACTAGTTAAAAGATTACTAAATTCGCAGCCTTAAATTAGTTTAACTCCTCTCTCTCTCTCTCTCATATCTGCAAATGGGCATAATAACACTGGTTTACTTATAGGAGTGTTGTATGGGTGATAGGGAAAATGAAAGTGAAGCTCTGAAGTCCTTAGGGAAAGTGCTGTACAAATACATTTATATCTATCTATCTATCTATCTATCTATTTGCAAACTTCATCATCCTCTCCTGTTCAGATACATACACAACATCTCTTACATTTTCTTCAGGGAAGTCATGCAGGGCTTTCCCAGACTTGATTTCTGCTTCATTTTTTTTCATAGCTTAAAGACCATAACATGCTCTTGCCCTCTCTCTTTCAGCAAACAGTAAAGAGAAATTTAAATGAAGCTAATCATAGAATTGTAGAGTTGGAAGGGACCCTTAGGGTCATGGCTGGCTAAAGTCAGACAAGTATTCCTGAGAGATTCACTCAAATGCTACTCTACATGCAGAAGAGGTGAACCTCCTCCGCCCTCAACACAAGAGACAACAAGGAGTTAAATACATTTTGTAAGATACAAAAGCATTTGTGAAAACTTCCAAAACGTAAGTTGTCATGCTACAACTCTTGTGAGAAATAAGAACTACTGTACTCAAAACATTTGAACCTTGGACATTTTTTTTAAACTATAGCAAACTAGATTGAGGGGTGGTGGTGGTTTAGATCTTTGTATTTGCTATCCTTTGCCAAGCGCTAGAAGATACCTCAGCTGTTGCCAAGTTCTAAGAATTACAGTTCTAATTTTTGCAGTTAGCTTTACCTTGGATTTCTCTTCATCATCAAACACAGGGTTTTTGGGACGAGCTGGCGGGGAGGGGATTAAGGTACTCTCCGCAGGAATTACAGGGTCAGACAAAACAATGCCTGAATGCAGAAAGGAAGAAAAACATTGTCACTCTTTCCAGGAAAGCTCTCTGGAATTGCTTGTTCACTGACCATTGCCTGCACACAACACCCCCGCCCCCCAGCAAGCTCTATCCTATTAAAGCCATCTTAATGCATTGAACTAGGGTCTGCTACCTGCAAATGGTGCTCCTAATGCACTGCTATCTCAGAAGGTTGGTAAAAGGCTACTGTGCCTTATACAATTAGCAGACAAGAACCAGACGCTGTTCCAAGTCTCATTCCTACTGACTGCCAGCATGCAGCTCACCTGCTGACAGGCTATGATGGACTTTTCTGTCTGCAGCTGAACTCCTGTAAGTTACTTTGGGATGTCTTTAAGACTTGCTCCCTCTCATGATCTTGTAAGCCCATGTTTCTGCCCTTGAGCGTGTGAGCTTGCCCTGGATTCTCTTACTTGCCCGATACTGCCTCCTGATTATCATGTGAAATCAAACAAAGCATTAGGCATGAGAAGGAACAAAGGAATAAGCAGCTGGTGTATGGACTGGAAATCAAGGGTAACTAAATAGGCAGCCAGGGCCATAATCATCACAGCACTGAGCACTACAGCACAGCTAAGATTCTGCAATGGGCGGGATAAGACAGCATGACTCTTGATCAAACTTGTTCGCTGTCTAGGTGTGCAGAAGCTACTACCTCTGAGGTCACAAAATTATAAAGTGCCGTCGAACAGCAGCTCAAGGAGTGGTATATGAAAGGCTGAAGAAGGAAATTGTTTCCCACCTTGTCTTTTCAACATGTAGTAGGCGTCTTTGATTTTGGACTCGTCTGGCAGAGCCACCGTCCAGCTGTACAACAGCTCAATTATTTTGCTTTTGACCTTCTCTGACACTCTGTCTCCCAGGTACTGCAAGAATAGCCAAGAAGGTGAAAGGTGTTGGTTTCTCTGTCCTCAGATAAAAGAACCTACTTTGAACCATTAGGTATGTGAGTTGTGGGGCAAACAATCCTTCAAAAACAGTTTCTGTGTCTCTGAGAGATACAGGCTGTGTACATATAATATTTTCCTCTAGGGTCCATGGAGACTGAGTACTTGTTTTTTCAATGTAGTCCACACATGATTCGGATCTGCTGCATATTTTTTTTGCCCCTGAAAAGCTCTTCTTGAGAAATTGGGTCTTGATTTGAAAAAAAAAAAAATCTTGATTTTTGCAATATCCTACAATGTGTCCATTTAAAAACAGATGAAAATGGATGTAGGCAGTCCCAGCAAGGCAGGGAGGTTGTATTTACAATGTGGGAGAGCGTACACCAAGATTGCAATCGCCACTTCTTACCTGGGGCAGGGGCAAGGAGGAGATGGCGTGAATAACTTAATAAAAGGGAGGGTTTTTTGAAATGTGTATGAAGTAACCACATCCAAACTTGTGGACGGCAGGATTTAGAATCAATCTAGACTGAAAGTGTCATGTTGAGGAAAAGCACGAATGATTCCAGACTCAGAAAAACTGCACTATTTGTGCTATTGAACAGGTTAGTGTGTACATAGCCACAGTCTCAGTCAGAAATTATTGTTGGTTTGTTCGCCAGTAAGTTGAAGGTACTGTTAAGTACACCAAAAAATGCAGTCCCAGCAAAAGAAGAATGGCTACAAAAACTTATGGGATACGCAGAAATGGCAAAACATCCTGGAAAAATAAGAAATCAAGATAACAATTTTTTAAATAAAAGGATGGAAATGGTTTATTGAATATTTACAAATAAACTGTAAGCAGATAAAAACATTGGCAGGATTATTGTAATAACCTGACGTTTTATAAGAGTATATATTTAAAGAAGAAGAATAAATGAGCAAATGCAGTGAATCTGGATATGCAGAAAATATTAAAAATAAATTTAAGGAACCGCAGAAAGAGGGGGAAGGAAGTTGAGTTTCGAAATGTTAAAATGATTGTAAAGTTATTGAAATGTATAGAATTGAAAACCATAAAGTAATAATAAAAAGTACATCAAAAATGCTTTCCAATAATCTCTTCAGGGAATGTGAGGGCTTTGAGATGAAAAAGCATACATTTTGGTGTTTTATTTACATCCATCCAAAACAGACTTAGGTGTTTATCAGTATCTGAATGCGGATGATTCGTGTCTGTTCAGAAGTATCACAGGGTTGAACTAGAATTACTCCCAGATCAGACAGCACAGATTTCTAACCCAACATTTTTTTGTTAATTTGAACTATTTCTGGGTTAATTCCTCTCTGTACAACACCCATGTCTATTTAAACATGTTGGACATTGTCTCCCAGCTATTGAAATAAATGGTCTAGAGAGAGTGAGGAACATTCTGAAGTGCGCGAATGTTATTTATTTACTGACAGCCCAGCTGATTCCATTGGAATCTGATGCACAACATGTTTTATGGATTTAAGCAAGTGAGACGCATAAACAAGTGTAGGAAAAGCAAACCATACTAACCTTGGGAGACACAACTTTAATTAACTCATTTAAAAAACGAAACTTCCCTACTTCGTTGTGAAATCTTTGCCCACAGTTCTTCATGCAAGCTTCCAGCACCTGCAATCAAGTAAAATGCACATATACACACAAAATAGAAAATTCTTTCCACTAGCACCTTAGAGACCAACTGAGTTTGTTCTTGGTATGAGCTTTCGTGTGCATGCACACTTCTTCAGATGATATACACACAAGATACATCTAAGTTTCAGGATGGACCCATATGAATGGAGATCCCTAAAATTAGTCACAGGTTACCTATGAAACCTTCAAATATTACCTATGCCTTCAGGGCTTGGCATAAGGTAAGACTTCCCCTGGAAACCAACCCAAGTCTCATGGTGATTTTCTTCTGGTTACTTAAATATTGGACTGTGCACTTAAACAGAACCTGACTGCTTTTTACAGAAACATTGTACAGTCGTACCTCGGAAATCAAACAAAATCCGTTTCAGAAGTCTGTTCGACTTCCAAAACATTCGGAAACCAAGGCATGGCTTCCAATTGGCTGCAGGAAGCTCCTGCAGCCAATTGGAAGCTGCAGGACCTGTGTCGGACGTTTGGGTTCCAAAAGAACATTCGCAAACTGGAACACTCACTTCTGGGTTTGCAGCGTTCGGGAGCCAAAACGTTCAACTCACAAGGTGTTGACTTCTGAGGTACGACTGTACAGGGAAGATAATTAGAATTGTCATTGTGCCAGTTGGCCCTTACAACTGGATGTCATGTCTGCATAGGAAACTACCTGTGCAGACCCCAACAGACACTGGTGCAAATCATGCTGTCTGAATACACAGACAGTGAACAGAATTTTAAAAACAAAATTAAAGAACACTTACAGTCAAGGCCTGGACTGCTTCCCATTCCTGTGGTGACTGGATTTTATGAGCCAGCAATCTCACGGCTATCTGTGGACTGAAATCATTTGTTTGTTTGTTTGTTGTTTGTTTGTTTGTTTGCTTATTTAGTTAGTTAGTTGTGCTGTCTGTGTAGATGATGCTTTACAAAGGAGAGGACAGAATGGTTCATACCTCAAGAAGATTACAATCTAAAAATTGACACAAAGGAAATGACGATGGCAGGGGTAGGAAACAGAGGCAGGGGTAAACGGGTGAAAAACTATGTGATTCAAATGACATAGGCTTCACTTTTGCAGCTTAAATATATAAACTGCAGTCACATTTTTCAACATTTTATCTGCAAGCATACCCTGGGAAAAAAACCCACCTTTAAAACTTCCATATTGTAGGAGGGGCCCTCCTGTGAAACAAAACTGTCTACATAAAGTCTCAGCTGCCTGTCACTTTCACATTAAATTAACATATTAAATTAAGCATCAAAGCACCCAAGTTTATTTAAAATTACTTCTACAAAACCTTGCAATGTGGTTTGAATTTTGGACACACACCCTTCAAGTTCTTTGTTGATCTGATCGCAGAAGCCGATGATGTATTCCCAGTCTTCTTGCCTATTCAGAGGATTGGTGGCTTTATCTGGTGAATAGAAACACAAGCTTGTTAATCCAAGATGCACACAAAAGGCGTCTTGTTCCTTCAGGACAGGGTAGCGCTAGAGAATTAATACACTCTGCCACCTTCTTCTCATTCACTCTGAGAAATTAAAACCACTCCTGCTGAGAAACTGCACACTCCTTGACTTCAGCACACGTCGGATCAGTCAGAATTCGAGTACAAGTTACGAAACCGGCAGAAAAATAGTGTGAAGAACGTATTACAAAGCCGAGTTCTAGAAAGAGAAGTAAACAGCCATGCATCGTTCCCCCTATTTGCCATTTCGCTCCACGCTCTGCCAATTTATCACATAACGAACTGGCAAATCCGCATTCAATTTTACTCCGCTGAAAAGCCCACACGGACTGAGCAAGGAAGTCATTAAAAACCTAAAAGCACCTGACACAAATTGTAACATTCCAGGGATCAAAGGCGTAGTCTGTAACTGTATACTTTATCAAGGGTGCAATCTAGGCAAAGTGAGATACTTTTCTCCCACTGATTCCAATGGAATTTCAAGAGCATTGCACTTCATACTAGAAAGGGTACATGGCAGTTCCAAACAGAGCACATCCACACCTTCCATTGCCTATGGAAAGTCATTTCCACAAGAAATAAACCATTTCACCTGACACCTGAGAGAAGAGAATTAAAACAATGCTAGCTTCTGAATGTCTTTTTCTGCTTGAAGCAGGTTAACTCCTGAATGCCCTTTAAAGTGTTTTGCAGAGCTCTTACCTATGAAAATACCTCTGACATTTCAGTGTGGGACATATTCAACACCTGGGACCTGAATGTTCACAGTGGTGCTCACATTTTCTGTCTTCAAAAGAACCCTTTCCACATTAGCTCATCTGCCAAGAAACACCAGTATATCTGCTATGGCAGCTGTTCGTGTTGCTGAGGTTTGGAGAGCATGTTCTAAAGGCGCACATTCAGTTGCATGGGGCACTGTTGCCTTGCCTGAATTGAGAATGCGCCCCAGAATAGCGGGTCCCCAACTCCCCCCCCCCCGAAATCACCTGGAAATGAGTCCTGTCAGCAGAAGCCCTGCACAACAACTTTTGTTCACGCAGCAGGACTTTCTCCTTCTCCTCTCCTCACAGCCAAACTCCCTGAACTTGAGCTGGGGGTGAGTGTGGGTAGAACCCCTCCCCCCACCCCCAAAAAACCAGTGTGCGGGAAGTAGAGGAGTAATTTTTCCATCCAGCAAGCTGAAACACTGTTGAATTCTTCCCAGTGGGTTTTCTGCCTGTTTAGGAATTGTAATGCACTGCACATTTGCCATCTCTTAAGTTTATTCCCCTCTTTCTGGCAACTTCCTTCCTTCCCATATATTGACTCTCCGCTCCTTTCAAGTGCCTTGTCAACCCCCCTTTCCCCACAAAAGCCAATGACAGAGCCAACTAATTCTGGTTTTGCCCCCCCCCCTTTCTCCACCCTGCTAAGTTCTACAAGGGCAACACTGAGACTAAGGAGGAGGAAGCTGACAGCAATGGCCACTTCTGTAAATAAGAAGGCAGGCAGGTGGGAGTTGGCCAAGGGCACATTGATATTGGTGGGGTAGTGCCCCATTCTCCCTGATGGATCAGCCTCCACTGGTTTGCACCCTTGCTTTGTAGCAGGTACCGTTGTAGTAAATAGTGTACTCATCAAAGGCTTTCACATTTCTCATTGGAAGCAAGACCCACCATTTATCACACTAAGCCCTGCTTCTCAGATCCCCCCCCTTCCCCCAGCTTTGAAAGCAGCAGACTGCAGAACATGCAAGGTATCACGACAGATTTGCATTTCATGTTTCATCTGCTCCAGATAATTCAGCTCAGAGACTTTGCACTGTGCTACCTTCCACAGAGACACCCGGTTTAACCTAATTTCTATAGCAAAACTGACCAGGGCAAAATGTGAGAGAAAGAAATACTGTTCATTCTAGGGCAGCGCAATATGTGTCTGCACAAAGGCAGCATACACAAGCCAAAGATGATTAACTAGTAAGAACAAAGAACAAGGAGTACAATGAACCAAATTGTTTGGGACATCTTCACTAGGCCTGCAAATGCAAGCGCAGAGGGGCGGGCTCTGTTTTCTTTTATTGGGATCCCCATGGTCCACCAACATCTTTTACATTTACAAAGCAACAGGGCACATTTGGGAACCCTTCACAATCAAGGCTCTAATCTGTGTAAAGGATTCATAAATAGTCAGTCTTATGAACACAAGTAGCAGCTTGAGGGATCAGACCACAAACCCTAGGCTTTCTCTCCCACATGTACACACAAAAAAGCAAGATCTCTGCGGGAAATTCTCTGTACTGTATAGTACAATTATATCTTATGCAGGGGTTCAATTCCAGGGGTTCCGTGTGTATATGAAAATCACCTATGTCCAAAAACAATTGGGCCTCATGGCTGTTAGATGCCTACAGGTACAAATATTGTAGGACTATAATGTTTTAACATTTGAGAAACGAGAGGGCCAGATTATGACCTCACTTCCTTACTATAATAGTCCCCAAATGGACAAAGTTTTACACTGCCACAGTCAAAATAATAAGTACAGCAGGCTTCATCTCAAGAGACCAAACCTTGGCCTGTTCCATTCTAGGGCTAGAGTACCAGCAACCTAGAAGGTGGTACTTCGTAATTAACAAATAAATAATTATGCCACAGTGCAACCCTAGGACATTTGGTGTCAAAACACCTGGATCACATCTTCTAGCAGATCAACATAGCACTGCTCATAAAACTTATTTCCACACCCCTAAACCGAAACATTGTATATTCCCTATAAACCAAGGGTGGCTATTCATTCAAACACTGAAACTTCAGGAAACCGGGAATTTTTGCTAGTAAGCAGCCTCATATATTTCTATCCTCTGTAGATTTGTTGCATTACACCCACATGCTCTTTATGTGTGTGTCCCCCCCCCACTCAGAGTTCTGGGGGAACCTGTCTCACAGTTTGCATGCCACATTTAGAAACAATACCTAGCACGGTGGAGATGGCTCAGCTACAGGAACAGCAGAGAATACAAAAGCAAAAGAAGATGGTTGTGTGGACCAACTGGGTACTGTATTCCATGTTCAACCATTGCTTTTTGGCTAAAGGCAGGAATGGGAGCTCAGGCAAAGACCATCCTATTATGTTACCTCCCAAATAAGAGGGGATAATTTGTTGCTGGGTCCAACCACAACATCAGGACCAAACTATCAGGTTGCTAACATGGCTTTCTCACTGTGTTGACATTTTGAAGTCTCATTTGAAGGCAAAATAAATAAAATAAAGTAAAGTAAAAATCCATGGCGAGGATGAATCCTCTCTGCTGTGACTGGGGAAAACATGAACCGTTTCCCAACCTTTTTGTAATTATTTCCTGTCTTTGTTCAGGACCTACATCTTCAAAGAGTCTCCGCAGAACTGTTCCCAGAGTATATTTATATTTCTTAGTTTCAAATGACCTTCCAGCTAAACTTTCAGCAGCCTGGAATCGGGAATTCTGCTCTGTCCTTTCACTTAAACATTTCCTTCATACATATGGGATATATTCAGTGACTAACTGTCCATGGGGTTAATAAAAAGAAGAGGAGATGTGTAAGTGCATATCCTTAATACATACATAAACATCATTTTATTAAATTGGGCAGAATTGTTTTCGTAGCAGGAAAGTGATTCAGTAAATACTGAATGTGCCACAAATGTATTCAGTAGCAGGAAAGAATTTAAGGTACAAATAAAGTACTCAGCCTCAATAATATCTATAACACCACCCTAACAATTAGGAATACACTAGGTCTTTCACAATAAATTTCAAAAAGGAAGAGCTACCTGCTCACTAGGGCACAGCCCGGTATTATCTTAACATATTAAGACAGTGGAATTTGCTGCCAAGGAGTGTGGTGGAGTCTCCTTCTTTGGAGGCCTTTAAGCAGAGGCTTGACAGCCATCTGTCAAGAATGCTTTGATGGTGTTTCCTGCTTGGCAGGGGGTTGGACTGGATGGCCTTTGTGGTCTCTTCCAACTCTATGATTCTATTCATGCTATACCATATAAATAAAATCAGGCAAAGCACTGACAGACCTCTAACTCACAGTGTGGTCCCCATTATGCTGAACAAATGGCTTTCCACCCCCAGTCTATAAGTAGTAGTTCAAACAGGGTTACTGAACATAAGATATTGGTGATTTCCCAGGCTCTTCCATAGAACGACCCCTGTGATTCAATGATTATATTTACAATATATCTCATTTTTATCCGTCCCTCCAAAGAGCTCAGGGTGGCAAACATGTTTCAGTGCTCCCCATTTTCTATTTTATCTTCACAACAACCCTGTGAGGGAGATTAGGCTGAGAAACAGCGAGACTGAGGTCACCCAGTGAAATTAGTAAGCTTAAAGGTAAAAGGCAATACAGTTCAATTTTTTTTATCTTAAATTGTCCCACTTCTGTTGGTAAAAACAGAATACAGTGGTACCTTGGTTCACAAACTTAATCCGTTATGGAAGTCCGTTCTTAAACCAAAGCGTTCTTAAACCAAGGCATGCTTTCCCATAGCAGCAGGGGACTCAATTTACAAATGGAACACACTCAACAGGAAGCGGGACATGTTCTGCTTCCAAGGCAAAGTTCACAAACGAAAACACTTACCTCTGGGTTTGCAGCGTTCTTAATCCAAGTTGTTCATAAACTAAGCTGTTCTTAAACCAAGGTACCACTGTATCCACTTTTGACCTGCAAATAATTCTTCTGAAGAGGGGTTCTTTGAAACTCGAGACTTGGGTTCTCATTTACCAGATAATGATCCAGCAAATGGCACTGCACTTCAGCCATGCACCTCCTGTGATTTGGGGGGGGGGGATGTGTGGCCCTCCATATGTTATTTGACTCCAACTTCCATCATCCCTGACCTTTGGCCATGCAAGTTGGGGCCGATGGGAAGTAGAGTCCAATGACAAAAGATCCCTGCATTGCAGGGGGTTGGACTAGATGACCCTAGTGTTCCCTTCCAAGTCCATGATTCTATAACTTCTGGAAGGAACCATGTTCCCCATCCCTGTTTTATGCCCTGTCCAGCACAGCAACATCACTTTAACAAAGGTGCATTGAAGAGGTCACCTGTAACATCCAACCCTGAAGCAAAGTATGAAAGGGCCACTGTGCATTAGCAGAAGTCCTTGTGCAGGACTGATCCTGCAGGAATGTTCTTATGTCTTTTAACTTGAGAAACATTTGTTTCCTTCCACCCTCTTTATAATATATTCCATGATGTAACATAAAACATTAATTGAGGAATGCTGTAGTTTTGGTACAGACTGAAGAATATGTCAGAATACAGTTTACTTAGAGAGAGAAAATGGAAATGGGAACAAGCAGAAAAATGAGAGAAGGGAAGAGAACTGGTCTTTATAGCTAAGGAACCAGTTACTTAGAAGAATGCACACAACATTTCACAACCTTTCTTTAAAAAAAAAGAAAAAAGAAAAAAAGAAATGAATCACTGGTTAACAGGGCTAGACTTCAGGCTGTCTGTGTCCACTGCAATTGCAGCTCTGGGTTTCTGCTCAGATGTCTTGGTTTGAGTGCACTGCTCATTCAATTGCATTTTTTTTTCTGGATCCATATTGGAGATGGAGCTTTTTTATTTGCAGGAGTCAAAACACAAAACCTAGCACCCAACTCCATGCACAAAGAAGCTGGGGGGGGGGGAGAGATAACTTTCTTTGGTGCATTTTTTCCCCTGGGGGAGCTTAGGAGCTGCAGATTTTGAAAGGAGGAAATGACCAGGAAGTGAGTAAGATGGAAGAGTTCAGGCAGAGACAGGCACAGCTGCAAGGAGAAACATCAGCTGAGTGGATGGAAAGAATAGGTACAAAGGGAGTGGCTACATTTCTTTCAGTAAATGGCAATTCCCCCCTTTTAAAAACCCCTAAATGGGAGGGAATAACCTGGCCACGTTCAGAAACCATGAAAATTGACAATAACAGCAATGTACTGCAATAACTATTTTAGGAAGTGGAAGATAGCCCAATACAGTAAAGGACCTTTACAAACAGAAATATATAGCATAGTCTTCAGGTACATGAGGCAGTCAAAGCTAGTGTGGTGCAGGGGCTGCTGAAATTCACTGAGTATCCTTTGGTCAGTCATTATCTCTCAGCCTGACCTACCTCACAGGTTGCTGTAAGAAAAAAAAAGAGGAGAATCACGTATGCAGCTCTGAGCTTCTTGAAAGGAAGGTGGGCTATAAAGGTAATAAATGAAAAAAATACACCTAGCTGACAAAGCTTGTAACCAGAGCACATTACAACACACCCTGGATGCTACAAAAGGAATACATTAAGTGTCCCATTTACACACAGGAAATGGCTATTACTGTATAGCTAATTACCAGTTATGAAATATTTTAACATCAGGGTGGAGAAGAAGTATTAGATAGAATTGATACAGCCATAGACTGGGCTCCCACAAATGATGAGGGAGGGAACATTGCTAATGAATATAGCGCATTTCCAATTTTCATTGAGTGTCACAAACAACTGAGTCATTCTTGCAACAGCCCTTTAAGGTAGTCAAGTGCTGTTATTCCCATATTATAGACACAGTGCTAAGTCTGAGAGATAATGGCTTGCCTAAAGAAACCTAGCTAAGTTCATGGCTGAGGTAAAATTTGAACTAGGCCCTACCAGGTTCATAGCTAGCAGTATACTGCTTGGGTTATGATTTCCTAAAAATGGAGTACCAACTTTATAAAGAAGCCTTGCAAAGGCAGAGGCAAGGTTGAACAGGCATGAGGAATCTGTATGGTCTTCTCAAAAGACCGCAAAGCTGTCTAATAACATCAACAACATGTACACTGTATAAAGCGATGCACAGACAGACACAGACAACAGAGAAGTAGTCACCTTAAATGGAACCTGGTAGAGTAAGGAAAGCAGAGAGCAACATATGGATTTCCACTCCCTGAATCAAACGGAAGGTTCATTAAATGCCCAATATTATGAAGTCAAGAGAACCTCTCCTCATAAGCTATTCTATGGGCACAAAAGAGGGGCAGGGGAACCTACGGCCACTCAGATATTGCCAATCTATGGGCCCCAACTGGGTGCCCAACAACATCTGGAGGCTCACAGGTTTTCCGCTCCTGGCATAAACCAGGCAGCGGGAAATTGAAGCACTGGGCACAAAGCTATAGCCAGGACCTGAGCTGTCAACCCTCCCTGCTGTTCCCCACTGCTATAATAAGGGAATTTCCTGCAAAAAAAGGAAAACGTTGACAGCTATGGCCAGGACAGACTGGATGAGCAAAAAGGTAAGAGGCACAAGGTTGGACTGAGGCAGGTGACAGCCACAGGTAGGTCGGACCAACACAGCCATGATCAGCAGGGGCTTCTTTGACCTCTAATAACTGTGTAGAAAACGAAATGTTGGCCGGACCAATATGTCAAGAAAAGCTGCACCTTCCCATTTCCTCTCTCCTATAGTTAGGGGGCACAGAAGACGCCCTTTGCGCCTGGCCCTTCTGGCTTTAGCCCTACATCCTCTGCCTCAGGTGTTCCCCTTCCCCCCAAAAACCCTACATCTCTGCTCCACTACCGTCCCCCCTTTTCCTTCTCCCCTTCTAACTCCAGACCTTCCCTTTGGGGTGTCATTGCCTCTACGGAGACGCAAGCATCCCTCACACCCCACCATTCCCCACACCCCGGGGCTCCGGGTGGGGCTGTTTCCTGCTTTCCCAGCCCCGGGGTGAGGAGGGGAGGGCCATGCCACCGCCGTCCCCCCCACCCACCCCCCTTGCTCGGCGGAAGGGGAGAGGACGCGGGTTACTCACTCAGCCAGGACTCCAGGCTTTCCCCTTCCGCCTCCGCCATGTTGCCGGCCGGCCTGGAGACTCCGCCCCGCGCTCAGGCGACGCCACAGCCCGCACGGGCCCGGCCCCTGCGGGGGAAGGAAAGGAGAGGATCAGCGCCTCCACCTCCTCATGCAAGGGCTAATGCTCAGGCTCTCGTTGTTATTTTACTGAGCAGGAGAGCGGGTCGATTTAAAAACACCCATCAACTTAATAAATCATTGCTGTTGTTCAGTCATCATGACCCTTGTTGTTGTTTCCTCCCCTTTCCAACTTTTCGGGTCACTGCCTCAAAAGAGCTTTTAAAAATATGTGGAAATATTCCCCCTCCCCCCCCAAAAAATCTCCATGTCAGAACTCTTTTTATTTAAGATGCAGTATAAAGAATTTCCATTGCTCTGCAGAGCCGCAATATTCTGCAACAAGATGCAACCTTTTAATGACAGCTCATCAATGGCACTGGAGCACAAAATTCCTGTTTCTCACACCTGTCACACTGCCTGCACCGTCTTCGTTTCTTTAGACTAGCGATACGCTGAACTTAGCGGGGTCGGCATTTGTTTTGCACAGTAAACTACTCCTGTATAGGCGAGATCAGTTTCTGAGCCTTTGCGCTTCTCCCGTTTCCTAGCGCGGGCCAGGGGCAGCCTGTTTGCGCCGCCTGAAGAAGAACCGAATAAAGCTTGCGCAACGTTAAGAAAATAACAACAGCGTGGCTTCCTGCCTGTCTCTTTCTTGCAAAAAGCTGCTGTGCAAGAAGCCTGCCAGGCGTGCAACTGCAAGAAAGCAAAGCCACGTTTTTTTCAGGCAGTAGCTTTGGACAGCCCTCGGTGGGGTCCTGAGGAGAGAAGCAAAATGGCTGCGTCCATGGTGGAGAAGCTCGGAGCAGCGAGGCAGCGGCTGTGCGGCTCCTGGAAGGTCTGGTTGCCCGGGTAAGAGAAACGGGGGACGACGGGGTGGGAGAGGCTCCGGGAGAGCGGCTGGGAGAGTTTGGATCGATCTTGTGGAATGCAGATGCTCGTATCTGAGAACTGAGCTCGCACCCTGTTATCGCTCCTTAGAGCATCCTGGGTTTATCCTTGCTGCGCCTCCAATGAGTCGCAGTGTTGGGGAGATATTTGTCTAGCAAATATCCCTACTTAAGAGAATCAACTGCATTACGGAGCGGCACAATAGAACGGCAGATAGCATGCCCGTTAAAAGTACACCCGTGTTTATGGTCCGCGCCTCCTATGAGAACAAGAAATCTCATTTGAAAGGAAAGCTTAGAGAAATCAAGAGAATATGTGCATGTATTGACATCCTGTGCCAGGGGTTAGCAAGCTTTTTCAGCAGGGGGGTCGGTCCACTGTCCCTCAGACCTTGTGGGGGGCCGGATTATATTTTGAAAAAAATAATGAACGAATTCCTATACCCCACGAATAACCCAGAGGTGCATTTTAAATAAAAGCAGACATTCTACTCATGTAAAAACACCAGGCAGGCCTCACAAATAACCCAGATATGCGTTTTAAATAAAAGGACACATTCTACTCATGTAAAAAACACGCTGATTCCTGGACCGTCCGCGAGCCGGATTTAGAAGGCGATTGGGCCGCATCCGGCCCATGGGCCTTAGTTTGGGGACCCCTGTCCTATGCCCTTTCTAAAATGTGGCTCTTTTGGGGGGGTGTTATTGAGTTGTTTTTATTTTGATTATATATATTGTGTTTTTTTATGCTGATCTTTTCTGTGAACCGCCCTGAGACCTCCGGGTATAGGGTGGTATATAAATTTAAATTCACGATGCTGTTGAGTTTTCATTGTGAAAACAGCCCTCCCAAAATTGACTTCTATCTTTTCAATTAGCATGTTTATGTGACTTGCTATCAGAAGAGTTGCTTGTGGTAGACCTGCCGTGTCCCTCTTTAGGAAAGAAAGGGAATAATTTTGTATGTTATCCACATCTGCATACTAATGTGATAGATGTTGGGATATGGCAAGCACAGCAGGGTCTTTTGGACTGGAGCATCTGGGGCACATTATGCAAGCCAACAACATTGACTAGCACAAACCTGAATCATAGAATTGTAGAACTGGAAGGAAATTTCTCATTTTGTCAGTGCCTAGAATTCTGCTTAGTCCAAGATGCCACCAAAGAACAACAACAAAAACTGTATAATTTCCTTAGTGTAATACTCACTTAATATATGTCAGATCAGTGTGAAATATACCAATGAGAACTATCTTCCTCTTACTCCATACTAGCATTGTGACATGGAGTATAATCTGTCAAAAAAAATCCATAGAATGGGTTGAAAAAAGTTGCTTGTAACTACATTCTAGCTATCCTGACCATGAAAATGAAACTGAATTGTCTGATCCTATGTAGAAGCAGGTGTGTCTAAGCCCAATGGGTTCGGGTTACAGAATTGGATATGGGAAGGGGATTTGCATGCAGAATAGTTTCACTTCTTCAGATTGAAAATATTTGTGTAACTTTTTTTTTCTGCTTTGTAGGCTGACTCAGGTCAGATGGAGCCGATACAGTCCCGTTTACCTTGAACCAGAAGTGAACAAAGAAGTGTATCATAAACTTCCAGAACAATTATCAGATGAGGAGAAAGCCAAACGGGAACTCAAAAAAGTCAGACCTATAAAAGCCACCGCTTCCAATGTCACCAGCTCTGTATTCTATGATCCATTAATCAGGTCTGAATGCTGCCATACTTGACTGAATCTAGTCCTTTTGCCTATGTCTATCACTTAAAAAAGAAATCTAACTGATTTCATAGAGTAATGCAGTTGGCCGAAGGATAGTTGAAATAGGAGGGAGTACAGCATTGTTATCAAAACGTCTTAAAGTACTGGGGCTTAATGGGTAGTGATTTATTATAAAATAGACCAGTCTGGAATACTCCTGCCGACTGCTGTTGGACACAGGATGCTAGGTCTGAACTGTGTTCTGACTTTGACGGTTCTTACTTTCTTTGCCAGTTAGGGCTATAGGCTGTTTGTAGTGGTTTGCTTTCATCACCAAGTACCACCATGTGGGGAAGAAAGACTTGGCACCTTTACCAGAAGGCACTGTGGGGAAGCAGAAACATAGAAGTGCTGGGTTGAAGAACCACCCATTCCAGATATAACTATCATTTTCTGAATTGGGTGCTGCTGCCACCCATCAGCAGCCACATGCCTGCATGATGCCCTGTTGTGATGTAAAAGTAAGGACATTGTACAACAGAACTCAGTGGCAGAAGCAGCAAACTGCCACCTATCTATCGATCTTCCTCTCTAGGAATGCACCAGGTGGATCAAAGGCATATATTGAGAAACTGATAATGTCCGACTCGTGACCCCATGGACCAGAGCACGCCAGGCATTCCTGGGGAAGAGTATCAGTTTCTCAGGAGTGCCTGAGAAACTGATACTCTTCCCCAAAAGCTCAATAAATGTTGGAATGCTTGATCAGTGTAATGGCAGAGTTTCATTGTAGGGATCTTATGCTGTGGTGCTGATACCAGGAATGCCATTTGTTTTTTCATTACAGCAAATTCACTAGCATGATGATGAAGGGAGGAAATAAAATTTTGGCCCGAAACATCATAAATCAGGTAAGTTAACTTTTCAGGTTCCTGCTACTTTCCCCCCACCCCACCCCTACATTCATGTCAACGTGGCAGAGTATTCCCATTTTAAAGGCCATATATAGAAAGTCCCTTCCTTAGTTCTTTCACCCTCGTTCTCATTTTCTGCATCTCCACAGCTCTTGAATCTCCCTCCTGTTAGAGGCCTTGCAAACAGAATGACAAATCTCGCAGTATCGCAGATTCTATGTAATTTCTGTCATTCCTTATGGAAAGGGGAAGTAATTATTGTGAAATTTGTCTTTCAGCCTTCAATTCAGTCTAGACCAGGAACTTTCAGCTTTCTTTAAGGGCCCTTGGGTTAGTTATAACATTTTTTAACAATTGCAGAAAACGTCTGCTAGTGGCTCTGAGGCTTGAGAGTGTCTGGGCTAGATTTCTAGTAGTCATGAAGGAATTTTATTTACAGTGGTACCCCGTGTTACGCACGCGATCCGTTCTGGATCGCGCTACGTAACACGGGCATGCTTAACGCCCCCCCAAAACCCCAGAATTTCATGCGTTTTTGAGCTTCTGCGCATGCGCGAAGTGCACAGAACGCTTCTGCGCACCTGCGCATCGTGCACACTCCGGGGAGGACTTCCAGGTCGCAGAGGTCTGTAAGTCGAACATACGCAACATGGAGCGTACGCAACTCGAGGTATGACTGTATTTATAAATTGAACTCTTGTCCGTAAAAGCACTCAAGGGCTTGGGTGCCACATGCAAGGGTAAGCATGCTGTGGTTGTGTCAATATTATTGCTAATGGAGTTCTTCACAGGAGACGACAGGGGCTTTATTTTTAAGTGTTTCCCCCCCCTCAATTAAGACTTTAGAAGCAATCAAGAGGAAGCAGCTTGAGAAGTACCATAAAGCGGAAGAGAAGGAAAAAGAAAACATTGAGTGCAATCCATACACTATCTTCCACCAGGCACTGAGCAACTGCCAGCCTGTCATTGGGCTGATGACTGTCCAGAAAGGAGGCAAAAACTACCAGGTAAGCAAGAAACTAAAACTATGGTAATATGATGATCTAGTGCAGGCGAGAGGAACCTTCAGCCTCCAGATGTTGCTCAACTACAACTCCTATCATTCATCATGATTGGCTATGCTTGTTGGGGTTGATGGAAGTTGTAGTTCAGCAACATCTGGAGGGCAAAAAGGTTCCTCATGCCTAATCTAAAGCAGCCCTGTCTTGTTGGCTTATCTTTCCCCCAAAGTAGAACCATTGCTATCATTAAGTATCCATAGCAGTCCACAGTTCCAGGGACTTCAACTTCCATCTATGTAGCCTCAGTTTCGTACTTTGCTCTGTTGCAGTTGGCAGTCAAACAAGATCTTTACTACTTGTACTGGTTTCATTGATTTTGATAGGAACATTCTATAGCATAATCAGCCCCTTGGTATTTTTCTTTTGAATTGCTTTGAAACTTGTATTATGTGATCTCCAGTAATATCCTGCCCATACATGAACTTGAAACTTCATGAGAATATCAGGTTTCAGTTTGATTTATTTTATTAATGCTAGGAGCAGGGAGGTGCTTGCAGGATTTTCTGCCTCAAGAGCCACAATAACTTGGTTGGCCTGGGGTACTATATAGTTTGATTTTGTCGGGAGGGAACCTTTTGCTGCACTGCCTCAGGATAAAAGCAGTATAAATTCAATATAAAGTATCTCTGATGGGGTTTGTTTGTTTTTGCCTCTTGCAGGTCCCAACCCCTTTGTCAGACAACCGCCGACGCTTTTTAGCCATGAAGTGGCTGCTCAGGGAATGTCGGGAAAACAAACACAGGCGGACATTTATGCACCAAAAGCTTTCCGAAGAGCTTGTGGCCGCCTTCCGCAATGAAGGACCTATCATAAAGAAAAAGCATGAGTTGCACAAGATGGCAGAGTCTAACCGAGCCTTTGCTCACTACCGGTGGTGGTAGAGAATGGCAGCTGCAGCATGTGAGGTCTGAGACTTTACTACAAGACAAGGAAGGGAAATATATCCCACATGCCTTCCTTTGCATAGCACCAGCCTGGAAGGGCGATAATCCGGTTTCTCAACTGGCTCTTTGAAAAAAGAAACGACCTGAAGAAAATCTTAGCCAAAATAAAATGTCTCATTTTTCTGACTTCTATAAATTAAAAATCCTGTTTACTCCATTTTCGGGTGACCTTGTCAGTACAGGGCCCTGTGTATATGCATTTTGGTTTCTCTATAGTCTCTTTTGAGACAGAGGGTTTTGTTCACAATACAGAATGACCTAGTTAGCATCAAAGCAGTCTTCAGGGGGATTGTAAAAGAGGTTACAATTCTGTACTCCTCAGCAGTGGCTTTTGGCAGCGTGCTAGGCTGAAGTAGCACCAGACTGAAAATTAAAAGTTGTAAAAGACTGAAACTACATCCTGGTCTTCTCCTTGTATGTCTCGTGAATGGTCTTTCTCTACAGTCCCTTTGTGCCATTGGTTAGTCGACACTGGCATGTGAGAATGAATCAACAACTAGGTTTAAATTGATCTCACTTAAGGTGTGCTTAACTTCAATATGCTATATGAATAGCTTTCCTTTGGCTTGATTCACACATGCCTATTCATCACATGCTTAAAAGTTTTATTTGCAGTATCTTACCTAAGATGGCCCACTGAACTATGTGAGCCGTCATTTGATGTTGCAGTCATCAAATAAGGAGCATACATGAGAGAACAGCCCTTAGAGGAAGCCATTTCCAAAGAATAGCCTCTGTATACATCATAAAGCATCCTTGCAAACAAATTCACAAAAGTTAGCTCCCCCCCCTTTTTTTTTACTAGCTCCCCTGACTCCATAATACATATTCTGATCTAGAAAAAAGAAAGCGAAAGAACCAACTTTGATAAAACCTCTGCCTGGTCACCTAGAGACAATTCTTGTTTGCCATAAACAACTAGGCAAGTGATTATTTATAACTCCGCTATTAAACAGCTTTCTGTTTGATGGGTGGCAAAGAGAGACTATATGCAGAAGTGTAAAATGTTTATTTTTAAAAGTTCCAAAGAGAACCAATCGTAACAAATGTACAATACTGCTGTTCAAAGTCGCTGTTGTATAAAAGTTACAAAATCAGTTTCTAGCTACATGTTCCCAAGGGAATAATTCTGCTGCGGAGTGAGGCTTTCAAACAGTGTTGGCTTCACACCTCGTGCAGGGAGAAGGCACTGCCTTTAGCTGTTAGCTACACCTGAGCTGGCCAGCAGTTGGGAAGAAAAGAGTAAGAGCATATTGGGGGCTGCAGGTGAGAAAGCAATTGAGCATCCTCCTCCTGCAGCTACGGAAGAATCAATATACTCATGAAAGCATCCTGTTAAAAAAGAAAGTGCTGCTTAAGTGTCAGGGTATGGACCTTAGCTTGCTGTTTCAAAATTATTAAGCAGCACACATGGAGCCAATAACTGGGCACCAATCTCTACAATACTCTTGTGACTAGCCCATACCACAGTCATGAACCTGTCCCCTGAACCTCAGGAGAGCATTGTGTACATAATAAGAGCCCTGTTGGATCAGATCACAATCCTATCCAGTCCAGAATCCTGTTCCCATGTGCAGCCAATTGGCTGCCTATTCAAAGCCCATAAACAGCAAATGAGCATGACGGCACTCTTCCCTCTTGTATTCCTCGGCAATTCATATTCAGAGGCAATAAATAGCCATCATGGCTAGTAACCACTGACAGCTTTATCATGAATGAGTCTAATCCCTTCTTAAATACATCCAGGTTGGCACATCTTTGGGTAGGGGATTCCATAATTTATGTACTGTGTGAAGGAAGCCTTTGTTTTGACTGTCCTGCCTCTCCCACCATTTAGCTTCTTTGGATGACCCTGGGTTGTAGTATTACGTAACCTCTTTCAGAATCTAAAACCCTAAGCAAATTTAACAGGGCTGTTATTATGCAGCCAATAAGCAGAGAGAAAGACTGCCTCTCTCCCATTCCTAAATATATTTTCTGGGCAATAAGGCCCCTTGATTCTGATAACATGTGCTTCCAAGCTAAGTGAGAAGCAATCAGCCCAGGAAAGGCCTCCTGCGGTTGTCTCATTTCAGACTGCTCTTCTTAAAAAAAACAAAAAAAAACACCACTTTGCTTTTGCAATGCCAGCATGGCAAAGAGAAGGGTCCCAGCCTTGCCCTGCCGAGCTACTTTTGTGTGTTCAGGGAGGGGTAGTCTAACTGCATCAAGGAGCATTTTAAAGCAGTCCAGTTCTGAACCACCTATCAATGAAATTGGTGTTATACACCTAGAACTGTCACTTCCAGGTGTATTAGGGAAAGCAGCCCCCACTTTTCAAATTGCACCATTGTTTGTGGGAACAATGCATACTGTTTTTAATACTAATCTGTCACAAAAGTATTTCCACCCTTGCATGCATGCTAGAAGTTAAAAAATATTCCTTTAAAAAAAGAAGTAAGGAGTAGGACAAAAAAATAAAGTTTCTGTTGTAGGTTGTTAATAGAAGAACTAGTACCTGAACGAGCCCCTGTTCTTTAATTTCAGAACAGTGGTAAAGTTTCTGATATCCCTCATGCCTCATAGTGACTGCATGTAAACGGAGAGCAAATGAGGCTCCTGAAAGCATTCAAAATGGGTTTACAAGGCAGGAAATTGAAATGCCATGCTTGGGCTTTGATTACAGAATCGCCTTCTCAACCAAAGGGCAAACAGAACAGCTATGGAACAGAGCATAAAATAACAAACTGTCACATGTACATGCTGCAAAGGAAGACGGATTCTTAGGCTTAGTGTGCTTTTGGAGTAAATAAGGTTATCACCCGGCTGGTTTTAAACCACAGCCTTTTTTGTTTTAAGGCTGCGTACATTAAAATTAGCATATACAAGTAAGCTTCTCAGAGAGAACTACCCTGTGTCAAATGTCAGTCAAGCTTGCGGCAGTGATTAATACAGATTCCTATTTAGTGCAACACAATGGGAGCAGCAGTGGCAGAATGTGACCCTTTTCTCCTCCCAGCTCCCCAATTTCAGCCAGCGCAAAAGATCTATCGTGGGAGCAAGTTATACATTCTATATACAAAAAGTGCTAGGGTTCGGTGGGGAGGGAAGTATTAAAAATAATTGCAGCTTTTTTTGTTGTTATGTGAAGTTTGCTGGTGCAAAGGTTCAGAGCGGAAATTCAAACTCTGGCTTTGGGCAGCATGAGCCAGGGTGAGCAACTGGCTGCTCAATCTGCGACCTCACTGTAATAGTACTTCTGAGCCGCATCTGTCATTTTCCAGTCGGCCGCCCGGAACTCAATGATCTCAAGCAAGAGTAGCTGGGAAAGGGAGGTAAGGCCCTCCTGCAGGAGGAAACCGTCTCGCAGGAGGGAAAAAAGCTCATCCATCCTCTGGGTGTTCATCTTCTCAAGCTGTTCACCAATGCGGTGCAACTGCAACACCAGACAGTCCACCTTAATGGAAGGAAATGAAAATGCTTCTGTTAAGAATCAGGGTGGTTGGGTAAAGGGGGTGGGATAGGGGTGTGTGCTGCACAGAAATGTTGGCATCTTGGCGCTACATCAGAAGAGAAGGGAAAAAATAAAGTAGGCTGCTAAACCGAATCTTGGGCTGCGGTTTTTTGTGATTTATTGCATTTTGGTTGTGTTCTTTTGATGTGTTTTGTTTATTGTTTATGGCTACTTTTGTTATATTTGTAATTAACTATTGTTTTCGTGCTGCAAGATGCCTTGAGCATGGTTTTAACTATGGAGAGGCAGCATGCAAATAAAATGATGGTTGGGTGGATGCAGTGCTTTTTTCTAAAAAATAAAATAAAAATCTTTAGGGGTACTCTCATTTTGACTCAAGAAAATCACCATTTTATCATTCAAATCAGGAAAAATATATACAGTAAATGGACAAAAGTACAAAGATTCACAAAATGTTTAGGGGGATGTGTCCCCCTGCGTCCCCCCAGAAAAAAGCACTGGGTGGATGTGTGTAGAAACTAGCCTCCTGTTCAAAGGGGAAATTTGCATTCATTGCTCAGGCTGAAAAAAGATTCCCACCCCTGGCCTAAAAGTCATCTGCCTTCCAATCCTCTTTCCCAGGTGTGTTCTCACAGGACAGCAACCTGCTTTTGCCCCCCAACGTGCCCTGAGAATACTCACCTCTTCCTCTTTCCGCAGGCTCTCTGGCTGCGCCAGCCGGAACAGGCAATCGTAAACTGGGTTCACCAGTGCCATCATGGGCATGTTGTTGACCTATGAAATAGGCAGGGTGCACTTGTCAACTATTGCTCAGAATCATTATGGAATTGTTAGAGAGTCCCTCCGTGTGTGTGTGTGTGTGTGTGTGTCTTTAAAATCCCAGAAAGGTAGCTGTGCGTACTAAGTCTCTTGAAACAAGAACAACCAAGAGGCACCTTAAAAAAACTCACAAATGTACTGTGGCACAGCCTAGAGCCCTTTTGCATCAGATGCACGATTCCTTGACATCCTATCAGATGTCAAGGAAATAAACAACCATCCGGCTTTTAGAAGACATCTGAAGGCAACCCTTCTTTAGGGAAGTTTTAAATGTTTGAAGTTTTATTCAATTTTTTATGTTCTCTTGAAAGCCGCCCAGAGTGGCTGAGGAAACCCATCCAGATGGGCGGGGTAGAAATAATAAGTTATTATTATTATTAAAAATTATTGTTAACAGGAAGGACCAAACTGCAAGGACCCCCATGGCAGGCTGCTTCTAAAAGCTGTTCTGCTGCTACATCTAGACCATGAACCTTTTGGATTGCAAGAATAATTTCTGTACAAGTGACAAATGCAAAGACCACCCAGTTGCACTCATTTGAATTAAAGCCTCCTACGGCTGCCCCCAGTCATTTCAGGTGAGTGCCCCAGATGTGGAACGCTCTTCCCACAAAGGTTGCCAGGCACTCACCTTATCATCCTTTGGGTGCCAGGCAAATGCCTTTTTATTTCCCCCAAGTATTTTAGATGCACGTTTAATTCCGTTCAATGTTTTATGCTGCTTTTTTCAATCTTACTGGATTGAATGGCAGCATTAAAACAAAAACTTAAAACAACGCTAAACACAACCACATTCCCACATTATGAGAGCAGCGCATGAACTAGCCCCAGGTCTGGAATACACACCAGTTCTGAAGTTTGGTCTTACCCTCAGGTAGTCAAAGATGTTACAGATAAAAGTGACATAGCAGATCCAGGCCTGGAGGGAACGGGCTCGCAGTTCATCCCGGTCTTTATACTCCTGCTGAAGTCGGTTGAGGAGCCCCCGCCGAAAGACACTCTGGCCCACCTGTTTGCTCTCCGCCTGCGACAAAGGCAAAGAGGTGAAGCGCCAGAAGGATGCTGTGTGCAATCTTAGCTGTGGCAGCAGGCTGCCTGCGCTTATCTCTCTTTTCCTGTCTCATGCTTCAAAACACACCACCGTGCAGAAAAAGTTCTGGCACGATGAAGCAGGAGCCTATAGGTGCAAAAAAGTTCAGAAGGGAGGCAAAACTGAGAAAGGTCACTAATGGGAGTTTTGCTCACCACGTCTGGTCTGGAGTTGAAGGGATAGATTCACCTTCTTGCCCTCTCACAGCTGGGCTGGGCACCCAAAATATTCAGCAGGGCAGGCCAAACCAAGCTCCATCTGCAGGAAAGGAAGCATGGCTGGTGGTAGAGCCAAAGTGAACAGCATGCACATCTAGAATGGCTTTTATGCAACCTACAGGCTCCTTTTGTATATCCGTAACAGATACACACACACACACACACACATATATGTATATGTGTGTGTGTATATATACAAACACACATGTGTGCACAAGTTTCCCCACTGCTTCTCCACAATGTTTTTGGGGAAAGTTCCCCAGCCTTCTGGACTTATAGAAAATTTTATTTCATGTTGGGTTCTTGCTTTAACAAAAAACCAATAATGATGCAATAATGTTGCATCCCCCTGATCTCACCCACCTATGTCTCATCCCTTGCATCAACCACGCTGGAGATACAAAACAAGAAAAGCAAGAGAGGGCAGGAACATCTAAACAAAAACTGGCTAGGAGATGGTGAGATGCTTTTTAAAAATCACTTGAAGCAATGTTGGCCTACCCTTGCAAGACCACTTAGATCATCTGGAAATTTTACCAATGGCACCACACCCTACAAAGTATCACTGGGCGGTGATCCCAAAAAGGTGAATTTCTACTGCTGCCCCAACGTTTTTGAATACCTTCCCTCTGCCATATATGAAGCATCGTCCATTATTCGCTTCAGATGTCTAGTAAAGATGTATTTTCTCATGCATGCTTCCACTGCTCTGTAATATTGGATCCCTATATCTGGATTTCTGTTTTTATCACATTGTTTTATTTTGTTTTTTGTTTCTTATACATGGCTTAGATTTTTTTAAAAATATTGTTTAGAAATACTTTTAAATAGAACAGCATACATGAATAGTATGTTATTTATATGCAAAATAAAATTTCCAGAATAGTTGCACATGGCGAACAGCTGTGCTGTGAAAACTACCATTTCCAAAACATGGCATGCTCATTCTCCCACCTGGATGATGGTGTAGCAGATACGCCCGGCCTCTTTGCTAAACACAGAGTCTTTGAGGGACTGGTCCACAATTACGTTGGCGACCTTCTCCAGATCTACACTGCTGGGGTCTGTAGAAGAAATGTAACACTATCAGTGCTGCCTCAAAACAAGCATACCTTTTGTATGTTTAAAATTGTACAGTAATCGCTGGGTTCCATCTTCTTTTTTGCTGGATATTTTATTTATGGAGCAAAACTGTCTCTGTAGGAATGGTGGCGTTTGCAAACATTTCTGCATCACAAATCTTCTGGAAGGAAGTGTTATCTGCTATTCCGTCTTAAAGGCAGGAGAAATCTGAGGCCAAGAAGTGAGTGACATGCCTGAGCTGTGTCATATCTGCCCCCACAAATTTAATCCAGTTTCAAACTGCCTAAACTGCCACTGATCCCAACAAAGCAAACATTGGGATCCGTAGTTCCATAAAGAGCTTAGTCCTTCTAATGAAGTATTTTCAGCATTCTCATTACATTACATTCCTAGGATACTTTGGAAGAAACCTTGAGCTCACAGGTAGGCAAAAAGGTGTCCTCCAGGTGTTGTTGGAATATAGCTCCCATTATTCCCACCTTGCATGACCAAAGGTCAGGGATGGTGGTGGGAAGCAACAGAAGTTGGAGAAGGCTGCTCTATACCACTGCAAGTCAGAAGGCACCTAAGGACGATGGGCTCAGTCTCAATAGTAGAATCTTACATGTATCAGTCCAGCTTCTTCTTCTGCTTTCTCTGCTGCAGGCTGAATTGGGACAGCCATGCACATGCCTTATCAGAGTATAGCACTTTGCAGCTTACATTACAAATCTACCTGAACTCACCTGTAGCCAAGAGTGCAGCAGCAAATGTTGTCTACCCAAATGTTTGAATCTGTTTTTATCAGTAATATCTGCTGTGACATCTGTTTGAAGACTGGATATTAAATGGAATTACGGCATTCTAGTGTTACGAGAGGGGGAGAAAAACTTCTCTATCCACTTTCTCAACATAATGCATAATTTTATAAAGTCTACTCTCCCTTGTCTTTTCTTGTTTTCCTCCCTTATTCATTTAAAAAGTCCCAGATGCTTCAAGCGTGTCTCATAGGTGGAGTCGCGCTATCCCCTTGATCATTTTGGCTCCCCTTTCAGAACCTTTTCTAACCCTGAAGAAGATTTTAAGGAATAGGAAATTCGTATCAGAGCACACAACCCTTCACAATGTTGATAGGCCCAAACAGCTCCAAATCTAGCAGTGAATTATGCTTGATTCATGGCAATGGGGAGGGAGAAAAGGGAGAGATACTGACCTTTGAGGGCTGTTTTGAGTAGCTGCTGAATTTCTGTATCGAACGAGTGTATTTTATATTCTTCTTTGCCTGTGTCCCCCATTTCTTTCCCTCCTTCAGTGGCGATAGATCAGGGGAGCAGCTGAGTTAGTGGTAACTGCGGGGAGAGAAGCGATCAGATACTGATTATCCCGGAAAGGGAAGGAGATGGTATTAGCCATGGCTTTTCGGATGCTCTCATTCTCCACTGAACAGGAAAATGGAACTGCCAGTTACACTAGAGTTCCTGAAATCAAAAACTACAGTACATTCCTCATAACAAAGAAAAAGTTGGAGCAAAATCTCCTCGGACAAGGATGGTACTTCTGCTTCCCCCCTCTGCATTATCTCTGTTCTGTCTGCAAGGGTGTTGGGACTTTTTTGCTATTTCACCCACTTGAGATTTAAGGAGGGAACGCCTTCATTTCTGGCAGAAAAATCCAGGCTTACCTGCCCACCCCGTTCAGTGCCAAACCAAATTTAACTGCCGCATCGCCCCTGAATACTGAATAGACAACTGGCCAAACACATCATTGCTCACTCATCAGAATTCCGCAGCTGTGACATGTGTTTTGACTGCAATCGGGGAAAAGTGAGGTGACAAAACAAGGGATGCTTCCAGCGAAAAGATATAGCATTCTGGGATCTATGCAAAAGGATGGGGGTGGGAATGCAGAAGAGGAAACAACTACGCTCCTTTCCCACTGGGTTCCCAGTTAGTTTCTGTCACTCCAAAGGTCTTTGGCCTTACTTCAAGTGGCTAGTCCTCTGCAACTCTTAGCCCTTGGTTATATCTCATAACTCCTCCTTGCTCTTAGTATTCAAGCTCATCTGTCACTCACCCCTTCTGATGGGGATTGCCCAGGCACAAAGCACAACAGGATCAGGGACACTATTTTAGTAGAGAGGAACACATACAGGTTAGTTAGTAGGTGTTAGGGACAAGATTATACATGTCCAAAGGCCTGCTCTTGCAAAACATTCATGAAGATATGACAAGTGAGCAGAATTTTTAAAAAGCATTCGTTATGCATATTTTCTAGAATTTAATAATAGCTATGTACATTTGTGGATATTTGTTTATTCCATATGTCTGCCACATTTTCTTCAAGGAGCTCAAGGCATACATGGTAGTCTCCCTCTTCAATTAATCCCTACAATAACTCTGGGAGGTAGGTTGGTCTGAGAGGCAGTGACCAGCAGCCCAAAGTTTTCATGATCAAGTGAAGATTTGAATCCTGGCCTTCCAGGTCCTAGTCTGACATTTTACCCAGTCTTTCTCAACTTTGGGTCCCAGATGTTGCTTGACTACAACTCCCATCATCCCTGACCACTGGTTTTGCTAGCTAGGGATGATGGGCGTTGTAGTCCAACAACGTCTGGGGAACCAAGAAGTTGAGAAAGGCTGCTCTAACCACTTCACCACACTGACTCCCGTTAGTCTATTTTCATACAGTTTCCTATACAATACTAACAAGACCTAACCTGAACTGCTGATATCAGATAGGATCAAGGGCTTTCTGGTTGGTGCTGCTATATTATATTAGTAGTAGTAGTAATAGTAGGATTTAATTCTGCTCTTAAAAAATAATAATCCCAGGGTGTCTTACAAAGTAAACAACAGCAACAACATAATAAAGCAATAAAAACCACTCGTCACATGATACAAACAGAAACAAAAAGAAGAAATAAAAACTTCTTAAAACATATAAAGCAGATTAAGTTAAAAAGTCTGGGGAAATAAAATATTCCCTCGCCTAAGAAAAACAACAAAGTAAATATGAGGATATTATTATCATCATCATCATCATCATCATCATTATTATTATTATTCTACCCCCCGCCCATCTGACTGGGTTTCCCCAGCCACTCTGGGTGGCTTCCAACAAAATATTAAAAATACAATAAAACATCAGGCATTAAAAACTTCCCTAAACAGGGCTGTCTTCAGATGTCTTCTAAAAGTCATGTAGTTGTTTATTTCCCTGACATCTGATGGGAGGGCGTTCCACAGGGCAGGCGCCACGACCGAGAAGGCCCTCTGCCTGGTTCCCTATAATCTCACATCTCGCAGTGAGGGAACCGCTAGAAGGCCCTCGGCGCTGGACCTCAGTGTCCGGGTTGAACAACAGGGGTGGAGACGCTCCTTCAGGTATACTGGGCCAAGGCCATTTAGGACTTGAAACACTTTCAATTGTGCCTGGAAACATACTGGGAGCCAATGTAGGTCTTTCAGGACCGGTGTTATATTGACTCCCAGGCTGCACACCTGCTCCCTCAGGGGCACAGTTACCCCATTCAGAACCAGGAAGTCCTCCACACTCGCCCACCCCACCCCCCAAAAACAGTACTTCTGTCTTGTCAGGATTCAACCTCAATCTGTTAGCCACCATCCATCCTCCAACCACCTCCATTGGGAGGGAGCTTTCCATAACCTGGGCACCATCACTAAGGTCTTCTCCCCAGTAGCTGTTGGCTGTACCCCCAATGCCAGGGGGCATCCAAATAATGGCCTCTGATGCATTATCTTACAGTAAGGGTTGGCACATGTGGAGGCAGGCAGTCCTTCAAGCTGGGAAGGACTTTAAATGTCAAAATGAACACTCTGAATTGAGCTGTAAATGGACAGGGAGCTTGTGCTAATCGATGAAGCACCAGCATGATGTGATTAAAACTGGCCCTGGTCCCAGTTAGTCATCTAGCAGTAAGTATCAGAATGCATATCACACTGCAGCAGTCTAATCTGAAGGTTAACAGAGCACAGATTCCTCCCTCAAGGTAGGGTCACAGCTGGTGCAGTCACCCAATCTGGCAAAAGGCATTCTCAGGCTCAGAGACCACCAGGGACAAAGGCGGCCCCAGGCTATGAAATAGCTATAGTAATGCTATCAGCATAGTGCAGGCACACCTCTTTTACTAGGATTCGTCCCTTTGGCATACATACAGTAATTCAGAGCCAGTTCCTTTGATATGCCTGCAAGTGACTTCTCGAACAAAATCCCTGTGTACATTTACTCACATAACTTCAGAGGGACTAAATCCTGCAAATTCACCCCTTCGGCTCCGGGAACATGTTGCAACTTTATAAGTCACAGAAGGGGATCAGTACATCTTCGCTGTGACACTGTTCACACATAAAGGTTGCTTTTGTCAACTATAGCTTTTGTTCTCTTTTCTGATAGTCAGCTGCCAGTGTATAGTGTCAGAATGCACTTTAGCTGTGACCTGGCTAGAGATATGAGTACTCCTGAAATGTAAAGTCACGGTATGAGAGACCAAGTGGGGGATAGCAACTACTACTACTACTATTAAATTTCTATTTCTATACTGCTGTTAAACCATGCTTCTGTTCCAGACTACTCCCATAATACTCCAGTTTCTGCACATACCAGATCAGCCACACAAACATCTCTGTGCTTAGTTCATGGCAGTTATTACATGCAGAAGATAAACATCATCAGTGCTTCAAGGTTAATGATTTCTGTGCACGACCATGTGCAAAGGGGACTGCTGTCAACATATAAGTAAATCAGTACCTCACAATCCTCTGCTGAGTTTGCGTAGGTGCTGATTTGGCCATGAGGCCCTCTAGTTTAGTGAGAAAGCCCAGGAATAAATATCCAGCAAAATAAAAAGTAAAAATAAAAACTCAGCAAGCAAGGACTAGGATATATACCAGTAATCATACCAGGCTTTCTCAAAGTGACTCCCTCCAGATGATTTGGACTACAACTCCCATGCTTCCTGCATTCTTCCTGCAATGCTAACTGGGGCTGATGGAAGTTGTACTGTAGTCCAAAACACCTGGAAGGCACCACATTGGGGAAAATTGGAACAGACCATGCTGGGATAGGTGGTATAATGATGTGACTCAGTATAAGGCACCTTTGTAGACAAGATCTCAGCAAAGGTCTGGTGGGCAGTAATCCTGGATTACAGAGACTGCTACAGATTAGATTGTTGTTGTTGTTTGGCCCTGCCATTTTGGTCAATTGTGGCAATTTCAATCTGATGTATTTAAAAAAAATGACGAGATTCTAACCATGATCCCTTCCAGAGGCATACATAAGTCAGAATGGGCTCGTTTCATTCTACAGCTGGCCAAAAAACCCCTTATGAGTCATGGGGATGTTCTGAAGGGATTGCCAAGATTAGACGGGCGAGCATGGGCATGCCAGGTCACATTCCCTTCTACGTTGACGGAAGAGTTACATGCACAGCCCAACTGTGTGCATAGGATTTACAGGGGCCAAAGATGTAAACCAGGGACAGGAAGGGGACCTATTTTGGGCACAACTTGCTGAAGACAAAGTTGTCTATGTGCCACAACTACCTATCTCATGTTTAGGGAAGTTTTTAATTTGTGACTCTGTATTGTATTTTGATATTTGTTGGAGGCCGCCCAGAGTGGCTGGGGAGACCCGGCCAGATGGGCGGGGTATAAATAATAAATTATTATTATTATTATCATAGAGGTTGTGTGAGAATAAAATGGAAATTGGGGAAGGAAACCTATGTATGCCACTTTGAGCTCCCTGGAGGAAAAGTGGGATATAAACAGAGTAAGAACAAGAATAATCATCTGAACTTGCACAGAGAAGGACAGCTTGTAAAATCCAGAAAGCCCAAGTCAGAAAGGCAGATGGGAGAGAAAATGCTCCACGCCCATTAAGAAGCAGGCGTTTCTTTCTGAAACTAACAAGGAAGAGAAATTTTCAAATGTCACCAACCTGCTTTGTTTGGGTTTTTTTTTTTAATGCCTCCACTTTCAGGACTGGAGTGAGGTGCATCTTTACGAGGGAACAGCAGCCCGCCCAGCCCAGCCCAGCCAGCCCCCCTCACCCTAATTCTTTTTGGTTTCTGGTTCTGGTCGGTGGAGGTAGATCAGGAAAAAGCCCACAGCCATGAAGAACAGCAGCAGGAGCAGGAAAGGCAGCAACTCAAGCATGGAGTGCAAATGCAGGATGGGCATCCTGCACGAATTCGACCCGCCACCAGCAAAATAAAAACAATAATAAAAATTCTAAAAATCGCCCAGCTGCTGCTGCTCTCCCTTACTTTTCACCCGCTTTTGGTGTCAGGCGGAGACTCCAGGAAGACGAATTCTTTCCATTGCTTGCAAACCCGGAGGGTTTCCTCTTAGGTCATTTCCTAGCAGGCTGAGCCAAGCGGGAGGAGGGTTTGTGATCGGGAGGCGGCGGAGGCAGCGCCACCTGCTGGAAGGTTCTGAGCAGGGCTTGGAGGGAACCCTCCTGCCAGGGTGGTGGGGTTCGGGTTTTTTAAATAAAGATTTTCTTGTGTTACAAAACAAACAGGGGAAAGCACATGTCCTTTCAACTTTCAGTTTCACAGTGCGTTTACATGCAGTGTTGTGGTTTCACATGGACCCCGAGAAGCCCGCCAAGCAGGTGCAAAGCAGGTGTGAGGGACAGACACAAAAAATTGAAATGGTGGCTCAGAGGGCAGAGCCAATTGCCTATTGCACCTCACGAGCCACACATCGGTCTGACACTGACCCTGCACATACACACACCCGCTATAAAGGCACAGTCCTGAACGTATTTGGTTTTAAGCAGCTCCCTTGTGAATATGCCTGAATATTGGAGCCGCCCTCAGGCCCTTCTCTATTGTTCCCGCCTTTTGGAAGTGAGGTGCTTGTTAAGCATTTTGTGTTTTTATCTTGTATTTTTATACTGTGAACCACCCTGAGATCTACGGATGAAGGGCAGTATACAAATTTAATAAATAACAATGATAGCGAAGCAATGATTTCCAGCAGCAACATCCCATGCGTGGGGGCTCCTTTTACACAAAGATATTTGCCTAATGGTAGGCTCTGCTCCAGTCAAGGCATTATACAGGCTTTTTGCCAGGACTTGAATGGATGAGAAGAAACGCAAGGAAGCAGATCTTGTCTGGATATTAGAAAATACCCTAATAAGGGGAAGGTTGCAGCTGCTAGGCACACCCCAAAATGCAAGTGGCCTAATGGCCACACCCCCAATAGTCAAGTATTGGGATTTAACTAGAAATGTTAAAGCAGTGGTTTTCAACCAGTGTGCCGTGGCACCCTGGGGTGCCTTGAATGGTGGTCAGGGAGGACACAGGGCAACACTGGCCTCTGTCCCTCTTTCCTTCCTTCTGTCCTCTGATGCCCTCTCGCGTCTCTGCCTCCCAAAGGCTTGCACAGCTGTTTGTTGCAGCAGCCCTGGCTACAAGCTCACCAGGCAAATGGTGCCCCTGGGGCTGGTCAGGGGGTGCAGGTTGCTAGGAGCTGAGGAGGCCTTGGAGTAAGCAAGCAAGCGGGCAAGGGAGCCCGGCCAGCCAGTCCACCAGCCCTTGCTGTTGGGAATGGACAGACAAGTGGGAGGCTGGGCAGACAGGTCTTTCTTGTGCTTGCTGTGTGTGCAAGGAGCTGAGTGGCTGGCACCGAAGGGGAGCCTTTCTGCCATGCAGGCCCAACGGTGCCTGTTGCCTTCCAAGGTGGGTAAAATGGTAGCCTCACATTCACCTTCAGCCAGTCTTTGTTGGGCATCCTCTTCCCAGACCCATCTGGTGCAGCATACGGAGGAACCTCTCACTGGGGTGGGATAGCTCAGAGACCAGGGGCTGCTGCCCAGAGGACTCCCAAGGAGAGGAGAGAGGAGAGGAGGTTGAAGGAACACTCCACAAGGGAGGCTGTTTGAAAAAGGGTGAGGGGCTGCTGGCTCTGCCGGCAAGGGGAGACATAACTGGGCTCCTGAGCCCCACAGGAGTGCCTCAGAAAGAATGTAGTTGGTCAAGGGAGCAGTGGACTCAAAAAGGTTGAAAACCTCTGGGTTATAGGATTGCTCAGAAGACCCACTATGGATGTATATCTACAGGAGTGCAGACACAAGGCCTGTTCATATGAATGATGCTTGTGCAGCTGCTAAAGAGGGATGACCGCTGGGAACATTAGCATGGGGTACAGGACCAGCGAGTGCAGTCCTATTCCCTCTGCATTCAGGGCGCAAAGCAATATTGAAAGATCAATTCCAAAAGTGTGGTGTTAGTGGGCATATTTCGCTGATCACATAGTTAATCATAGAATTTTATAGAGTTGCAAGGGACCTGAAGAGTCATCCGATCCAATCCACTGCAATGCAATGCAGGAATCACAGCTGAGCTAATGTAGGTATGTCAAGCTATCAGTGAGCATTATTTATTCATTTATTGAATTTATATCACACCTTTTTTCCAAGGAGCATAAGGTGGTGTATATGGTTCTCCCCCCTTCATTTAATCCCCCCAACGACCCTGTGAGGTAGGTTAGGCTGAGAGGCAGTGACTGGCCCATGGTTACCCAGTGAACTTTATGGATGAGTGGAGATTTGAACCACGGTCTCCTAGGTCTTGGTCCGATTGTTTCCCTGCGCCGAACTCCTATTCAACAAAGCTGTCATCTGTGCACGTGCAACTGCTGTCCCAAAGGTACACACCTCAGCTTAACCACGCCTTCCATTTTCAAATATGATAGAAGCTGCTTTGAGGGAAAGTGCATGAAACAGGAGTATTTCTCAGGAAACTACAGAATACCCACAGATTGTGTGTAACGTAATGTGTACTCAGTTTCAAATACCTATGGTGGGAGCACACAAGAGTAAGCGGTAATGCATACACAAGACTAGGGCACTGGTAACTATAGGCAGCAACTGGACATCAAAATTCTTATATCCAGAGACAATGATGTTGCTTTTGAAGATGAAATACCAGAGAAGGGTAGGGTGGATACAGCAGTAGCACAGTGGAACAGCATGTGCAGGAGGTTACAGCTAGGGTATGGAAATGATCCCTGCCACTCCTAGGCCACATAGACTAATTTGTTCAGTCATTCAGTCGTGCCCGACTCTTCGTGACCCCATGGACCAGAGCACGCCAGGCACGCCTATCTTTCACTGCCTCCCGCAGTTTGGCCAAACTCATGCTAGTCGCTTCGAGAACACTGTCCAACCATCTCATCCTCTGTCGTCCCCTTCTCCTTGTGCCCTCCATCTTTCCCAACATCAGGGTCTTTTCTAGGGAGTCTTCTCTTCTCATGAGGTGACCAAAGTACTGGAGCCCTCAACTTCAGGATCTGTCCTTCCAGTGAGCACTCAGGGCTGATTTCTTTAAGGATGGATAGACTAATACTGTGACCCAACACAAGGAAGCTTCTTATGCTCAGAATCGGGGATGGAGAATCTGTGGTGCTCGGTCCTCCCATGCTGTTAGACTAACAACTCCCCAATTATAGGTCATGCTGGCTGGGATTATAGGAGCTAGAATCCAAGAACATTGGGAGTATTCCCCATCCCTGCTCAAAATGGATAAAACAGTTGAAAGATGGTATGCTCACACTTACCTTTGTGAAACAGCAGCAGCATTTTACCCCAACCTTAACTTCAGCAGCAGGGACTTACTTTGATTCCCTGTGGTATACAGTGCCAAGGAAGGCAGGGTCCTCCACCCCTTAGCCACACCCATCCAATGCATTAGTCACCTTACCTCTAATAGACAGCATTCTGTTTAGAACACTTCCAGCTTACCGGTAATTCCATTGACACCCTTCCCGGGAGCAAAACACTTGACGTGAAAACAGCATTAATCCTGCCTTCCTGGACAGTACTTAGGCCTACTTTTTGATGCGTGGGATAAATCACCCAGTAGTACTGTCTGCACCAATTAGGTCAGCCATCTGTTGTTTTAATAGTCCTTCATGCCTCTTGGACTGACCCAGCTTATGCTGATCTAATTAAGATACCACAGCTTTGCAAGACAAAATGAGCATAGTGCTGCTCCTTCTTGTGTGACAACAGCACCCTCTTGTGAATTCAGTTGTGAACTCTGAAGTGAATCAAATATTGGCATATGATATACAGGCTATGTTCCATATCCGCTGGAATCCAGCTAATTAACAGCCAGCTAGTGCTATTGTTTTCATCTGTCTGGAGGCGCCAACTCTGCAGCTATTCCTTGCTTCTGTGTGTGCTTTTAACAGCAGCCTGATGTGCAGAGCTTAGTCAGTGAGAACATTTGTCTCAATGCTGTGAAGAGTTTCATCAGCTGATTTCTGCATCAAGCTGCTATTAAAAGACCAGAAGCAGGCCAGGCTCTTTTTCTGGACAGTGTCCAATCAACATCCTAATTCTGAACTGCCAAAATCATACACATTTGGGGAGGAATTTGGTGCAGTGCTTTGTCAGTCAATCAGTCAGCACAAGCTTTTCAGCTTGCCAGTCAGAATGACACCCCCCCCCCCCGTCCTCTTCGCCCCTCATGCTGTTCTGGGGTCTCAGCTACAGGCCAGAGACAATTTCAGGGGCGTGAGCAAAGGTGGGGGAGCCCTGCAGCACTAGTGTAAGACCTTGCACAGGCTTCCAATAGTGGGGCTAGTTAGTTGAATCCCACCCCCTGTATTTAGCAAGAGATTCCCAAAGCACAACACATATTGATTATGCTGCTTGCAAGAGACCCTTCTATGTATATGTCTGGTTTCACCTTCAGAACACCTGTGGCCCAGTCCTTCCCAGGTCACTGCTTGTGTGCAGAAGAAGGAAAAAAAATGCTTGCAAGGTTCTCCGCCAGGTTTTTTAAGACAAGACATGATTGATAGGTGTCACACACAAAAAGTAGCTGGACAGATTTATGTCAAATATATTTATTATCTTTCTTCCAAGAGCAGCACATGTTTCACACAGGGTGAAAATCTGAGGTTTGGGCAAATCCTTAGCCCTCAACATTGAAAAATATATATGCTTATATATGAAGAATACAAATGCTATAATAAATTAAGCCTTGATGCAACAACATGAGTTGAAAAAAAGCTCTAAAAATCCTCAATAATTGATCCTGAAACATTTGTTTTTTGTGCATCTGTATACACAAACAAAGTGCTTTCTGCAAGCATCTTGAAATGTACAATATCATATCCTCTACTAGAAATCAGTATAGGGCCTTGAATGCATTAGATACTTCAGTGGAGTTCTCAACAGTACAGGTGCTCATGTCACCACTTTCAACTACCCCCGCCATGTTTGAGGTGGAGGGAGTGCTGAGCTCCTGATGCTATCTATGACTCTCAGTAAACCACTGGACCTCAAGGCTTAGCTTTGTAAAGTGCATATTGACATGGTGGTGGGATAAGGCACAAGATTAAAATTAGCCTATATAGTCAAAAGAGGTTTGGAAGATGAGCAGCAGGATTACTTCAAGGTAGAACCATCCTATTCATAAACCCTAGAGATACACACTGGGTTGCTTTTGCCACGTCAGAACTATAAATGAGAGTAACTTTGGATATTACAGAAAAGGGGCTCTGTGGTCAGTTGTGAAAACGGCTAATGCAGAGTGACAGGCACAATCTGAGCACAGAAAGTGGGGATGTGCGTACTATTGCCATATTCAGGAGCCTGTGCATCTGAACGCGCAAGTTCCCCTTAACATTACAAGAAATACCACATTCTAAAGGCAAAAACAACTGCAATTTTGGCTGGCTTATTTACTTACATCCAATGCCACACTGAGGACGAAACTATACATTGCTGCATTCATGTTGATAAGGCAACATACGGGGTTGTGGGGGCAACTGCATGTGACAACCAGTGAGTAAGTGCTGGTGGTGGCTTCAGCTTCCCACGACCAATTCATTTTAATAAGGTCATATCTCTTCCTGCCTGATTTCCAGTTAGGCATCTCCCACCCTCTGCCTCTGATGCTCCTCTGCAAATGCACCTTCACACATTAGCAATGTATGTTCAGGACCCACAAACATGCCATTCTGCCCAAAGTGAATGTTATAAAGGATCCTGAGTCAACTTGCTAACCAGTTCTTTGAAAGGAGGGTGCGCGGGCAGCTGTTGACAGAATCAGCCTGCCCAGTGTAAACATTTCGGGAAGTACAGACAAGCTTCATTCTTGGTGTATGTAACTCAAGGGTTTGCACAGTCAAATTCTCTTCCAGCAATACAAAGTAAATGAAGCACAGACTGTTCCAAAATGTGTATGAGGAAGAATCCTTTCTAACAGGCAAAAAAGTAGAAAGTGACCAGAATGAATATTTCTGATTTTTCTGCTCCTGATTGATATGGCTACGGCTTTACTGATCCAGCACAAATGATCCCATGGCCTCTGAAATAAGACCCCTTAGCTCTGAAGATGGTATAAGAATCTGTTTAATATGAGAGGTCTCACATCTCTCTTGTGCAGCAACAGATGGAAACATGAGCACTTCTCCACCCACTGTCCTCTCCAAGTCAGTGGTGTGGCTGAATGGGTGTGGTCCACGCAGTGGCGCCCACACTGTGGGAGGAGAGCATAGGGTGGGAACTCTGTCTGATGCAAGAGCTGGGTGGTTTTCATTGGCTCCCAGCCCAGACAGCTCCCTGATTTGTAAGGCTGCAGAGACATTTTTCTCTCTCTTCCCCAAACTGCTGAGACATGCTGTAGTGCATGTTCCACATTACCAGCCAGCAGAACTGATAATTAGGGGCGATGAGAGTTGTGACGTACAGGTTAACCATCTGATACAGTGTCTTGTTACAGAAAGGTGCCTATTTTTTTAAGCTTATTACCACACTGAAATTAGGAAACTGCCTTCTTCTCCAGCAAGCAAAATCAATTGGCATGAGTGCACTCAGTTTGTTAGAACAGATCTTTAAAACTATATGCCAAAATGCTACTCTATATTTAATGAAGAGCACAGCACAACTGCCAGCAGACCAATAAAACTACAGATGGATGAGCAAGTTGAGCCTTTCCTTTAAGAACATAGATCCAATCTTCAACAGCCCAATACTCTGGACATACCTGAAGGCTGCAATCCTAAACACATTTAAGTCTAATTTAACTTAGAGGGACCTACTTCCAAGTTTGCATGTATAGCATTGCACAGACATGTTTGCAGACTGGTTTTCCTTGCAGGTTTCTTCATTTAGAAGACTGGGCAAATTCAATTGGACAAATGGTACAGTTTAGTTTAGCTCTTTGTTTGCTAAATATTATGCTGGAGTCACTTTATTGCAGATAAGTAGCTATTTCACTTGTGCTGAAAACCTGTGCCTGATATGATCTGCCAGGGGATAAACTTATTTTGGAGCAGTTATCAAAATATTGATTACGTATCAGTATCATGAGGCATTTTCTTCATTAGTATTCAAAACTAAAAGACTTGGGCTATGTTCAGAAGCCAACTTCCCTCAGTTTTCAGTTCAGTACGTGTGCATTAAGGTAGGAGTGCCAAAGTCAAGACTATAAAAAAAGGAAAATGTTGGCTCCTTCTTTGTGGGCCTATTGCAAAACTATACTGGCCACATTAGCAATTTTGGGCAGGTGATAAAAAATGTGCTTATATGGGACACACAAGCACCAACAGAACTGGCACAGAAGACAGGAAGGGAGCAGATGCTTACCCATTCTTCTGCAGGCCTCCCTGTGTTTGGACCCCACTGCTTTTTTATTTATTATAGAATTTGTTCCATCATTGATAAAACACTATACAGTAATGCCCTCTAAGTCCACCCACAAGAGGCAAGGATTGATGATAAGCTGCGGCAGCTTCCAGTGCTGGCTGGTGCCCATTGGGACTGACAGACCAGCAGGTGGAGCCAGAACCAATGAGAGGAAGAGCCAGCTAGTTCTAGTTAATTCCCTATTATCCTCCCTACAAAGAGAAGGAAGCTGACAGGCAGCGCCACTGAGGGTAAGCTGAGGTTTGTGGGGGCAGAGTCTCATTGGTCCGAATGGAGCAGCCCCCACAGGCAGTTCTGCTGCCTATTCTGAACCACCTGTGTAGCCAGCTGTCTAACAGGCAGCTGCGCCATTAAGCGAATGCTTGTAAGCAAGGCTTACCAGAGCTCCGGTTTAAGGTAAATGTCAATGCTGGAGAAGCCGGCCTGGCAACTGTGTCCCAGGAAAGTTAAAGGGGATGTGAGCAGGTCAAGTCAGGGTTTGATTCAAAGCAGTTAGAGCAGCCCCAGTCATGAGAAGATTTGGGGGGGGGGGGGAAGCAGATTTTGATTTGCCAGTGAGTAAAGAACATTCCCCATTGAACTCAGCTAAGATGGCAGGGCCTCAATAGCGGTATCTGTAAACCTCCTCCCGGTGTTAATGTCTGTTCCATAGAAGGCAAGACAAGAAGTGCTCATGGGAGGCATGACAGGAAGTGCTCCAGAGAGATAAGACAGGCCCGCAATGTCCTTGATAGAAGCTGCAGAAGGCAATATCCTTTCATTTGGGCCAAACAAAGTAGTAAGGTGCTTTCTGGGCTTTGGCAAAGAGACAATTATTGCCACTCTGCAAACACCCCCCACAATCCACATGACCCCCCACCCCCCCACCCTACATATGACAGTGTGGCTGACAGATTAATGTTTCAGTCTCCACAGACAGGAGCTCTCTTATATCAGCCTTCCTGCTTTTTGGGGCCACTGGGGTACTTCATGGTGCGCAGGACACTGCAGAAGATCTCATACCAGAAAAAGGTGAAGCCCGTTGCAAACGCAGCCTTCAGCAAGCTTGGGGAGAGGCCCTTGAAGAATCCTTTGGCTCCTTCATCCCGTGCAATCTGTTGGGCACAGTCCACTAAGCCACTGTACGTCCGCACCTGGGGGGAAAGGGAATGGAGTGAGGGATGGCACAAATCCAGCCACTGTTAAGAAACCTTGTGCAGTTTGCAGCAGAACACAGCTTCCCGTTTTGTACTAATATTGGAAACAGTGGTTTGCAGAAAGCATCAGCTAATGGATTAGGATGTCAAGGCAGGACCTGATTGTGAGCGGAATATATGAAGTTTCTGGAAGCTGTTACAAAGAGATCTGGAGTAAAGTTATCATTGATATGAAAATGACACACAGCTCTATCTCTCTGCTCCATCTGAATCAAGAGAGGCTTGATGAGCTGCTAAGCCTGTGCTTGAAGGAAGATGGGCTGGATGTGGGCCAAAAAATTTGTGTCCTGGGTTATCGTGTTCTGGAGATGGAGAAAAGGCCTGTCGTGGAAGGTTCTCCATGACCTGGTAACTTCCAGAGTGGTTTGCTGTAATGTACTCTATGCTGGGCTGCCCTTGAAAACGGCTCAGGAACTACAATTGGTCCAAAATACAGCATTTAGATCAAATTCCCTTTAGATCACATACAACCCCTGTTTTAAAACAGCTGCACTGGTTGCCAGTTTGTTTCCAGGATCAATTCAATGTGTGCACATTAGTAACAAATATACTGATTATGTAATTAGTCACATTGTTCTCTGGTCAGTGAGGATAAGACTAGTTTTCCAGTACCATCTCCAATGAACCCATTTTGTTCCTTCATTGCACAGCTCCAACAGTGGGATTCTTAATTCTAGTGCCACACTGCCCTTACATCACACAATGCTGTTATAAAGTTATCCTTTTATAGTTTAAGACTAGGTTGTTTCAGATTTTACTTCCAATTTATCCACCTGGTTTACATAAATTGTGGTCTATGTTAGGTACACAAAAAAGGGAGGCAGAAAGATCCCTGCAATTTGAAACGTCTCTCACCTGCCCAAATGCTGCCCGGGCTTGCTCAAAGCCAGCTACCTGCAGTCTTTTCTTGAAAAGGTCAAAAGGATAAGTGAGGGTTTTGCTGAGAACACCAGCACAGCTGCCGCAGACAAAGTTTTTAATATTACCTGAAAAAGAGAAGTCTGGAGTTGAGGGGTGTGTTTCAGAACTGCTCAGTAGCTTAAGACAGGAATTAGTTAAAGGCTTCCAGTGTTATTATGATTAGTTATCCATAGAGCACTTTTACTAAGCAGTGATTTACAAGAAAAACTAATAGCTGGAGCCCTTGGAGCAACTTTCCAAGCACAACTATGTACCACTTAGTGACAGACTGCATCAACTGGAGTGGGTGGGATTCATGAACCAAAAGCAATGACCACTAACAAGGAACCAGATGTTGTAGGTATTACTGCAAATTTAGTGTGCTATTTTTCTGATATGTAAATGACAGTAAAAGACTTATTTGTAATTATTTGTATCATGTATACGATCCTTGTTTATAAAGCCTAATAAAAAGTTATTTAAAATAAAAAACTGGGGTGGGTGGGGTTACAGGTAGGTAGCCGTGTTGGTCTGTCACAGTCAAAACAAAATAAAATGAAATGAAAAATTCCTTCCAGTAGCACCTTAGAGACCAACTAAGTTTGTTCTTGGTATGAGCTTTCATGTGCATGCACACTTCTTCAGATACACTGAAACGGAAGTCACCAGACCCTTAAATATAGTGAGAGAGTGGGGAGGGGTATTACTCAGAAGGGTGGTGGGAATGGGTGATCAGCTGATAGGTGTGGAAAACCTGTTGACGACTGTTAACAACTGCAATTGGGGTTGGTGGGGGTGCTACACAGCAGCACAGACAATTCCCCCCAACACTTTTCCAACCCCCAGGACTAACCTGTTTTCATTTCTTCACTTGGAACGATCCAGTCATACAGTTTCTTCAGGAGACTATAGAAGGAAAACTGGAAGCCAGCATAGGGGACAATGGCAATGACGGTAGGGGTGAGCCCCTTATAAAAACTCAACAGCCCTTCTTGCTGGTACACACATGCTACAGCATGGCGGAAGTTTCTGTAAATCTAAAACAGTTCATGGGTGAGTATGTTTCCTTGTGTGACCCATTAACAGAGGGTTATGATATTTGTTGCTCTATATGCATCAGTGTGTAAGTCAGGCTTCAGTAATGCTCACAAAAAGCTCCAGAGTTTACGGAGTGGAGCTTCTGCACAAACTTTACATACCAATCAGATTCCACCTTAAAATGTCCAGTCAAATTTTCCTACCTTACCCACTTGCCATGATCTTGCAAGCGGCATACTAAACTTTGCTCCTCTAAGACCTAAACTCTATAAAGGGTAAGACAGAATTATTTATCATAAGACGAGCCTGCCCAATCAGGCCTATGGCCCATCTAGACCAAAAATCCTGTTTTCACCATCGTCACCCACGTACCTGTGGGAAGCCCACAGGGAGAGTCCAAGCGCAAGAACACTCTCCTCCTCTCCAGTTTCTGGCAACTGGTATTCTTTCAAAGCCAACCTAATTGGTGGCCAACACGGCGTCCTGTGGGAGCAAGTTCTATTAACTATGCACTGCATGAAGGCGTGTCATGCTAATTGAGCATATTTCTGCAAAATACCGATTGTTCTGAATTCAGAATCATCATTTTTCTGGAGACAGAAGGGAAGATCCCTGCGACCAAAAATTACGATTTGTGTCGGGGGAGGGGAAGCATCAACTACTAACTCCACAATTGGTAGATGTGGGGAAATCTTACCATTTGATAAAGCCCCAACCTTTACTATATACAAGCAGGTGGGGCACAAAAAAATAATTCACACCATGTTACATTAATATCTATGATTAAGGAACTGTGTGGTAGAAAATCTTTACCACTTGGTAAGTTGGCTATACAGTGGTACCTTGGTTTGAATACGTCTTGGTTTGCATACATTTTGGATTACAAACACGTCAAACCCGGAAGTCTGTGTCTCAGTTTGCAACCTATTTTTGGATTACAACCCATTTTTTGGGATACGAACAAAAAAATTTGGGAGGCCCCATTGGCAAAAGCGCACCGTCGGTTACAACCTGTTTTGGTTTACAAACGGACCTCTGGATCGGATTATGGTTGTAAGCCAAGGTACCACTGTATTCTTCCTAATGGTTTGTGCAAACCATAGTTTGCTACATTCAAACAAAACAGCAAATGCAGAAGCTTCTCATCTCCTCTTGTGCATGGGGAAAGGAGTGGAAGGGAGCCCAAGGGCCTATGGCCTGTGGCTGCTCATTCTCGATCCTGTAATTAAATAAAGAAACCACCATGTGCTTCCAATATCACCGAATGACCATCACCTAAATTGGTGGGAGCAGAACCAACTGGGAAAGGATGCACACAGCAGAGGAGACAAACTTGGCAGGAGGAAAGCTTCTCACCCATCTCTTACCTTTGGCTCACCTTGGGCAGCCAAGCGGGTACGCAGTGTGTCCAGGGGCTGAACCGCCACAGTGGCAACACAAGCAGAGAGCCCGCCGCAGAAAAAGTGCACGGTGAAGCCTCTGGCATCGTAAGATGTGCCCTGGTGCACCAGCTTCGTCAGAAACTCAAAGCTTACAAACTTGCATAGAAAGAAAAACAAGAGATGAACACCATCAGTTTAAGTAAGAAATATGGTTGCCACCCATACCGAGGAGAATGAAACCTATTATCTAAAATCTCCACTGCAGCCCAGCCACACACATCACAATAACATTTTTTTAAAAAAAAAATCTATTTTTAATACAGGTAAGAAGAGGCATTCTGTCTCATACCACTTCAGCTGCATCCCATGTGAGGAGGTGGCAGTAGCAGCATGAACAGCTGAATGGGAGGTTACTAGTACTGGAACATCATGTCTTGTGTATCATTGCCATCAGGTTTCAGCCCAACTGCTGTGGCTGGACATTAGATTTCCTGGATGGTATCCCTGCAATTGTGTTGTCTGTCTTTTCTTAATTCCCAAGACTACCACCTATGGTATCCCTGAATTCTCAATTAATTCTAGTCTGGCAATTTTCAGTGAAGTTGTACAAGTGACCTCAGCAGGGGTGGGGTGGAGTTGGAAGGTTGTCCAGACTGCACTCTGCAACCTGCAGGGGTTTTCAGCATCAGAACCAAAGCACGTTCCAATCCTGTAGTTATGATGGTGCCATAATGAATTAAATGAGCTTACAACATGAAACTCTGAACATGTTCAAAGTCTTTTTATTATTATTTGGCAGCATTGTCTAGGGGTCTCTCTCTCTTTAATATAGTGGGGATACAGCAGTTGTGTAAAGCATGGAATGGTAAGTGGTGGGTAGGGAGACAAACTTTCACCTTCCTGGCTTTGCCCATTTTTGGCTTCTCTCTAAACTGTCCTCTCCTTTATCTTTCTGTCTGTGAAAGCTCAGGGTGAAAGATTGGGTGTAAGCTTATTCACACACTTACTTTGGAATAAGCTTATTGAACACAAAGGGATTTAATTCTGAGCAAATATGCAAAGGCTCAGGTTGCACCACACACGTTTTTCTGGGGAGATGGTGGGGAGGGATGAGAGCAGCTCAGTGTAATATACATTACCACCTAAAGGTGGGAAGGGACTATAAGACCATTCAGTCCAGATGCTAAATCATCTAGCTGCACCACTGTTTGCACTCCTTTACTATCGTATGGTACTGAGGAACACTAGTGTCCTACAGCAAGTCGATCTGCATGGTAACAAAAAGTTACTGAAACCCATCTATTGGTCCTCTTTTTATACTACAGTCATCAGGGAGAAGGATGGAAAGATCGTAGCAACAGCATGGTCAGGATGCCAAACCATCTTGCAGTCATTGGATGGAAAGGTTTGTTTCCAATGCAATGTTCATGCAAGATAGATTTCACCATCCCTCCTCCTCACTGTTACCTCCTGAAAAGCCTCTTCTGGTTGTCAGGGAACCTTCGTAAAAGGCCTGGAGCTTCTGTACCTCTCCACACAGAAGAAGGGGGTGAGGACTTGTTAAACTAGCAGTTGCAAGAGAAAAGTCAGACAGAGGGTTTCGCAAACTGCAAGAGAGGCTTTGGGGGGAGGCGACTGCAAGGAGTTGGAATGGGTGCCTCCCTGAGAGTGTAAGGGTTTTGGATTAACTGATCCTTATTACTGGTAGGTAGCCGTGTTGGTCTGCCATAGTCAAAACAAAATAAAAAATAAAAAAATTCCTTCCAGTAGCACCTTAAGAGACCAACTTAAGTTTGTTCTTGATATGAGCTTTCGTGTGCATGCACACTTCTTCAGATACACTGAAATAGAAGTCACCAGACCCTTATATATAGTGAGAGAGTGAGGAGGGGTATTACTCAGAAGGGTGGTGGGAATGGGTGATTGGCTGAAGGGTGTGGAAAACCTGTTGATGACTGCAATTAGTCCTAAAGGAAAAAGCAAGGGGTGAGATGGGTAAAGATAGCTTTGTCATGTATAATGAGATAAGAATCCAATGTCTTTGTTCAGACCAGGTCTCTCCGGTGGTTTTGGGTTTGGTAATGAGTTGCAATTCAGCAACTTCTCTTTCCAGTCTATTTCTGAATTTCCTTTGTATTAAGACAGCTACTTTGAGATCTTGTATAGAATGTCCTGGGAGATTATCCTTATTATTCCTTCCACACAATAGCATTATAATTACTTTGGTTAGAAAGCACAGGAAGAGTCCAGATGACGATGACAAAAGAGTGAAGTCTTTGTTATGCATGGTTCCTGCCTCCTCTATACAAAAGATCAAATGTCCTGGTCAACATCCTAGCTGTCTGTCCCCCCCACGTCCTCCCATCAGATGTCAAGGAGATAAAGAACTACACAACTTTTAGAACACATCTGAAGGCAGCCTTGTATTGGGAAATTTTTAATGTTTGACGTTTTACTGTTTGTATATGTGCTGTAAGCTGTCCAGATGGGCAGCAATACTGTTGTTGTTGTTGTTACTACCACTACTACTACTACTACCACCACCACCACCACCACCACTACTACTATTACTGGCCCTTAGAAAAGTGAAACTGATACTTGAGGGCAAATAAAGGGAAGGCAGCTATAACAAAACAGATTTGCTGAGGAAGTAACTGGAAAAGATGAAACACTCAGGGTAGAGAGTTAATCCCAAACATTTCCTTATTCTTACCTGGACAGCTCCATAGGTAACTGAGAGGAGCTGAGCAGGGACATGGCCCTTCCAGAAAGCTGGTAGCCCTTCTTCCTGGAAAATCTTGCAAATAGCCTGCCAGATGCCATGATACTTAGCCTGGGGGTTTCTGGCAGAAAATGTCTCTATCTGAAGCTGAAAGAAGACAGGCATAGTTGGCTTTCAGTTTTAATGTAAACACTGTAAATTGCTTTATGGTTTAAATTTGGGATGTGCAACCTGTGGCCTTCCACATGCTGTTAACATCATCCCAGCCAGTTTAGCTGGGTGACTAAGTCAGGTATGCTGAGAGTTGGAGGACCACAGGTTCCATATCCCTGGTTTAAATAATTAGGTTGCTTCTCTCAACTCTTTCCAGGCCATGTGCTGCTCTCATAATTCTAACTGTCAAGAGTACATTACCAGTTTTCACACAACATCTCTAAAGAATGAAGGGCTTATGAAGATCAAATGGCATGATAATTAACTTCATCTTCTGAGGTGTTTGCATGTTAACTGCATGTAACGCAAGCCTCTTAAACAAGTGGGGCCTATAACAAAATATTGCATTATGCTGCTATTCAATGTCCCAGCTAGTGTTCTGTGGCCACACTGATTGCGCTCTGTCCTCACTGTCTGCTTTTCTTGTCATGCCCTCTTTAGAGGTTTTCAAAGATGTTTGCATTCATGCAAATGTTGGGGTCCCTCTCAAGTCTGTTGATACCTCTCTCTTGTGTACTGATGGTGCTGTTTTAGCTACATTAAGGATTGAGACTTGGAGTATGAGTTTACTTAGCTGGCTGTACCATTTAAGAACACTTCTTATGAGACAGCCTAGAAAGGGCTGCACCAGAGCTGGTTTCAGCCAGCACAGATAAATGCATTCGCTAGATCCTTGGCTAGAAAGGGTGAGGGACTTGGTCCCTCACTGTGTGTGAGTAAAATTGCATGAAAGCTGACTCATAAAGGAATAGCTTCCTAACTATACAGCTTACTGATCGAGAAGACAATGGGCATGGGTTGATGGCTTAAGTTTGAGGGTAACTTTTTGTTTGTTCACTGTAGCAACACAGTAACTGTTATGTGAACTGTACCTGAAAACGGATTTTTAGGACGTCAAAAGGACTGATCATTGCCCGAGTGACAAACCCAGATGCAGATCCTGCTGTTGCTATGCCCAAGGTTGAAAGGGAAGCACACTCGGAATCCGGGTCATAGCCAACCATCCCTCTAGGATCCACAGGCAGCCTCAATATCCATTCGCGCTTGTTGACACTGGTGATTTAAATAAATATGTATGTATGTTTACTGCTTTTCAGATAAGAAAATACTAAAATGCTACTACAATAAAATATTGACCATCATAACCCCAATAATGCATCTTTCTTAATGTTTTTCTATTGAAAATTCTGGTTCCAATACAGGATTTTATTTTTCCAACACTGTAAAATGAATATGAAGATAATTATTTACACTGCAAAAACAAATGATCAACCCAGAACTGTCTAGCAAACACACAGACAGCAGGGCAGTGCGTTTATAGGAAACTTTTCTTGAAGATGCAAAGTTGCCTTACACTAAGAGCACCTATTCCAGATTTGTCTCCTCTAACCGGCCTTAGGACCTTAAGGTATTTTCATACACATCCCTCAAAAACCCTGAAGTGGGGACAGAAATATTCCATTTCTAACCATACATTGCTTTATAAAATGGGTTAGTAACAGAGTCAATGGCTCCAATACTAGTCAAATGAGACTGTTTCAAGTTGTAGTTAGCTTTTCTCAGGTGCCTATCCCATGTCTGTATCTCATGCACAGAGCTTTGGGCATTCTACAATTGGCATATTAACAGTATTGGCGTTTTATTTTTTCAGTCGAAAAATCCGACACTCTTAACCACTGCACCACACTGGTTCTCTTAAGAGAGCCTCTCCGAAAATCTGCAATTCCTGAAGCAACACCACCACCACCCACAAAAAACCCCCTCAAAATTCGAGGGGCGGTGCTGTTGTTTTAATTTGGCTTTGTACCTTTTTGAGGTTTTATTTATCGTGCGCTACTACTTCTGTTACAATTGTGTGCTTTTCTGTGTTGTAAGCCGCCTCGGGCGTGGCTTTAACTATGAGAAGTTGGCGCACAGATCACATCATGCAGGAGGAAGCGCGCCTGAGCATGTGGAGAGTTCATAGGCAGCGCCGCTGAAGGGCCATCCAGAGGACATGGCAGTGGCGGGAACCAATTGGCGGTGTCTTAATTCTTTAAGCGCCGCCCACCCCATCTCCCCTGCCCCACAGTAGGACCCTCCCCCTCAACCTGCCTTGGGTCGCGGCTCCCTTCCGTAGGCTCGCGCCCGCAGCTCCTCCTCAACGCGCTTCTCCCGGCGGCAAAGGCGGGCGACTACCGCCCAAGTGACAAGGCCGGGCGGCGACACAAGCTCGCTCCGCCCAAAGGCCCAGCGGCGTTGGAAAGCCGGCCTCACGCTGCCCTCGCGAGAAACGTGATAGCTGCTCGGCCTTCTGGGAAATGTAGTCCGTAGCGGGATATTGTGTTGGAATAGAGGAGCCCTCTTTGGAAGGAGAGCGAGAGGCACGTAAAGGAAACATACGTGTATGCATGGAGTTCTCCGGGGGGGGGGGGGCAAAGTAATTTATTCTGGCCATGTATATTTATTAGAATTCACAGGGCGCCGGGCTGGAGTTTCCTTGGAAACAAAAGAATGCTTTTATGCTAAGGGCACAACACACCCTTCCTTTCACATAAACAAAAGTACGTGGTTGGCTGCCTGTTCCAAATCTGTTTATTGTATATTTTAAATAGTTTAATAGTTTGGCACCCCAAACCGATTTCATTTTTGGCTCAACTTATTAAATCATTCTAAAGATTGGTATCCAAATACAGGATTCGTAGACCATTCCATAAATTCAGAGGCATAATTTGTAGGCGCAACATAAATGGCACATAATAAACGCGAATCTGCATTACTTTGTGTCGTGATGGGTGTTAAATAGTGGTAATATTTGTTGCTGCTTGCACATTTGCAAAGCTAAGCAAGGTCTGGTATGGTTTCAAATTGCATGGGGGAACGTTTGTTTAAATTCCTGCATTGCAGGGGATTGGACTAGAATAGATGACTCCCAGTCAGGATCCCTTCCAACTCTACAAGTCTATGAGCCTATGAACCTATGAGTGGGTAGCTTAGGGTATATAGTCACCTGCTGAACCTGACATCTCAGGTTGCCTTCTCAACCCCCCCCCCAACCGTGAAAAAGCCTGCCCTTGAACTTACCACCTCCTTCTCTGTCCTTCTCCTTACATTTTTCACTTAAAATAAGCAGTAACATTTGAACTAATTATAAAGAAAAACAGACTGTACATTTATGTAAGATTAAGGCAGGTTGCAGATTACCTTTCACAAAACCAACTCCTAAATCTCACCTGTATCATTTTACATGTACTCTTTTGTGTGGACCAAAGTGACATCATTAAAAAGTGATTGCTTCCACAAAAGGGGGATGCAATCACTCAGAATGTGTGGTGAAACAAAATCCATCCTGCTCACCAATGTTATGACATAATTAGTGATGGTTTGGGAGTTATACTATGTCAAACGGTACTACTACCTGTTCTCTTGTGGAGATCTGTATTCTTACTGCTTTGTATGAAGAATTATGTAAATCAAAATTATCTTCTATGCCAGCAGTTCCCAAACATTTCGAGTCGTGGAGCACTTTTCAGGAGAGAAAATTCATCATGGAGAACAATCATCGCCCTTATGCCAAAGGCACGTATTTATTTATTTTTATTTATTTCCAATCTCTCCGTGGAGCACTTGGAGATGCTTTGTGGAGCACCAAGTGCTCCCTGCAGTATAGTTGGGAACTGCTGCTCTACACACAGTGGTGAAGCTGCACCGGGGGCAGAGAGTAGACGGGGCATGGCTGGCGCGCATCCTGGAGGCATGGTGTGCGTCCTGGGGGGCGTGGTGTGAATCCTAGGGGCGTGGCATGTTACCTGGGGGCGTGGTGTGTGTCCCAGGGGTGTGGCATGCCACTGTGGGGTGTGGGGTGTGTCCTGGGGGCATGGCACATCACCCGCAGGGGTGTGGCATGCGTCCTGGGGGCGTGTTGCACCGCCTGCGGGAGCGTGGTGCCTGGCAGTGGGGGGTGTGCAGCGCGTGTCCGGGGAGCGCCCACAATGGTACCCCCCCTCCCCGATGGTGCCGGAGGTGGTACGCTCCCTCGCCCCCCCTTCCGCCGCAAGTGTCTACACACAGCCTTATAAAGAAATTGGACTCCTGTGGTTTTCTTTATGTTTAGCTCCAGCCAGCACAGTCAATGATCAGAGATGAAGGCAGCTGAGGTCCCAACAACTTTAGAAGGGTCACAGGTTATCCATCCATGAGCTGGTGCATCATCCATTCTCTAGAGAGCCAGTGTGGTGTAGTAATTAAGAGTGGTAGACTCGTAATATGGGGAACCGGGCTCACATCTCCGCTCCTCCACATGCAGCTGCTTGGTGACTTTGGGCTAGTCACACTTCTTTGAAGTCTCTCAGCCCCACTCACCTCACAGAGTGTTTGTTGTGGAGGAGGAAGGGAAAGGAGAATGTTAGCCGCTTCGATGATCCTTCAGGTAGTGATAAAGCGGGATATCAAATCCAAACCCTTCTTCTTCTAGTGTGGCCACCCATGTGTCACACGAAAGAGTGCTTTAAAGGTATGGTGTATCCCATGCCTCAGAAGTTCCATAACTCAGGTGCCACCACTGAGTTTGCAGCATCTTTTTTTAGCCACCCACCTAATCTTAGAAGTCACGAGCACCTAGAGAAGGGCTTCCAAAGGCAAGTTCATGTGAATGATTCCTAGGGTGGACCTAGACACTAGTTAAAAACAATATAAATAAGTCAGAAATTAAATCGTTACAATGAAAGAAGAAGAAAAAAGCCTATGTAAAAATCCATATAAACTCTTTTTTGCTCTCTAGTGCCATCTGGTATTATAACACATTCAAAACCTTTTATTGCGACGACTATAACTGAGTCCCTAATCTTTTTGGTATGGCAATCAACAAATCCAAATTTACCCAGTACGGTGACCCACCAATTTATTGTCACATGAATTTTGGACCTTAGGCAGTCACAGATTTCATGCATTTTAACTGCAAAAGCTTGCCTGTTTTATAAGCGTCACTTGCAGCACCCACAATTTTTTTTACTTAGCATCCCTATTAATCTGTGATTTGGTGGAGTACTTATACTACTTATAAAGTTCTTTCCAATTTTGTTTATGCAGTGGTTGCTGCTTTAGAGGCAATTATCCATCAAGGAGAGCAATTTGAAAGTACCAATCCCTTCACTAAATAGAGACAAATAGATAAAATGCAAAGGTTTTAGCTGTTCAGTAGTTATGCCTAGTGATATTGTAGCCCTTTCCCCTAATCCTCATCGCCAACCAGCATGGCCAGTGGTGATGGCAGCATGAGAGTTGCAGTAAAAAACTTGGGACAAATTCCCCTATCTCTGCTCTAATGTACATCCTCTCCCATTTTCAGTGGCTTGCGCATTGTGAAAAACAACAACTTTAGTGTTTAAAAATTCATGATGCAGTAGTTAGTTTAGGTCCATGCTGAACAGCAGCAGGATTTTTTTTTTATCTCCTAGTTATGTCAGTTTTCTATATGCCAATGTCATATTTTCACAGAGCAGCAGGATTTTTTGCCTCCTAGTTTTGTCATTTTATATATGCCAATGTTATATTTCCCCAGAGCTCGCTGGATAGACATGTCCACAATAATGGCACCTATATACACCCATTCACCAGATATAATAAATGATGTGGGTGGGGAGACTGCATATGGAAAAGTATAAAAAGGAACTAAAATGGAGGATCAGCAATTTTGAACTGCGAAATGAGGAAGGTCTTATTCCCAGAGGTTAGTTCTTAAACACAGTACAGTCGTGCCTCTTGTTACGAATGCTTCAGGATACGTACAACACGGGTTACGAATGCACCGAACCCGGAAATAACAGAACCCGTTACTTCCAGGTTTGGCGGTTCGCGCATGTGCAGATGCATCAAATGACGTCACGCATGTGCGCAGAAGCGCCGAATTGCGTCGTGTACATGCGCAGACACAGCGCTTCAGGTTACACACATCACGGGTTACGAACGGGGCTCCGGAACGGATCCCATCTGTAACCAGAGGTACCAGTGTATCTAAACAGGCATCAAATTGCATTTTAAATGCATAGCCCACACAAGAAAGGTTAGCACTCTGTGAGTTAACCTGTGTGTTTTAATACTGGATAAGAATATATAGCAAGTTTGTTGCTGTGGTTACTCATTGGCTAAATTTAGAGCTTTTGAAGTGCAGGCTAACCGACAGCCAAGATTTAAAATTTGAGCCATATGTCTTCTGATGGCTGATGGCTTGCCAGCAATCAGCACAGCAGGCAAATATGCAGATTTTCTTTCTTAAATAAAAGCTTGGATAGAATGTGACATCTAGAGAAATTGTATTTGCCTCAAAAAGGAGTTTTGAATGCAAAATTGAGCCCCATTTACAAATGGAACAGAGACAAAGATTACATCAGTAATAGTCAGGGGCGGGAGAGGGGAAAGAGACAGGAAAAATGTGGTCAAACTATTTTTTCTCTTCATCTGAGATCTTCTTCTTCCACCTTAGTGAACTTAGGTGGTCAATAGCTCTGCTGGCTTTGGGTCAAATGTCCCCTGCAAAATTTCCTAAAGTTATTTTTTTTTTTTAACTGAAGTACAATACTAATTGTATCTACTCAGAAGTAGGTCTCGTTGAATTCAATGGGACCTACTCTCAGGTAAGTGGGGTTAAGATTGCTGCCTAAATCAGAATACTTCTAAAAATTCCAAACTCAGTTTTGTAGCACCAGCTTAAGAAGTCTAGGCTGTAACTCATATACTTTATGCGTAGTTTGAGACTATGCAGATCCACATTATAGTGAAATAACTAATGGAAGTATCATGCAAGCAAGAAAAGAAAAGCCACCGGGGCAGAACACGGCTATCAGGATTTTTTTTAGAGTCAGCAAAATGTGTGAAGTCTACAAACAAAAAAGTGCAAAAATGATTAAGACCCATACCATCCTGCCAAAGAACTTTTAACCCATGGTCATGCAATTTACAGAGAAAAAGCAGCCCCCAGGCAGTGGGATAGAACATAATATTGTGTCGTACTCTGAAGAACTACAAGGAGGCAATACTGACATTGTACAAGCCCAGTCGCTTTCTCCACAACATGGCTCTTTGTGGCACATCCAGACTTCTGCTTGTCTGGCCGCATTTCCATGGGAAAACCCAATCTTTTAAGGTTCTCCATGGATTGACATTTGCTCTGATTCAGCACTAAAAGTGGGTTTTTACAGGGGAAACGTCAGGGGAAATAGAAAAATGCTCAACCCCATGCCTAGGAAGTACAGGAGAAGCAGAAAACCACTCAGACAAGCAGAAGTGTGGACCAGCCCTTAGGCAGGATGGTCTTGGGTTCTGATAAAATGGATGAACTCCATGCAGACAGCAGAGCCCTCTTTCCAAAAGCAGCCCTCCCAGCTTATGCACCCAAGTTATGCAAATGCTAAGGGAATTCCAGAATCGGCCTTTGACAAGAGTAGCTGTTCCAAAGGAGAGCAAGGAGTGCAGTACCAAGTGCCTAAGCACCAACACGAGTCCAAAAACCATGGCCTTAAGACATAACAGTTTTACGTTACCAATGTTTTGTTACCAATGTTAGTCAGAAGTTCATGTGAATATGTAGGAGATCTGGTTTGCTTTTAGCTTATCGCAAGTTTCAAAGGGCGCATTGTCAAATTCTGAGTTCTTTCAGCTTGGCCCAGTCCAGGGGCAGTCTTGGCTGTCAGGGTTTCTCTGGCAGATTTTCTACAATAAATATTGAACTAAAATTAAATGTTAAAATATCTGGCTGAATATAGTATTAAAAAATTGTACCAGACGGTGAGTCAGAAAGTGTGTGAGCACATTTGCAGTGGGAGGGTTTGTGGTGGCCACCAGCTAAACCATTACTCTAAACAGAAAACACATACCGGTAGGTTCTGCAACTTTCATGTCTAGGATACAGCATCCTTTTCCCCTCCCCAGTGCCCTATCGTAGTCTGAAGAATCTCACCTCAACCTCATTAATCTCACCTCAACCTCCCATCCAATATGACACATCAGCCCAGGATGCAGTCTGAAAGTGTTACACGTGGCTGTTTCTTCAGTAAGTGATGTGAGATTTAAGGTCCGTACTGTATGGCTGAAGGGAAGTATTGTGTTATTTTATATGTTTCGTTTATGGCGGATATTGAGCTTTTAGCTGTCACCAAACTTTGACCTATAATGTAGCAGAAATCTATGCTGAACAGGTGAGATTTTGGGTGGGTAGCAAATTATCTGAAGATGCAGAACCTTCTGTGGATCACTTTTTCAGGGTGCAATCCTAACCCCACTTACCTGCAGTAGAGATAGTTAGGAGAACTGCAGCCCTAAACTAGCTGATGGTTCATTAAATGAACAGAAAAGACAGATATTCAAGTGAAGAATTTGTTGTATATTTATTATTCACAGTTAATTACTAACTACCAAATGTTGCTGCTGAGTTAAAGGATTAAGTACATAGGCCTTTTTTATTTAAACACTGATTTTTTTTTAATATATATATACACACAAGACATTATGTCTGCAAGGCTGCATGATATACACCAATTCCAAAATAAGAAAACAATCAAATGGTCCAAGTGTAGAATGCCATAGATTCCTTTTCCAATCATTTTAGAAAGAAGAAAGTATGGGGGAGAGGGAAAGAAAAAGTCAGCTAGCAAGGAATGGGTGAGAAATCAATACGCTACAGGGTAGCTTTTTCTTTCATCTGCTGGGAGAAATGGAAGTGTAAGGCAGAGTCCATCTCAGGAATAACACACTTGTAACACTTAATATAAAAAGGCACCTGCCAACACAGGAATTTTCCCCATTTGGGCGGAAAAGAAGATATCTGTGGTAGCTTTGGGATCTGTTGTTGTTGGGATGAAAGTTTCAGCCATGTGGCTTAGCAAAAGGAAATAAGGTGTGTATTGGCACAAAGAGCTCTGCAGGTTGCTCTTCCCTGTCCAAGACCATTCATAAAACTATGAATGGCTTTAGTGAATTTTATCTGGGAACATAAGATTGAAATACAGCCCCCAGCAGCCTGCTGTGAGTTGGAAGAAATGCGACTCCTCCAACACTGGCATGTGGAGACAGGGAAAATCTGAAGCATAAAGATACCAGATCCCTCTTTTCGAGAACAAGTCACCGACTCTAATCGAGACCCAGTCTCTCATATATAAATATATATAGTATGTGTGTTTATAAAGGGGAACTGAACTGCTTATCACTAAGCATCATCTTTAATTATATACTTGGAAAGCACCCAATGTGTAATTAAGCACAATTTCTTGATGCCTCCCTGTAATATTTTGGGGGGGGGGGAATTAAAGTATCACAGGACATCCCAGAATATTCAGTCTCCACCACATGGCAGCGTCATACAACATGCCACATTCTTCATAATGGTGCAATCTCTCTTTTCTGTCAAGGGCCCCTGGCTGCAGGTCCTAGCCCTGCCTCTTGTAGAACACTTTATGTCTTTCCCCACCTGGTAATAAAGAATATCAGATGCTTATACACATTTTAAAGCTCCATCTGGTTTATGGAAGGCTTCGTATTTAATAATAAAGCTACATCCCTCCCATTCAACCCCTTAAATATTTACATAAAAGCAGGAAAAAAAATCTGAAAGCTCTGGACTGTCCTTTTAACTTAAAAAAGAATAAGGAAATGAGGGAAAGGCACTAATGGAAAAATAGAAGCATGTGCTCAACCACACACTTAAACAAATTTTAAAAGCTGTCATGGTTAATGAGAGCATGATCTAGCCGTAGCAGAGAATTTGTCACGACAGCCTGCAACCTGTGGGGTAAAAGCCCCACCTTCTTCCCTTTGCTCTGAAGCAGCTGGGTTTTCAGATGGGAGGGTATGTAGGAGGAATTAAGACCCTATCTTACCCAGGCAAAATACTGAAGGCAAAAGTAAAGTTGGCATATGGCATGTGTGTGTTTTGCTTTTAAACTGGGTAGTGGATTTGGTTCCTTTCTCGGTCCCTTCATGAAGGCCGTTTGCATAAGTAGCAAACACCAGCAGAGCTTCTCCCTCTTATCTTCCTTGAATGGCATGGCATGGACTTCGTATAGCATTAAAACTTCATGCACTGATGAACTGGTGTGTCAGCGTTGGGGGAGAAAGGACAAGCGAACGAAAGGGGCCACCCGGAAGTAACCGAAGAAATCTGTTAATAGCTATTTAATTTAAAAGGTAAGTTTTGGCGCACAAGTTGGACCCTTCTCCTGTCCCCTCCCCACAAAGTTCCATACTGAGCGGGGTGGGAAAAGTGTTCCCTCTCCGGCAGAGAGGTGACTCAGATTTATGGCCTGATGACTGGAGATCACTGGCTGCACTTAGATTCTGAATGTGTACTGTTTCTCCTGTTTCCTTAAATAATCTTTAATAATTTGCTCTAGATGTTCCGGTTCACTGGGGTCACGTAGTTGCGTGGAAACATGCCTGTTTGGTCGTGGCAGGCTCCCTTCCACCAGTTGGGATCAGAATTGTCAAGGACCCGGATAAAGTCTCCACGGCGAAAGCCCAGCTCACCTTCCTCTTGAGGGTCAAAATCAAAGAGAGCCTGAACATACGTGGGTTGCTGCAGACCAAAGAAAAGAAGGGTGAATTATTAATGCTCTACACATCTCCAATTTTCATTTTCTGCTAATGGTGAGCTAGTTCTGGATCCAGTCCTGCCTAGATCCAGTTGCCCAGCCCTTGGGTGAATCTACCAATTTGGCTTCTACTGATTTTTAAAAATAGAGTACACCACGTAAAATTAATATACACTTACATTAATGCAAAAACTGTTTTGTTTTTCTTGAGTCCTGTTTTTTGCCTACCAATGAACCAGCATTGAAAGAGTACACTACTCACTAAAGAATCAGGTAAACACTTTGGCAGGTGTTGCCAAATCTGCATTTTCACTGCAGTGCCTTTCACCAGTTAAGCTTGATGGACTAGTCATGACCCTTCATTGGCAGAGACTCTAGCTAGTAGTGTTACCCATGTACTGGCAAACTTGAGATTAGACTCCTGCAGGAGTTGCCAATGTGAAATACAACCCCCGTTATATCTGACCAATGGTTTGGTGAGAGTTGCTGTTCAATGTCTGGAGGGTACCCTATTGGATTATTGCAATGCACTGTATGAGAGGCTGCCTTTGCAAACTTTTCAGAAGCTGCTCAGTAGTATCCAGGGTAAGCTATACACAATTCCAAACACTGGCTGTTTAAAGCCCTAAATGACCTGACCCTTCCATGTGAGCTTGCCCATATCCTGTGTTCACCCTCAGAGATGCAACTTTGCTTCCTACCATTCAAAGTTAGGTGGGTGGCGATACCACCTTATCGGCTGCAGCACCGCATATTTGGAACAGCCTCCCCCAGGAAGTTCACCTTGTGTCAACTTTTGATAATTTGTGGTGGTGGGTGTTTTTTCTTTTATTCAGCCAATCATATGAGCAAACTGAATTGCAGCCAGTGCTAATGAGAGCAAAATGAAGCCTCACATAAGGAAATTCTCTGCCCAGTTCTCACTACTGTTGCCTCTACTGTGGCAGGGGGCCGTAGGCAATTGTGTGGGATGGGATATGGGGCAACCCACCACCAGATGGATCTTTTTATTTCAGCCTTCTGCTTGACAGTATTGTGCTAATTATGTTTTAACTTGAATCTCTCTCTCTCTCTCTCTGTGTGTGTGTGTGTGTAATACACACAACAGCCTGGAAGCCTTGTATCGCAGGGAGTTTTGTACATTTTCTAAGTGTGGTATCCTTAGCCAGGAAAGAAAGGCACTGAAGTAATAAATATTATAAACCAGCAGCCTCATACCCGGCCTTGCTCAGGAATTATAAGAAACCCAAGTATCAGTGCAGTTTTGAAAAGTTGAGTGTGCCATCTTGATTCAGAATGGTGCCCATTTGTATCCCAAAAGAGATGAAAACTTGCTCCTTGATCTCAGGAACCATTGTGCAAAATTTGTTTACAATATCTTAAGAGGTGGCTAAATACACAGTGGACAAAGAATGCTCCAAAATATATAGCAGGTATTAGAATTGTGCTTATACTCCAAACTGTAAAATCCCCTAAAATTTAAACACAGATTTGCGTAAGGTTATTACTGAATACTATAGAACATTTGAAGATGGAAATGAGGCAGAACTTCACTCATTCTCCTTTACCTGAGGCACCTGCTCAATGTCTCGAAGAAATATCTGCTGATTCCTGGAGACAGAGGTCGATCTGTGATAGTCTACCAACTCATTCAGAGAATTGAACTTTACCACCCAGAGGAAATACTTGCCAGCCCCATCTCGAAGCACCTTGAAGTGCTGCACATCATTTCCAAATCTAAAAAGAGAAGAACATGCCCAGGCTTTTATTTATTCTTCTAATGTGTATGCCAATGCATGACAGGTACTATTGTCTGCTGTTGCTAAAGCAAACATTTATTTGTATGTACACAGGCTAACAGTCAGAGCATTAGTCTCAGACAAGGCATGAGTCCAAGGAAAGGAGGAGGTATTTGGACTGCTTCAGAATCCCAAGACAGACTGGATCAGAGGTGGTCCAAGGTGAAGCAGGCTAGCTCCAAGGCTCTGGAATCTTGGGAGGGCTCCTAAGGTGTTCTTAATAACCTCACTTAAGCCTTCCATAAATGGTAAACTCCAGGCAGAGAATAGGAGAGGAGGCAGAAGATGGTGCTTGTAAGTGACAGTTCTATCTTCAAGCAGGGAATGACTTTACCAGGACTCTCCTCTTATTTCCAAATCTATATCCTTTTGATATAGGATACCAAAAGAACATAATAAACTTTGCACTTTCTGTGGCCTTGGTGCATACTGAACAGATCCCCCACCCCCAGACCTTAAATACTGTTTTTCATTTGTAACTCCCTAACCCCCGCATCTATCCCTTCTGAAATTTTGCAGGGAACGTATCTGGGGGAAGTTCTACATTGTATATTATGTTCATCCAAGCACAAGCACATTAAACCCTTAAGAAAGATTTCACACTTTAAAGGCATTTCACAAAGAAAGCTTTGCAGCTGTGCCTGAAATTTGGCAGGCTTTATCCCCTCAGAAGTGGCCACTATGCTTGCAAATAATTCTACTAAATAATAACTACAGTTTATAGGTGTTTGTTGCTTTCACCCTAATAGTCAATGGGAATGACCTCTGAGGCTTCAGATAATGAGGTTAGTTAGCCATTTTCCTTTGACATGAAGTGAGGCACAATGTTAATCCATGCCAGCGAGGCAAGTGCTGAGTTCCCACCCCCCTCTGCATTGCTCTAAGCTAACAGGACCTATTGTCGGTTCTAGGCAAATATGGATTTCAGTGATTCTTGAACGATAGGTGGCAGTACTGTGCTATGAGAAGTCAGTATGTGTCACTGATTACCACTGCTAATAAATACATATGCTGATTTTATAGTAAAGGTATAATAAACTATTAGAATGAACATTCTATTAATATCTTGGTTTAATTATTCCCAGCAGGTTTTCATTTGTACCAAAGCTGATCTATTACAATGTAGGAGAAGAAGACTGAAAGAAACACTTGAGGACTATTCACAGAGTCTAGAACAAAAGCACCAAACTTCTACATATGTGCATAGTCAAGAAAGCCTCCCCCTTACAATACAAAACTATCTGGGAGATTGCATGGTAGCGTTTGGAAGGGCAAAGCGATGCAGAAGGACTCAGCAAGGTACATTGGGTTTTCTATTTGTACAGTATCAATTCATGTAGCTAGAGTTTAATAATTATTTACAAAAGGCGATTAGAGCCAAGGTGGCAACAGCACCTTATTTGGAAACATGCAAGTTGCTGAAAGATACCTTCTGAGATGAGAGATTCGGGTGATAATTCATAATAATAATAATAATAATAATAATAATAATAATAATAATTTATACCCCGCCCATCTGGCTGGGTTTCCCCAGCCACTCTGGGCGGCTTCCAACAGAACATTAAAATGCAATAATCTATTAAACATTAAAAGCCTCCCTAAACAAGGCTGCCTTCAGATGTCTTCTAAAGGTCTGGTAGTTGTTTTTTTCTTTGACATCTGGTGGGAGGGCGTTCCACAGGGCGGGTGCCACTACTGAGAAGGCCCTTAATGAACACAAAGACCCTTAAAAAGTGTAGAATCCAGGAGTTAACAGTGATTTTCCTAGGGTATTACGAAGGATTATATATATTTGAAAAGCATTTTACAACTTTACCAGCCCCAATAGCAAAATGCCTGAGATTTGAGAAGAAAAGCACTAAAAAGCAAGATGGGCAGGGGTGGAGGGAGAGAAGAGAAAAGAAAGCAGGACAACCAATAAGCGTCCCCATATATCACTTGCAGCCCACTTTAAAAAAAAAAAAAAACTATAGTCAAGTTACTGCACCAACATTTCAAGTTTTGTAGTCAGGGAAACAAGGACTAGATTTTATGGCAGAAATAAGAATAATTCAAACAGGCTTATTGCACCTGCAGTTTAAGTGCAGAACGTGTTTATCAACCAACTATAATGCAACACTTACTTGACAGAGAGAGAAAAGTCCCCGGGAGCACTCTCACTCTCTCTTATGAGGAAGGCACCATCATGTCTCTGTTTGCCCAACATCTCCTCAGCCTTTGCTCGGGGGATCTTCCCAAAAAACCACCTGTGCAAACATAGTTGAAAATTAAGCATAATTCAAACTCCAAAAAGGCAAGTTTGGATATGTTCATAGCTGGGAAGTAATCTGACAGGTATAATCAATTGAACTGTTCCATGAGGCTGCACTTAAATAATGTTTTTAAAAAGTAATTTAAAAGATTGGAGTGATATAAAACTGGAGATTACATAAATACATAAAGTTCCAGCAAGTAATAGATACCACTTCATTAAAAAAGTCAATTTCCTCAACGTCTCTTGATTTAGCAATTTTTGCCATTTCCAAGGCTTTTAACCACTGCATTATAGGAAGAGAGGCAAGAGAATTTGGCTGAAACAATGAAATTCAGGATTAACAAGTTATAGATTCTTAGGGAACTTCTCCCATCCTTTAAAATTATTTGTAGTGATTTAATTTCTTTACTTCAGATTCCCGACAGCAAGCATCCCCATTGAAATAAACCACACTCACACTACTTTTAGCAAATCCAGAATAGTGACTATTAGGGCAGATAAGATTTTGCACCATTTATGGGTGCCCGCTATTGTTGCTACCTAAGAAAGCTTTGTTTTGCATATACTGAATCTAAGCCCCATGATTAATGGCATTTGGGGGAACATGGTTTGAGTTTACAAGTGCCTTTAGGGCTATTCACACTGAAAACCATTTTGGAAGGTAGATCACACAAACCCATCTCAAACACTTAGAGACAATTTGGTATAATGGCTAAAGGAGACTCTGCTACAAGTAAGGAAGTCTGAAATCAGAAATGTTTGCCTCCATCATGAAGTCATTACTTGGATTTAGGCAAGCCTCTTTCTCAGCCTCAGTCCTCTGTCCCACAACTGCAATATGGGGGATAATACTGACTTTACAGAATTGTAAGGATTACTAGATAGTGCACGTTAAGTGCCTCAAACACTAGAAAGCACTTCACAAATGTTGCATTAATGCCTCTCTGTGCTTTCCACTGCAAGATCTGTCAATAACTCAGACTCTTGTCACTGATACTTCTTAGTAGTTAGAAAAATCTGGCTCTTGCCGGAAGCAATGGGAAACACACAAGGTTGGTGGATTGATTCCCGGCCTTATGTCATGAGAGCTGCATCTGTTCATCTGATTCCACTTACACATGTCAGATACAGTATTGCAATTGCCACAAAACAGACTTTGGTTTTATATTGGCTGTATTATATGGCTTATTCTTCCAGAAGCACACAGAACTTTTCTGTAAGCAGAGTAGTGATTCAGACAAAAGAAGCATGAGTCGTAAGTTTGCATTATGTGCAGATCTCTGCATGCATTCTAGACTGCCTGCATTGTCGGGTTTGGTCAGAAAACTACATCCCAAACTGTTAGCAACTCCTACAAGAAAACAAAAGCCTAGGTGCATTTGCAGGTCTGCGGTTCATGGCCAGTGTCTTAGCAAGGTTTCATTTCTCCCTTTCCATGTACACGTTGCCCTGGATTTCTGCTTCAGAAACTCAGCAACCCCAATTTCGGCCTCTGAAAATGTTTGCGGCCAGTTACTATGGAGCTATGTTATTGAGAGCTCAATTTGTTTCACATTCACATGTGAAACGTATCAATAGAATGTAATTTAAGCATGCTTCCTTATTACAGGAGTCAATCAATTCAAAACCGAACATTGTTGTTTACTAATGGACAAAGTAACCTGCACTGATTGTGTAATGTGTTCAACTTCTTTTAACAGGGCAACTCTCTTTGCCAACTTGTAATGCCTAAAGGCCATTCCTCCTGATAACCAGAGATATCCTGAGGTAAGGTGTTGGGGATCTGTAGTCCATAAATATATCAAGAGGCAATTGTTATAGATAACCCTAAAAGGGGGAAACACAACTTCCAAAACAGAATAAATCCAGCAACAGCTTAACACCAAGGTGGAATCTACACACATATAAAAAAACGCAGTGAAAATTGTCACAGTCTAGTGACACATTTGTATAATGCACAAAATATTTAAAACGTTTTATTTGCAGCTGTGTAGCTGAGTCCCAAGATAAAATGAATGACATGAAAACAAGTGTTTGATAACACTCAAATATTTTGGTAAGATGAAAAGCAAGGGCAAATAAGGTGCCAATAGAATACCAAATAGGTGCCCAGTGAGCCTTTACAGAAAAGGCATTCTACAACTGGAGCACCAGCAGTGAAAAGGACCTTAGAATATGACCCTAAAGTCTTGTTAGTTAGCAAAACTATATGATCATGTGAATTCCTGGAGAGGAGCTTGCAGTTGCTTCACTCTTTTGCAGTTCTTTTTATTGATGCCCAATGCTGAGCTAAGCCAAGGTTTGTTGTAACATGTTGTCCAAACTGGGACTCATGGTTAAGCTCTCTGCTCACCAACCACAAATTGTAGCCAAGGTTTATTCTTGCTTATTTGCTTCCTACATTTGTGAAATTTCATTCAGTGTCTCAAAGGGACACCTGTACTGAAGTTTTGGAAAACATAAAAAAGTTCAAATCCAACCAATTAACTGCTTGAAACAGTGATGATTAATAGAGTAAAATTCTTTAATTGGCTGGCAGCCTTAGAATGACCCTATATTGAAATTAAGCCTAAGTAACTATGACTAGATTTGCACAAAGTCCTCTCCTATTAACCTTGCCCCTGTTTAGATTGTAAGCTCTTTAGGACAGGTTTTTGCTTATGTTATCTCTCTTCAAGAAGGCAGCAAGTGAGAAAGTAGAAATGAATGGAAAGGACGACAAAGGGTAGCCTGCAGACTAGAAGAATTAGAAGTATTTGTTGAGATGGAGCAAAACTGGTAAACTATAAGCAGCAAAATCCGAGAATGAATGGCAAAGGTGGGTTTCAAAATTACATTTCAATTGGAACTATTGTTTAGTGAAAGGGTTTCAGGCCTGAGATTTTACAAAAAATACTGTGTAAGTTTCTCGGCACAGGCCCAACAGAATGTGTATACACAGCTTAGTGAATGGGAACTTGTCTTCATTACATATCCTCAGTATTGAGACCAAGTAGTACTTAATATAGTGAACGATTGCCTGATATCAATGGAAAGAAAGAACTAAACATTTAATAAGCTGTCAGCGGTAATATTTTACAGGAAATACTGACTAGTAAGGACCACACATCTAGTATAGAATATACAAAGATTTTTAGTAAGTTCACCAAGAAAAAGAATCTTTTTGGTGAAGGGGAAAACAGACAGGAAATAACTTTACACTAATGAAGTATGTACCATTCGCAAAGGTTTCCTTTTGAACAGTTAAAGCCTGATCATTACTACAGCAGAATCAAATGTTATGTTGGGTGAAGCCTGTTCAAACTGCAACAAAAGCCAACAACCTGGGCTTTACTGTTGATTTTGCAAGACTCACAGGGAGTGTACTGAGTGGGAATACAGTTCACGTGATCCATTTTGTTGCTGCCAATGTCAACAACTGGCACTACAACCCCTGCATTGATGGCATCCCTGCTATCCAAAATATGGTCAGAAGATTGATGGCTCTCATGGGAATGAAAAAGTTTTCTGGAGATATCCTTCCTGCATTGACAACTACCAGAACTGCAAATGAGCTTAGCCAGAATTTGGCCCTAAGCATAATGTCACACACAGAAGTCATGGTACTTTACTTACGGATGTGGTTTCATTTCAATATAATTTTTGGGAATGAAGCCATCTTTGCCATTGAGTTCCGCCTTGTACCAATTTTGATCACATTCTTCGTTCAAAACCTGGGAGGGGATTAAAGAAACACAAATTTACATTTCCGGATAGCATGATGTTGATACTCTAATTTAAGCCTACTTTATGAAAAGCCAGATAGTTTCAAAGCACTCTTACCCTACTCCAGTAGCTGAAAAGTAAATTAGACCAAGTCAAACTACATTCTGTAGACATTTCAAAGTCAAACCATATTCTTACACTCGCTATGAAATATGGAATTAATTGTGTTAAAGAGAGCGTGTATTTTGTCTCCTAGGAGGACCAGGCACTGGTATGTCAGCTACCTCCAATGCTAAGCTCTATTACCTTTAAAAATCCATCACATGATCTACACAAAGCTATTTTATAGTCTATTACAGCCATTGTTGAATCATACTGTGTACTTCAAATCTGAAAGCCTATAACTGGTTTCTTTTTAAATTTACCCTTCAATCAGCTTTGTATTTGATCCACTTCTCCTATTAAGATTGTCTTAGAGCTGTTTCAAGTCTTAAAGCAGCTCATACTTCTGTTTTCCATTGGGGGGTCTGTATCATCCAAAAAGAAACATGGGCGTTTCTGCAGATGAAGAAGAACTCCACACACATTTGTGGCCCTCATCTCACTCCCATGAAGCCAGAATAGTCCAACCTTGTCTCTATACATGTGACAAGCTCTTCCCAAATCAATGTACTCCAACTGAAGGGATAGTGACATCCAATTAAGATGCTTTGTTTATTAGCTAATTTGCTTATATGGAATAAGAAACACAATATATTTCTATGAAAATTTAAAGAGGGCCTTTTTATTGAACAGCCACATAATAAGAGTAGCGATGAACACAGATAGTAAACAATTAAGACATAAACACTAAATACAACTTCACAGGGCACAACTCTAAAGTCCGCTTAATATGCTCATTTTAAATCTGGTAATTTTAGCTGATTGCAGTAATTTATTAATGATTTCAGACCTCCTGTTAATATTTACATGGTATAGCAAACACTGGTGTCCACACATGCCATACTCTATACCATTTCTCACACAGAGATATAAAACACAATAAAGCTTCCCCTGTATAAAAATGCACTGCATCAGCAGAAATCTGGAAGCCAAACATTTTCATCAATCTAGGAAGAGAACTTCTCTTTGTAGGCACTAGACGTGTAGTGAAAATTCCTACAGAGCTGAAAGCCAAGTCAGTAATGAATCTAACAAAATTGATGGGAAGTAAAGCAACTGTTTCTTTTATGCGAGAACATTTGTGCTTGAGAGGAAGGATATTTTTAGCAGCTACACTTGAACCAAGACTGCTATGCCTTAAGTCTGTATCTACCCTCCTATTGCAGAAATAGTAAGGGAGTTCTGGACTGCAGCCTGTCAGATTCCTAGTTTGATAAGAGAACTCTTATCAATTCATGCCCAGCTGTCTCCATGGAAACAGAAAGGACAGCTTTTTCTGCAATAGCTTGAAAAATCACGAGAGGTTCTCAGACCAAACTAGACAATGGCCCAATTTCCACACCACATTAATCACAGTTTTAAATTAACTATAGTTTCATGCAAACAAGCACTGTGCTGGTGCACCCTACTAAAGGGTTCTGGGGGCACTCTTCCCTTGTTCCTCCATAACCAAGTGGTGGCTTGTTCTTCAAATCAACCTTTTTGCTGCAAAGACCACCAAAACCTCTAAAGCATAATATATTTTCTGCATTGCCCAGGTTCACCACAGTGAGATCATCTGATTTAAGTGTGTTATCATTCAGACAGCATCAAAAACTTACTAATTTTGTTAATTTTAGGCCCAAGGGCTTTGATTGTGTAGTGTTGCTCATGTGTGAACATGAAGGCTGGCAACATCAACCCCGATCCCTTCCGTGTGGGAATCCCTTGCAGACCACAACAGTGCCTGGAGACAGACAGGTTGTGCATCCATAGCAACAACCAGAGGAGGACTGACTGCTGGGAGGAGCACAGAGAGAAGAAATGCCATGGTGCATCTGCAGCACCACAACTGGATGCCTTCATCTGCTCCAGCTGCAACAAAACATGTTGCTCCCGTATTGGTTTCTACAGCCATAGCAGGCGCTATAACCTTTCAACAAATAAGTTTGACTTCACCTCTAAAGAAGCACTCCTCCATTGTCTCCTAAGACTGACGGGTGTGAACATATACCGGTAATATTTTTCCTACATGGAAGACAACCTGTGTGGAAATATTACCAATGCTGAAAGTATTTAGGGAATATCAAAGCTGCTTCTGAAACATCACAAAAGCAGTAACATTAAATGGTGTACACTATATTCTGTCAGTAGTTTCTCTACTTCATTAAGGATCGGAGTAAATTGTTTGTTAGGACTAAGCTAGACAAAAAGCTGAAATGCACAGAATATCCTTGCTTACACTACAGAACTTGAGAACGTATTAGGGGATAGTAACAGAAAAGAAATTTACAATTAAATATTTAGCTATTACCCCTTGGGGAAAATCAGCACCAGCTTCTGACTGCTTCTCTTTAGAGTCATGCATTGTCCTGGATATTACAAACCAAACAAAAAAGCCATTCACTGTTTCATCTCTGTCTGCTCCTTTCACTCACATGTGCCACTTTATTAATCTTTTAGTGCAGTCAGTCATTCTTTTAAGCAGCTCAGCCCTCATCATAGATGCATGCTAACTCCCATGAGCTTCCACCCCAAAAGAAAAAGAAAAATTCTTAAAAAGAGGAAGCAGAACATTCTAAGAGACAAAGAGCTGGTTTACTGCGAGTGCAGTGAGCAGTCTGAGAGCACCAGCCTCTTTAACTAGCTACAGCACTCAGGATGTTATCAAGGAAACAGAAGACTGAACATCCTTCCTTATTTGAAGCTCAATCTCCATTTAACAGTGAAACTGAGGAATACAGCATTTATTCAGGGAACATACATATCACTCCATACTTAGGTACGTCCTAGTAATCTATATACAGCAGCTCCCCATTTCCAATTCAGAATGTCTGCTCAGGGCCCAAACTTGCAACTACAGTATGTTACGGCTTAATAAGTACATACCATATTTTCCGGCGCATAAGACGACTGGGCGTATAAGACGACCCCCAACTTTTCCAGTTAAAATATAGAGTTTGAGATATACTCAACCGCAGATTCTCCACCCGGCGTATAAGACGACCCCCGACTTTTGAGAAGATTTTCCTGGATTAAAAAGTAGTCTTATACACCAGAATATACAGTACTATATTTTTGAATTATTTACCACGGGTAGTTTTTCCTTACTCTTCATATCGTACGTGTTATATCCTGGTATATTCTTGTTTCCTCCCACCTCTGAGCACCATTTAGCAGCAAACTGCTGCTACTTATTATTAAAAACCCAACAGCCTCCCTTTTGTTTACATCAACCTCAAATGTGTGCACAAGCTTCCAGTCTATTTTGTAAAAACATCAAGAACTTTCTCATGACATGAAATTAGGCCAGAGAAGGTCTAAATTTAATCGAAACCTAACTTGTGCTTACACTGGTATCTGCTAAAAGCATTCCAAGTGTCAGAGTGAGAGGTTTAAAGCCCCTTTCCTTTTCACCTGGGTGACTGGCCTGGTAGGAAGTCAGTGGTTGCACCTCTTCTTGTTCACCTCAATCTCTTCCCCATATATTTTAAGTTCCTGCTGGGAAAATAAACGAACATGCCAAGCCACTGTGATTGTCAATTGTTTGGTTGCTAGAAACTTAACGAAGTCTGTAGCTGGGATGCACAAAGCTGGTGCTTCCCCCCCAGGCAGCTGAGTTACAGACCACATAAATTCATAATAATGTAGAATGGCACAGTCCCTTCATAAACCAAGGTGATGTGGACCCCCGGCCCTGCAGTCACTTGAACATGCTTCTATTATGTTTTCTACGCAGTTTAAGTGTTAGCCATGCATTACAGATGGACCCAACTAGAACTTAAGAAGCTCATCAATTTCTATTATCTTTAAAGTCCTTAAACCTTTGTTTTAAACTCAGTACACAAATTCCTTGAAATTAATTCCTACCATTCCCAAGTTTGGTAGTCTGAATGCCTTCTCCCCCTTCCCTTCCCTTCCCACTAGAATTACCGTACTATCATAGTATTGCATTAGGGGGATTACCACTTCTGTTCAACATTAATGAGGTTGAGAATTCTCAGCAAAAACATGTGCACTTAAAACCAAGATACCATCACCACATTCAGCTTCCTGTAACCAAATCAGGAATTGACACTGATCAAATATCTAAGAATGCGATAATGGGACTAATGTAGCTCTATCTACCTTCTCGGCACCTTCAGAACTCTTAGGTGGGGTTGCGAACTGGATCGGGTCGATACTTGCCTTCCCCACCAGTATGGGTCAACTTTGATTGGGGTGGGGAGCACCATGGTTGAGGATTTATTGAAACTATTTAGTGGACACATGTAGAAAAGAATGAAGAGCTACATTAACTGACATAATGTGGCACCTTCAAAGGTGCTAGCTGTAACTGCTGATAAGCTGATACAGTGAACCTCTATGAAGAAGTGTGCTCCCAATGAGAACGCAGCTTCAAAAGGTGCTTGTTTGGCTCTTTTGGAGCTGTGTTCTGCCCCACACCCAGTGTCACATATTCTGGGACCCGGGCCAGGGCTAATTAGGCCCACAGGCCAGAGGTTCCCCACCCCTGCTCTTAGGCATTTGTCTTTTCCATATGCTTTGGCACATCTTTTGAAATTGGTCATGCCAATATAAGTGACTTTGATCTGAATAGTCTTTCAGATGACATTGATGATAATCTTCTTTGCACAACCACGTGAAGAGCTTGTTTGTCCATTGACTAATTTATGTGTTCTTTCTATATCCCCGCCTCTTTCCAGCCATTTCCCCTTAATGTCACCAAGCAACTACCAAAGACAATTCACGCTTTGCCACTAAATGCAGCTTCTATATATAGGTCCCTGTTCCTGCCAACCTAGCAGTTCGAAAGCATGTCAAAGTGCAAGTAGATAAATAGGTACCGCTCCGGCGGGAAGGTAAACAACGTTTCCATGTGCTGCTCTGGTTCGCCAGAAAGCGCCTTCGTCATGCTGGCCACATGACCCGGAAGCTGTACGCCGGCTCCCTCGGCCAATAAAGCGAGATGAGCACCTCAACCCCAGAGTTGTCCGCGACCGGACCTAATGGTCAGTGGTCCCTTTACCCTTTATAAACCCTCAAACATGGCTCTAAAAAGTCATTGTTTAAGATGCATGGGACTATATTGCTGACCTAGTTTTAACTGTGAAATAAAAGTGTATGAAGAAAGCAACTCTTTGGTCATCAAAATGACATACATGTAACCCTTCAAAGAGACGCATTCGGGGAAAACTACTGAAGCTACTGTTTTCCCCTTTGATCTATATTTTTTTTAAGACAAGGGTGGCAAATCCACAAGCAAGAGCAAACTCACCAAGCCATTTCAAGTGGACCACCAAACCGATTGATACCTTCTGAAAGGCATCTCTTCCTGACCTTGCAAAAAGCTCCTCTTCTTCCTGTTGTGTGCTGATGTGCTAGTGCACAAAAAGGGAAGGAACAAGGAACACATTTGCAAGGTAAGGAAGAAGGAAGTATCTTCCTCCCTATTGCAATACTGCAATGGAGAGGAGTGGAAAAGCTGCCTTTTATTCTTCACCAAAAGATCTGTGAACAGCAAAATACAGTGCCCTTCATCACACCACTCACTACAATGGTGGGAAGCGTGGAGCTGTTTTTGTGACGGGGCATATGGACCTCATTGGAGTGGTAGACTTTCAATGCGGTACTCAGGTGGAAAAAAAGTTAACCTTCCCTGCTTTACAAGGGCTCAGTCAAAATACTGTGTTTCACAAACTTAAGGACTATCTAAAGCAGGCATCCCCAACCTTCGGCCCTCCAGATATTTTGGACTACAATTCCTATCATCCTTAACCACTGGTTCTGTTAGCTAGGGATCATGGGAGTTGTAGGCCAAAACATCTGGAGGGCCACAGGTTGGGGATGCCTGATCTAAAGATTTGTATATTTGACCAAGACTAATAATAATAATAATAATGCTATTTTTATTGCTTATATCCCGCCCATCTGACTGGGTTTCCCCAGCCACTCTGGGCGGCTTCCAGCAAAAAATAAAAAAATAATACAATGTCAGACATTAAAAACTTCCCGGAACAGGGCTGCCTTCAGATGTCTTCTAAAAGTTGTGTAATTCTTTATTTCCCTGACATCTGATGAGAGGACGTTCCACAGAGAGGGCGCCACTGCCGAGAAGGCCTCTGCCTGCTTCCCTGTAACTTTAGCCTACTTCTTGCAGTGAGGGAACCACCAGAAGACCCTTGGAAGTGGAACTCTGTCCGGGCTGAATGATGGAGGTAGAGACGCTCCTTCAGGTATACTGGGCCGAAACCAGTAATAAAAAGAGTATGTTCAAGCTTCCTCCATACTTTTCAAAAATCAGGACACATACTTGAGCTCAAACATTTTGGCTTACATAGTCTTATTATTTAAAAAGTGGTGTAAAATGCTCCATTGGAACTGAATGAACAGAATATTCCAACAGATATCTAACATCACTCAATATGAGGTTTGTCCATATTAACTGTTAGATTTCTTTTAGCTAACACAACTTACAAAGGACATATATTCAGTAAAAATGAGCTTACCAAAAAAGGGAGAGTGGCTTACCAGTCTGTATTTTCAAAAAGCAAGCATACCCTAATTTTGTTATTTCCAGCTATCACTATTTTCACAGCTACTGAAGAAGGGGTTAAAGCAGGGAGTTCTCTAAAAACCTAGAACACTTAACGGAATGAGATGAGAATAATACGATTACCATAATCTACCTCACACATATACAGCTGGGGTCTTGCCTAATCACTCCATTCCAAGACAACCAGAGAAGCTTGACAGGGATAACAGGCCAATTTCCGAGAATAAGCAGCTTTTCAAGGTTTACTGCCCCCCCCCACCTGCCAAAGCAAGTAAACATGTTTTGCCAGCTCCTTGGTCAAAAAGGCAATTTGCAACAGCATGCATTGCCTGACATTAAACTAGGAGGACCCACTAACACTGAGAAATCTTACAATGTTTATACAACAGAAATTTACCATTTCTTCTTGGCCGAATATCATATCATATCATATATTTCAATGCAAACTTTCCTTCCGGAAATCAAGCAGAAGTGGTATTCATTACAAGTGACTGGCTGATACACCCAACCCTAAGCTTGCATCCAAGCACAAAATCATACCATATGGTCATCAACAAAGATCAAGTATGCCATGGAATTGCAGTTCAAGGAAAGGAGTCTAAACACTGCTTTATGTAAATCTTTTTTTCAGAGGTTTGCTATACTGTAGCTAAACAAGAGAACTGAGCATTTGTGGGGTGGGGGAAAGGAAAGGGGGATGGAGTTCTTATATGCAGTGAAAAGATGGCTGAACTATGTTTGGCATTGTTTATTTAACAAACAGATGAAAAACAGTGATAACTGTACAAGTGCAAAGTCAACAAGGAAGCATTCATGAAAGTGATTAATCTGTTACTTTTCAAAAGGGACAAAGACCCAGATTTTATTGCAAATCTACCTGCACAACTGGATCAGTACAGAAGGCCAAGATACTCACCATGTGTAAGTTTCGTCTTTTCCCATTTTATTACATGGAGAGCAGCTGCAATGAGATTTCTACATATAGCCATATAAAGTAGGATCTCACTTATGTTGCAGGTATAAAAGTCTGTGGCACACAAAATTAACTACCTGCCTATACTCCAGCACTAAGAAAAGAAATCTTTTCAGTTTTCTATTCTTTGGAGACAAAATATAAACTAAGCTTTTTCTTAGTTTAAAAGAGCAATGCTATCAGTATTCTGATGAAAATTAATTTTCATTTTAAACCCACATGAATTGTTCACTAATTGACTTGTCATACAAATATCAGTGAGTAACTTGGGCCTATGTATTTCAATGGGCCTACTCTGAGTAGGACTTAGTTGGAGAAAACATTTGATTTTTTTTTGTTCTGTTTTTGTGTGTGTTGATTTTGTTGCCCCACAGGGAAGTAAGTGGCATAATATTGTCTATTTTCTTCAAAGTTACTCCTAAGAAAAGTTGTCTTAAAACTATTATTATTATTATTATTATTATTATTATTATTATTTCTATACCGCCCTTCATCCAAGGATCACAGGGCGGTTTACAGTATAAAAACACCAAAATACATTTAAAAAGTTTCACACCCTTTCTCCACTATTGTACTTGTTACACACTGTATATTTAAAGCTCCCCCTCGTATATTTAATTATATTGCCATCATTTTACAACCCAGTAGTAAACTCAAAACTGTAGTTCACACAATCTAAATATGAATCCTAATATTGGATGCTATAAAATCATATTAAATAAAGGACCATACATGTAGAAGCAAATCAGACCACAAGTAAGAGAAGATTACATATACCCACTTTATCAAAGTGTAGAATTTGCATATCCACTTCTAATCAAAGTTCATTACTGTATTTTAAAATAATTGTTGCTAAAGCCCACCAATGCTTTAGTCTGTTAACTGCATTACTGCATCTCAGCTTCTTCACTTTTTCTCTGACCTTCTCCAGCTACCTCTTCCACCACATGGACAACACCAAGACAACAATTAACTGGGGATGTAAACAAATCGGAGAAGTTCATTTCTTGCTCAAGGGCTTAAACAAATGGGACTGATGGCTATCCACAACACTGCAGCAAAGGAGGCTTTCAAAACAGCCAGCGACAGCTTTCTCTATTAAAATGCATGTGAAATGTAGGTCAACAGCAGCACTGGCCCATTTTCAGCCAAGGACAGGCTGCATTCTGTTTTGAGATTTGTGGCTCATCATAACATGCAGAGGTGCTTTATATCTATAATGGACAATAAGATGGACACAGTAAGATTTTTTAATTCCCTCAAGAAATGGAAGCAAGGATGATGGGTAGCTGAATAAATTGTTCCAAAAGTATGACAAAAACAAGTATATAAGAGATTTATAGTTAACAGCTATGTCCAGAGCAAGCAATTTCTATCACAAGACTCCTTCTTTGCCCACAAAGCCCTTGTTCATATTATATATACAACCATTATGGTACATCAGTTGATTAAAAGGATGGTCACAAGTAATATGATTTTGTATGCCTCCTCACAGGAGTTTCTTTATTACAATTTTATCATTGCATCTTTATGTCCATGCTATCCAGCTTCCTAGAACTTTCTAGTTCTACTTACTGTTAAGGACCACCTCCTTCTATTCAGAGTCGCTGAGTACTCCTGTGTGGAAATATGTACTAACATAAAATGCAGCGAGGCTCCCACTGTGAAGCTCTATCATGCTGCAGGCCAATACAGGGGACATGGAACAGCTGACACTTGAAGGTAGTTTTAAATAGCTGCCATGGGGAGGCTGCATTATGAAAGGCATTCAGGACTGGAAAAGTGTTTTGGGGGGTGGTTCTGGAAAATCAGAATAAGCGCCAGCAACGCTTTTACAATGAGAACCACCTGACAAGCAGAACTGGCCTTACCAAGAGGAAAAGGCAAGACTCAGTTTCCATTGACTTAGAAATGCTACTTGGGATATGATCCATCAAAGGCTGCAGGAGAAAAAGCACACAGGTGTGGGAAGAAGAAAGTGGGAGTGAGAAAAGGAAATGGTGCTTTAACAGCTCCAGACATGGTCAAGTTGCAAAGGAACTGTCTAAGAACAAATGCAGATCTCTAGATTTACAGTTCTACGCAAATTTACCAAATTCTTCCTCTAAGCAGCAGGGAACACCTTGTATATGGTTCCCATGTAGTTCCCCAACCAGGAAGCTTATTAAAGGGTCAATCCTGCAGCAGTCCTGTGTGTGTTCAGACCATTTTCTGGGCAACCATCTTAAATTTATGTACGGCATCTGTGCTGTGCAATCCACTTTATAACTTGCCTTCATTCTATTATGATTATATAAGGTGAGAAGCATGACAGCCAGTCAAACTTTATAAAAGCTCATATAGAAACTTTTCACACATTGCAAGAGAAGTAAAATAAAATAAAATACAGATATAGAAAGTTGACCAAGTTGCTGGCATGATTTCTTACACTCTTGTAACAGTGTCAAGCCAATAAACTTTCCTCGTATAAGATTTTTAAAAAGCATATATTTATGAACCTTCTATCATTCTGGTATACCACAGTGCTTTTCCTTCCAAAGTTGGTAAGAAATAATTTAGCATTCTTCAGAGATTATGAATTTTTATTCATATGTTATGAATGTTTCAAAGAAAAGTCTTGTTATACATGTGCTAATGCCAAAAAGCAACCCAGATTCTTTTTTACTAACGCGACATTCCTAGCTGATGCATGGCAGCTCACAGGAACTGCCTGAAGCACGAATGCCTCAAAAGAAGCTCTCCGATGACTTATGTCTGGGCTGCAATACACTCAAGCTACAGAAAGAATTTAACAACTAGTGCAATCAAAACAAAATAAAATAAAAAATTCCTTCCAGTAGCACCTTAGAGACCAACTAAGTTTGTTCTTGGTATAAGCTTTTGTGTGCATGCACACTTCTTCAGATACCAATGCATTCTTCAGATGCACACGAAAGCTCATACCAAGAACAAACTTAGTTGGTCTCTAAGGTGCTACTGGAAGGAATTTTTTATTTTATTTTGTTTTGACTATGACAGACCAACACGGCTACCTACCTGTAACTAGCGCAATCAAGTTTGACACAATAATAACTAAGATTCACTGGCTATTTTGCCCATATTATAGGTGCATTCCCAATTTCACTATAATGGGAAGAACACAAAGAATTTATTCCAAAGTTGTCCAACAGATTTGTATTATTACAGATGGTACAGAAGCTTCTAATACTACTGAGAAGCTTTTTAAAAGACACCTTTCATGCCTTGTGAGAAGCAGGATTATAATGATTCAAGGAAGTTATTTTCTCATGTTATTTGTGTCCTCCTCTCTCTAGCTCTCCCTTAAATCATAGTGCCACCCAGAAACCTGTCCTTCACATTGGTATTGAAAGCACCCATCATGAATTTTACATGCATTATACAATAACTTAGTTTTCAGAGTTGAATTAATATATGCCAGAGTTACCTTTCCTGGGTTGGGTACATCTTCACTCATTCCACTCTATTTGTTATCAACATTTGATCAAAAGACATATGCAGTCGTCTCCAGCCAACCCATTATATACACACATTCTGCTCTGCAAAGTACTTCTGCAATAAATAAAAATGCCCTATGTGTACAAGCACATAAGTGGTGCTCCCTGTCAAGCCTACCCTGTGTAGTCTTTAAGGGCTGCTCATATTTTATTAGGGCCAACACAAAGATACACCAACATGCTTTTCTTATGCTATTCTAAAACTTTTTCCAGCTTTTTTAACTCAATCATTTCCCAAGGTTAGTGTTTTTCTCTCCTTAGTTATGGAAATGCTGTAATGCTCTAAATGAGGTAGCCCATATTTTTCCTTTACTTCTGTAGTGCTGCTTTGGCAGAGAAACTGGATTATTAAAGCAACTTTTGTATTCAAAGATGGATACAACTGCCAAATAACAAACTAGTGCAATATGAATTGACAGGTTACTAACCCTGCAGATCAACAGTGCAATCTTAGGGGTGGAATTCAATGTAGCACTAAGGAGATCGTTCTGTCAGCGCAAGCATTTCTGCTTGCCGGATGGAAAAATCTCCCCTCCCCTCTCAGTGTATGCAGAATGGAGCAGTTGAATCTGGCCCTATACAGTGGTACCTCAGGTTAAGAACTTAATCGGTTCTGGAGGTCCGTTCTTAACCTGAGGTACCACTTTAGCTAATGGAGCCGACCGCTGCCACCAGCGCACGATTTCTGTTCTCATCCTGAGGTAAAGTTCTTAATCCAAGGTACTATTTCTGGGTTAGCAGAGTCTGTAACCTGAAGAGTCTATAACCCGAGGTACCACAGTATATTGCTACTCACAAGCCTCCAAGGGTGATTTTAAAACAGACACCCTAGCTAAACATTTTTGTGTTCTAGGTCAAGTATCAACTCAGCATACGGAATTCTGGTGTGCTAATGAAGGGGGCAGTAATTATGCATTTTCAAGTGTTTGAAATAAATGAATGCTTCCTGAAGGGAACCGGCAAAAATAAAGCAGGTACCTTTATCAAGCAAGATTAGCATTACTGAGAAATAAAACTATTTTGATAAGGCGCCACCAGTATAAACACTGCATTACAGAGTTAATCTAAGCAAAAGGCAGGCTTGTGTCCTAAGCAGCCTATAATCTAAATTCATTTTGGAAAGGGAGAAAGGAAGGGAGGGAGAGGCATGTAATAAGAGATCAATGCAAGTGAATGTGTTGTCCATAACTATTTGCACCAGGGGGAGGGTTATGAATGTCCTAGATTATGTATAACAGAATGAGCCTGTTGGTTATTTTCTTTTTTAATCACAGGTATGGAAAGACATATGCAACATTATGCTATTGCTTATGGACTACAGCATATGCTTGCATGAGAAAACTATCATGAAGACTCCAAAAACAGTAAACACTCCTAATAAGAGAATAAATGTATAGGCAATAGCAGCTTTTAAACATATTTTTTTAAAATCTCTCATTCTGAAATCACACACACTGATTTATTCTTAAACTCATTGCAGCTGTACTACCAATTGGTGTGCAGCTAGAATCAGGCTATGAGATCATGTCACTTTTTTTTTTAGTAAAACATATAACCCAAATTTTCCTCTTCAAGTTGAGACATACAAAGCAGCTAAGAAAATCATACAAAAAAGTGTAACAATGCACATTCTGCTGTTCCCTAGCTCATCCTCTTACTCGTAAATTTCAACTTAAACCCATGTTCAGCATTGTATGCCATAATTGCTAGTCCACTTACCAGTTTATCTGTAGCAGGCCTTAAAAGTCAGAAAGACCCCAGTCTTTCACCACACCCCCATAATACAGGGAATAGTAAAAATTACTGATGTGTGACTCATATCCCCAGTATCTAGTTCTGAACACCAAGCTGATCTCCAGATTTTATGCTTTTAAAAATTAATCTTGCAAGTTAATGAGTGTGAAGAAAAGCTGAGGATCTAAATTAAGCATAAATTAACTGAACATTTATCAACAAACAGCATGAGGAAGGCAGCCCCAAGTGAGAAGTGCTTAATTAATCTCATGCTGCCAACTCAAAAGCTAAAGGGGAAAATACTGTTGATATTTTAGCATAACTAATGTCCTTATCCTAGCTTACTACTTGCCTAGCCAGTAGCCAAAATATATCTTCATACTGTCAACAGCTTTGAAGATGTAGTTGTATATTAATAAGTCTTTCAAGTGATTGAAATGCATAGTACAAATTTTTTAATTTTAAATATGCATCAAGGCTATTACAGTGGTCTATCTTAACATAGTCCTTAAGTGATATCTTACATTTAAATGAAGCCAAAAATAAAGTTTCTGGACCATAAAAAACAGGTTTCTACAAAAGATTTCAGCTTGCACTGGTTTTCTATACCTCTATCCCAAATAGCAGTCAGATGTAAGATTCTGCTGCCATTCCTGGTATTTGCAGGTATTAGAATAAAGGGCCATCATTAGAAACCACACCCCACTTCCTGGCTGCAAGCACTCCAGTGTGTTTTGTGTTTCTTTTAGAGCATTTATGGTGCATACTATGATCCATGGTTGAGCCTACATACATACGGTAAATTGGGAGGGGAGAGACACAACCAAATTGCTTATGTAGCTTGCTAAGATGGCACAGTGAAATATTTTGTTTTCCGTGAGGAAAAAAGCCTGGAAACTTTAAGTTAGAATTCCGATGTTGACAGGAAAGTTGACCTTTATACTTTGAATAAGTTACTCATAAGGCTAATTCACAAGATGCTCATATAAATGGCCATATACTTCTTTCTCAGTCCTGTGCAAAGTGCTATTTACATCTGCACTCTAGCACTGATACTTTGAGTTACATGGTATCATAGTTATACATTTTGTTGAGACTTCCCCAGCATGTGAAGACAGGCTGAGACCAATAATGGATCCAATGGTCAAGAGGGCGGGTTCTGCACCTGATGTTGAGGGAAGTGAGAGGCAAATGGGGCTTGCCAACCTAAGAGGGTAGCCCATCTGGGAGAAGGAAAGCTCTGGTCCTAAACTGCTTTGTGGGATATCGTTGGGAGAAGAAAAAGCTAAGTAGTAAACCCTACACAAATCTGGAGCACAGTCCCTAAGGTGGTTGGATGGCACCTTGCATGCGTCCTCCTTCCAACAACTCCTGCAGCCAAGCTGGCATCTTTGCAGCCCAGGATCTCCATACACAATGCCCAGACTTGAGCCTTGGGGAGATCACTTCGGTGTTGCTAACACAGCAGTTTGACTTCACCCCATTGTCTCTTCAGAAAGATGGATGCTAACAACAGGTACATGTGAAATGATGGCCAGAAGATTGCCTGATACCAAATTAGTTGCCCTTTCGGCACTCTTTTACCCAACCCAGGCTTTCCAGCTAGTCTGAGTCTACTGCTACTGCACCCCCACGCCACTCTGCTTATTGTTTACTTTTTGCTGTTTTACCTTCTCTCTCAATCTTGGTAGAATTTTTATGACTGTTGTGAGCTGCCCTGGGAATTCTGTTAAATTAAATGGGGGCATAAAAATGTTTAAATTAATAAATAAAGCAACCACTACCAGAGGGAAGTGGCAGTGCTTCTTTTCAATGTAAGCCTGCACTGTTCTGTTTGCCATTAAAAAAACTATGTAGCTGATCTTCCTTTTACTACCAGCTGCAATGCACTTCTGCCCATACAACGGGACTTCCATTTTTTCTTCTTCTCCCATGTAGCACTCCAAAATCTGCTCCAAGGTGTTGAAAGTAATATCTCATTACATAACCAGAAGTCCAGCTGGAATCCTTTCCTTGTTCAGGGCATGATGTGTATATAATTAGCATTCATTATATTAAGATGCATTGTCAGGTAAGAGATTTAAATGTCAAGGTTTAACACTGGTGAAATGACAGAGATTTTCTGGACAACTATTTTGTATAATCGGGACACTTTTGCAACCGTCCTTCTATGGGTCTCCAGGAAGTGCCTATGTGATATCTTATTTGACTCCTACAACCACTATTTGAAGTAAAAGATAAAGGTAAAGGACCCCTGGACGGTTAAGTCCAGTAAATGGTGACTTTGGGGTTGCGGCGCTCATCTTGCTTTCAGGCCGAGGGAGCCGGCGTTTGTCCACAGACAGCTTTCTGGGTCATGTGGCCAGCATGACTAAACCGCTTCTAGCACAACGGGACACCAAGACGGAAACCAGAGCACATGGAAACGCTGTTTACCTTCCCGCCACAGAGGTACCTATTTATCTACTTGCATTGCTGTGCTTTCGAACTGCTAGGTTGGCAGGAGCTGGGACAGAACAACGGGAGCTCACCCCGTCGCAGGGATTTGAACCACCAACCTTCCAATTGGCAAGCCCAAGAGGCTCAGTGGTTTAGACCACAGCACCACCCACGTTTGAAGTACGTGAAACTGAATGACAAGAGGCTCACCCAAAGCAGGTCAGCAAGATTCATGACTGAATGTGAATTAAAATGCAAGTATTCCCAGTTTAAATACAGCACTTTATCTACTATAGTACCCTGACGTGTCTAATCAGAAACATGACTGAAAGAGGCAAAGATTAGCACATGATCTAGTTAGTCAAAAGCTATTTTCCTGCATAACACCTTCATTTTTCATGTCACCAAAACTGCCTCAGACAGAGATGAAGCAGTAAATCCACTGGCAATGTAAATTTTCAAGTACAAGAGTGTCCGTTAAACATTGGAAACAAAAAGCACTGGATTTAAAACAGTGACCCATTACAATATGGGAACTTGCAACGCTAAGTAAGATTACTTTGACTCTATGGGTAAGAGAAGGGATACAAAAGATTAATAGATTTGAACAAGAATGGAAATTTCAGATTTTTTGAAACAGCAGGTATGGGTTGATTGAGTTAGACAGCAACCCCTTTTCTATAAGATTTAGCGCTAGATGATTAACAATTAATCTGGCATTTATTTTAATAAGGCCCACTCTAGTCTTGTTTTCCTTTCTCTGGGTTTTTATTTGTACTGGCATGTTATTGTTACACTTCACTTGCCTGTTTACTTACTGAGTGACTATTTCTTTACAGCTTTATTTATGTTTTAATGTTTGCTTGTTGTTGTTTTTTTTAAAAAAGAATACTAAATACAGCAGAAGCTTCTGACCCAATGTTTCCTGCACACTGAGTTCCTCTTTCACTGTAACAAGCAATGGAATAAAAAGGTAGACAAATAGCCTATCAGGAAGTTCATATTCATATGCAACGTACCCACACACTGAGCTTACATTAAAAGCACACAGCTATTTACTGCACCAATCATCATCACCACTGACTTTGTGAGGCTAAGTAAAATCACCTCCAAGAGATACTGTTTCCATGACACAAGCTAGAACAGTAAATAACACAAGGAAGCATAATGTAAGAGGGTGCGGTAAAGATCTAAAATTAAAAAGCCGCACTCTCTCAGTGTTAGGGGAACAATGAGATTAATTGCAGGCAAGAGCTAATACATAGGGTATTAGCTGTCATATATGCATATATGTCATATATGCTGTCATGTCCCATAAAACTTTTAGAGAACCTACTACTTTGCTAAACCTTCCAATTCCAAAAATATAGGAGAATGCTCTCAAATGAACAATATAGTAACACAGGCACTAAATACACAATAGAAATGACAAGGCACAGACTATTTAATCTCATACATAGGATCAAGAAAATTCTTGAAGAATATAGTCTTAGACACATCCCTGATATTTCAACCCTCTGGAACCTGTCAGAGGGATGTTACTGGTTGCTGTGGGCACTTATGGTGGTCAAATGCTTAAACTTCAGTTCTGGAAGGAGAGATCATCTCCCCCAATTGTGCATTGGGACATGATGCAACTCGCCACCTACAAGGAAGTGCCTTTTTGATAAGTATAAAAAGGATGGAAAAGTCAATGCTATATGGGCCCCCTATGCAGACTTGTTTGTGTGAATACCTAACTATTTTGGGGCAACCAACTGAATCTTGTACCCTATACCCAGCCCCCTCTACCCCCTTCAGTCTCCTCCATACACACAAGTTAACAATGATTATTGCCATTCTTTATTATCTTTTTTATTTCTGTATAAAACATCAAATAGCCAATTTCTGAAAGTTCTCAGTGACTAAGTCAATGCAACATCTATGCAGCAATAGGATATTTCACTCTCCTTGGTGGAGCATTCTAATCAGGAGACCACCAAATTCTTTCACTCATATTTTCATGCAAAGGTCAATGTAGGTTCACAGCCCAACAAATCAATGTAGCAGCCCAACAAATTAAATATTCTAGGTAAGTAGAGGCAAATCTATTGTCTACAGACTGTAGCTCACATGAATGGCCGAACAGATGCATTTTCTCAATCCCCAGACTCTAAATGCTCCTTGATACACATACTCTCCCCACCTGCTGGTGTATAAATCTCCTGGTCCCCACTACTTTAGAATCATAGAAGAGTTTGAATTTGATATCCCGCTTTATCACTACCCTAAGGAGTCTCAAAGCGGCTAACAATCTCCTTTCCCTTCCTCCCCCACAACAAACAATAAGGTGAGTGAGGCTGAGAGACTTCAGAGAAGTGTGACTAGCCCAAGGTCACCCAGCAACTGCATGTGGAGGAGCAGGGAATCAAACCCAGTTCACCAGATTACGAGTCCACTGCTCTTAACCACTATACCACACTGGCATAGAATTGGAAGGGACCATGAGGGTCATCCAATGCAGGAATCATTTGCCCAGTGTGGGGCTCAAACCCGCAACCCTGAGATTAAGAGTCTCATGCTCTACTGACTGAGCTATCCCTTGGTCCTGATCAGGAAATCATGAAAAAATATATGCACAGAACGGCATTAACTTAAGCGTGTGTAATATGGAAAAGTAATTAATGAATAATTGCTTCTACTGCAAATTTAAGCAACAACTGGATGCTTGCTTTTAACCATCCCACTACCACAAAGCCAACATTCTGTCTAGTGTAAAGGATCAGATATACCTAAAAAGCTCTCCAAAGATTTTTAAGAGCAAGAATTTGTTTCATATCACTGTAGCTTTGTAATGAAGTGATATCACCTTATCTGAAAGTGTTAAAAAGGCATTCATATTTGGCATTATGACACGACACCAGTTGGACCCAGCTGGTTTATCACAACACTGCTAATATATAACCATAAAGCCTCATTAGAAGTACAGCTATTCAATTAACAGAGTCAAACAGCTGTCTGGAAGCCAGTTACTCTAGTACAGCTTCATTTCAAGCGCTTAATCACCAATTCTTTTCTGTAACAGTTAGGTTTATGCAAAAAACAAAACCTTGAGGTAAGCAAGGTGTTTTAACACCAGGTTCCCATATTTAAAATATGCTAGTGATGTCAGTCCACTAGTCTATCTAGTCCACTAGTATTCCACCTCCAGGAGTAAATTTATAGAGATTTTTCAGGTTCTGAGAATGATCTATAACTCAGGTAATTCCTAATGTGTAGAGACTGGGAGGGGGAGGAGTGGCAGAAGCCTGAGGCTTTCTGATCTATTTTGTACACAAATGTGCTGATTTTTTCAATGGCATATGCATTTTAACAGGACAAGATCTTGCTGGAAAAACAGCCTTTTAAAAGTAGTCCAGAGGAAACAAAGCCTGTTTAGTTCTACACTATAGAATGAAGCAGGACACATTTTCCTGCACATATTGAGTCTGACGTGTAAGAGGAAAGACAGTATTATCTTACAATCTTTACCTTCTCATGGGAAAATGTAATACATGAAAAAAATCTTAATTTATAGACTTAATATTGGGCAAATACATAATGGATTCAGTGGCTTTCTGCTATATCATCATAAGCATTAACCTATCTACACTGTGGTATTTTTTGAAGAAGATAAAACGTTTAAGAATAACTTTTAAAACCCAAGTCTACACATATATTCTTGGAGACTGCATGGAGTCTATTTGTGCTTTAATGAAGAGCAACAAGAGACTGGTTAGTATTCTGTGTTTCAAATACACGGATCAACGTTTTGTGACTTAGCACTATGAGCCATGAGGCACCAGAGGCTTGAGAGGAACACGGAGAAGTACACAGAAGATATAGTATAGAAATTCTGTTTGCGCCTGGAGCAGAACAGTAGGGCTTGTGTGTATGCATTTGGACTCGATTCCATCTTAAGTAGTGCTGGATAATGAAGTACTGGGTGTAGTGCAGCTGTTTTTAATGGTCATGCTACAAGATGCAAAATAGCATATAAAAAATTCATAGATTACATGGCTCATCCATATACGGACTTCCTTCCTTGGTGATTCCAGAGGTTGGGGGAAGGGGAGCAGGCAGAAGGTAAAGAAATAACTAAGGAATGACCACTTTTGCTTGCAGCATCAGACATGATATGCCATCTGTAGTTTTCCTACACACTGTTACACTTAAAGGTGGTCATGTTCAAAGCAGTACAATTGTCAGCACAATGAACTGGTACAGCTAGTTCAGCTGTCACTATTCCCGTTCCAACAAGGTGAGTGATAATAGCAACCTACCTTTGGGTCAATGGCCAGGGATGAGGGGAGCTGTAAGCTCAGCAACATCTGGAGGGCCAATGGTTCCCCACATCTGTGCTAAAATACCTACTCCTGCCTTAAAGGCATAATCTGGCTTGTTTGATTTTCTCCATTTCATTATCACCACGTGGAGGACTGATAGACCGCAGTTAGTTTACTTCATGCACATAGGTCAAATCTAATCCTGAGCTATGGTTATCACTAAAGAGAACAGGTTTCCTATGAAGACAGTTCTACTTGATTCATTCCTGATATGCTTTGAAACTAAAACTAATTTGAGAGTATAATCAAGCTGTTCAGATATAGTTATCTATTTTGAGCAAGCTGAATTGAGTAATTCCTCTGTCGTGTTATTACTCAGAGGGAAAGTTAATTGGGAATTCTTACAGAACACCCTTTAAAAAAAGAAACCAGTGTTCAGCAACTGAACTTCAGACATGTTGCTTTTGAAAACTGAACATAATAACATCAAATTAAATTGGCATTGCTGAATTTAGGTCCTGCTATCAAGAAAAATAAGATCTGATTGGTTCAGATCTCAATCAGACGCCCAAATCATCCACTATAATTACTGAGATCTGTTGGCTCCTATAAAACTCAAGAGTAACCTCCCCTGCCCCCAAGAAAAATACTTGATGAGCAAGTTTCTATACATACATCATACTCAAACTAGTAACATTCTAGTGCAAATGATGAAAGTATCGAGCTGGACTCCCACTGAAACTGAATTCATCATTTTAATCAATAAGTATGGGATACTAACAGTACAACTGTAGCATAATTGGATTTGAAGAAATAAGTTTTCTAAAATTGCTTTAGTTGTTCCCATAGTATACATACATACTACAGTTTGTCCATCAAGATACTGTACATTTTAAGGGCCGATGGAAGCACTGATGCAATGACAGCATTTTAAATATACTGTCAATTGTTTAGAAACACCTGTTTTATTTTACAGTATAGTACTTCAGAGCGTATCAAAGTTGTTCAGTCACTGCTAGTCAAGTGTCAGGGTCAAGCACCCTGAAGATGAGCTCCAGTATTTTACATACATTTTATGAGTCAGCTTACTTTATTATATACATGCAAATGAATCAACTTAACTGCAGGCCAGAAATGTAGTTTCAGTTCTTAGGCCCCTGTGCAATTTCATGAAGCTTTGCTCATGAAGCATATTGCTCCTGTTTTGTTTTGTTTTAAATGTATTTTTATTAAAGATTTTCTTGATTTACAAATGTATGTGCAATGTCTCTCTCTCGTATTTTTTTTCCATGTAACATTTTTACAAATCAGTTTCATTTGTTGAGGCATTAGGAAGAAAAGGGGGAAAGAGGTGGAGGGGGGGAAGATGGGTGGGGGTGAGGGTGGGGTGACGATGTTTCTATTTTACTTAATACATGTAGGGTTTGGTGTCAGTGTTGTTGTGCAGGTTCTCTGCTGTTAGCTTGTGTTCCCTTGGTAGTGAGAGAGGTTGGGGTTGGCCTAGGGTGTGGTTGTTCATTTGCGGTTGGCTGTGGTGGTCTTTGTTTTCATGTGTGAGTGGGGTGGGTGGGTGTTTTGGATCAGGTTAGCCACATTGATTTGTATGCTCTTGGTGGATTTTTGTAATTGCCTTGTGGGGCTGTGTGTGTGATAAAGGGGAGCCATACCGGGGTGAAGGCGTCTTCTTCTATTTGTCCCCGTGTCAGTTTCAGTTTATTGGTTAATTTTTCTAGTAAGGCTGTTTCCCATACTATTTGGTACCATTGGTCCATGCTTACTCCTGACAGGTCCCTCCAGTGTCTGGTTATGATGTTTCTGGCTGCTGAAAGTAGGTGCGTTATGAGTGGTGTAAGAGGGCATTATTGTCTTGGAATACGTTTAGTAATTGCTCCTGTTTAAATAATTTATTCAATCACACAAAAATGTTCTCTGAGCTAAACTGCTCATGTTTCTAGGTATGTGGTAAAGGTAAAGGTAAAGGGACCCCTGACCATTAGGTCCAGTCATGTCCGACTCTGGGGCTGGGGCGCTCATCTCGCTTTATTGGCCGAGGGAGCTGGTGTACAGCTTCTGGGTCATGTGGCCAGCATGACTAAGCTGCTTCTGGAGAACCAGAACAGCGCACGGAAACGGTGTTTACCTTCCCACCGGAGCGGTACCTATTTATCTACTTGCACTTTGACGTGCTCTCAAACTGCTAGGTGGGCAGGAGCTGGGACCGAGCAATGGGAGCTCACCCTGTTGCGGGGATTCAAACCGCTGACCTTCTGATCGGCAAGCCCTAGGTTCTGTGGTTTAACCCACAGTGCCACCCGCATCCCAGGTATGTGGAGAAACTGCAAATGACTGACTTTATCCTTATGTTTACAGCTACCGCTGTTCACTTTCTTTTCAGATAATGCTAGCTGCTGAGCAGCCAAGGAAATGAAAGAGCAAAGAAAGACCCCTACAGAACGGAGATGTAGCTTAAAGTATGTGCACCAAGTTACTTTGATCTCTGAAGCAACACAGCAAGCATGCAAAGCACCCAGTCTCTGGAAGTTCCCATTCTAAAAAAGGAATGTAATAAAGAAAAAGAAAAACTAAAGTGAGACTATGCAACAATTAGGTTCACAGAAGGGGGAACTTCTACTCTTTTATAACATTAAATTCAGAGGAATACAAATTCATGGTGTCTTTCTTGGTGAACTTCAGCAGTAGCTTGCACTTACCAATAAAAAGTAATGGCTTGCAAGACCACCACAGGAACACCAACATACAAATGCTTTGCCTACACATCATCAGAACACCACACACAATAATTCTGCACTTGGATAAAATAGTCTCTGTATGAAGAAGGGATACGGAACAAATGTGGCCCTCCAGGCCTTTTTACCTGGCCCCAGCTCTCCACAGGCCACATATCTTTTTGAGCCACACCCCACACCAATCTTGCTTTGCACTCTCCTCAAGTCTGGCTGAAATATGTCCTTGGAATTCTGACAATGCTTCTTGCTTGCCTAGGTGGAGGATCAAGAGTAATGTGCAAATGAGAAGAAACCAGCTTAATGCACACAAGGTAAAATTCACATTAACTGTTCTGCCCACTTTTGGCCCTGCTCAGCAATGGCATGGGGCTGCCGGAAAGTTGCCCAGAAGGGGATGCAGTCTTCAAGCTGAAAAAGCTTCCCCACACCAGGTATGAATGTTTTCCAGGCTCATCCCAGATGAGTGCAGCCTTGTGCTGATTTTACTTTGGCCTGCCTGATCCTGTCTGTCAGGAGTCTGGCAAATACATTGTGGAAAGGGTGGTTGAATGTAGAGAAGGAATGAGACTGGGAAGCTGGAGAAGGATGATCACGAGAAGGGTCCCAGTGGTCTGGGGGAGTAGTAGCTGGGCACCTACAGGCTCTTTCATCCTGCTGAGGAGCCCAGTGGGTTGGGAGATGGAGATGCAGATCCTGGAGAGGCATCTGAGAGCAAGTCTAATTTACCTGTTATTTGGATTACCTTAATGTTTAAATACTCCCTAACCACTTGGCATTCAAACTCCCATTTATCATAATCCATCATTTAAATGATGCCTTAACAAAGGGATATGTAACTGGCAGATCAGGAAACTTAATCAGGCACCTGTTTGTAGTCCCCAATCTGAAGGACTCAGCTACTTTCCCACACGGAGGAGGAGACAGAGCTCTTCAAGCTTCCCCCACCCTGGGAAGTGTGAGCAGCCATGAAGCTCTGGCTGAATCCACCCTGCTTTCTTCCTTAGATGAAGGGAATTTACAAAGGGGAGCCTACAAACATAGGATTCTGCTATCAAGTCTAAAGTAGGACTTCAGGGAGCACTTTGCCACTTAATTCTACTGATTGTATAACCTAGTCTTCTGACACAAAGAGTGGAGGTGCCTAATAAGTTTGGAGGGGAGGGTGAGATGCAGGTTAAAGTGCCCTTTGTGTCTTCTCTGTTCCTACTGGTGCCTGTCAGTGGACAGAGTGAATTTGTGGCACTTCAAGCCAAATAATTTAATATCAATTGCCATTTGAACTATGCATACACACTACTGTACAGCCTGAATTGTTAAAGCTAACCTTTGATCATAGCAAGAGTGCACCTCACATTACTCCTACCTAACATTCCTGTCTTTAAGGTATAGAGTAGATTAGGTGCTAGTTTGTCCAGATGAAGCCAAATATAATCTGTTTTGTTTTCAGTTATAGACCTTAAGGACTAATATAGTTGTTGACTAATAAAGAAACAAAGAAACTATTTTCCAAGAGGGCTATGAACAGAAACTGTCTCCTGTAAGAGTGCTTTATACCTTGAATCTCAAAAACACTAAATCCATGTCTTGCTCTCCAGTTAGGAAGCCTTTTTCAGATTTTTTGCCTCGTTCAAATGTTCTCTTCAGGGGTTTAGCTGAATTGTGGACTGAATATTATTTATCTTTGCATTTTTTTGGTATTCATTAAATTTTAAGAAGGTATCTTTTACTGATGCAGGAGTCCTATTCCAAGGAAGATACTTAAAATGCTTTCTCTAACTGTCATGAAGATATTTAAGGAAAAACCAATACAGCACACAAGTGTGCATGTCTGGTTTTTTGTTTTTTTTTAAAAAAAAATCCAACTCAAATTTCATTCTTGCATCTATAGTACATTTTTGAGATGAAGACAATAGTAAAATATTTTGCTGTTCTGGTATTGAAGACAGATAAATCCTAAAAACACTGGGCAGGATTCACCCAACAACACTCATCAGTGGAAGGATGTAAGTCTGCAACATGGAAAACACATTAGTTTTGCCTTAATGAATGTAATCTTGTTAGAATGGGTGTAATTGGCTGCTAATCTAAACATGAATCTGCAGCAACTAATGGAGGTCATACTGTGGAAAGGGTGGGAGAAGTATGATAGAAGGGAAGCCCTACTGCCCTTTGCTCACCACATCCATCTCACATCACACAAATATGTAACCCTAAAAAGAAGCTTCAGAAATGCTTTCAAGCAGGAACTGAAAATGCAACATCAGCACCAGCTCTTTGGAAACAAGACAGTTCTATCTGACGTCTAATCTAAAGGGAAAGAGAACAAACTTAGTGGAAAAACTGTCACGTGAACACCATTTGACTGTAAGTTTAAAAGATTAGCTGACATCAGTACAGAAGAGTAAGAAGCCTTAAATCAACCAAGGGGCCAATATGGCACAACTGCATCTAGTTTCTCTTCAGCCCACCCACAAGGAATTGACTTATATTCACTAAAATACGGTGCAAAGGAATGGAGTCTCTATCAGTTAACTGAACAGTGTCACTTGCAACAAGTCTCCAACGACACATATTCCTAAATACCCTTTGACAATCATTGTCCAGCTTTCATCAGCTGTCATGGTAGATGATCATAAACCTTCAACTCCTCCACATCAAGCAATCTTCTAATTACTCTGCATAATTTTATCACTATTGTTCTTTTGTAGGGTAGTGAAAATGGTGCGTTATTTAGATGCCTGTTCATATTAAGTATGTTCTCTCATCTATTACTGCATGATGGCACACAGTATTTAAAAGAGGGGAGATAGGGAATAGACTTGTGCCCTTATCAGCATGTTCATTCTCTCTTCCTACACCATATGCCACACCAAAGTATCAGCACACTTTCCACTTGGAAAGCTGCCAGCTGGCACAGAGACGAAAAAGGACAAAAATCTGCCAGAAATATATTACAGTTTCTCAGGAATAGCATCTTGTAACCTTATAGAGAACACAGATATAGAGCAAGCCCAATTACAGCAGGCAGGAACCCCAGGGTAAGCAAATAACCCTAAATGTACAGTATAATGAAAAATATCCCTCATTCAAATTATAAAATAGCAGGCCTATTTAATTAATTAATTTTGTATACTGCCAATCATCATTAGATCTCAGGGTGGTTCACAACATAAAAATGCAAGATATAAACACAAAATACATAACAAGAACAAGAACAAAAAAAGCCTGCACAAACCACTAACCCCCTCCCCCCTACACAAATTTGACAGGTGGATGGGATCACTTTCCAAGTCTCCCTGTGCTACTCCTTTAAACTCCCAATTTCTGAAGTTTAAAGGAATAGCTCGGAGAGGCTTGAGAAGAGCAGCACTGGGAGGGAAGAGTTTCCATTGAATGGAAACCACTTCCCCCTCTTTGTTCTCCCACTGCCCATTAGCTGAGAGAACTCCTTGCGACAGCAAAGGAAGACCACTTTAAGCTCCTGGTTGTCCCTTTGAAGCCATGCCCTAAGCTGCCCCACGCCCAAAGCCATGTATGGCATCAGGTATTCGGCAGGTGGGCATGGCTTCCTCAAAATGGTGTTGCAAGCCAAGTTTGGCCTGCAGGTCAGAAGTTCCCCACCCCTGGTCTAGTGGATGGTTACTGGAGTATCAGAGCACACTTGCAGCATAGATATGCTCCCATTTTTCCAGGACTAGGCCAAGAGGCATTAGTGGCAGCAACAGTGAAGGGCAAAGTCAATCGGTACCTCTAGTAGGAGTCTGTGTCCCATCTTAGGATATCATGGTGTCATCTCAGATAGTAGTAGTGAATGTACTTTGCTTTAGGTGCCTTAAAGATGACTTAGAAGCTTCAAATGCTCTATAAAACTTTGATTCACTTCCTTATATTGCAGGGAGATGGGAGCATATTCAACCAATATTGTGGGAAGTGCGCTGATTACTAACCTGCTGGGCTCAATGCAAGGTGCTGGTTTAGAACTTGAGATTTTTTTGTGCACCACAATCCACATCCCTTTCTCACCTCTTACATGTCTCATCATCAGTTAATATATTTCTTTCTAGACTGTCTTTGTGAGAGGTCAGAAAAACCTCTGCATAACACAGAGCTTTGTCAGCGGCTGCTGCAGTGTTATAGGAAGACTGGCAGAGCCAAGAACATCGCTGATGGCTTTGAGAAGAGATTTCCCTTCAGGAAAGCATTTGGAAACTGATGTGTGGGGAATCTGTATTTGAAACTGCTGCAGGTTGGATTTTTTTTTTAAAAAAAAAGAGTGATTTTTTGAGGTTTAGTTATTGCGAACTACTCTGAATTTCGGAGAGGCAGGAAATAAACGAGGACATGTACAGCTTTATGCAGTTTGGAGAAAACACAGAGCATGCTGCCTAAACAAGCGATAAATAAGTATCACTGCCATCTGTTAAGCAAAGAAGAAAACTCTGATTTCCATGCCAGACAACATGGGACAGTACTACAGACCTTCCCAAAGAAACTGTACAAATCCTGCCTACTTTCTAAGAGAGAAACAAAACATTCTAACACTAACACACACACACACACACACACACACACAAAGAGTTACAAGCCAGTACTGAACTGGTTTACACAGTTTTGAGTCAAAGGTTAAATACCTTCATTCAATTTTGGAACACTGCCATAAGGTTACTAATGCACAAGCAACTAATGGATGTAGTTCAAATGCTATTCAATCAAGTTCAGAGTATAAGAGTATGTTGCAGTAATGGGACTATGACATCATAAGACAAGTAATCTCCTGAAAATCAGACTGGACTCACACAAAATAGCACAGCAGTACCATAGACCTTCCTTCTCCTCAAAGAACATGGAAGAGCAATTCGTTTTTAGAAAAATACAGACCTGCCATTTCTGAATGTAGCAATTTAAGAATGCCATTGTTCTGTTTGATCAGACACCAATTATAAATTCACTGGTAATTATAATTATTTATCTAAGTCAAATACACAGAAGTAGCATGTATTCACTAATATTTTTCCTGTGTAGCCAAATGAAGAATGAAATGGCTTTTTTAAAAAAATTGCAAACCTAGAATTTATATTACAAAATACTGTAAACTGCTTCATCAATTTCATCAAAAAGCAGAGTATAACTCTTAAAATAAATAAAATAATGTATTCATTTATACTATTCTCTAATCAGAGTTCAAAATTAGCAGGGCGCCAGGCCCATTTTGCGCCTAAAGATTCTCCATTTGTGAGCACCTCAAAAAGTCTGGGTGCCATTTTTTGTGCCTGGCTGACACTCAAGGATTACTGAAATGTACTTGCTTTGAACCCTCAAAGTATATGTTAAAGATAGACAATATGTTAAGGAGTTTAAGAATAAAGAGTAGAGTGTCTTCAAAACTGAAGTACGGTACCAATATTTTTATTGTAAACACCAAATTAAACATGCGTTAAAAAATTCTGCTTAAAATGTGATATTAACAATATGTCACTTATGTGAATAGCATAATAGTTCATGCTTATCAAAATAATAAATAAAAAGTGTTGGCGACCCCTGCCCCCATGGCGACTAGACATTCTGTTTTGGCACCCACAACCCAGGTCCCAGAAGCTATTTGGCTCCTAGCTTTTATATCCGAGTTTCTAATACTGTCTCTATTTCTTCCTCTTTGCAATTTTCATTTTCAGAATTAACAAGTTACGAGGCATAAAGAGCAAAATTTGCAAAGGAGGAATATGTTAACGACCAGGTGTAGTATAACTCACACCACATACCCTCACAATCTAAAATCTCCTTCCTCCAGATGTACTCTCTAAGGAATTGTAAAACATCTTACTGTTCTCAGCAGACTGCAAGGACATGCTTAAGAACAAGAGAATTGATTTTGGGGTGGTGGGAGTGTAATTATGATCACTACACAGATGACTACTTGTCAGGATCCAGAACTCTTGACTGAATTTTCAACCAACCTGAAACAGGAAGGTCTTTACTGAGTTATTATTTCACAGTTTTCATATGAATCAATAAGGCTAAATTGTTCTACTTCAACAGCCATTTCTTGCAAGAGGCAGCGAATGTAGGATGCAAACTCTTTGGCTGCACTACACAGGCTGATGTCCATTTTTTTAGCACAGCTACATAGCTTAGCAAAAATGTGCTGTAAACCATTAGTAAGGTAAAGGGTAAAGGGACCCCTGACCATTAGGTCCAGTCATGTCCGACTCTGGGGTTGTGGCGCTCATCTCGCTTTATTGGCCGAGGGAGCTGGTGTACAGCTAGGTGGGCAGGAGCTGGGACTCAGCAACGGGAGCTCACCCCGTCACGGGGGATTTGAACCGCCAACCTTCTGATCAGCAAGCCCCCTAGGCTCTGTGGTTTAACCCACAGCACCACCCGCGTCTCATTGAAATGAAATGAAATTGAAATACAAAGAAAGCATTAGTAGCTTTCACTTAAATATAGCATCAAAATGATTTTCATTATGCAGGAGTAAATACTGAAAACTTTCTCTTAGTATTGCTAATAGTCTCGGTTTTATTACACTTTCTGGGCCTGGTGTGTAAAAACAGCAAATAAGCAATGCTTAAAATATTTCTCTCTCGTGTGCCAGTGGGGTTTAGCTTAAAATGAGAGGTTGCAGTCCTTGCTTGGTCATAAAGCCCTGGCTTTTAACCAAGTTGTTATATCTGAGCTGAACCTACTTAGGTTATTGTGAGGCCAAGCAATGGCTGAGTCAGGATTTTAACTCAGGTCATCTTAATCCAAGTCTACCACTACTTACTACACCAGCTCTTTAATGCTTATTTTCACATTCCATGCTGCAGAGGCCAAATTCATATTCACAGCAGAATGAAATAGATGCAGTCAAGCAATGAAATTGTGAGACTTCAATGCATTGTCTTCAGCTAAGCAACTTTACCATGGTACCAGATACAGAAGCAGAAATCACATTAACGTGAAACCTGAAAAGAATCCTACTCTTCAACAAAATGCCTATTTTCCTACCATTTTGTTCTATTTCCTCCAAAAATGTAATAATGTATATTAGTCATCATAGCCCACATTTCAAAGGAATATGGTCAATCAAGTTACAGTGGTGCCCCGCTAGACGAATGCCTCGCTAGACGAAAAACTCGCTAGACGAACGGCATTCGTCTAGCGGAAGCTGCCCCGCAAGACGAAAAAGTCTATGGGGCTGCTTCGCAAGACGAAAAATTTTCGTCTTTTTTTCCGTTTAGGGGAGCGCGGCTGTCATTGCCGCTTCGCTAGACGAAAAAACCGCTAGACGAAAAAAATCGTAGAACGAATTATTTTCGTCTAGCGGGGCACCACTGTACTAACATTTAGAATTTTTAAACCTTTTAACTTAAAAAATAGTTTAAATTAAATAATTTTTTTTGTATTTCATTGGTAAGGAAGCCAAGAAAATTATTAACGTAATTCATGGCTGAGTATTCAAAATACCAGTATTTATTATTCACCCTGCCAAGAAGACAAAAAGCCTATGAACAAGAGGTAAGTGAAGGCAAGTAAGAGGCTAGCTTGACTTATTTCGTCTGCTTCCAACCTCATGTCTTGTCCTTCAGGCACAACATCAAATGACTGTACTCCTAATACTTAGCCAATGTTAATTTATTCGGTAGAACAATACTGTATAATCAAAGCTGGGACAGTGGGCTTTTTACATTGTCCCCCAATGCTTTCCTCAGACATCAGTGAATCTAATTATATTCTTACTGTGCATTCATTTTTACTTATCAGCAGCTGCTGTGGAGGTCTGATAGACAGAAAGGCCAGGTGTAAATATTTCTAAATTATTTAAATAAATACTACCTTTGTCAGGTTCCTACAAAATTATGTGCTGCTATTCTGTTATCTATAAGCCTTTCAGAAGGATTGGGGTCTTCATGTGTTATTACATTTGCCTGCTGTATTTCAGAATTGGGGGGTGCCAGTCACCCCCCACCCCAACTTGGTGTTGTCATTGCTACATGCCAGGACTATCTAGAATAAAACACCTATCATCCACAGTTTGATTGCAGGTGCAGGGGCAGACTTGATATGTACAACTGAGACCCGGACGGATGGGCTGGGTGGCCCTATGTTAATCCAACTGTGTCATAAAATTCCATCTCGCTCACCAGGAAACCAATCCACATCATGTTTGGGTTGAAGAAAATGTTTATGGTGCAGGACCAGGGAGGGAAGGAGAGAATGGGTGTGTTGCTATTGTACCATCTACCTCATTGCTCTACAACCTCCCTGACCAAGGTAATTTCAGATGTGGTGCTGGAGGACTCCATGGTGGTGTTGGGGAGCTTCAATATTTATGCCGAGGCTGAATGGGCTATCTCAGGGCTTTATTACCTCCATGGCAAACATGGGGCTGTCTCAGTACAATCAATGGTCCAACACATGACTGGGAACACCTTTCACCTGGTCTTTGCCCTAGAGCGGACTGGCAATACTTGATTAATAGAAGGGCTTGCTGTGAGTTTGTTGTCATGGACAGGCCAATCCCTGGTGAGGTTTGGGCTGAATGTAGCTACTCTACCCTGAAAAGTGCAAGAGACCTATTGAGTTGGTCCATGCTTGGAGACTGATGGAATCTGATTTCTGAATGCTTTGGGGAATTTTCAAGCTGGCATGGCTGATGTTCCTGTCAAGGCTCTTGGCTCACTGTGGGATGGTGAGATGTGTAGAGTAACTGACACAATCACTCCTGCCTGCCTTCACTGTACATCATATTGATGGCCTCCTTCTCCACAGACCCCCTTGGGTGTTAAAATCAACAGAGGAAGTTCCATTGGTTGTTACACAGTGCTCAGAAACTCTGGGAGATGGTGGCCCAGGAGACAGCATTTTCTGTGGCATGGCTGAAGTTGTGGAACATTTCCACAGAAGTGTGCCTGCATCTTCATTATACAGCTTTCAGCAAATGCTGAAGACATACCTCTTTACCCTAGCTTTTGACACTTGAAATGAGCATTTTTGGACCCATTTTATTTATGTGATTGTCCATCCTGGGACCTTAGGGTGAAGGGCAGTAACCAACAACAACAACAACAACAACTGTGAACTACATGCCATGCAAAGGTCAAACACAACATAATCTAAATCCACCTAGTTTTTCAACTGAAATGTCCCAGATTAAGCCAATGTAATCCAATGTAACCCAATGCCAAGGTAACAAAATCATTACTTTTAAATAAAATTAACGTAAGAACTGATTATGAGAACCATTACTGATTTTTAAGAAGTCTAAGTCTTCTCATACCCTGTAATTCCAAACCAAGACTTCTGACCAAACGGTGACATACAGAACTCTACAGGATAGCTCAGTTACTCTGTTGTAGCAAAAGAATCCTGTGGTACCTTAAAACAGATTACTGTGGTATAAGATCTCATAGATTGCAGCCTGCTTTACCTTCAGCTGGCCGGTGTAGTATGTACATACATGTGCACCCATCCAAATAAATAATTAATGAAACTAGAGTACTGTGAACTGCATAAGGTAGAATATATCTATACAGACTCTATACAAGGTAGAATCAGAGAAAGCTAACTCATGACAAAACATTTTTTCTAGATATTTGACACCAGCAAACCTAGAAGAGGGGAAATGGGGGTTTAAATATGGCAAGGGAATAACTGAGGACCAGACAGTAACATGTACAATCATAAAACCAAGTTACACTCAATTTACAACGTTAGAACAGCTGTGCCATCAAATAATGCCTCTCTATGAGCTGAAGGGAGCAGACAAATTTAGAAGGGTGTGGGAAGAGATAAAAGAGTGTTGCCCATTATGCCATAGAGCTTGGGGGGGGGGGCGGGGCGGAGAGACTCATATCAGGGAAAGCCTCAAGAGGGCAATCTCTGCTCCTTTGTGCATCACTTACCTTAAGGATATCCCCCCGTTTGAAGCTGAGCTCATCGTCTGCGGTGGCTTTGAAATCGTATTTGGCGACGGCTTCCATGCTCGTGGACAGCAATGGTGATGAGGGCAGATAGGAACGGAGTTCTCCCTGAAGCTTCTCCGGGGGCTCCCGGTCCAGCCTTCCCTCTCGTCCGCGCTGCCCTTCCTGCTCAACTTCTGGCTCCGTCTTTCGCATAGGCAGGGGGAGTCAGCGAGGGCCAATCCGCCCTAGGAAGGGAGGAAGAGACGGAGCATTGAGGGAAGTAGCCCGGATCAATGACAGGGGCCGCGCCCTGAGCCTCCCTCTCCCTCCTCTCTCAGCTCAACTCCGCTTTGCCGCTTCCTCTTTCTGCAGCCTCGCTCGCTCAGCACCGAGGGCTGCCAGGAAGCACCGAGTGGCATTCGCTGCGGCCAATAGCAGAGCCCGGAAAAGGACACACGGCGCAGACTACCCGCCCCGCACTCCCAGCCGGCGAACCAAATTAAATAAATAATTTTAAAAGCGCAAGTGGGGGAGGGAGAGAGGGGGGGGGGGAGAGACCGGCACCCTCACGCCCCCTAGCCAAGCCAGCCTTCCTCAGAGCCCTAGAGCGGCTCCTGCTGCTTGCTGCTGAGCGCTCGTCCTTATCACACAAAGCCTGGCTTTTATCTATGCCTTACCGCAGGCAGCAGGGAGGACGGCGCTCCTCCTTGTAGGAGGAAGCGCCTATTATCCTAAATAATCCGATACCCCCCCACCCCGAAGTCAAAGATCAGGAGGGTCCCCCTATCCGATTACTTACGAGGAGAAACGTGCAAGTCACCCAGTAATGTGTGTTTCCCCTGTTCGGCAGAAACTCCCAAGTACTGGTCAACAACCCACTTTGTTTTGCAGTGAGGGTTAAACACACACACACACACACACACACACACACGACACTTCCTATGGTAGGGTTAAACACACACACACTCTTCCCATGGTATTATTCATAGCTGGTTTTCCCCCGATTTCTTGTGGAATGTGGCGTTCCATGAATAAAACTCGGGTGGGGGAGGGAGGGAGGGAGGTGTAACTTATTTCCGAGTAAATTTAGCGTCGGGCTGAAACTTTTATTAACTAGTAAAATACGAGTCGAAAGTGTTCAGGAAAGTTTCATGTACAACGAAGGGAAAATAATCTGTCCCTATCTTGCTATCAGCTATATCGTGCCCCTGCTGGCTGTTGAAAGAGAAAATAGTTTTTGCTTCTGATTTCACAGCAGAGTCGCAAGTCATTCAACCTTACATACTATGCTGTGCTTTGGAGAAACAGAACTGCAGTGTAGGGGAACACTCTTTAAACAGATGCATATTCTATAAAAGTAATGACTGATTAAAGCCAATGCAGTCCAATTCTTTCCATGTTTTCTCTGAACAAAGGCACACTATAGGTCTTACTTTCAGCTAAATATGAACACCAGTTTCTTGATGTCAAGTGTCCTTAAATGAAAAACAACCAACCAAGTGATCACTAAGTGTGCTCCTGCCAAAGCACACCATAAAGAAGCCACACTTCTTCCAATAATTAAAGCAGTACTGTTTTCCCAATAGTTACACATTCATATTAAAGCAATGAATCCAACTGCATTAAAATTTGACTCTTGCCCAACTAAACTAAAACCAAACAAGGCAACCAGATGAAAAATAATCCCCTGAATACAATACACATATAGACTCTCAAAATCATGTATTTCTTAAAACACATATTAAGTGCCATCTCACACATACTGTATGCTGGGTTGGATCCAGACTTAGTAATATTTAGTGTATACCCACTGAAATAAATTGAACTTAGTAACTGATTTAACTTGATGATTTCAATGGATGATTAAGTCTCGATCTAACCCACATCAAACTATAATCCCAGTCACATTTATTTGTAAGCAAGCCCCATTAATTTTCTTGAAAAAGCATGTGTAGTGGATTTCTCACAGCCCCTCCTCCTCCTCTCGGCTATTATCTGCCTCTGAGCCCCGTAGAGCTATTAGCTAGGCGGGGGAAGGTCTGTGGGAACCCCAAAAAGCATAACCAAATACGTACAGGTACGCTGCCACCACTCCCTTGCTGTGAAGCCGATAGAGGTGTCAGGGAGTCACACCTCCACCTTAATTACACAGGCTTCACACCTTGGCCCACTTTACGGTGTAGCCAAAGGATACTCAAGAACCTGGTAGGGTCCGAATGGTCAGACGCTGGACTCAGCTTCACTATTAACCAAAGGCAAAACAAGGCAACAGGACTAAAGTTCAAAAGTTTATTTAAAAGCAAAGAAGTTAAAACAAGGTTACACGTTTCTTAGAAAAGAGTACAAACAGAAAATAAGAACGTTGTAAAATATAACTAACTAAACATACTCACACAAGGCTTGGTTAAAGTAAAAGACAGTTGTTCTCGGCTATCCAGCACGAACCCAGAGTGAGTTTTCCCGGGGCAGCTAGCCGCTTGCCCCCAGCTGAGAGTTACAGCCTCCTGGTCAAAACCAGCCACCGGTCTCTGACATTTAGCATCTCTAAACGCGGGATTAATATACATAATAATCCCCCGTGGTATCCCGATAATTATCCAACCCGATTTAAGCTTGAATATACATCCTCCAATCCCTAAGGACCTCAGGCATAATTCACAAGTGTCAGGTAGTTAACGCAGCTGTATGCATGTTATTTAACAGCGGCTCCGGGTGTCTGTATACTCCCCAATTTTCCCAGCCTCGCTGCTTTTCTCTAATGGTCACTGTTTGATCTTTAACTCTCCCTCCCAGCTGGGCAAGGACACCAATTAGCGTAAATCTTGGTTTGGCTAGATAGCCCCTTAAGAAGGGTAAGAGGGGAAAGTTTATCTTTAAAGGGAGCGCCAGGCACGGCAAGCAGGCTCACATTCTCAAGATGCCGCTTTTATTATACTTAGCAACCTCTAATTCACCTAGGAGAGGCCCACTCGCACTACACCCTCCCGTCTAAGATGAAATTTGGGGTGAAGTCCCGAAATTTCAGCACTATTTACACAATGAGGTAGATCTGGCCAAGCTGTGAGTGACAAGCACCCTTAAGTTTAGCAGCATCACTCTCCAGCTTGATACATACGAGAAAGAGCATCAGCAACAATATTTTTCTTCCCAGGAAGATGGGTCACAGTAAATTGGTAGTCTTGCAGTGTCAGACTCCATCTCAACAGTTTTTGATTTGTATTTTTCACCCTCTCTAACCAACACAGAGGTGAATGATCAGTTTGGACCTCAAAGACATTTCCCCACAAATATGGGCGCAATTTTGTCAAAGCCCACACCAAAGCAAGGCATTCCTTCTCAATAACTGCCAGATTGCGTTCTCGAGGAAGTAGCTTTTTGCTCAAATAAACCACTGGGCGCCACTCCCCCGCTTCATCCTGCTGAATTAAAACAGCCCCCAATCCTGTCTGACTGGCATCAGTCTGAACCACGAAGGGGCGACTTTGGTCTGGAGCAAGCATCACACGAGAGCTCACTAGGGCTCGCTTTAGCAACTGGAAAGCCTGTTGACACTTATCAGTCCAATTCACCTTAAGGGGTAAGGACTTTTTACACAAATCAGTCAGAGGACTGGCCAGTGTGGAAAAATGGACAATAAACCTTTTATAGTAATTAACCACACCAATGAAACTCTGCACGTCCTTCTTGGTCTGAGGGCGAGGCCACTCTTGCACACTCTGGATCTTAGCTTCTAAAGCCTTGATGTTTCCAGAGCCAGCTTTGAAACCCAAGTATACAACCTCCCCCTGAGCAAACTGGCACTTAGCAAGCTTGACCGTCAGGTTGGCTTCCGTTAGTCTGGACAAGACTTTCTGTACATGCTCCAAGTGCTCCTGCCAGGAATTGGAATAAATGGCAAGATCATCCAAATAAGCACAACAGTACTCACTCATATCATGAATTAATGAGTTAATTAACCTTTGGAAACAGGCAGGTGCGTTTCGAAGTCCAAACGGGAGAACTTTGAATTGAAACAGCCCCACATGAGTGGTAAAAGCTGACTTTTCAGCCGCTTCAGGGGTCAGGGGGATCTGCCAGTATCCTTTGGTCAAATCCAACACAGGAATGAACTTGGCCCCTCCCAGTTTCTCAATTAAGGTATCAACCCTGGGCAGGGGAAAAACATCTGGGGTAATCACCAAGTTTAACCTCCTATAATCTGCACAAAAGCGAATTCCGCCCCCGGCCTTGGGCACCAGAACTATAGGAGACGACCACGGACTCTTACTAGGCTCTATGACGTCTAAGTCCAACATTTCTTTCAATTCCGCCTCCACACTGCGGGCATGCGCCTCACTGACCCTATAGGGACGAGAGGCAATAGGAGCGGCATCCCCTGTATTAAAGTGGTGCTGCGCCAAATGGGTTCGACCAGGCTTGGTGCTGAAAGTATTTTCAAAGGGCTTGAGGGCCTCATACAGCTCCTCAGCTTGCCGTTCTGACAGTCCCGGCAACCGTAAAACATCTGAAATAGCACCAGCCTGCTTGTATTCTTCCAAAAGATCCAGAGGTGCAGAAGGGGTATCCCCTAAACCTCCTGAAATGGCTAGGATAGGGACCCCGGGCTCAAAGTACCGTTTTAAGGAATTAGCATGGTACTCCTTTGGGCGCTCGTGCAACTCAGAACAATCCACCAAATAGCGCACAGTACTTAGCTTAGCTGTAACCACCCCTGGTCCACTCCATTTAACATCCAGTTTATGTGGGCGACCGGGTTTCAGGATCAGGACTTTGTCTCCCACCTCAAAATCCTTTTGTACTGCTTTCACATCATAATCCCTTTTCTGGGTCACACGTGCCCCTTCTAAATTCTCTTTGGCAAGTTCCCAGATCTCAGACAGAGTTTTTCTCAAGTTTACAAAATATTCTGACACAGAGGGTAACTTAATGCCTTCTTCTCCTTCGGTCCCCTCCCACTCGCTCCTGAGCATGGACAGAGGAGAATTCAAAAGTCTCCCAAAAACCACTTGGTTTGGGGCAAACCCCAGGCTTCTCTGGTAAGAGTCATTATATGCAGCTACTACAAAGGGCAAATTCTGATCCCAATGGGGACCATGAGCCAAGGCATATTTCCGTAACATCTGGCCCAGGGTTCGTTGTACCCGTTCCACCGCCCCATTTCCTTGGTGTTGAAAAGCCACTGCAGGGTGATGGAAAATCTTAGCAACCTGCAAAACCTTTTGGGTCAGTCCTGCCATAAAATTCGTACCCAGGTCTGAAACAATGACTCTAGGCATACCCAGAGTGCAAAAAGCCTGCATCAAAGCTTTCACTAAACTTTGGGCGGAGGTATTAGGTAGAGGCACCGCCCACAAATAACGAGAAGCATAATCCAAAACAGAACAGATGTACATCTTCCCGCCTTTAGCTTTCGGCAAAGGCCCCAATAAATCAATTCCCCACTTTTCAAACACATGGGCCTCCAAAGGGACACTCTGCAAGGAGTTAGGTCTAACATCTCGAGCATTCCCCACCCTTTGACACACATCACAAGACCTTACATAATTTTTTACACTTTTATGAACATCAGGCCAATAGAAATAACGAGAGACACGTTCAAGAGTCCCCTTTACCCCAAAATGTCCAGCTAAAGCATCAGAATGAGCTAGGGTTAAGACTTTCTCACGCCTGGACATAGGGACTACTAATTGCAAAACACAGTCCTGGTCTGCACTCCTCTTCGGCCAGAACTGTCGATATAACAGATCTTTCTGATACGAAAACCCCACACGTTTCTCCCCTCGAGAGGGTTTCTTTGCTGCCTCCCGACAATCTTGCAAGGAAGGATCAGATTGCTGCTCAGCTGCAAACACTTGTAGATTTTCCAGCACGGCAGGAGTCCCAAACTCAGTCACTGCGGCCTGGCTGGGTGGAAAGGGCGGCCCCCCTTCCTCCTGAGGATTCTCAGCCAGCTGCTGACAAGAATGGCTCTGTTCCTCTTCCTCTGGCACTTCAGCTGCTTGTGTCTCTGTCTCTGGAACACACTCAAAGAGGGTTTGTAGAGACACTTCGTAACCCAAAACATCCTCCCCCAAAACCACTGTCTTACCCTCATCAGGATCGTGAAGGATTTCGAAGTGATCTCCCTCAGACCCTTGAAAAGACACCGGCACACTCACAGTAGGGTGAGAAATGGCTTCCACCCCACATGGGAAAACTTCCAAAGGCTTTGGTTGAGTCTGCTGAGGCAGAACCAAGTTCTTTGCCACGCTGGTGATATCAGCTCCAGAGTCACGAAATGAGTTAACTGTAATGCGATTAATTCTAATGGGTGCAGAATACTCCATATTCGCCCAATCTATGTGTGGTGCCACAGCCACATTTGTCCCAGTCCCAACAGGTCCCACACTAGGAGCAGAGGCAACAGACATAATACTTCTAGGAGCCACAGCAGGCGGCTTCAAACCCTGCTCCCTCCCGTCCAGGTCGGTGGTCTCCCTTGCCATCTGGGCTTGGATTTCTGCATCCCAGTCTTCCTCAGGGAGTTGGATCACACGGACCGCCGGAGTGGACGAGGCTACGGGGCCCCGCTTTTCTTTCAGAAGCGGACAAAATGCTTTGACATGGCCCTCGCGCCGGCAATAAAAGCAGAGTCCTGAGGCAGGGGTAATTTTGGCCTTGTCGCCTCCCCCCGACACAGAGTCCTTAGGCACCACTCCAGGTTTTTTCTCCCACTCTCTGGGTTGAAAAGCAGCCTTCCCCGCCGACCCTAAATTAGCAGATCGGCCTCCGGCCGGCTGGCTTTTATTGCCCAAATTAGTCCTGTTCAAGCGGAACGATTCTGCATACTTCGCAGCCTGCTCATAAGTAGTTGGATTTTGGTCTGCCACTAAGCTAGCCAGTTCTGCAGGCAGATAGCGCATAAATTGTTCCAAAATCATAGTTTGTCTTAACTTCGCAAAGGTATCCACTTCTGCGGCTGACAACCAAAAATCAAACTGCTGCGCAACTTTTGCTGCAACAAGAGGAAAGTTCTCTGTGGACGCTGACTTGTCCACCTTTCGAAAGGCGCGTCTATAGCACTCCGGCTGGCGGCCATAACGTTGAAGCACAAGCTCTTTATAAAGACGATAATTTAAGAATTGTTGCGCTGGCATCTGGCCCAACAAATCAGCCAGCTCTGCTGTGACTAAAGATCGCAAAACAGTCATATACAGACGCTCAGGCACACCCACTTCTTTGCAAGTCAGTTCGAACAGTGTTAAAAAACTTAACACATCATTGGGTGGCTTGTAAGTAGGAAAGAGCTTCAAATTAATGTCTTGCAACGCCACCTCGCCTGGTGATCGTCTTGGGGCAACCCGGGGACGCTCTCCCTGGCTGTATTCTCGAGGAGGGGGGTAATACGCCCTACGTCCCTCCGGACGCTCTGCCTGTTCTTCCCAGTAGTCCTGCCGGTTCCTTGGGCGTGGCAGATAGACTTCCCCCTGCTCAGTCCATTGAGGCAGCCCCCTGGGTCCCCTCTGTCCATCCGGCGAATATGCTCTCCCAGGGCTACCCTCTCGATAAACAGGGTGCCCCATCTCCTCTTCCCGCTGGGCCGTGGCTCTGCGAGCCCCTCTATAGTCCCCCACATCCGTGGTCTGCCCTCTAAACTGTGGTCTCAAACCCTGATAGTCACTCACGTCTTTGGCACGGCCCCTGGGCTGATGTCCCGGCTCGCGGTAGTCATTCACATCCCTGGCACGGCCCTCCTTGAAGCATCTCGGCAGCTCCTGCTGAATCCGCTCCCCCACGCTAGCTGGTCCGGCTGCAGCAGGGTGACGCTGACGCGCTCTCTGGACGTCCATAAGGCTGCCTGAACCCCAGCCTCGACCTGGCACACACACCGTCTGCTTGGGGCGTACTGTCGGCTCGGAAGTTGTGGAATATCTTCCCTCTAAGTGCACCTTGGCTGCACGAACCTCTTCCTCCCAACAAGTTTGGAATTGCTGCTGCACCTCTTCCCCGGCTTCTGCTAGAGGCCCTCCGGAACGGTGAGCTTCCTCCCCCTCCGAGTCGTCATCTGAGAACAACGGAGCCTCCGCTCCCTTTGAAGTTGGTCTCTTTGGTAACTCTGTCCCATAAGGCGGGGGACTGAGACTTTCTCTCGACCCCCATCGGTCCAGAGTCTGCAAAGTCTCGGTCGGGTCTGACACTCCTGCCATCCCTAACTTACTAATCCAATTAGAAAACGTTTGTACTCTTCACAAGAAATACGTGCCTACACAATTAGTGTTTCTTAGTTTGCCTTTGATCAGCGAAGTCGAAATCCCACCGCTTGCCAACATGTAGTGGATTTCTCACAGCCCCTCCTCCTCCTCTCGGCTATTATCTGCCTCTGAGCCCCGTAGAGCTATTAGCTAGGCGGGGGAAGGTCTGTGGGAACCCCAAAAAGCATAACCAAATACGTACAGGTACGCTGCCACCACTCCCTTGCTGTGAAGCCGATAGAGGTGTCAGGGAGTCACACCTCCACCTTAATTACACAGGCTTCACACCTTGGCCCACTTTACGGTGTAGCCAAAGGATACTCAAGAACCTGGTAGGGTCCGAATGGTCAGACGCTGGACTCAGCTTCACTATTAACCAAAGGCAAAACAAGGCAACAGGACTAAAGTTCAAAAGTTTATTTAAAAGCAAAGAAGTTAAAACAAGGTTACACGTTTCTTAGAAAAGAGTACAAACAGAAAATAAGAACGTTGTAAAATATAACTAACTAAACATACTCACACAAGGCTTGGTTAAAGTAAAAGACAGTTGTTCTCGGCTATCCAGCACGAACCCAGAGTGAGTTTTCCCGGGGCAGCTAGCCGCTTGCCCCCAGCTGAGAGTTACAGCCTCCTGGTCAAAACCAGCCACCGGTCTCTGACATTTAGCATCTCTAAACGCGGGATTAATATACATAATAATCCCCCGTGGTATCCCGATAATTATCCAACCCGATTTAAGCTTGAATATACATCCTCCAATCCCTAAGGACCTCAGGCATAATTCACAAGTGTCAGGTAGTTAACGCAGCTGTATGCATGTTATTTAACAGCGGCTCCGGGTGTCTGTATACTCCCCAATTTTCCCAGCCTCGCTGCTTTTCTCTAATGGTCACTGTTTGATCTTTAACTCTCCCTCCCAGCTGGGCAAGGACACCAATTAGCGTAAATCTTGGTTTGGCTAGATAGCCCCTTAAGAAGGGTAAGAGGGGAAAGTTTATCTTTAAAGGGAGCGCCAGGCACGGCAAGCAGGCTCACATTCTCAAGATGCCGCTTTTATTATACTTAGCAACCTCTAATTCACCTAGGAGAGGCCCACTCGCACTACAGCATGCTTGGGATTATAACCCAAGCTTCATTTATTTCAATAAATCTTAACTGAATGCATGAATCACCAGCACTGTTTATACACACACCAGATAGGAAAAGGATATGAAAAAGAACAACCTTGTTTTGCAAACCTCCAACACTGAATTGGCACTTTTAAAACCTATACAATCCATGCAAGCACATTCTTATAGGAAAATCATTTGTAACTCTTCTATATTACCAGTTGTCTACAAAGCCATGCACCAGATTGCAGGGGAAGATGCCCTCAACCCTCTGGTGAGCAGTAAATCCGACACCAGTCCACACAGATTCTCTACTCTGGAGGACTAATTTCCAATGCAGTTTTCAAGCAAGAAACAGCAGAAATGCCTTATAATGAAATGAAGAAACTCTCACTGCTTTTTACCTTCTCTGTATCCTGCACAAATGAAAGAAAACCCCCACCACTTTCCTAGTCCCTCAGTGCAAGGCAGAGGATACTAGGGATGAGACCACTGGTAAATACAAATAAATGCCTGGGCAAAAAGCCAAGCCAAAATTTGTGCCCCCCGTAAATGAAAAAAACGAAGACGCTTGAAAGTCACCCGTCCACAAATCTTGACTGGCCTGCGCCGCCATATATGTGGTGGTCACTGATCTCCCTCTCCAACTTTTTATTGTACACTTATTCCCTCCGAACGTCTCCAAAGCTTACTGTGAAATGAAATTCTGACACCTTTCCTCCATCGCCACTCCAATCAATCTATGCATGACAAATAACTTGGGAGGGGGGAAGGACAACATGGCAAGACCACTCTCGTGCTTTTGTGGTACACAGAAAGCTTGGGGAAGAAAATGAGTTTTTCCCAGCACTTGAGCCACGGAGATTGCCAGAAATTTGTGGTTGCCACTGGCCATCAAGCAGCTTCATTCAGGGAAGTTGAACGCATTGGTTAATTATGCACGTAGCATAATGCTTGAAAAATATCTATACAAGACATGGTATACAATCAGAGCACAAACTGAAAAGAAAATTCTTGATGACTGTCCTACAAGCAGCCCAAACTACTTAAGTCAAAATGCTTTACAGTGGTACCCCGCTAGACGAATGCTTCGCTAGACGAAAAACTCGCTAGACGAAAGCATTCGTCTAGCGGGAGGCTGCCCCGCTAGACGAAAAAGTCTATGGGGCTGCCTCACAAGACGAAAAAATTTCGTCTTTTTTTTTTTTTTTCGTTTTGCGGAGCGCGGCTCCCATTGCCGCTCCGCAAGACGAAAACCCCGCTAGACGAAAATTTTCGCGGGACGAATTATTTTCGTCTAGCGGGGCACCACTGTAATTCAATGGGATTGGGCTGCAAAACAGCAATCCAAATTAAACCTAGCTGTATTATACTCACTATACATAGCAACAAGGAAGAAAAAGCAGCATACTTAGAGGAAGAGTTGACTTGCAAGAACTATGTTACAGCAACTGAGAAAAAAATGAAGAAAGCAGTCTGGGGGGGAAAATCTCACTCTTAATTTCAGATGGACATTTACAATTAACACTGCATATTTAACATTAACACTGCACCCAACAGGACAACTATTACAGCAACACCAGAAAAACCAAACTATGAGTGTGGCTATTGTGGAAACTTTAAATATAAGACAGGAATTCACAAAGATGCTGCAGCAAGTAAAGTCACACTTGTATTTACACCTATCACTCTTTGGTTTTATTCACTTAGGACTGAAATTATGACATTTTAAAAGAAACAAGAATTGATTAAGACATCACAAGAACAATATATGTTACATGAATTAACAGATCACCTCATAAAATTTTGCTCATGTATTTCTCTAATGCAAAGCTGGGAAAGCCACTATACTCTGAATCAGGCATAGGCAAACTCGGCCCTCCAGATGTTTTGGGACTACAACTCCCATCATACCTAGCTAACAGGACCAGTGGTCAGGGATGATGGGAATTGTAGTCTCAAAACATCTGGAGGGCCGAGTTTGCCTATGCCTCGGCTAAATGGAATGTAGAGCTACAGTAGTACTGGGGCAAGCACAACCCCCTCTCCATCCCTACAACAGATTAAAACACCTGTTTGAATTTTACACCCCCCCCCCCAAAAAAAGCTGTTTGGTTGTAATGTTGCACTCATCCAATTTCATGCTGATTCAGTCTTAGGCAGCACAAAATATTTTTGATCTGGTGATGAGCATTGTGGGGTCTGCAACCTGATTCACACATGCATGCTCATAATTTGATAATCTGAGTATTAGGTGCTGATGAATATAAAAATGTATGAGCCATCATAGTTCCACAACCCCCTGGCAGACAACTTTCATATGACTCCTAAAAATGTTTTTCAATGGACTCAGTTACCCGTCATAAATTATTACCATATTTACTCGACTGTAACGTGCACCTTGTTTGGCCAAATTACGTCACAAAAGTTAGGGTGTGCATTAGATCTGATGTCGCGTTTACATTCGCCAGCAAATACTTTTTTTGTTTCAAGGTTTTGAAATTTGAGGTGCACATTACATTGGATGGCACATTACATTCGAGTAAATATTGTAGTGTTCCATATTTAAATGCTAGCCATTAACGTACACGTATGAGTGGACTACCCCAGTAAAGTTTTATCTGACAAACCATTAGCATTTCTAACTGTCCTGATATCAAGAACATATTTCAATATAACTCACTTTTGTGAGGGGGTGGAAGCTATCTGCCATGTGAAAGAGATAAACAGGGAAACAATCCAGAATTCAATGCAAAAAGTTACTCAAACACAAGAAAATAATTCCACAAAAAGTTATCATTTTCAATGTATATTGCCATATTATGCATCTTACTTTACACCTTTACTTTCTAGACTTTTACAAATATGGCACTGGAAAAAAACTTGTGTATATTAAGTAGTAGCAGAAAAGGCAACCAGAAGTTTCTACCTTGATAGGAAACACCAAGCAAAACCCCTAAGGAGAGGAAAAATTAAGTCTATCTGAATATTACTTGTGTAATTATTAAACCTGATTATTCAGTGCCTTCTAAACCATGGTCTCAATGCGATTTACATATAAAATAATTTAAAACAGCTAAAAACGTAAAACAAGAAATACATTTTTTTTTAAACTTGAATCCTAACAAGTAGATTCTCATAACAGATTTAGTGGATAACAAGTAAACATTTCTAAGATCAAAAGTTGCAAACATTTTGCTCTAGAACTATTTGCGGAGTCTTTCAGCCTTGTTAGACCATGTAGACATATTTACTTAACAACAAGCAATACATAATAATGGGCATTTTTAGCATAGCTACGTTTCAAAGAGACATGCCCACAGGGATCATAGAACAGGTAAAGGTTAAGATACCCCTGACCGTTAGGTCCAGTCGCAGACGACTCTGGAGCTGCACGCTCATCTCACTCTATAGGCTGAGGGAGCTGGCGTTTGTCCGCAGCTTCTGGGTCATGTCACGTGGCCAGCATGACTAAGCCGCTTCTGGTGAACCAGAGCAGCGCACGGAAACGCAGTTTACCTTCCCGCCAGAGCGGTACCCATTTATCTACTTGCACTTGATGTGCTTTTGAACTGCTAGGTGGGCAGGAGCTGGGACCGAACAATGGTAGCTCACCCTATTGCGGGGATTTGAACTGCCAACCTTCCGATCGGCAAGCCCTAGGCTCTGTGGTTTAGACCACAGCACCACCGCCGTCCCTTCGTAGAATAGTACATCCTTATTAATTAGTCCCCAAAGTCACTAGCCTGATTTTTTTTAAAAAAATTGTTCCCCTGCTTTTAACTCATACCAAGGGGATGGTGGAGGATGGACGTAACACTCTTGTGTTTCTTTTTTCCCCCCCCCAAGTGTTTTTTATTGCTTTTGTTCGTTACATCAACCAAGTATAGGGATATACAAAGAAAATGTCTGAACTCATAATGGTTTGTAATAAGTTTTGGAACTGTTTTTATTATCTTTATGTGAATTGGTTGATGTAACACTCTTGTGTTTCTTTTCCCAGCCCCTCATATGACAAATAAAAATTGTTTGTAGGATAGAAATGTAGCAGGCTGAAAGAATAAAAGCCACCTCCACTGGCTGGCCTTGTTTCTATGCTTAAGTGTGCTGAAAGATGCTTTGCCTCTTCTGTGCTCAGCACAGAAGCATGGTGAACTAGCAGTGAAGGGATGGCCCCATTGCCAGTCTGCTTGATTTCTGTGCTGATTGAACAAGACAGGCATCCCTTCTCCACCAGCCTGCTGTGTTTCTACACTAGATGTGCAGGAGGTGAAGTCCCAGCCTGCTCATCCAGCTTAAAACCAAGCTTTTAAGTCAAGTTTTTAAATTATGGAATTTGCTTTCTCTTTTAATTATCTAACTTGTTCTTAATGTTGGCCTTTATTGGTATTTTTAATTAATATTTTAATTGTCTTTTGTAAACTGCTTAGAAGTATTTAGTTTGAGAAAGTGGTATATCAATTTTGTTAAATAAAAATAAATGAATAAGCAAGCTGGGTGGTTGCCACCATCACACTTCATTTCTGTACTGGAGACACAGGAGGCCAAATTTCTGCCTGTGTGTCCAAAACGCAGTGATTTGGAAGACAAATTGCTCTGCTTCCAACCCATTATGTTAGATGCACAGGAGGTTCACCTGCCAATTGCCTACTGCAGAAACCCAGCAGGATGGCAACATAGGAAAAGGATGCTCCTTCCCTCTACCATCCACCTTACAGTATTTGCTTCCATATTACAAGTGTAGGAGGTAACTTCACTCCTACACACCCAATATTGCAAAACAGTGGGTTGCTGGAGGAAGGATGAAGTGCTTCATGGCTTCATCGGCAGCTTGTTTGAAATGAAATGGAGGAGGAAAGATCTTCTTGTAGTCTGCTCAGTTGCCTGAATGAAATTCCTGAATGGTTCCAGTGACCAGGCAAGTGGTTAAATATGGGGTTAGTAGAGCACCCTCATATTAATACCATATGTTTGTCCCACACAGGCTTCAGATGCTAAAAGTGACAGCTGTCTTGATTTATCAAATAGTTGCCAGTTTTGTTTCACAGAAGTAGCTGGCTCTGTATTCATTTTCACCATTTGTATGCATGAAGCACTCTGAACAGTTTAAAAATTACTTACTGCTTATACTGTTTGTACCATCTACCATATCCTAGAAACTGCTACAAGGAGAACTGGTCTCAAGAGGTGGTAAAGTCAATCAGCTCCTTCTAAGGAACCAGTTAGTCATTATTACTACTGTATTTGGGGAAGTTCTGTGAAATCTTCAGCAGCAAAAACTATGGTTCATTTCCTCCTTGTGCCAGTAACAGAATATATATATTTAGTCATAGTTTATGAATAACTATCTGTTCTCTTTCACACTATCAGACATCTGCAAAACATATGTACAGGCAATAATGTAAAATTAGAATTTGCTAGTAATATATTTGGATTTATTTGCGTGGCACCATTTTATTTCCTTTTGCTCAAAAGCTGTTTCCCAATATAACACAGCAATCCTAATGCACACCTGTTCGGGAGAACAGGTCGGGCTTCAGGAATCAGAATCTCATTTAAGTCAATGCTTACACTTATCACTTTAGAGATAAGCACAAGCATTTATTGCAACTTCTGTTTTTATATAAGGTGCACGCTATTAACATTTCTCCGCAACAAAAAACCAACACCAGAAAAAACGAATTCAGCAGAATGCCCCCTTTCGATACAGTCATTGACTGGGGGGCATTTGGGCCCCCTTGGCAAGTGAATCATTGCTTGGCTAAGGAGAAAAGGATTAATTCGCCCGCCTCCCTCGGCTTGAGTTATTTTTCCAAGAATTCGTTCAGCTCATCCGAACGCCGCGCCGGTCTTAGAAGCTTAAGGGGGGCGCGCAAAATACCCACTTTCCCCCCCCCCCCCCATGCAACTGGTAGGCTGGCAAGCGCGCGCGCCAGGTCCCCCTTGACAGGCAGGGGCGGAACAAGAGGGGAAAGGGGCCGCCCGCCTGCTCGCCTCGTTAGCCTCAAGGCAGAGGCTCCAGGGCGGCTCCGGTGTCTTGTTGGGGTTCTTCCCCGCCTCTCCCGCCGCCCTCGCCCCGAAGCTCCGACTCACCGCAAGCCCGCCAGGGTTCCGCTCCGAGCGGCCCCCTCTTCTTCCCCCCTCCGAAGCTTCTTCCTCCTCAGTAGGAGTGTCCGGGAGAGCTTCCGCTACTGCCCTCACGAGCCGCTCTCGCGAGGCTCCTACGCGCAGCGGGAACGAGAAGTAACCCCGCCGAAAAAAAGCGCAAGCGCCAACCTCCGCAACAGGGCGAACCAGAGGCTGAGGAAGAGGGGGGGGGGGCGGAAGGCGGGGAGGAGCTAATGATTCGCCCAGGGCGCATGCTCGCGAAGTGCTATAGCTGCCGAACCTCCGAAGCGTTAGTGCACTCGAGTTGCTACGGCTGCTCAGAAACTGAGTGAACAGTATTAGCATCACCTCGCAGGTTTAGCGGCCACATAGGGTTGCAGTCTTACAGTTTTATTTGTCTGTTTGACGCCTGTCCTGGGAGAAAACTGGACGAACGTTATTTATTAATCTGCCTTATAGGAAATATTATTATTATTATTATTATTAGCCATCTTGGCGACTTGCAGGGGGGAAAATAATACACATTTTAAAAATCAAGTCAAACCAAATAATAATAATTTGTCATCTTGGCTTGCAGGGGGGGGAAGAGTGCACGTGTTAAAAATTGAGTCAAACCACTGATGATGATGAAGATGATGATTATACCTACCAGGCATAATATATCAACAAAAATAGACATCACAGTATAGGACCCCAAAGATAACCAACTGATCGTGTTCCATTAAAAGCCAGGGAGAAGATGGAGGTATTAATTTGCCATTGGAAATGTTGGTGCAAGGTGGGCCTTGCTGAGGAGGATATTTCATTTGGCAGCACGCAGCAACTGAAAAGTTTATCTCCTTTGTTGCCACCCTCCAAACAATCACGTTAATCCATTTAGCTCAGCATTATCTCTACTAGATACTGACATGCAACAGTTCTCCAGGCTTAAGGCTGGAATCTTTCCCAGCCCTTCCTGGAGAGTGAACCTGGGACCTTCTGCAAGTGCAACATATGTTCTTCTATTGAGTTGTAGCCCTTCTCTGTTTTGGGGTCTGTTTCCTTCCCACCTGTCTCTCTCACTGTCCTTGCTTTCAGCAATCTAAAGACAGCCTGGGTATAACACTGAAGACAAGGTTCTCTTTGAGTGATTCAGAACTAAATTGGATCTTGTCCATTTGCTAAAACATTGTTCAATTAGAAAAATATATGTGTTTTCCTTCCAGAGTGAGATTATAGATAGGCAGAACAAGTTCTAAAGCTATAACGAGTGGAACTGGCCAGTGAAAACAGAAGCTTGCCTATTACGTGTTTTTCTTTAATTGAGAAAAACGTCATCATGATCATTATGGACTATGGAATACCAACACAATCTCAAAATGGCTAAGTAATTTCACTTAATTCAGTCCTATTTCACTTGAATGTTTACTTCCACTTAATGGGTACAACAAATAAGTATTCTGCCATTTCCAAGGCAAGGCAAATCAACTTTACTCAGAATAGCATGATCAATACTACATACACAAACACACACACACACACACAGGGAGAGAGAGTGCCAGGCTCCTGAGAAAATACTGTACATTATGGTCAGAAATAAGCAGTCTTTATTTCCTGAAATGGCAATTCAAGAATGGGAAATATTCCATTTACAAGGGCCACATTGCCCTGTGTGTCACTGAACTGGAAGATATGAACACAGGTTGGTTATTTCCCACCTAAACTTGATAGCATAATCGGGTGTAGTGTAAAGGAGAGCTGCCAGGGTGGCGGTGAGGGTTGGGCTGGCATGGCAGGCTCCGTTCACCCTCTACACCCCGCACCCCTGGTGTGCACGCATCTCCATATGCCTCGAGCACCAGCAAATCACGCTACGTCACTGAGCATAGCAAGTAGAAAGCAGTCACAATCAAACTATTCCTTTGATGTGCAGGATGGATGTTCAGCATAATTTATAGAAAGCACTACAATCTCAACAAGCTTTAATTGCCCCTTTGAAATCATATGCTGGTCTGTGACATGAAGGCAATGCTCCCCATTTCTTTCTAAATGGAATCAAATGAGTTCTGCTATTCTCCTTTAGGTGTCACTGAAGTCAGTAAAAATGCTTATAAAAGCCAAAGAAATGGTAAATTAGGGATACAGCCCTAAACACTATCTAGGTTGCAAGTTCCGTTGAACACAATGGGGCATACTTCCAAGCAAACATTACTGGGTTGCACAGACTATTTTAAAAATTGTGAGCCTGACACTTAACTCATAAGTACCGGTAATTTACATTCATTTCCATTAAGATGACTCATAAGTTGCAGAAATATGAGTGGGGGACGGGATGGGACAATAGACTATAAAGTACAACGGGGGGAGGACTCACACCTTCTATATGACATGGTATACTTTTATTGACTTGGTTAAGACAATTGAATATTGTTTTCACCTTCCATTGACTCATAGAACCTTATGGAGAGACACTTTCAATTGATTACCTTTCTCGGAACATCTAAAATTACAGCCATTAGCAGCTATTTTTATTTCTTTTATGTGTGACTACTAAGCTCTGTTTTCCTTCTATGGGTATGCGTTGTTACTTTAAATTAAAAATCAAATTTTTAAAAGTACAACTGCCAGCCATAGCATTGAGCAACCCATGCATCAGCTCCTTGGGTATAAACCCAAAGAAAGGATTAGGAGTCTTATGGTACCCTAAAAGCTATAATTAAAACAAATGTATTATGGCACAAGCTTTTGCGGACTAGAATCTGCTTCATCAGACACATGCAGAGTTCAGGTATATATTCACATGGTATGGGATTGGGGAATTAAAAACAGTGAGGTCAGAGGAAAATGATATGTAGGAAAGTACTGACGAGGATAATTAACCATGGTAATTCACAGAACAGCTACTGAAAACACAGACAGCCTTGCATCGGTCAGGCAGTTAACACAAATAACATGCTAAGAATCCTTTGCCTCTCTTCAGTCCACAAATGATAGTGTTCAACAACCTCGTGATTTATTTCAGTGATGCAGTGCTTACTCAGGTTAGGTAAGCAGAAGAGCCAGTGTGGTGTCGTGGTTAGACTAGGACCTGGGGAGACCAGGGTTCAGTTCCCCAGTTGGCCATGAAACTCACTGGGTGACCTTGAGCCAGTCACTGCCACTCCCTGTCATCCTAACCTACCTCACAGGGTTGTTGTGTGGGGTTTAAATGAGGTGGGGGGGAATTGTGTGTGCCACCTTGAGGTCTTGGAGAAAAAGGTGGGATACAGATGATAATAATAGGTTTCCTTTTGAAGGAGTTACCTTATAATATTTTTGTAATATGTAAGTTAATTTATATAGATATAGGTTGAGCACAGGAGGAAATACAGCTTGAACCCTCCAGGCAGCAGCGAAAAAAACCTCACTTCCCAGGTCACTTCTATAGTGAGAGGCAGCCCTAAAATGTTAGCCTACAGAGTTAAAACTCAGCTTTCTGTGTCAGTCTTTGTTTGTTTTGTCTTAAACAGCATTTTAGTGTCTCTTTTCATATACAGACACCTAGAATACATCATCCTTGGGAAAGCGGGGGTGGGGGGTGGGGTCATTTTGCCCTATGTAGAAGATGTAATGGAAATTGTCTGACAATTAGTTCCCATGGAAACATATCGCCTGTAATTTCTCTGATAGAAGAGGTAACTGACAACTTTGCCACAATCAAATAACATTTGCAGTAGTATTGGGCCCCATTACCCTTTCCTATTCAAACCCCCAGTCTCATAACTTCACCTTGTTATATATTGTAGTAAATCTGTGGTACTAAATGTTTAAAAAGGTAAAGGTAAAGGGACCCCTGACCATCAGGTCCATTCGTGTCCGACTTTGGGGTTGCGGCGTTCATCTCACTCTATAGGCCGAGGGAGCCAGCGTTTGTCCGCAGACAGCTTCCTGGTCATGTGGCCAGCATGACAAAGCCGCTTCTGGCGAACCAGAGCAGCGCACGGAAATGCTGTTTACCTTCCCGCCAGAGCGGTACCTACCGGTATTTATCTACTTGCACTTTGACGTGCTTTCAAACTGATAGGTGGGCAGGAGCTGGGATCGAGCAACGGGAGCTCACCCCGTGGCAGGCAAGCCCTAGACTCTGTGGTTTAACCCACAGCACCACCTGTGTTTAGGTATAGTAAATACCTGTGTTTAGGTATAGTAAATGTTTAGGTATAGTAAATATTAGGATTTAATTATAACTTGTATGTTATAACTGGGATGTGTTATAAGACAGTCCCAATGTGTCTTAAAAGGGGAGTTATGAAAGGCGTTTTAGGTGTTTAGTGTTTATGTGTAAAGACTGAGTATCAGACTTTGAGAATGTAATCAAGATCCATGTGTACTGGAAAGTGTGCACCTACTTCTGAGTATCATCAATGAGCATGTGAAGAGTAAATTTACCTATGTAAATGTCCTAGGTGTGTACCAGTCTTTAATCCTGCTTAGTCAACAAGTGTCAATACTCAGGGGAACTCCTTTGTTAGGTGACACGTGAGGGGATTAACTATTAGTACTCTAAAGCACCCAATTTGTGTAGGGTTCACTCCTTAGGCTTTTCTTTTCCTAAATATATCCCACAAGGCAGAGGAGGTGTAGCACCCCCCCATACATCCCAAAATAAATGACTCATGGAATCAATAGACTGAGACTGGGGAGGAGGCATCTGACAGGCAGAGCCATCCCTCTGAACCAGTTGTAAGAAGGCAGGTGGGCAAGGGACTAGCTATGGGGTGAGGTTGGTGGGGCAGTGCCCCCTTAGCCCTCATTGGCCAGCCTTCACTGCAAGCAGTTGCTAAAATATCAAAGGCAGGGCAGCCCAAATGTGCTCCTCAGAATAAAGCAACTCTAAAGTCTTGAAAACACAATGCAGAATAAACTGATATTGCTGCGCTGACTTTCCTTGTACAAGTAGAAACAAAATATAAAAAAATTCCTTCCAGTAGCACCTTAGAGACCAACTAAGTTTGTTATTGGTATGAACTTTCATGTGCATGCACACTTCTTCAGATACACTGAAACAGAAGTCACCAGACCCTATATATAGTGAGAGGGTGGGGAGGGGTATTACTCAGAAGGGTGGTGGGAATGGGTGAAAGCAAGGGGTGAGATGGCTAAAAATAGCTTTATTATGTATAATGAGATAAGAATCCAATGTCTCTATTCAGACCAGGTCTCTCCATGGTTTTAAGTTTGGTAATAAGTTGCAATTCAGCAACTCTTTCTAGTCTATTTCTGAAATTCTTTTGTAGTAAGACGGCTACTTTGAGATCTATCTTGTATAGAATGTCCTGGGAGATTGAAGTGTTCTCCTACTAGTTTCTCTGTCTTGTGATTCCTGATGTCAGATTTATGTCCATTTAAGATTTATCCTTTGGCGTAGGGTTTGGCCTGTTTGTCCACTATAGAGAGCTGAATGGCACTGTTGGCATTTGATGGCATACACAGCATTAGAAGATGAGCAATTAAATAGTCCTGAGATGGTATGTTTGATGTTGTTGGGGCCAGTAATGGTGTTGTCCGGGTGTGTGTGGGTTGAAACCACATCCGACTAGGCCCCTAATTTGGGGGGGGGGGAGTATTTTGCCAGACTCCAGAAGCCTGGGAGAACTGAGGAATGCAATGAAGGCGAATTCCCTGCATTACAGCTCATGTTCCTATGGTCACGAAGAGAAGAAAGGATGATTGCTATAAAAAGGTGGTGGGTGGGAGACTGCACCGCCAGCGTTATTCTATTGGATACAGAGTGCACAATTGCAGCGAGCTATTTCTGACTTGAAAGATAACTAATTTGGCAATCCTATATGCCAATTACATTGGGGGGAGGGGGGGGAGAAAGACAAGCTCTTGCTATACCGGCACAACAGCTGCCAAATGTGGGAGAGTGGTACAGTGGCCTTTGGAGAGCACTGGAGATGCAGGCTGGATGCACACTATACCCTGAAAGCACATTCAAGGCACATTCTTTCCCCTCAGTGTATTCTAGGACTGGACTGGAGCCTTTTTCTCTTGGAAAGGCTAAATAGATTTGCCTGGCTTAACACTCAGAGGTTAAGGGACTATTATACTAGAGGCAAATAAAAAAGGTCCCTTGAGAAGAGGGGGACAATGAATCCATATTCCTTTGTAGCAGGTGCTATGGTGCATTTGCTTAAGTCATCTGGATTTCTATTCACAAACTGTTTGTCCTGTGGACAACTAATGGCATTACGTTTCATATACTTTGCATGCACCTGTTTTTACGCCTCTATAATGCAGATTGTCTTCACGTGTAATGCTATATATAATATGGAATTTATAGGATAAATTATCGGAGGTGATTCCATATATTATTTATTTATTTATTTCAACCAATTATTATAAATCCAATAAATAAAATAATAATTGTAATAATAATATTGACTTTATAGGATAGGTGCTGCTGCTGCTGGGTGTTGGCTGGCTAGACGTGACCCATGACTGAGTCTTCTTGGTAGTGGTTCTCTCCACTTATTGAATGCCCTCCCTGGTGAGGTACATCTATCTCTAAGTTTAGAGTTTATTTCTCTCTAAGTTTATCTCTCTCTCTCCAAGTTTACCTGTCTCTAAGTTTAGAAAGACTTCCCTTTCACATAGGCATTTGATGGCTGAAATATGTTTCTGACAATCTTGAATTTATTTTAGCTGTGAGGACATGAGATCTTTTTAAAATGTATTTTTTAATGCTGTTTGTGAGACTCAGTTCCATTGCACTTGGTGGGGTACATTTCTGAACAAATATGCACAGGATTGGACTGTAAATGCTGCAGGGTATTTGGCTGCATAAACTTAAGGCTATATAGTAGCACATTGTATGACACAAAGAAGATTGAAAACTTGTTTTCAGTATTATTTGCAATAGTATAGAAATACTGTAAAGAAATAGCTTTTGTTTTGGGAAGGAGATGGAAGAAACAGCACAATGACAAATTGGAGCCTGCTCTGGTAGAATGAAAATGTTATGACCATGTTTTATGAGAATTATAGAATCATATGTAGAGTTGGAAGGGACCCTGAGGGTCATCTAGAGCAACCCCCTGCAACGCAGGAATCTCAACTAAGGCATCTGTCACAGATGGCCTCTAACCTCCACACAAAAAACCTCCAAGGAAGGATAGTTCCCCACCACGTGAGGGAGTCTGTTCCACTGCTGAACAGCTCTGTTAGAAAGTTTTTCCTGATGTTTAGTTGGAATCTCCTTTCTTGTAACTTGAATTCATTGGTATGGGTCCTACCCTCAAGAGTAGAAGAAAGCAAGCTTGCTCCATCTTGCATGTGACAGCCCTTTAGATACTTTAAGATGGCTATCATAACTCCTCTCACTTTCCTCTTTCTCAGGCTAAACATACCCAACTCCCTCAACCGATCCTCATAAGGCTTGCTTTCCAGACCCTTGATCATCTTGGTTGCCCTCCTCTGCATGTATTCTAGCTTGTCAATATCCTTTTTAAATTATGTCATCCACAATTGGTATTCCAGGTGTGATCTGACCATTTCCAATGTCATATTTCTGTCCATTTATTCTTTTATGTAGAGACTAGCCAGTTTGTTATATGCAGACTGCAGAAGGTAATTTCTGGCAGGTATTGGTGTATATTAGAATCTGTACCTGCCGATGTCCAAATTAATATCTGGAAATTTCACAAAATCACCATCACTATTGAGCAGGCAAATAAAATAGTCCACAATTTGTTGTTGTTGTTATACTACCCTATACCTGCAGGTCTATATAATTAATTGCCAAACATTAAATTTAATTATGAAGGACTAGTTTTTACCCAGTATATAATTTCTAGTTTATGAACATAAAATTTCAGCGATATAAGTATAGATGCCAATGCCAAATACAAATAATAATAATAATATTATTAATAATAATAATAATAATAGAATCTCTAAGTAGCTGAAAGGAAATCATGCTCTAAAAATACAACTTCTATAAACAGGGATTTATTTATTTTTGCAGCGGTCTCAGAACGGGAGAAGCAGCTTGCCGGGTCTTGCGGCTCACCATGTGAGATCCACCCCTCAAAAGGAAACCCCTCGTTTCGATGGTCAGCAAGCAGCTCCTGTTTCAGTCCCTGAAACTAGCCGCCGTTCGCTTTGCACAGATGGTTTGGAGAGAAGGGCGGAAGTACAGCGTCACCCTCTACCCCACTCTAACCTACCACAGCTAAAGCCCTGAAAAGTGAGGCGAACGTAGCCAATCCGGTGCAAGCTTATTTAACTGCACCTGAAGTCACACGTATGATACTTTGGAGTAAAGCGGGTTATTTTGCCATCAACAAGGATGGCGGCTATGGAGATGTTTGGGGGAATGGCGTGAAGGGTTGCCTGGGAGCATTCTCCAGCTGGCGGGGAAAGGCCCCAGGATTTGCTGGAGACCCCAGAGACAAAAGAAAGGGGATATTAAACTCCTTCTGGTAAGTAACTTACCGCTCTCTTCGGGAAGGGTGGAAAAAGGGGTCGCTCCTTGAGACCCAAGTTTCTGCTCTTCGTCCTGAGGAGGCTTGTTTTTATATATCCCCACGCCTTTCCCCCTATTCTGAGGATTTAGCGAGGCATTGGGATAAGGAGGCATTTCAAAGCTGCTATTTTGGGGGAGGGAGTGGGAGAGAAGAAGTGTCCATTTATCAGCTTTGCACTTTTTGCAGCTCTTCTCAACACGCGTCGCCTTCTCACGATCTGTGAGTTGGAGGCCACCTCTGCAAGGCTGTGAACTTTTCAGCGGGGTGTTGTTTCAGTGGGTGTCTCGAGTCAGGATAGCCAGACCCTGCAGGAGAGCAGCAAGGCGCCTTGCAGTAGGAAGTTCCTGCACGACGCCAGTTCCTTGCAGCTGCAGACGCTTGCAAACCTTGCAACCCACGCAACCTCCCTCCCTCGCCTTCCTCCCCGGCTTGCTGGTGGAACTCGCGAGTCATATTACTGTCTCTGACTGACAAGCCGTTACTTGCCCATTGCTGCTTAATTCAGTCCGTGTAAATGCGCCCTGCTAGCGCCAGTGTAGGCAGACGACGCAGTGTTAGCAGGTGCATGCCGTGCTTCCCGCGCGGTGAAGGCCCTGACACGTGTTAAGGAGTTTCTAGGAACGTTCTGCACTTTGCCCGGTGTATTGCATAACCGTATAGCCAAGCGCAATAGACGTTAGAAGTAACCAGGCAGTCACCCACGTTGCTATGTTACAACAGCATAATGAGGAGAACATTACTGCAGCATATCTAAACCAGATGCTCTGTACTCATCCTTTCAAGTACTCTTCTCCACATCGTTACTTTCCTAAACAGGTGCCCTCCACACGTTGGCATACAACAACATGGCCACTGGTTAGGGATGATGGAAGTTGTAGTCCAACAGCAGCTGGAGGGTGCCTGGTTGGGAGAGGTCGCTTTACCACGATGCAAGTGTGTCCCCCCCCCCCCACTTTGTGGAAGTTTCCTCTGATGGTCAGCTGATTTTAAAAGCTTTCTTTTTAAATTTAAGAAAAAGACTGTTTTTAACTAATGGACCATTTTAGGTAAATATTTCAGTATCACCTTATCGATGATCATATGCCATCTTTTGACTAAATAATGCAGAAAACAAATCCCTCAAATTCACCTTTTAAGGTATTAGCAGAATCCATTGTTCGCAACAATGTAATTGGTACTAAACCTTCCCACTCATCTCCATAGGGGTTTGCTTAGTACTGTAGTCAGATTTTTAAAACTACTGTACTGTATAGTTAATTGGATTGATTAGTACTCTTGTGCGTAATTGACTACATTGCTGGTTACAAGCCATAGTGGTTTGGGTAGTAAACAAAATTAAATACCAGCAGTGCAATCCCACGTATGTTTATGCAGAAGTAAGGCCCATTTAGTTCACTGTAACTTTTTTTTTTTCTAGTTTGGTGCCCTGTTGACTGGGGTGAGGAGACTTCAGGCTGGTGAGATCTACTTTTAATCTTGTTAGAACACTAAGATCTACCAACCAGAGCTTGGTGTAAAAGAAATACACTTAGACAAAAATAATCATGGGCCTAGGAATTTGTTCTGAGTACTGGAATTGCGTTCACAGACTTTCTACTTGCCCTTAGCTTTCTTAATTTTACTGGGGAGTCATTTAGTTTCTGCTTTATTAAACAATGCCATGTACCGTATATGTTTGGTGGCTCAGTGGTGGAAAGGGTATGCTAGCTTTAGTGGAGATATTCTCTAACTACACCCAAAACATTTTCCTCCCAATAACCAGCGTGGAGTCTGCATAATTTATATAATGTGATTTGGATGGGATCATTTAGATAATTTTCTTTTAAACAGAGTTTTTTTTCCTCATAAAAAACAATGACTTCGAAATGTCACAGAAAATGCACCTATGGGCACCCTCACCTATGTTGCTTCCCTTACATCATAAGTGTAAAACAATAGAGGAACTAGTCAGCTCTTAGGCTGGAAATGATCTTATAGAGGTGTTTAAATTTAAGGAGCTCATGTCTAACAATGAGCAGGTTTTATTTCTTTAACCATTTGTATTCTACCCTTCCTGCAAAGAGCAAGAGTCCTGTGTTTGCTTCCGGAGAATAGGCCCTTTTGAATGCAATGAATATTAGTTCTGTGGAATCATATGTAGGATTGTGCTTCATCTGTCACAATAACTCTGTTTTGTAGGTTAGGATGGGAGAGTTTGACTTTTGCAACATTTGTTATCCTACACTATTATAGCCTGAATTTGCTAGCAGACTATGCTACTTTTTTGTGATAATTCCAGACATCACTATGCCAGCATGGTAGGTATGTGATCCCCAAACCACCCAAGATGAGACTAGACTAGACTGTTAATGGTCTGAATTTGCTAACATACTTTGTCGCTTCCATGTAATAATTCCAGATATAGCTTTGGGTGCAGATCTAGGGCCACATCCACACCACATATTTAAAACACATAGTTTCCCAAAAGAACTCTGGGAGCGGTAGTTTAGCCCTGACAGAGCTACAATTCCCAGCACTCTTAACAAACTACAGTTCCCAAGATTCTTTGTGGGAAGCCATGTGCTTTAAGTGTGCTTTACATGCATGGTTTGGATGTGCCCCTGGACCTTTTGAAACCAATGGAAGGGACGTGCTGAGGGATGGCAGGGGTAATGGGCATGCAGAGTGCCCACCCAAAATAAGCCCTAGTGCTTTGCTCCAAAGGTGAAGAATGTGGTTGGCTGCTTTGGTTCTGGGTGGTGCTCAGAACAAGCACCTGCCTACCACCAGCATCAAAGCAAACCCAAGTCCTGCTGACCCTTTGGGCACTGTATCGCTGAACCCCTTTGAAGAGCCTCAGCAGCTCAAGGTATCTCCTGCTTCTCAACTCTTGAGTTTAAAGCTTGAGAGAGGAGCTGTGGTCATTCCCACAGTTTTGCTGGGCTTCCACAACTCCACAGAAGATCCCGTCTCCCTCCAGCTGCAAAACTGGGAGGGGAAATTGTGCTGCACACCTGTGGGAGATCTGGGACAAGGGTAGGGTCTTGGCGTCCAAAGGTTTTAGCTTATTCAACAAAGGCAGTCCGAATTTTTTGAACCTTGCATATTCCCTATATGTTTTTTATAATGTCCAAAAGAGTTGTAGTTTCCTTATTTCTGACAAACTTGAAATCCTTTATTTCCCCCCCCCCCCCTTTGAATGAAACTGTAGATAGCACATTTAACTTGATTAAATTTGCTCGTGCAAACTGGAACAAGATAAATTTTGCTTTGGCACTGGATGTGGCCTGCCATTGTACTGATAGAATGGCGAATGTATACAATGGCTGCAGCTTTTTAAAACATGTTTTCTTTATAAAAGATCTAGGAGAATGGACATATAAGCAAATATATCCCATAGAGCCTTGAGGTGTAGCTGGTTAAAGGCAAATCAGGTTGTGAAAACCATATCTGAACAAAGCAATGTATTGGAGTGTTGGTAAGCGCTAAGGGAGTCATTATGTAGCTTCCTTTTATTACTTAACCAATTGCTGTTGGGTAGCTTAAGACTGTGTAGAGGAGGCCTTTGGCCAGAAGCTGAGAAATGGGGATCACTGCTTGTTCTTTGCTTTTGAGGTGAGAGGTAAAGTTTCGGGTGTTATAGTTCGAATGTTGATGGTCAGGAGGCATGGTTTGCTTTTAAGATCACATTACAGCTTGCTGCCAGAGACAGAATGTCTCACTGCAGTGCAGCCCATATTCCTGTCCTGCACAGCTGTCTTGCCTCTTGACCTTCTCTATCAAGTGGCACAGAATTGAGCTTCTATTGCTAAGAGCTAAGATTGTGTTAGATCATCTTTTTTTTTTTTTGCAGGGTGGATGGGAGTATTTTTGTTTTGATCTTGCTTCAGGCATTTTCTGCTTTTTTGACAGTCATTTTGAAGCTATATGTTTCCAAATTTGGCTATTTCAGAGTGCGATTGTTAATAGTTTTTAAAGCAACAACAGACCACCAACCAGAGCATCTTATTACCCATTCTGCTACAGGTATTTGTGTGTTAAAGGCAGAGCACGAAATATTTCAGCAAGATTTGTGCTACAGCTTCCTTTCATTCCGCAGCTGCCATCATCTGCTGTGCTCTGAAAACATCTCCTTGTAGCATTCTATTCCTGAACTGGGCTGACAGGGCAAGATTAATCTAGTGAGAATCCTTTCCATCCTGGGCTTCAGATAATGGAAATCAGGGACGCAGTTCAAACTGAAGGCAAATTCTGAGGATGTGCCAGACTGAAAGCATATAGCTCAATGGAATTTCTAGGAGATGATTGAGGGCTCTACCTGTTTAGCTAGCAAGATGTGCTGAATATGGTCAGTGCTGTGTGTACTTCACACTAAATGAAATTGCACCACGAAGAGCTAAATTCTGTACCCTTGATATATTATATGTCAATTTACACATACCTATATGCTGATTTTGTATAACTTACTCTGCTTTTGTATGGGGACGCGGGTGGTGCTGTGGGTTAAACCACAGAGCCTAGGGTTTGCAGATCAGAAGGTCGGCTGTTCGAATCCCCGCGACGGGGTGGCTCCCATTGCTCGGTCCTTGCTCCTGCCAACCTAGCAGTTTGAAAGCACGCCAAAGTGCAAGTAGATAAATAGGTACTGCTCCAGCAGGAAGGTAAATGGCATTTCCGTGCGCTCTGGTTTGCCAGAAGTGGCTTAGTCATGCTGGCCACATGACCCGGAAGCTGTACGCCGGCTCCCTTGGCTAATAAAGCGAGATGAGCGCTGCAACCCCATAGTCATCCGCGACTGGACCTAATGGTCAGGGGTCCCTTTACCTTTACTCTGCTTTTGTATAATTTATTCTACAAAGGATTATGCGCTGCTGACTTGCTCCCTAAACACTAGAAATCCTGCCTAGAACTCTCCTGTTTTCAAGAACAAATCAGTGTTACAGCTCATCAGTAACGTAATATATTTTTCTCTTTTGGGTTCCTGGTTTGTGGTGATACTGTTGATGCTATTAGGATTCCTACTTGAGTACTTTATGCATATTTCTATTTTAATGTTTTTCATTAAGTATATGATATACATGTATTTTGGTTTTCTTCATTTTCTATGTTGCATTTGGTGGTGTCTAGCTGAAAAAAAACTTTATGTTTCCAAATAAAATGATGTGTTTAAGTGTGCAAAGTCAAGCTAAATTAGATTCCCCCCAATGCATGTGGAAATACAGACCAGTCTTATTACTGAAAACAAGTCTGTTGCTTTCAAAGATTGACTAGATTTTAACCTTGACTTTAGTAGCTGGTAGAAGACCTGAGTCAGATTCTGACATCTAGCAAGTCTACAACTGAGGCAAAGACTATGATTGGAATTTGACCCACAGGTCAGAAAACGCTTGTTGGGAGAAACAGCTTGCCAGCTAGGTTTGGTTAATTCCAGCTATGCTAAGATTTTCTTTACTGATGATCTAGCACCTTTCTTTAGACACTCTAGCCAGTGACGGATCTGGCTTGTGCTCCACCCTGTAGTGTAACCACCTTTTCAAAGCAGATTTGATGTGTTGTTTCAGATAGCGGGAGAGTCTTGACTACAGGCTCCATTGGAGATTATCTGGGCAGGGACCTGGTCAGAGATAAAAATAACAAGACAAATAGCTATTAGTGACAGGCAGCTCTATCACAAGCCTCCTGGCTGGCATTTGAGCATGCCGTCTCTGCAGCACCTGATGAAATCTGGCTTCTTAGAGGCTGAGCTTGGCAGTTCTCTTGGATGTGTCAAGAAAATGTGTTCCGTGCCAAGGCAATAATCATGTTATGCCTTACAGGGGATTTCATTTTGCCCGTGGTATTGGCCTTTTCAGTGGTTAATACAGATGGACCCTATTTAGTGGTGGGGTGGAAGAATTGCAGAAGATTAAATACAATTAGAGCAATCTTCTGTTTTCTCATCTGTCTAGATCAGTTGTGATCTTGAATTCTCCAAAGTGCTTTACTTAAAGACAGAGTGAAGGTAAAAGAGTGACATTTAACCCCTTTTGTTTCCGTAGATGTTGTCACTAAAGCATGCTAATTGAGCTTCATACGTTATCTAGAAGAGGACCTCTCACGGAATGGTGCTTGTGGTCTTCTGGATATGCTCTGTCCACTGAGTAACCATGGACTCCAAGGAGAAGTGTCAGGTAGGTTTTTTGGTCACGTTGTAGCTACTGTAGTTCTAGATGAATCTCTATTGAATTTGCTTCTGGTTGACTTTAGTTGGAAGATGATGAGTGGTCAAGTGTTCTTAGTATCAGAATGGCTTTCAGTGGTGAGAATCTGGATACCCAGATTCATATTTACTGTGTTTTTTCCCCTACTACTTCCCCTTTACAACTGTGAAGGTTACTTCCAAGTAATCATAAGCATATATAACACAGTTTACATACTGTTCTCCTGGACAAGATGAATGCCAAGGGTTACTGCTGTGGGATATGATGAACTTCTTGAGAGATATAGCTTGTGAACTTGAATGTAAGTCGTTCTTCTGGCAGTGATAGTTGGTTAACAAAGATCTTGCTTTATTCTTATTAAGGATGATCAATGTGTGATTATGTTGCCACACTGTGAAACTTACAAAACCATGAGATTAGCTCTGAAATTACTAACTTTGGAAAGCTGCTTTTAAGCCTTCTTTTTACTTTTCAAGATTTTATCCACAGCCATCAGCGCTGGAAATGCTTTTTCTCATTTATTGTTTTTAGCGATGCACTACAAAGATAGGACACCTGAAAATGACAGTTCCCATAGGCCCATGGCACAGAACTTTATATGATCTTAGGCTCTTGTTTGCCCACTTTCTGTGATTTTTAACAGTTTTTCATGGCTACAGTTGTTGCAGAAATGATGCCAATTGTATGTCACCAGCTGCTTGTTAACTTGCTTCTTCCTCCATATGAATGGGGGCAAATGTGATCCCTTGAAAGCATCAATGTCCACTAAATTCCCAGTTCTCAGTGATGGAGCCATACAGTGACTAAAAGGGGGGTGGGGAGCGGAAGAAACAGGAGAGAGAAATGCTAGAGGAACTGATGTGTGAATCTATTCAAAGTAAAACATTTATTTCACAAACCTACTTCTGGATTTATTGCTTCAGAAGAGAGCCCATTAAACCAAATCCCAAGACAGACTGCCTTTTGTTGGTAGAAAGGGACATTTGATGTCAGGTAGAGTCTTGTTTTGGCTGTGCATTTAGGAATTAAGTATTACTGTTTGTGCTTTCTCCATGGCTTCCTAACCTGCATCTTTCCAGAGAGATTGTTTTGTATGGAATGCTGGTAGGATGGCATTCCATATGCTTTGTTCAATCTGATCCAATCTGACTCAAGCATGTGTATTTAAGGACAGTTCATCTTGTTCATATGGGTTGTGTGGAACAAGGGTCCTCAACCTTTTTGAGCATAGACAAAAAAAGGAGGCAACACACCGTCCCCCAATCAGGAAACACCCCTGGAAAAAGTCTCTTTAAAACAAGCAAGCAAGCAAGCAAATTAGGACAGGCTTGATGTCTGAAGGGTGCCCATAGTTCCTATGGAGTCCACCTTGGGGACCCTAGTAGAGGAGCACAATTTCTAGGTCTACCACTGCAAGTGCCAGACTGAATAATGTGTTGGCAATGTGAAAGGGTAGCATCCTTTTATTAGCTGAATATGCGCAATCTAGCTTTGTCATTGGTATCTTGAGGCCGGATGCATATCCTGATCTGAACAGGTGTAGCTTATCCCTGGGTGGTGTATCTGCTACCTATTACCAGATGAAGTGGGAATTCAACTATTGGAGTGTCTTAATGACCCATGGCGTGTTGTTGTTGTTGTTGTTGTTGTTGTTGTTGTTGTTGTTGTTGTTGTTGTTGTTTTAAAGTGAGAAGTTATTTTGCAATTGCAATAGTTGTGTGGCAAGGACAGGCTATTTGGTAGGGGCAATAGGAAAATGTTTGGGGTGAGGAATGCCCATTACAGCCTTGGCATTAACACTTCTCTCACGGGTGTGTTTTGTGATCTCATTGTTCTGTGTTGTGAGATGTTTTTGTGTGCGCATTAAAAGAGGATGTGGCTACAACTGTTGGGGTATCACTGCCCTTTTCTTTGGAAATCCAGCCCTCATTGTGCAACGTGTGCTGGCTTGCGCTTTAAAAAGTGAGCAGCCTGGGAACAGGAACGAAAAATCACAAGGACAGTAATAAACTCTGAAGGTTGGAGGATTAGAGGGAACTCCAAGACACAAACTTGCTGACCAGTAGGAACCTTGCCCTATACTCTGCTCCCTCACAGCTGCTTCAGTCAGAACCTTCCTTAATCACATGCCCTCCAGGTGTTTTAGTGTTCTCCAGATATTGCTGGACTCCAACAACCATCGTCCCTGACCATTGGCCATTCTGTCTGGAACTGATAGGATTTGTAACCTACTGTAGAAAGATACCAGGGGTTGGGGAATGCTGTGCAATAAGTCCCATAACTATGTGGGGTTTATAAAAAAAAGAGAGAGAATTTTGAGATTCTTACTTTGCAGACGGGTAAATAAATATGTTGTTTGGCCACACATTCTTTGATGCATTTACATCTAAAGTGTGGCAAAAGCCTTCCTGCCAGTTGACAGGTCAGTCTGGATGATCAAGCTGCCACAGAGTCAAATATTTTGCCCTGGGATATTTGGACATTTGCATGGGATCAAAAACTGCACCAAATGATGTGCTCTGTATTGTGTTAATGGGTATGTGCATTACTTGTAGCTGTTACTTTGAGATAATGAGGGATGGAGGAATTCCGGTAGTGTACTTTCTCTGGTTAGGGGCAAATCTGCATATCTGTCCTGGCTCTCACTGAATGAAGAACTTGAACTTGGAGTAAGGCATCTGCTCAAATATTTAATGCCTGGGTCAGTAGATATATAGGCAAAAAAAAAAAAAAACAGGTTCAAAGGCACAGCACATACATGGCTAAGGCATTGATCCAAGAAAACAACACACCCTCTGAGTTCCTGTTATATGGGAATGGGACGGCACAACTTCAGCATGGCAAGTGGGCAAGCAAATGCGAACATCTGGAGGCTGGACTTGAGCTGTCTGTTCTTGGCTATGTTGGCACCTCCATGACCTAGGTGACGGAGAAGGGGACAGCTGCTGCTCCAAACCAAACTAAGTGTCTGAGTCCTCCTGGGAGGTTGGACTAAAGGCAGGCTCCAGCATTGTGGGGTGGGGAGTGCCAAGATCAGAGCTGAAAAAAGCACAGAAGCATGGGGTGAAGTGGGTACAAGGTGTCTGGGTGATGAAGAAGGGGGTAAAGCAGAGTGCTGACAGATTACACCACTGAGACCCTCCCCAGGACCTGACTCCTCATTTGTAATTCCATCCCCATCTTGAGGTCCTGGCACAGCCCCTCCATACCCACTGGGCCCTGCCCCAAGGTCATCAAGAAACTGATCCTCTGACTCTTCTTCCTCCAGTCCTGACCCAACCAGCCCCTCCATGATGTCTCTTTAGGACTCAGGACAATTTCTCCTCTTGAATTTTGTACATCTTCTGCCCTACTAACCCAACAATAGTGTATGCTGCTTATCAATAAACCTAACAAAGCTTGCTAATAATGGCTCAGTGACCCATTTTGGTATTGATCAGTGTGAGATATACAGCAATTACTGTACCTTGTAGAAATGCTTTCATGACCTCGGACAGTGGTGGCATTTTCTTGGAACAACTGAAATGTAAAACCTTTTTGTGCAATATGGGGCATGGCCTGTTTAGGAACCAAACATGTATTTCTATGAAGAGAGTGAAGAAATCTTACTTCTCTGCCATAGTTACTTCCTCATAGTTTGGGGATATCTCTGGATCCAGCATTGTTATGGGAGACTTGGATGGCTTTTTTCACTTATAGCCGGTTTTCCAGCTACAGCCTCTTTTGAGCAGAGATGACTCTGCTGTAGTACTCAATGCTCTGGCAAGACTGAATTACTACAGTGTGACTGCCTTGGGACTGCCTTTGAAGATAACGCAAACTTCAGCAGGTCTCAAATGCAGCAGCCAGATTATTGGCTACAGTTCAGTTTAAAACTCACATAATCTCGGTCTTAAAACAATTGCACTGTTTGCCAGTTCATTTCTACCCTGAGATGGTGCATTTTTATGTTTTTGTTATTGAGTGTACAGGATGATTCACTGGTGACTATGTTTCTCACCTGATTTAACTTAAAAACATCAAAGTGCATTTTTTAGAGGTACTGGCCAAGTTGGCAAAAAAAAAAAAAAAACACAACGGTACAGGAAGTATTATGGGGCTGAAGAAACCCAATCTTCACAGCTGCATTGTCAGAGAACCTGAGACTCTGAAAGATAAGGGGTTTATTGTCTAGTCTCTGCCATCCGCACAGTTCCACTGCCAATAGCGGCTGAGAATAACCGTTGCTCAGATGTGGTGCAGCTTGGCATCCAGTCCTGGCTAAGAACCAGACATTGCAGAACAAGAGAGCAAATATCCTAAGAGGTCATCCAGAAATCTTTGAAATTCAATTTAACAGGCAAGTTATCTGTTCTGATTCCTCATTCTGTTTAATCCTGGCAAGAAGAGTCCCCTCTCTGGGATATGCAAACCATGTGAAGCAGTTAGCAAATCCAATTTTGCTGTTTTTCCTCTCAGGTTCCGATAGAGATTTTGGAAACGTCTGCTTTTTGCTCAATAGCAGCTTGTCGTGTTTTCTGGACCAAAAAACAGTTAAGTTTGTGTGAAACAAGCCAACTTCAAAGCAGGGTTAAAATTATTTTGACAGGATGGAAAACTAAGCCAAAAGCAACAAAATGAAGTTTTTCAGACTTAAGTGTAAAGTTCTGCTTTTCGGTGGGTAGACTCAGATGTCAAGATACAGGATGGGTAACAAATGACTTAACAGCACATTTTAAAAGGATATGGGAGTCCACATGCTAAACATGAGTCAATAGTGTGGTCTGGTGTCTAAAAAGGCTAATGCAATTCTAGATTGCATGAGAATTCATGGTATCACTCTGTTCTTCTTTGATCAGGACTCACAGTTCTGGACACTGCGACTTAGAAAGGACACTGGCATATTGGAACATACAGAGTAGAGTGGGGAACCTGGGGATCAGGTTTTGTGAGCAAAGGCTGAAGGGGCTGGGTATATTTATTTTGGAGATTTTAGAGATTATAGAATAGCCATCTTCAAATATTTGAAGGGCCACCACATAGATCATGGAGCAGATTGGTTTTCTATTGCTCCAGAGGAGAGGACCCAAACCAGTGAGTTCAAATCATGAGAGAAATTATTTAATCTAAATGTAAGAAAATATTTCCTGCTTCAAGCTGTATGACAGTGGAACAGACTGCCTTGAAAGAGGTAGTGAATTCTTCTTTCTTAGGGGTTTTAAAATCAGATACTGGAGGGCCCTGATCACAGGTGCTGTAGTAGTGGATTTACTTCAGCAGCTGAGGGTGAACTAGGAAGTAGATGAAATTACCTTTTGAAAAAAACAAAAGCATAATTAATGTAGCCACAATTTATTGCTGTAGGGGACACAACAAGCTGTGGTTGAACAAAAACAGAAGCACAAGCTTCTAAACAACTCCCATCTGTGCCAGGGAGGGACTGATTGTGGAAGCCCAAGGTTCACCTCTGCTTCTTCACATCACACTAAACTATGGTTTAGCATAGGTTTTAAAAGGAGCCATTATGTCACTGTTCTGGATCATTTTATTTTCTCTGTGATGAAACACCAGCGCAGGGAAAAGGGACAATTTCTCTTCATGGAGAGCCCCATTGTTGCAATAATGAGTACTGTATAAATCCCATTGGTAGTGGTGTTTGGGATGAACAATATAATCACCAATGCAAGTTCTTTCTTCCGTTATCCAGTCTCTCTGCTTTTTCCATGGCTGTTTGCAATCTTTTTCTTTTTAATTGGAGTCCACAGACTTCTGTTCTTTAGTATTGGAATGCATGCATCCAATAGTAGCCTGGTTTGCATGTCAAATTAAAGCATAGTTATCTGAAGAAGTGTGTATGCACACAAAAGCTCATACCAAGAACAAACTTAGTTGGTCTCTAAGGTGCTACTGGAAGCAATTTTTTATTTTTTATTTTGTTTTAAAATAGACTGGTTTAGTGTGAATGAGCTGTGTGCTGGTGCATGGTGCTGCAATTGTGGGCCCTTCCCTCTTCCCCTGCCCCTGCTTTTACCAGTTCCCCCTACCACACTATCTATTTGTCTTGTCTATCATATTGAGTATCATCACCTGCACCTCTGCCTCCCTTACTTTGTTGTGTCTGGATCTTAAAAGTTCTGCACCTTTCTACTTTGTCTTGACCAATCCATCCCATTTTAATGTGCTTCTGTTCCCCTTACCATATTGTGCTTTCTGTTGAAGTACAGTGGTACCTCAGGTTCCATATGCTTCAGGTTACAGACTCCACTAACCCAGAAATAGTACCTCGGGTTAAGAACTTTGCTTCAGGATGAGAACAGAAATCGCACCACCACGACGCAACGGCAGCGGGAGACCCCATTAGCTAAAGTGGTACCTCAGGTTAAGAAGAGTTTCAGGTTAAGAACAGACCTCCAGATTGAATTAAGTTCTTAACCCGAGTTACCACTTTACCTTGATACAGCTTACGTTTGTGCAAGCTCCACATGCGAGTAATTGATGAGGCGCAGGCACATATCAGGGTCATGTAGTCATGAGCGGATGCAAAGCAATACAGGGCTGTGCCTTTTGCTGGAGTTCATGCCCTTGTTTTTATGCTGCTCACAATGCGAACAGAAGTGGCGACGAAGTGCCTTAACCTCTTCAGACATCTCTCCCTTCCTTTCATCTCTTATTTTAATCAATTGTGTGTCCCCCGCCTTTCCTTTTGGGATAGCTGCCACTTGAGAAATAGCACTCCACTTTTCTTCTACTGGACTTAACATCTCTCTCACACACAATATGCACACGCACACTGCTTTTTAGCTGGGAAATGTTTCAGGAAGGGCAACCGAAATGATGAAGGGGATGGAGCAACTCCTCTATAAGGAAAGATGGCAGCATTTGGGGCTTTTTAGTTTAGAGAGCAGGCAAGTAAGAGGCGGCATGGACGTGGATATCCAGAAACTGGATAGAGAAAAGTCCCCCCATTCATAACAGCAGAACACAGGGACGACGGAATTTTGGAAGATTTAGGACAGACAATACTTTGCACAGCGCATCGTTCAGCAACAGAATTGGCTCTCACGGGAGTTGGTGACGGCCACCAAACCGGATAGCTTTAAAAGGGGGCTAGACTAACTCATGGATGATAAGGCTACCAGTGCCTGCTAGCCATAATGGCTATGTTCTCCTTCCCCTGTCTTTGAATGCCAGTTGCTGGGAATTGCAAGCAGGGAGAGTGCTGTTGCCCTCAGATCCTACTGCCAGGCTTGTCATAGGCATCTGTTCGGCCACTGTGAGAACAGGATGCTGGACAAGATGAGCCGTTGGCCTGATCCTGCAAAGGCTCTTCTTAAGTTCTTAGGTCCACCCTCTAGCAAGTGGAATGCTTTCGTATTACTGAGTGATTATATTCTGCATGGCACTTGCTTGGAATCGAAGTGAACCAAGAGCTTTTTTTTTTTACCAAGCAAAGCTAGGAGAAAATTCTGTTAAGGCGACTGCCAAAGAGTGTTAAAAAGGCTTTTTCTTGCCATTTCAAAAATAATAATAAGGCCGCTCTATTCTGTTAAGCTGAGATGTCCGCATCGGAGAACTTCCTGTGACTTTACAGACTGAGGTGCCAGCATGTGCTCATTCAAGATGGTGAGAGAGATTTCAGAAAAGTCTGCCAGTGGCATTGCTATAAAAAGCCCACCTGCTGAATTTTGTGTGTGTTTTGTAGGAATACCAGTGTTTCCCAGTCCCGGCTCCTGGGGTGTTACTTCCCTTTTCCTTGGTAGTGTCCCAGTTACAACAAGTAGCTGTGTTTTTTAGCTGCTTAATTACTTACTAGGAATTGTATTCAGGAAAGTGGGGTGGTGGTGGTGGGAAGAATTTGTGCTGTGTAAGACACTTTGTTCCTTTTGTGCAGTTAAAGAGTATGTTGTCTAGGAAACACAATGCCCTGGAGAAAGATGCTGCCTCATTCTTTCCCCTCCCCTCCCTCCCCTGCTGGCTTCTTTCTTGCAACCAGCGCCACAAATGCTTTCCTTTCCTTCAGCTGCCCCCTTAAGAGTTCCATATGCAGAAACTTTAATTTCTGAAATTGTGTGTGTGTGTGTGAGAGAGAGAGAGAGAGAGAGAGAGTGGTATTTTTTCTCCACACAACAGAGAGCCTGGGTCAGGACACTGCTTCATGGTGCCTATAGAAGGAGCAGCCTTGCATGGAGTGTAACTCCTGACTAGTAAATCTTCCATAATCTCAAGTGGAAATGTTATGCAGGCTATCTATCAGTAATTCTATATACCTGGGTGGGGTCAGATAAACTTTTCTGTCTAGTGGACTGCATTCACCTTTTGACCAACCCACAGCTTTCCCTCCTCAGATCATCTATGCAGATCAGCTGAAGAAGCGGGTTATTGCCCGCCTTCCCATTCATCAAATGATCGATCTGATAGCTGGGGTGGCAGCAATTTGCATCCCCATCAGAGCACTGTGCAGGGAAAAGAGATGTTGACATCTCTGTCCAGCACAGCACTGTGTCTGTTTTTCTTTTTTCTTTTGTTGCCACCAAGAAAATCATTGGAGTCTTGGGAGGGGGAAAAAATGCTTGCTGGGAAAGGGGACAGATCAGACTATTAGGTCAGGGGTTAGCCGTCCTGGTTCAGGAGATGCCAGAAACTGAACCAGGGCTTTTGTCTGTTCAGAGCATGAGTTCTGCCACTGAGCTGGAACCTCTCCTCTCTAATGTGGGAAGATCAGCTCCTCAAATGGTGGGTGAAGGCAAAAATGGGTCACCTGTCAAACAGTGGAGGTGGGTAGGCAAGATAACAATCTGGCCCACTGGCCAGATCCAGTTTCGCTCAACTCTGCTGTATGAAGTTGGGGCACTCGCTGCCTTTTAGAGTAACCTTCATGCAGAGGTCTTTTGCAGGCACTGCCAAACATCTGATCGGCGGTGCTTGCAAACTCCTCCACACCTGAAATCATGTAGGATGTCAAGTGAGGGTGACAACTGCTGCAATGGCCTCACGAGCCAAATGAGGAGGCCAGGCAGAGTTAATAAGGTACCCAGACTGCAGGCTCCCTACTTCTGTCATACAACGGGCTTCTGGCTGAGTGAGAATTTTGAGTTGGGGGTCTCTCTAGTTTGACTGATATGCTTAACTTTTATTCTATGCTGGCTGTCCACTAACTTGAGAAACAAATGGGTGTAATTTTTTTTGGGGGGGGGGGTCTTGTCATCTGCATAACCACCTTGACAGTTCAAAGCGTGGAAATTTGTGTAGTGCGGTGTATGCTTATTTGGGACTGGAGCATTTAGTGGTGCGTAGGTACACAATGAGAGAATAGTTCAATCATGTCTATTTAAGAAGTTGTTACCGGTAGGTGCGTTTGTGCTTTCAGCTGGAAAAAAATATATAAAATCGGTCTTGTCTTGTGATTCATTCATAGGAAATAATCTAATTTTATTATATATATAAAAAACTGCTCATTAGAGATGTCTTAAAACACTGGCATGAGTTTGGCCAAACTGCGGGAGGCAGTGGAGGATAGGGGTGCCTGGTGTGCTCTGGTCCATGGGGTCACGAAGAGTCAGACACGACTGAACAACAACAACAAAACACTTAAGTTGAGTTCCCACTGTTCTGGGTCACAATTGGTTTGTTTGTTTGAAGCGTTTGTGCTCCACTCTTCAGCCAGAAAGGTTCCCAGAGTGGCTCACATAGAATTATCTTGCCTCATAATTTTCTGTTCTCTGTCCCCCCCCCCCCCAAATGTAGCTTGTTAATGAGAAACAACTAAAACATTACAAAGTAACTCTGCTGGTCCAGAAGAAATCCCAAAGTATAATACCTTCATTGGGACAACCCAAAAAGTCACAAACTTACTACCAAGCTTTTTTGAGTTCTCCAGAATTTTTCATCAGATGTAATCAAAAGGCAAGGGAGAGAGTGAGAGAAGTAGCAAATAGAAGTTTTTACCCTGAAGTGTGCAGGTCTTAAGGTGGAAAGGACGAGACTCATGCTGTCAAAATTGGATTGGTATCCCCGTGTGCACGACAGGACAGGTATCCAAGCCTTGCTCTGTTATTTTAGAGGTCATTTTTGCAACAGGATTGAGATCTTGTTTAACTTGGACCATAGTATCAAGCAAGAGTTAAGACATACAGTACAAACACTAAAAGAAAGGAAGATGAGGTGATGATAAATAGTACTCCACACACAGGGATGTATCTGTATTGCATGTGCATGCTTAGATTGAGGTTGTCTGTGGTACAGAATGGGCTTGGCTCCTGTCATTACTGTGATTCTTATTCTTATTCTTATTAGTATTACTTACCTTTGTTTTGCTCCCCTCCCTTTGGGTTTTTGGGGCATATGCATTGAACTCTTTGTCTCCGTTGGCCAGTGTTCTCTGCCTGTCCCTCCTCCATTGCTGCTGCTGCTGCTGCCCAGCTCTGGGTAAGTGGCAAGCCCCAGACACAATACGGATTGCTATTAATAACCTGCACTGCACCTTCTGCAGGAGTCTCCTCCTGAGAGGCAATGAATATTTGATATTTGGAGGGGGGGGGCTTTTTGCTGCTCTCCATCCCAATTGCTGCTGGGAAGTCCTGCTGGGAGCAAGAGGTCGCTCAGGAGGGAGCAAGGCATATCAGTGTAGCTCAGCAAATAGAAGGCCTGGTTGTTTTTGTCGTGGATTTTTATTGAAATAATTAGCTTTCAGAATGCACAGCTTGACACCTGAGGGTTTTGAGTTCATAAGTGCACTGTTTTACATTTTTTAAAATATGGGACCGTTCATGGGAGTTCTCAATTCCTAAGGTCATTTACCTCCTATTTAGCCTCCACTGTTGTGGCCAGAGCTGGCTTTTCCTTGCAGTATCATATGTTTTCCCGGACCTGTTCTCTTTTAGCATAATCTCATGCTTCAGCATATACCATCTCTGCCTTCTGTACAGGTGTATTTCATGGGCTACCTGGCTTTTGAATGCAGCCTCCCAAACCCAGGGGGATGTGATCCTAAAGGACATCCTCACCTCTCCTTTCTCATCCCTCCCCTTCTTACCCCATATCCAGCATGCAGCAGTGTGACTGGCAACAGGCTGAATTAATCAGTGGCTTGGTGCTTCACTCTGCTATTCCTCTCCCTCTCTCTCTCTCTCTCCCTCTCTCTCTTTCTGCAGCGTTGCGCTGTGCGCACTCTCTCTATTGCTCTCTGCTTCTCTCTGGATAGCAGCATTGGAAGTTGCTGTTCAAGGTTCCAAGTGCTGTGCTGCAATCTTAGCCCAGATGCTTTTTAAACAGACAGATTTGTGGATGTCCCAGCATGCCAAAAGTGGCAAAGTAAGTTTACCTCTTGCGCTTTTTATTTCTTTCTCTTTTCTAACGTTTGAATTCAAGATGGCTTTTCCCTTCCTTTCCTGCATGTTTTCCTGAGCTGCTAATGTACAGAAGGCTTCTGAGGTTGCCTATGTGTGTGAGCTTAAGGCAGATGAGCTGCATTAAATGACAATATATATTATGGAAATGAGGACCTCTTCCTTTCTGCTAGGCTTGTTCTATCACTGGGAGAATTTGAGCTCTGAGCATAGCAAAGCCTTGATCTTTAGTGAATCCTTGTGTCTGTTCAGTGGTTCAGATTTGTCTGTTTCTTACACATGCCTGAGCATTGCACCACTAAGTGCCACTTCCTACTGGTATACTTGAGGGGTGGGGTGGGGGTTAATGCTGTGGCATAAACTAGCAGGGATCGTTTGTGGCAAATTTCCTGGATCTGGAGGATTGCCAAGTATGTTCAAGGGAAGCAAATGTGGCAATGATCCATCCTTGCAGATTAATAAATCTAGGATTACAGTCAGCTGTGGTTGGAAGTGTGTGTGTGTGTGTGTGTAATTACTGACTACTCATGTTATTCTCCAGAGTTAGGGAAATATGTATAATAATGTATGCTTTAATATCACATTATGTAACATGCCTTAAAAACAGCACAAACACCAATCCCCATGGCACATGTGTTAGCTACATAGAAATCCAGCCCCAGGGTGATCTGCAGGTACAAGAACGCCCGTGGGGACAAAGTAGGAAAGCTGTACAGCATGCAGTTGCCTGAAGGAGCTGCCTCTTCACCCAGTACCCTAAAATGAAGGAGGAGTTAGCGAGCAAGCAAAAGCTGAGGTTTGCATTGTCAGTACCAAGAAGTTTATCCTGGTTATTGGCATTCAGCCTTCTGCTTTTGTATGACCCTAAAAACACCCTGATGTCCAGAAGAAAGTAGATTCGCTCATATAGAGGGCCATGACCAATGTTGGTAATGTACTCAAGCCCTGTGTAGATTTGTGTTGCTAAGTTGGGATCTCCAAATGTAAAGATTCTGTAATTTCTAAGAGGCAAGGAAGACTTGCACCATCATGTAAAATGGAGCTTCTGTAGTCACCTGAGAGGATGGAGCTTCTCTGCTAAAGAGAAATAGGAAGTCCCAGTTTGCTTTGGCAGCTTGTTCCTGAAACTGGATGGAGCCTGATGCTGTTATTAATTTGAGCAGTGCTGCAGATGTGATCTATGCCAGCAGTTATGGATCGAGCCGGCATGTGGTCTGCCACGGGTTTCCTTAGCTCAGTGGTGCCAACCTTTTTTGGTTAAGTATGCCACAAGTCAAATCCATAGCAAGCATAAGGCAGGGTGACCCTAGTGCAGGCATGGCCAAACTTCGCCCTCCAGAAGTTTTGGGACTACAGTTCCCATCATCCCTGACCACTGGTCCTGTTAGCTAGGGATGATGGGAGTTGTAGTCCCAAAACATCTGGAGGGCCAAGTTTGGTCATGCCTGCCTAGTGCATGCTACAAGCTCACTATTTCTCCAAGTGCTTTTGCTTTTAGTCTGCTAGGCTGGGGAGACAAGCACAGTGTAGCATTGGAGAAGCAAGCAAGAGCATGGAGAAATCTGCCCGTACAAAGATAGTATGTGGTATATACCATTAACCTGGTCCATGGACTCAGTTATTCTTAACCAGGTGTGCTTAACCCCCTCTTTGATTGTGCCCTTTATGGTACCTGTACCCGTGGCCTAATTCATCTGATCTGAATAAGACTTGCTCACTTGCTATGATGCGGAATGTGAATTGTCTGATAACTCTGTTCATTCTATATGCTCTATGCTAGATGCAAAAGTGTGTAGGCCATAATGAGGACATAAGGAGGCTCAGTGAGCCGTGTAGCCCTGCCTGTGTAATTTGTGGCTTTTTGCTTTTTGTTTGGCGAAGGTTTTTTCCTGTTCGAAATTCGTAAGATCCCTAGTAGTCCATACAACAGGTTTGGGCATGCATGAGCAGACAGGGAAGTGGAGTTCCCATGACACAACTATACAAATTCTTGTTGATGGTTTTCCTTCCCTGCCCCCTCCTCCATGGTTACCCACACTTTCCATTTTCGCAGGAAGTTTACACGTGGAGATGCCACAAGTTGGAAGGGACCAAAATGCCGTTAGCTCCAACCCAACAGATGGCTAGGAATCATGTTTATTCCTTCCAAATGATTGTGGTAGTGGGGAATTGTTTTCCTACCATTGTTCTGAGATAGAGAGACTGAAGGCTTGATTGCAATCTAACTTGGCTTATAACTCTCTGCAGTAGGAAATCACATTTTGTGCTAATTTTCTCCTGACTTGCTTGTTCTATAACACAAGAAAGTGTTGAGGGAACAACAGTAACAGGATCAGGATAATAGAATGAGGAGGGACTTATCTGTCTATATCTGTTTCTCGTTTCCCCCCCAGTCTTAAGTTCATTTTGCCACTTTCCACATCAGTTTATGATTTTTTATAAATAAAAGTCTCATGAAAATTTTTCAGCATATTAGTGAGTGTTTCTTGCATGTAATTTCCCTCCAAAATAATGCATTTTTTATACTTTTCATGAACATGTACATATTTATACACACTTTCCCTAAATAGATGTATTTGCCTGCATTTTTTTGGTTGGAGAACTGCATTGCACAACTCGGCAAGGTGTGCATTTCAGAGGACAGCTGCACTTTGATTTGCATGTTGTTTCAGGAAGAGTGAAGTAGGTAGCTCCATTAGTGTCATTAAACATGTGTGCCTATCAGCCTGGTTCTTCACCTTGCTTGCCTTTTAGTCTGTCTTTGCATACCTGCCTAACAATGAAGCACCAACTGCAAGCCTAACCATGCTATCAATAGTTTTGCACTTGGATATTCCCATCCCGAACAAAAACCAAAGTTTGGGATACAAAATCCCAAGAGCTCAAAATGTGATATGGTGCTTAGGAATGTTGATCTCTTTCAAAACAACAGTGCCTTCCAAGCCTGGGCTGGTGCCGAATGTGTGTTGCTGTTGTTTTGTAAGTTATCTTTTTTAAAAAATTGAGTTTTCAAAACACCTTGGTACAGATGGCATAATTTCAGACACAGTGGCAAGGCATGGTATTTGAATCACTTTAATAAGACAACAGAAGTGCCTAAAATTTGAACACTGGTTATTACTTTTCAAAAAGAAGTGATTATGGCATCTTGGCATTGGAACGTCCCTTCGACTTCCAGCCCTGACCAAGATAAAACCCTTTCTTCTCATTTAATTTCTAATATGAAGTGATGTTCCTAAGAGACAGTGTGCGGTGGTGAAAATGACACCTGCTTGCTCTCACAATAGAGAAGGGATCTGCTTGTTCTGTGCTTTTTCCCTTGATGATGGTTACATAACTGGCACCAAGGGGAGAGAGAGAAGGGAGAGTTGTCAAAGTAACTCCTCCCCATGTATCTTGTCTCGGAGGGGCCACCTGTGTAATACAGTATATTTATTGAGCACAAGATAACAACGCTCGGTGAATAGTGCTTTCTCCCATGTTGGAGTGATGATCAAAAGATTGTCTGTGTCATGACCGTGATAGGTGGCATGCACCTGTTGAAAAGGTTCTTGCGCTGGGAGGTTTTTAACATTTGACGATCTATTATGTTTCTATATTCTGCTGGAAGCCGCCCAGAGCGGCTGGGGAAACCCAGCCAGATGGGTGAGGTATAAATAATAAAATTATTATTATAAAAGTAATAATTTTTGGGAAAATTCAGCATATCGCTAAGGAGATTCTCCCATCAGCACAAGCATTTCTGCAGGAATAATCTGTCTCTCCCTGCCCCATGCGCTGTTCCAGGGCTCTCCTGACCCCCTTGAGCCAATTTGGGGGAAGGAACACTGGAGAAGGGGAGGGTGGGAAAGCCCCGTTGCACTGGTGGAGGTCCTTGAGCAGGTTCCTGTTGGCAAGACTGCTTAGCTGAATCCGACTCAAAGTAGTAATGTCAGGACAAACAGCAGAGTCTCTTTTTGCATCTGGATCATGCATTGGGTTTTGTGTAGTCTGAAAATGGACCCTGTGTTGGTAGGGAGAAGCTGAAGAATGCCCCCTGCCCAAAAGGGCCATGACTTCCTTGAGGTTCTCGGGTGGTCCAAAGAAAACAGTCCCAGTTGCAATGCAGTATTCTTGATTCATTAACTCTGCTTAAGGATCATTATTAGCCATAGGTTTGCATGGCCCCTCTTCCTTTCTTTGGTGTTTCTCCTCTTGCATGCAAATCTCCCTAACAATCTTTTAACCGCGGTTAGTATCAGTATCAACAAGACATCATAGCAGATTATTTTAAGGCTTGTACAGCACACAGCAAAGAAATTTATCTAGGTGGTGAATGTCATCTGCACAAACAGCATAAAAACACTTAAGCAACATCTGGGCACAATGCACAATGGTTATGCTATAGGGTAGAGAAGTCCTGAGTAAACAGAAGATATTGGTTAGAGGTATTGTGAAAAATGATTTGCCTTTAGAGATGTTATCTTAACGCAGAACCACATATAGGTGATGTCTACACTGTCATGTATGATCCAGTTGAGATTCCTACATTGTAGGGGGTTGGACTAGATGACACTTTCCTAGTCAATTTTCCTGCTGCCCATCTACTGCACCTGTATGTATGTATGTGTGTGTGTGTGGAGTCTAAGAACACTGGAGTCATAGAATCATAGAATTGTAGAGTTGGAAGGGACCCTTTGGATCATCTAGTCCAGGGGTCCCCAAACTAAGGCCTGGGGGCTGGATGCGGCCCAATTGCCTTCTAAATCTGGCCCACGGACGGTCTGTGAATCAGCATGTTTTTACATGATTAGAATGTGTCCTTTTATTTAAAATGCATCTCTGGGTTATTTGTGGGGCATAGGAATTCATTCTCTTTCCTCCCCCCCCTCCCGCAAAATATAGTCCGGCCCCCCCACAAGGTCTGAGGGACAGTGGACCGGCCCCCTGCTGAAAAAGTTTGCTGACTCCTGATCTAGTCCAATCCCATGCAACGCAGGAATATGCAGTTGTCCCATATGGGGATCGAACCTGCAATGTGCACAACTATGAAAGGAGAACCAATAGAAGATGATTTCAGATCCCTCAGCTGGTTTGATTTCCACTTACCTTTCCATTGTCTGTTTATAATTTACTCATTCTTTCATTCTTAGCTGTGCCATTGAGCATAACCTCGCAACTTACGGCATTATCCTAGAGTTTTGAGTTCCCTTGAAAGATGACTACTTTGCTGACAGCCACCATTGCTTGTTTTCTGGCAAATTGGGATTGCAGAGTGACAGTCAGAGGCAGGGTGAGGGTGTCTTGTCTGTACCACTAGTAAGTATCTATATACATGCATATATGTGTGTGGTTAAGACACAGCACCACAGGCTAGATCAATCTTGCTTGCTATGTAATCAATGCAGAGCACTTGGTGCTTCCACTGCAGCCATTCGTCTCTTTACGAACGGAGGTTTAGGCTTATTTAAACTTGAAATATCTGCTCAGTGAAACGGACAAATGTTAGTGCTGGGGGATGAGCAACTGCTTACCGTGTTGGAAAATAAATACAGACTATGTAGCAGGCGCCAGTGCTGAGAACACAATTGCATTGTCCTACTCAGCATTCTCCTTCCTAACTTATTGAATTCATTTTGGAACCAATCCTGAGCTGTGTCGCCACTTTGCTTTTCAGTTATAATCCCTGCTACCTTGCGTTTTTCTGTGCCAGAAGGGTTTCTACTATATCCAGACTCTGGGGAATTAGCTGCAAAGCCCAAAACTGCTAAAGGGTAGAGTGATAAGCGATGCCTGCAAAAACGATAGAAACTGCCATGGCACCTTAGGGACTAACAGGTTGATTGTAGCGCATACCTGGTTTTTGTTTCTTTGTTTTGTAAACTGCTTTGATCATGATTTTTGTGAATGAATGAATGAGATCGAATGAATACTACTTTGTGTGAAGTTTTTTTTTATATACACACTATCTGTAAAAGTTCAGGCTGCTCAGTATATTAGTTTTCTCCACTTGTGTCTTAATAGATGCAAGTAGGACAAGGAAGAAGAAAATGCAGGATCAACCTGTGCACATTTGCGGTGTCCAAAGTGTCAGAAAATGAAACTGATACAATGGGAAAGGTGACACCCAAAGCTGCCCCCAAGATTCTTGTTCAGATGTCTCAAGGTGTAGTCGTGAGCTCTCATCTCATTACCTTGTTCAAGTAAAATAATCTCGAGACCTATTGAGAATAGCGAGCTTCTGCTCATCATCTCCATCACGGGAAAGAAACTAGGTTTCTTCACTTACCAAAGGGTTTAGAGAGGACACGTATTAAATGGAGAACCCTGATGCTGTTCGTTGGCTGTTGCGTGATGCTGTAAGAAGCTGAGAGCCTCTATATTCTAACCGAAAAGCATGTCAAAACTGAGAGTTTTTTTGTAGTCTCCAAACTGAAAATTTGAGAGACTTGTTGTACTTTGAATAAAGAAAATTGCTTCAGCTCCTCATGCTGCTTTGGGAGTTAGTGGGTGCTCCTCTGTGTACTGCACATACATGCAGAGTTCCACATAATGTGTGAAAGCTGGACTTCTAGCTCAAGCACATAATCCAGAATATTCCTGCAGTGGTTCCATGGACTTCAAACCTGAATGGCTCTTATGCTTTTGAGGTGTATCCCAGTGTGTAGACATAATCCTTTATTATCATAATATGTGATGAATTCCTAACACACCTCTATGTGAAGATCTAAATTATGTATTTTTAAAAAGATATAAATGAAAAAAGATCCTCCGGTAACATAGGAAACTACCTTTTGGTAAGTTAGATCTTTGGCTAACTTAGCTCAGTTGTGTCTACACAGGCAGATAGCTGCTCTAGAGTTTCACATGCAGTACATTCCCAGTCCTACCTAGAGATGTCTTCATATTCTGCACCAGAATAAATTTGGCAATTTACTGAAATGATTAAGTGAGCATTGCAAGGCAAAAAGTGGGCAGGACTTGTAGAGTCGGTATGTTGATGGAAGGATTTGATGCTGGGAGAATAGAAGGAAGTGTGATTCACACTGGCATTCAAGCTTCCTTGATGTCTTGCTTTGAGGTTCCCAGATTGTGGTCCGTGGAAACTCTGTGAGTTTCATTCAGCTGGTCCACGGCATGTCTGTGAAGAACACTGGCAATCTGAATTCTGTGGAATTCTAAGGACTTTATTTATTTTAATAGAATGCAAATATAAGAAATAAAAGAAGCAACACAAATACAACTGAAAACCACACAGCATCTAGTAGAGCACATTATCATTGCTACAACCGGCAGGGTGGAGTTTGGGAACCATTGATCTAAATCCTGCTGCTTGAGGCTGATGAGAGCTGGCACCAAACAACTGGAGGGCTATAGGCTCTCCATCCTTGGTCTTGTTACTTGGCCCAGTGGCAACCACTCAAGGACCCTAGTGCTGATGGAGCAACTGTTGAATACTTGAGCAATATACCCTGTTTCTCCTAAAATAAGACATAGCCATAAAATAAGCCATAGCAGGATTTCTATGCATTTGCGAAATATAAGCCGTTCCCCAAAAATAAGCCATACCCCGAAAATAAGCCATAGTGACGTTGTACCTCCCATTAAAACAGCCTGGAGAGGCGTGGCTATGCAGCGTACCGATGCGACACGGTTAAAATAAGACATCCCCTGAAAATAAGCCATACTGTGTTTTTTTGAGCAAAAAAATATATATAAGACGGTGTCTTATTTTAGGAGAAACACGGTATTTTTGCCAAAGTTAGAATCATTCAGCATGGATGGGACTCCTGGATCAAGTAGTCTCTTTCCGAAGTCAGGAAGTCTATTCTTAACACATGGCTAGCAAATACTTACTTTTGAAAAACCTCCGAAGTAGAGTCCCTTGTTAAAAAAAAAGTCTCTTGGCTCTGTTTCCTCCCACTAAGAATTATGTTAACTCTGCAAAGATGTCTCCTGCCATCACAGAACCTGCAAGGCTCGCATTAACGTGTGCTGCCAGGAAGGCCGTTTATATCTTCCTTTTTTTAAATATTAAGTGGTAGTGGTTGTGGTGGTGGTGGGAAGCATATGTTTTGCCACGCGTTGATGTAATCTGGTCCACGTCCAACAGAAACAAGGGAGCCATTTTCTTCTAATCCTTAAAACCAGCCAAGCGGCAGGAGAATTACGTCAGGTTTTATTCTTAGTTCCGACAGGGATGCAGTATCATGACTTGTGGTTCATGAGAGTTAGCTTATTTTAGACGTTCATTTTGCTGCAGAGGGATTTGCAGTTTCACGGGAGGGCCATAGGTTGACGGCAGCCTCAGAAAGTTTGTCTGTCTGTCTGGCTAAAGCTGGTCTTCTAAGAAGCGGCATGGGACTGTGCTGACTGTGTAGAAGCCTTTCCTCTTTTGACAGCTGAGCTTTACCCATCCCTGGCAGGGGAGCCTTCCTCAACACAGCTTGGAGAAACATGTTCCTGGGAAGAGGCATAATCAACACCTTCCTAGAAGTAGTTGCAGCTGCCAGTAATCCAGGGCTCACCCTCATTTAAAATGCTGCCTGTCAGTTTTTCGGCTCTTTACTTACATCCTTACAATAGGGCTTCATCTGTTATTTTTGAGACCGAACTGCCAAATGGCACCCTCCTTCTCACTGACAAACACGGGGCACGATCTGCTGGGCTGTTCCCCAGTGCAACCTGCGCTGAAGCGATCAGGAGTTGCATAAGAGCCAGGGCCGTCTCGTCATAGGGGCTGGGTGGCGCGGTGCACCAGGGCGCCAGGCCCCCCAGGGGCGCCCCCGCGAGCCCGCCGGCATACCAGGCGCCTCCTCCCCAACCCGTGCCCGCCCCCAGGCGAAGTGCAAGCCGGCTGCCCTCCGGAGCCCCACCTGAAGCGCTGGAAAGGGCGCGCAAAGCCCCGCGCCGCTCCAGCGCCACGCCCCTCATCCCCCGCTCGCCCACCTCCCTCCCGTGCTGGCCGCCCCTCGGGGGATGAGGGGAGCGGCGCGGGGCTTTGCACGCCCTTCCCAGCGCTCCAGCTGGGGCTCCGGAGGGCAGCCGGCTTGCAGCGCCACGCCCCTCATCCCCCGCTCGCCCACCCCCCCTCCCGAGAGGCGGCCAGCGCGGGAGGGAGGTGGGCGGAGAGGCGGCCCACCAGGGGCACCGAGGGATCGTCGCGCCAGGGCGGCCGATCCCTTTAAGACGTCCCTGGTAAGAGCACTTGTGTGCTTTCATGCATTTTCTGTTTCGGTGTGTCTTGTGCAGGAGAACTTCCTAGTGGATTCTGATGTCAGGGTAGAGTTAGAAAAAGAGTTAGAATGTTCCCAGAGGCAAGGGTTAAGTTATGACTCCAACTCGGGGGAGGGGAGGTACAAGCCAGTCCTCACTAGGAGGTTAGAAAAAGAGCGGGAAAAGCCTTTTGAGAGTTGCTGGTCAGGGGAGAAGCAGAGCTCAGAAGGTATCTGAACTGAATGACTCTGTGGAGTGATAGTTTAAGTGAAGAACTATTTATTAATACTGTTTGTGAATTCGTAATAAAAATTATAAAAGACCAAGAGACGTTTGTGTGAAGAGGAATCAACCAGCCTTGACATCTGCCACAGGGTTGCATGAGAGCAGTGGTTCTCTGTGGCCTTGAGGAACAGACACAGCCTGTTGGGTTGGAAAAAGCAGTGGTGGGGAACAGGGGCAACACTTTTATTGCCATGCAATAAAAAGTCTCATTTGCTTGCACTGCCGGAAGGAGCAAGATGCAATACCAACAGCACCAGAAGGGAAAGGGGCATGCAGGCATACTCAGGTTGCGACCATTCTTTCCTGGGTGGGCATACCAAGCCTAGTATGTGTATGTTTCTCTGCGGCACAGCGTTGGTATCAGGGTGGATAGAAATCAATGATTTTTTTAAAAAATATATTTAAAAATCAGTGTTTTTTATTTAAATTGGATGTTTTTTATTTAAATTGGATTTTAGTTTTCTATTTAAGTTACATTATACAGTGGTGCCCCGCTAGACGAAAATAATTCGTTCTGCGAATATTTTCGTCTAGCGGTTTTTTCGTCTAGCGAAGCGGCAATGTAAACCGCGGTTTTCACTAGACGAAAAAAACCCGAAAAAATTCGTCTTGCGAGGTAGCACCATAGACTTTTTCGTCTTGCAGGGCAGCCTCCTGCTAGACGAATGCCTTCGTCTAGCGAGTTTTTCGTCTAGCAAGGCATTCGTCTAGCGGGGCACCACTGTAGTCCAAAGGCTATTCATCAGGAAATAAGGATTTATTTTAAGTTTTTCATGTGTGCTAAAACTCAGTCTAAGTTTTTTTTTATTGTTTAACCACATCAGTTAACAAACATGGATACATATGCTATAGTGTTATTGTTTTAGTTAAAGAAATTGTTTAAATTGTTATTAAGGAAATGATTGTTTTTCTACTTCCAATAAAGTACAGCAGAAAAGTTGTCCAAATATAAACAGTTAACTTGTTAAACCTCACAACAATTTCCTAATGATCTGTGTACGTATTTCTAAGAGTATAACCAAATCAGTAATTTTTGATATAACTATAAAAAATACTCTGAAAATTTATTATTTCAAAAATGAAACCTTCCTCTGGTTATCAGTATTAAGATGATACCAGCAAGAATGAGCCTTTTTGTAAAGAAAGAAAGAAAGATTTAAATCAAGTCTTACTGACTAGTGATTTAAATTGATTTGATTTAAATCAAATCCACTCTGGTTGGTATACAATTAGTCTAGGATACATTCTTCCAGTATAGTGGACATTTATTTGTATGGTACCTATGCTTGAGCCAAAACAGGCTGTCTAGGAACTGGGTACATTTTGCATGCAGGTAGTCAGTAGCTGTTTGTGAGATTGATCTCCAGAGAATACTGATCAGTTTACCCTAGGAGGACTCAGCTGCCCTGTTGTGGAAAGTTTTCTGTAATGTTTGAGAAAGTGAGGGCAGGTATGCTGAGGTATAATGGATTTGCTAGACGTTGTTTTTCTGTTGTGCTGGAAGGCACATCTCATTGGCGTCTTAAGCAGCCTATGATTGCAGAGCAGAGAAACTCCTAGGCAAAGTGATAGAGAAACACTATATTTAATGTGCAAAACTTTTGTTGCCCAGGATGAAATGACTTCAAATTTGGGTCTGACCACGACAAAGGCTCTGACTATCCTGAGAGACCAGCTGTCTGCACTTCTGGAGGGGCATCAGAAGGAAAGGAAGAAGGCGATTTCCTGGAAGGTAAGCACAGCATTTTGCTGCATGTCAGTGAGTTGTTTTCAAGAAAACATTATGTATTTCTTTGTAAGGTAAATTTTGCGGACAGATCCTTGGAGAAAGCAAGACTTTTCCAATTCCTGAAAGGTGGCACTTAGCTGCTTCCAAAATGAGCAGCTGGAGCTGGAGCCGTGATGGTGGTGCCAGTTCTCCTGATGTTGAGGGACGCTGGCAGCAACACCAAGGGCAGAGGAATAGAAGAAGGTTGGGCACTACCAGGTTGCTGTGTACCCCAGCACAAAGAAGCCTACCTCCTTCCTCATTCAGCCTGGTGCCGTAATCTGAGTATTCAGAGCTAGTGGTGGTGGTTCTAGGGACCCCGCCCCAATGGCCTTCCTTACTGTGACCCGTTCACAGAACCATTAGTGGAACTGTGGATTCTTTGCTCCTCTGCAAAAGAGCGTGTCCAAGTGTTCAGTGGTGCTGAGATGGCGCTTCATATCATCTATACCTTAATGACAGAGAATTATCTATTTATTTTATTTAACCGAATGTATATACAGTGGTTTACAGGAAATGTTGAAATTATCGATGAAAAACAGTTAAAAGCAAGTAATAAAAACATTTGAAAGATTATTAAAATTTAAAAGGTTAAAACGCGACAACATCTGTGTGTCTGGATTGGCTTGCCTAAAGAAAAATGTTCTAAGCAGATGTTGAAAAGACTGTAGCAAAGGCGTCTGCCTGCCAGATGTCAATAGGCAGGGAGTTCCAAAATATAGGTGCTGCCACACTAAAAGATCAGTTTCTTACAACTGCGGAAACACATATTATGTGGCACATGTAACAGTGCCAGGTCTGCAGATACATTCGAGTTGGCACATATGGGGTAAGGCAGTGCAGCAAATGAATTATCAGAGATAACTTTGGTAGACAGTATTCATTTCCAGTGGTAGTACCGTCTGTTGCTTTCTCTCTCTACTACTCTCTCGTCGTCCACTTTAAGCAAAGCCTAGGTTCCATTTTGTTTATGTAGTCTCTCTCCTTTGCACTTCCTTTTCTTTTTTTCTTTTTGGTAGGAGGTGTGGCGAGCCAGTTTCCTGCACCATGGCAACCGCTGTTCCTGTTTCCATTGGCCAGGGGCATCCCTGATGCTGCTGACAGTGCTGATACTATTATGCTGTTATGGGAGCCAACCACAAGGAAGGTATGCTATCTCATTGATCGTTTTATTGCAATATTCTGTCCATAAATTACCCCGAAAGCCGCTAACATTCAGTCATTAACAATTCCATAAAACAGTAAAACAAAAAACAGTTGCAAAAGAAACTCCGAACCAAATCACACCAGATGATTGAAACCAATAACCAGTTTCCACCTAGGTTGTGGAAGTGTGTTTGCCTAGTGTCTAAAGATAGACAGGGAGATAGCCAAATGTACACTCCAAACCAAAGAATTCCATAAAATGTGTAGATCCCCAATAAGATCTCATCCTATATCCCACCAATGATGGAACATGGAATAGGGCTTCTGTTAAAGATCTAAGCACATTGGTGGATTTGTAATGGAGACAAATTGGCCTTTTGGCTTAAACTGGCAGACTTGTCAGGGCACCTACCTAATTTCTCTCTGAGCTCACATTATTTCCCTCTTCACTGGTTTATGAGACCCACTCATATGGTTTTTTGTTGGAAGGATTCCTGCAGGGCACTTGTTCATGTGTTGTCAGGCTTCAGGGAATTTGCTTCCTTCCCTCCTTTGGCTGTAGATAAGCAGAACAAAGAGAAAGGAGTCTCTTACCTGTTAGAAACTTTAATGATCACAGCGAGAGAACAAAGAATCCATTCCTAGGAATGAAGGTGCTCCCAATTAAGGGTTCCACCCACTTCCTCCCTAGTCACCCATGTCACTACCACGTCTTGTAACCTGATCTCTCAACCACTGTGCTTTCTGTGTTGCCACCTTATCTGCTCTCCTTGACCTTGGGCTGAGTGGATGGACACTTTCAAGCAACAGTGTGTCTGTTGACTTTCTTTTTCCCAGTTCTCCTCCTCCTAGCTGTTCCCCATCCAGTACTTCCCAGCTTCTGCCTTTTGAACTATGTCCCTCTGCAAACCACTGTTCCAAATCTGTACTTTCCCACTGCTCCTGAGAAGATTCAGGATCCTGATCAGGAACAGGGGGAGCAGGAGGCTCCCACCATTCCTCCTCAGTGCAGCCCTCCTCAGCACAGTCCCTGACATGTGTCTTCCAAGTCCGGGATGGACATCCAGTTAAGCACAGAGTGCTTGGGCTGCCAATGACTGGCTTTGAAAAAGTTAATGGGTGGTTTGTTTTGTTTTGTTTTTTAATATAGCTGCTGGCACAAGGAGATTTCTAACAAGCAGTAGGATTGGGGATGTTTTTAACCTGCTGGATTTCATATTGTGATTTGAATCTATTAAAGGCTTTTAATTTAATGAATATGATGGCGATGTTTAATCCAGACCCCTCAAAGGATTTTGAATGGGTTTAGTGATCCTGATTTGAATTAAGCTTCATAATACAGACCAGCCTAGAAGGTGCAAAAGGTTCCATGCCCTTGTCAGTAGCAGATAGGGTGGGGTGGAGGTGCTTACCTGACCTCCCAGCAGGTGAGTTGCTGTTTCTTACTGGGAGAAGCAAGGCAGCAGGGAGAGCAGCATGGTGCAACTGGACCAGCAGAAACACTGGACCGCCTTGCTTGGTGCATTTGCACCCCACTGCACCCTTGCTGCTACCTTTTCCCTCCCACTCCCGGTAAGCAGCAGAGACTCACCTGCCAGGAGCTCAGGTTCTGTAAGTGCCTCTGCCCCACCATGCCAGCTGCTCTTGGGCGAGAGGCTTCCCTTCTTGCGACTCCTGCCAGGACAGCCACATGGGGGGACGTATATTTCATTCCTTTATTCAGCTGCCTGCAACCTCTGATGTTTTGCTTTGAACAGTGAAGGTTCTGAAATTGTGAACGCCTTGGCGCTGTTCCTCTTGGTGCTGCTCGACGTCCTCTTGATTGGACGGCAAGAGAGGCTAAAGCGCCAGGAAGTCGAGAAGAGACTCCGGGACATCATTGGCAGGATAAATGGTGAGGCTGCCTCTCTCCGTACACTGCCCCTCGCTCCTGTTTGCTATCCTGTGTAGCCACATCCTCTCCGTAATTTTATTGCCTACTGTCCATTAGTTTTTATGTAATGCCTTCAAAAGCAAATTCTTAATTAGGGGAAATTGTTGCTTTCATATCATCTTGTCCCTTTAATGCCCCAGAACTATCCTTGTTTTCTGTCACAACCACAGCTGCCAGTTCTTCCCCTACCATACCTTCACAGTCTACCCTTATGACTTATTCACAGGACAAAGAGCCAGTGTGGTGTAGTGGTTAAGAGCGGTAGACTCGTAATCTGGGGAACCGGGTTCGCGTCTCTGCTCCTCCACATGCAGCTGCTGGGGGACCTTGGGCTAGTCACACTTCTTTGAAGTCTCTCAGCCCCGCTCACTTCACAGAGTGTTTGTTGTGGGGGAGGAAGGGAAAGGAGAATGTTAGCCGCTTTGAGACTCCTTCGGGTAGTGATAAAGTGGGATATCAAATCCAAACTCCTCCTCCTCCTCCTCCTCTTCAAATGTACTAGGCTAGGTTTGCCCTTTCTTCCCCTCCCTCATTTGGCACCCCGTTTTTCCAGCAGCCAAGTGTATTCTCTCCTCTTCTGGATTCCCATCACAAAAGCTTAACACCACTTTCACCTGTACATCCTCGCACTATCAGGGGTATAGGGGAACTGTTTTCCCCATTGTCATTTGCAGCGGCCTCCTTCCCTTGCTGCCCCAACCACTCCCCACTCCACCCTGTCCACTCTCTCATAGGCAAATACATATACTGATTTTCCAAAGATGTGGAGGCTCCTGCTGCCTGCCCTACAGGAGGAATACTAGAGGACAGCTGCTGGAAGCCACATGGTCTGTGTGAGGATCAAACCAGAAGTGACATTAACTGTGTGCTTTTATGATTTAGGAGAATGTAAATAGCAGCTGCAAGGTGGCTTCAGTAGCAGTTTGACTACAGGGAGTGGAAAGAGAGGGGGCGAAGGAGTTTAACTTCTTCCCTGCCATAGTCTTGATGAAAGTCATGCCCTGGAGCTGCATTGGTACCAGTGGAGGCTTCCTTCCTGGTGCAAATTGCAGGTTCAGGAGGGTGATCTTTGTCAGGACTGCCGTGGGGCGGTCCTTATAGTGTCACTGCTACCCAAGCACCATCCTTGCAGATACTGTTTACATACATACATACATACATACATTCTTTTTATTCGACCGTCAGTCAGAAAGAATACATTTGTACACAATTTAAAAACCTCTGAAGGAACTTTGAAGGGGAAAAAGGGGGAAAAAGAAGACATAACCCACAATGGAATGGAGCTAGACAGATAGCCCCATATCGATACAATCAATTAAAATCTTACGGCGCTTAAAAACTAAAAAAAGATATTTAGCTACCAAGGAGGCTGTATGTCTAGTGACATTATTCAATAAGTATAAAACCTGACTCTTTCTGGATAGAAAGCTAAATTGACGTAAAAGTAAAGCTATAAGGTTTTGCCTGAGTTCTACATAGAGAGCACAAGTCAGAAGAATATGTTTGGTAGACTCAACCACACCCATAGTACAATGACAGGTTCTCGGTGTATGGAACTCCCTTGTACTTTCCCCACAATACCGCGGAGTCAAGGGCGTTTAGTCTAGCCACTGTAAGGAGTCTGCGGTATTCCACGTAGTGGATTTCTGTGAGATAAGGGGCTGGTGTCATTTGATATATCTGGTCCCCTAGGAACACCCCTGATTTCACTTGGGCTATGTCCTCTTGTCTGGCAATATCGCTCAATCTCCGGGAGATTGCAGTTCTAGCTTGATTGTACGTCATAGACTCCAGGTAGAGGTGTGACAATACACAAGACTGAACCTCTTTTATGACCTCCCTTTCCCACGATGACTGGAAATCATCCCTCAATGTCAAGGGAGCAATGCCCACTGGCTTAAAACAAAGCTTGAGCCATAGCCAAAGCTTTGTCTTCAAGGCCACATATCGTAGAGCTTGCCAGCCAACCTCAAGTCTCATAACTGCGCCCGCCACCGAGGGGGGGATCCTAAGGATGGCTCTAAGAAACAGAATCCAGTTTCAGGAAATCCCTATGGGAGCCTACGGAGATGCCCACCAAAAGAAGAGGGAGGACTTTCATTTGGAAAAGTCTCAAGGCTACTTTCACTGATTGAGCCTGGTTCATTTTCTTTAAAGGTGCATTCATGAAATTAAGGCAATCCATGCACTAAGGTGCTTCCAGAATGGATTCCTGCCGTAGTGGGGGATGTGGCTTCTCACCCAAAGCCCACCCACTCTGGCCATGGCACCATCACACCTCTCCTGCTAATCTACTTTTCAGATGCCTTGAATGATGGCAAAGAGCTGAGCTGGACAAACTCCATGTACCCTGACCTTCACATGCCCTTTGCCCCCTCCTGGTCACTCCATTGGGTCTACAGGGATGGCCATCTTGTCAATCTTCCAGTCAGCTTGTTAGTAACGGGTGATGTCGTTGCCCTGAGGCCAGGGCAGGAGTCCTTCACTTCTCTCAGAGGGATTAAGGTAACTCAAGTTTCTTCTCTCTTTGCACCAGGGTCCTAAGTATTGTAAGGGCCAGTGCTTTTTTCCCCCAGCGGGTATTCAAGGGCGCCTCCTTCTTTTGGTTAAAAAGTGTGACACTTACTGTAACAACTTCATGGTGAGTATCGGCACCTATTTTTTCTAGAAAAAGGCACCGGTAGGGGCTGTAAAGTATATGAGAGCTGTGATTTAGGTATTTGGTGAGAGATAAGAAGTTGTGCAAAGAATGGAAGACCCAAGCTGTGTATGTCTGAAATCTTATTGGTTCCCATCATCCTTGAGCTTTTGGCCATGCTGGCTGGGGCTGATGGGAGTCGGGAGTCACAAATATCTGGAAGGCCACGGGTTGCCCACCCCTGGTTTAGAGAGTTAGTCAGTAAATGGAGATGAGCTTGCCATTCAGATAAGAAGTCCAGGCAGGGCACAACATGGCATTTAATACTCAGAAGCATTATGTGTATCTGAAATGAGTACAATAGTGTAGGGATCGCCATGAGTTGGCAATATATCAATTCTCTTGCTTTAAGAAGCAGGAGTTCTCCAAAGGATCCCTGATTTTGCCCGTTTCAGCTTTTGTCTCCCATTTTTCTAACAGGATGATGAGCACATTGTCCTGGAGCCTGGGGATCTCTTTCCCCCCTTTTCTCCTCCACCATCTCCAAATGGGGAGGTGAAGAAGGGACCTCAGAATCCACAACAGTATCGACTCTTTCGTGTCACCAAAACACCAGTGATTGACAATGTCAGGTAAGTTCAGTGTGAGGACAGTCTGTTACTGAAATTTGAAGTAAGGTAGCAGAATGGATGGAGAATTCATCTAAAACGGGGCATTCTTGGTGGTGGCTTCTTGGCTATGGAACTCCCTCCCAAGGAAAATAGGGCAGTCCCCCTTTTCATATGTGTTCAGTAAACATGAAAAACCCTTTTTGAAAAAAATATTTAGTTATCCAGGCTTTGGGCTGATAGTTTTATGACATTTTTACACCGCTGGTTTTAACTGTTTCCTTGAATATATGTTATAGTGCTGCTTTTAAATTGTTTTCATCTGATTCTGTTTTTGTGATCTGCCCTGAGCTCCCTTTGGGGAGGAAGGACAAGTTACACATTTGAAATAAGAAACAAATAAAATATGTTCAATCTATCCTGTGTTCAGTTATAACCATGAGAATACATTATAGTCATAAAAATCTCTGCCGCACAATATTTAAGTATTGCCATCTGACAAATCAACTCTTTGGATGGAATGTACCAGTCCCATATAGTGGTTTGCTGTATAAAGCTGGGAGGTATAAGGGGGGGGGGAGAGCAATAAATACCTGGAACTTTGCAAAATCCTCAGTAAATCTTTTGTTATGTTTCAGGTTATGTTTAGACATGGCTTTGTCACGTTCCGTGACTGCTCTGGATAACGAAAGGTTCACTGTACAGTCCGTGATGCTCAAGCTTGCTGTTCCCATTGTGCTGGTACGTCCTATTGATGAGCTGCTTTTTGTGACCAGGCTTGTTCCACTCAGGTTCCAGGTGGCTGGGACCATTGCATTTGACTACAACTTCTTGTGACGTGAGCAGTTCTAACTCATGCAGTGGGTTCTTGATTGGTTTTGGGTATCGGTCATACTCTTTGGAGCTCAGCATTCAGCGGTAGACTATGGGAATTATTTGGTTTGTGCACAGAAGAGAATTTGGAAAAATCCATGGATGATCATGGCAAGCCCTGGATTCTCAGACTCCAATTTATATGTAAAGTATGCATCACCTTTAGGCAAATCTTTTTTTTAAAGGCAAATGAAGTAAACAGGCTCCATTAATTAATGCATTTTTTGTTGCATCCAAAATTAGTCACTACTTATAGGGCTTGGGATGGCTCAGTTGGTAGAGCATGAAACTCTTAATCTCAGGGTCATGGGTTCAAGCCCCATATGGGGCAGAAGATTCCTGCATTTCAGGGGCTTGGGCTCCATAACCCTCATGGTCCCTTCCAATTCTACAGGTCTATTCTCCCCCCTTTTTTTATTTAGATTTTTAAACTTTTATTTCCAACACAGTTGTAGCACACCTGCTTTGCATGCAGAAGGTCTTGTATTCAGTTCATCATCTCCAGGTAGGACTGGGAGTGCCTTCTGATGGTTGGTGCTGAGCCAGTTAGACTAATGCTCTTTGGTGTTAGGCAGCTTCCTGATTAGTTCTGGGAGACATTTGCTTTCAAATGGCTTGGGCCATTGAGGCTCTGATTACTTTAATGTAATAATAACCAGAAGGTGTTTCTGTAGTGTTTTAAGTGATATAGCTACACCTATCATAGTGATTTCCATATAGGGGCTTCTAATGCTGTCTCGTTTCCTTAAACGGCAGATTGGTTTCCTGATCACCAATGCCATACGCTTTGTTTTCATGGCTCCTGGAGTTGTCCCTTGGCAATACACATTGCTTCAGCTGCAGGTAAAATAGAAGAATGTTTTTTTTTATTTTCTCTGAGCTTCAGTTAGTTTCCCTATATCAGGAAAGACATACCTTTCTGGGCTATACTGGTGTGTGTGTGTGTGTCTGTGTGTATACATGCTTGATGCAAATCCATGTGGATGTAAAATTGATTCTAAACACTAATTCACCAAAAAGCTTCTGTGATCTAAATGCAGTTTACCTTCTGAAGGGCTCTTCACTTCTGTTCTTTCCCCCCCCTGTGGGGATATTTGTCCTCTGTTGGTGAAGTGTTCAGGCTTAGCCTGTGTCTAGAAACATCTCTCCTCTTGGACTTCCGTATGCTTGTTTTGATGAAGTTTCCTTTCGCATCTGAGATTCATATGGAAACTGTAGCTTTTCCTCTCAGTTTAAAAGTACCATGATGGATTTGTAGGTGATCAGCACTTTAAAGCTAAAGAGGAACACTGATCATCTGCAGCCCATGCAAGTCCAGACAGAATAGCAGAAGTGGCCTTGGAAGCACAGTGATGTTCATTTAACCTTGTCTCTTCTTTACATGTGTGTGTGTGTGTGTGTGTGTGTGTGTTTTTCTTTGCACATGTGTCCATTGATCTTGAGCACTGCACACATCTTGGAAGTATAAGTAATAATGTTCTTGTGAGCAAGCGGTTCCTGCTCACCGGGTGTGGGTGGGTGTTTGTGCTGTTGGGGAAGTGACGAAGCCAATCTTCAGCTATACTAACTGGAGACCTGGAATGCCTTCACAGGTCAATGGGGTCCTGCCCATCCTCCCACTGCTGTTCCCTGTCTTGTGGATTCTTGCCACTGCCTTCGGTGAAGCCAGAGTCCTGGCCCAGATGAGCAAGACCTCACCCACTTCCCTGGTAGGTAGTTCTACAACATTGTGTTGTTGGGAAGAGGGTGGACTGGGTAAAGGTGATTCTGGACTACTGAGACAAGTGGGGAGTTCACAAATGTTTCCTAGGTCTGAAAAATAGAAATACAGTGGGCCTGTGTTTTGCCATTTTGCCCTGTGAACTTTTGAAACTGGATCAGTTGTGGATACAAGTGGAAGTATTGCCATGGGGTGGGGGGTGGGGAGGAACGTAGTAGTAGTAGTAGTAGTAAATAATAATAATAATAATAATAATAATAATAATAATAATAATAATAATAATAATAATATAGTATTCTTTATATGCCACCCATCTTCCAACAGAATAGTTGGAAATAGAACTGACACGGGTCTGTTAGGTTTTGGGAAAGGGCAAAATGGAGGTGGTAGGAAGGCCTGATGGACAAGCTGCTGGGTTTCAGCTCTCAGCTCTGAATAATTTCTCCAAAAGGCTTGAACAATGGAGATGGTAGGTCTAAGTGCCTGCTAGCCTGTCGCAGCCAGTACTTGGGCTCTAGCTTTTGACTGTTCTGCAAAGTCTTCTTAATAATTGTCTAATATCTGTAAAGCCAGATTTTGTGTGGGTTTCCTGCCCCCCCCCCAAATCTCTGGGGCGCAAGAAGAATAGGAGAGGCTTTTTATCTTCTGTGCGAAGGGAGAAAGGGGGCAGATGGTTCATCTGTCAGTTGATTCCTACCACTCCAGATGTTACTTCTGTCTCTTCCATTCCCTCTTCTCTCTCTCTCTCTCTCTCTCTCTCTCTCTCTCTCTCTCTCTCTCTCTCTCCTCCATTTCTGCTTGCTGCAGGCATGTGAAGCTTAAGTTCCTTCTCTTCCTCTTCCGCTTACCCTACCTTGTTGCCAGCACCTCCATGTTCCCTGTCACCCACACTTGTGTTCCCAGTTGTTTTCATGTTTGCTTTCTCTATCCTGCCAGTTCTTTCCCCCTCTGTGATTAAATTCCAGATGTGATTCTGCATCACTGTCACTTGAATGCTTGTTTGTGTCTTAGTTCCATCTTGACTTAGAGTAGCATCCTCTCTTGTATCTATTTCCCCCCAAATCTGTTTGGAATATAGCAGTTACAGCCCTTTCCTCCTTGTTCAGGCTCTTGGATCATGTGTCCTCCTGTCTTCTCCTGGCCTTCCCTTCACCTATTGGATCTGAGCTCTTGTTTTCTCATTCTGCATGATGCTATTCCTTTCTTTCCATCCATCACCTTTCCCCCAGTTTCCTCTTCAAACCTTCCTGTGGGCCACCTTTGTATTTGACACTCCTCCTGACCATTTTGAATGGGGGTAATGTACCCAGTTCAGATCAAATACTATCTTCTTCTACATCAAGACACCAGTCCAAGATGAACCTCGAGTTTCCTTCACCGTTTCTATCTCTCAAAGATACTCAGAAAAAAGGACAGTGTCATTTGGGTTCTAATTCTTGACTTGGGACAAAGCGTAGCCAAGGCAGGGTTCTGGATTCTGTTCAGGTCCTGCAGAGCAAAGCCTATTTCTCATCCATATCTTCCACTGGTGAAAAATGTTTTCCAAGGGATGTTCCTCATGCATCATTTCTCAACACCTTGATAGTAACCGATTTGTTCTCTTGCTGCAGCTGGCTAAGTTCTCAGAGGACACACTGAGCAGCTACACAGAGGTGGTATCTACCCAGGTACTATTTTATTAACCAGTCTTACATCCTGTTCTTGTGGTGTTGCACAGTGCCGTAAGATCCTCTCCATCCTCTCTCTCTGTGATCTGCTTGCCCACTTGTGCTCATATCCTGCTGCTGGGGTCTCTTGCTTTGTTGGCGCTTTCGTTTGCTCCTCTCCTGCGCTTCGCATGCCGGATGCACACTCCCGCCCCCCATGCTCTTTCTCATAGCGGATGCTTACAGTTACCTTTGATTGTCTGAGAGCGAAAGGCCTTGTGATTCAAGCCTGCAGTTGCCTAGAACGTTTAAAATCTGAATCTTAAACAAGCTGAGTTTCAAATCCTATATTGATTGCCCTTCTGGGTGGAAATAGCTGACTGAGAGAGACTGGTAAGTATCACAGGGACTTGGACAGACTTTCATATAGACAAATCATCGAAATCAAAGTGGGAAGAGGAAGAATGGAAATCATGCTCATATGTTTTTATTGAACTGGACATGGGGAAAACAGAAGGGCTGGGATTTCTAAGTTGGCCCTGGAGTCTGTGTGTTGCAGTCTATTTTTGTAGTTAGCTCTGCTGATGTTGTTGAACTGCAACTCCCATCAGCCCCAGCCAGCATGACCAGTGGCCAGCGCTACTGAGAATTTTAGTTCAGCAACATCTGGAGGGCCACAGGTTCCCCACACTTGGGGTAGCACCTTGACCACCTCAATATGTCTGCCCTTCTCTGCAGCTGTACTTTCATAGATGTTCAGACTTCATCACAATGAACTCAAGAAGGCAGTTTGTCCTTGCTTCACTCTCGCCCACCAAAAATTTAGTCAAAGGAAATCAAAATGATTTATTGGTGGCACTTCTTGCTTTCCTCAGTCAGAATCAAGGACCAATTTGGGCTGCTGATTGATTTCTGTAGTGACTACACCAAGGATTGGGTGGGTGGGTGGGAAATACAGTGGTTCCCCGCTAGACGAATGCCTCGCTAGACGAAAAACTCGCTAGACGAAAGGCATTCACTAGCGGAAGGCTGCCCCGCAAGACGAAAAAGTCTATGGGGCTGCCTCGCAAGACGATTTTTCCCCCCGCGAAAACCTCCACGTTCCATTGCCGCTTCGCTAGATGAAAAATTCGCTCTACGAAGACACTCGTAGAACGAATTATTTTTGTCTAGCGGGGCACCACTTTACTGTGCCAGTAAATTTTCTTTTGTCCCAGGTTGGTAAATCTTCAATAAATCGTTTCCCAAAATTGAACCCATCTAAAGCATTTAACTGATAATACTGATGATAAGAATAAACTTTGTTGGCTGCCTATTAGCTAGTGAGCCAAATTCCAGGTTTTGTTACTAACATTTAAAACACTAAGCAACTTGGAACCAGGATATCTGGTAGACACAGACCAGGCCAATCTTTAAGAACTTCTGAGGAGACCCTGCTGGTCATTCCATGACTAGTGGATTGCCAATAGTCAGTCAGTTCATTGTGTTTTAGCAGACAGCCATTATACACATGAAAATAATAAATGATGCAGTGGATTGTCACCTTATGACAACATGGAAGTGGGCCTTCTTGGTGATAGCACCTACTCTTTAGAATGCTTCCCCCCACCCAGTAATTAATGAGACGGAGTGGATAATGACTTTTAAATGTCTCTTTAAAACTTGCATATTTACCCAAGTTTTTGTAGACTCTGTTTCCTTTTTTTTTTTGTACAGCGTGCTTGTGTTTTACTAACTTGCTTTTAAGATATTCTGCTGTTGTATTTTAATTGTGTTAAGTGGTATGAAATATTGGAAATAAATAAATGATAGCCTGCCTTTCCACCAGTTTGCCTCCAATATTAGATTGTGTCATTGCTCCTTAGCAATGTTCTCTGAGCAGCCCATAATACGGGACTGAACAATAAAACCACAATGCAGCATGAAAATCCATGGAGGGAACCTTATAAATGAAATCCCATGCTACAGGCATTTTGTACAACCTGTGTATTGATCATCTCATTGAGTTTCTTCAAGCACTAGATCTCTTATTTATGTACAGCAGGCTGTACCTACCTTCCTTCCTTCCTTCCTTCCTTCCTTCCTTCCTTCCTTCCTTCCTTCCTTCGTAAATGTGAAGCAGCACACTTTCCTGTAGTCCTGCCTTTTCTGGAAATGGATCTCATTTCACAGTTAACTGAAACTTCTCCTTGCCTCTTTTCCTTCACCTTGTGTATCCATTCGTGTCCAATTCCCCTTTTTTTGGCAGGAAATGATGCGGTGCATCTGGAGCCACTTCCTGGATGTTCTGAAGGGCAGGTCTCCAACCCTCACCTTCACCTCTAGTTTGCTTCACAGCCTGGGATCTGTCACAGTAAGTATGCTTGCAAGGAGCGATCTGACAGTGAGCATCCTAGTTGCAGGGTCTGCCTGCTGGGGTCCATTGGTTTCCTGTTTCTTTTACAGGGCAAGAGCTATAGTTCAGTGGTAGAGCATATACTTTTCCAAGTAGGGGTGCAGATGTCCTCTTGTCTGAAATCCTGGAGAACATTAAGCTAGATAGGCCAAATTCCCTGACTCCGTATCATGGCAGCTTCTGAAAGATTCTTCTAAATCCCATGAGGGCAGCTGTATTCTTAGCTGGATATTTCTGAGTTAATGACTTAGATAACACATTCAGCTTGACCCTGATGTCTGAAACACAGGAGGTCAGATTTCTGCAATAACCATGGGCAAGCTCTTATGACCTGGATGGACTAGCTAGCTGTTTCTTGCTTCAAGCAACTGACAGTCGTATTTGCTGGTCAGGGAAAAATGTGATAGACCCAAGCTCTTTCTTTTTAGATTAATCACGTATAAATCTGAACTTACTGTTTTGTGCCTTGCGAACATTTACACTCCAAGTACTCATTCCAGAGTTATGCCTTCTGCCCTCTTTTTTTGTAGCATTCCTCATTCCTGCACATAGCATAGATAGTTTTCAGGAGATTATCCTATTTGGAAGTAGCCTGGGAAACCTGCGGCAGTGAGTCATAAAGGACACTGACAAGGTTCACATTTTGCTTTCTTCAGCTTTAATGCTTCTTGGCCTTAGATGGCTCATCACTAAACTGGGGAAGCTGCTTGCCACTGAGCCATCCTATCTTTAAACTATCTTGTGGTGGCACCTGCGCATTAAACTGCCAGAGATGATGTGGAGTTTAGTGCTGTTGTATTTGGTAGCATTAAGGGAAGTCTCCAGGGATGGGAGGCTACTTGGAAAGGGCCTTTCCTTCTGCTGTCCATTGTGCTTGAAAGCTGAGGTGATATGGCTGATAATTATCTGCCTCAGTGATTCATGCACAGTCTTGCCAATAGTTTTTTGTGTGTCCCTGGCGTGTTGTGGGATGTCTTGGGCCTGTTTTTAGGTGCTTTGCTGTGTGGATAAGCAAGGAATTCTGTCCTGGCCTAATCCCAGTCCAGAGACGGTTTTGTTCTTCAGTGGTAAAGTGGAACCTCCTCATAGCAGCCATGAAGACCTGACAGATGAACTCTCCACACGCTCCTTCTGCCACCCAGAATTGGACGAAGAGGTGAGAGACAGTTTTTTTGGACCATAGAGTCTGGTTTGTCAAGAAATTCTGCCTTCTTTTCTCTCCAGTTTCTATAAGACCCCTCAACCCTCTTGTGTCTTAACATCTGCCAAAGAGACCCTTTTCAGGCTTTCACCCTCTAGCACTGCATTATTGGCATCTTCTCAGAGCAGGGCCCTACTTCACAGTTGCCCAACAATGTGGAATGAAGCTTGTCCCACAGGAGGGTGTACTCAGCCTCATTCTTAGCTGGGATTTTCAGTTAATAAAAAAAACTGGTCTGCTTTGTCTATCCTTTGATAAACTGCTTCCGGTTTGCTTTCTAATTTTAGCTTACTTTCTACCGTTTTATTGGATCCTATTGGTTTTTGTACTGTTACTGCAAAGTGTTTTGTAAATTTTAGTTTTGAAAAGCGGCATATAAATAAATAAATAAATAAATAAATAAATAAATAAATAAATAATTTGCTACCACTATTTATTTAGTTTGAAAATTTGGGACTTGCTTTATCTTACATAATCAACTCAGTAGTGGCTCCTAGAAAAAAGCAACAAAAAAAGACATAAAATTGAACAGTAAAAAAGCAGCAATACCATGGTGAACCAACCAACGAAACAGAAATAAATAAATAATAAACAAACAAAGAAACATATGCCCTCCTTAATTTCAGTCAGAATGATTAAAACAGTGAGCAACAAATGAATAAATTGGAATTAATATTGGGAATCTGGAGAATCAAAAAGTTCACTCATCCCCCATCTTCTGCCACAAGTTGTCCACTTGAGTAACCAAGGCAGTTTCTGTCTTAAAACCGGGTCCAACTTCCCCCTTCACCTGGAAGGATAAAGCAAGTCTTCCGGGGTCCTGAAGTTGCTAACTAATGCATTTTCCCTCCTCCTGTTCGACTCAGAGGTGTTTCTCTGCTTACCTCTTCTTATGCTGTATTACAGCCCCACGAAAGGGACGCTCTGCTCTCGGGGCCTTTGTCAGACATCGTTCACATCACCAATGAGCAAGACAGAGCGGAGTGGTCTACCGGCAACACCCCAAAGTCTTCTGAGGCTCATACTCACAAGAAGCCAACCGGCCGCAGCAAACACCCTTCGGGATCCAATGTGAGCTTCAGTAAGGACATCGAGGGTGGGGAGGAGGAGCCCGTGCAGGTAAGGAATGCCAAAGGCTGCAGAGGTCAGGAGGTTGTCCTGTCCAGTTAGGAAAAAGGTGGCGTCCTAGTCTGCTAAGGAGTCATTGGTAGATAAGGCAGGAGGGTAAGAGTTGTGAACATGAGAGAGGAAGAAAGAGCATTTGAAAACTCCTCTTCTTAGGGCAAAAGGAAGAAGTGTGTCTTAGGGGAAATTATAAGTGCCTGTTGTCCCAAAGCACCACGGGCTGATTTGCATGTGGCTACCTAGCTAGCTTTATGATTTAAGGTCTATATGTCTGTCTGTAGAGAGACTGAAGGTTTTTCAGGATGCTAATTATTCTGCCAATTAAATTAAAGAGCTCTCAGGGCTGTTTGTAGTTCCTAAGTAAGAACCCAAAGCCCTGCAGTTGTCAAGGATGAAAGAAGTTGCCGACTAGCAACATTTACAGGTCTACAAGTTCTCCACTCCTGCTTTAGGAGGATACACAACAGAGGATGGCAGAACCAATAGGTTAGAGAAGTAGGACTCGTTTCATGTGCAAGTTTCTTGGTTGAGTAGCTTTGCCGGCCATTGTTATGCAATAGTACGGCAAGTAAAAGGTTTTTGGCGCCAATCCAGCAGTGCCTGAGTCACTCAAGCCCATTGATTTCAGTGGGTTTAGGCAACATCTGTGTTAAGTCATTGACTTCCCATCCACAAGCTCTTAACCCAGTCTTTCTCAGCTTTGGGTCCCCAGACATTCTTGAATCACAACTCCCATCATGTCTGACCTTTGACCTTGCTGGCTGGGTCTGATGGGTTTTATAGTCGAAGAGCATCTGCAGTGTCAAAGCTTCCCCACCACTGATGTAGCCTGCGAGTTGTGCACTAACCATTTCTGAATTTCTCTCCTCCTCTGAAAGGGGAGCAGACGCTGGCACCTTAACTTTTGACTTTGCGTTTCTTGAATGTTGAGCCAGGTTGAGGCTGACAGCGAGGGACTGGCATGTGAGGCGGAAGACTTTGTGTGCGATTACCACTTGGAGATGCTGAGCCTCTCCCAGGACCAGCAGAATCCCTCCTGCATCCAGTTTGACGACTCCAACTGGCAGATGCACTTGACCTCCCTGAAGCCCCTGGGCTTGAACGTGCTGCTTAACTTGTGCAACGCCAGTGTGACGGAACGCCTGTGCCGATTCTCCGACCACCTCTGCAACATCGCCCTGCAGGAGACGCACAATGCCGTGTTGCCTGTCCATATTCCGTGGGGACTCTGTGAGCTGGCTAGGCTCATAGGTGAGGAGGGCAGAGGCGGAGAGATCAGCTGGAAAACATGGGTGGGGGATGCCACTGTAACTTTGCTGTGTGTTAGCACACAAGACTCAACGTATGTGTGGGTTACGTTTCGGGCCCCTGCGCACACAAGTGAAATCACGTAAAATGGGAAGCACCCTCCAAACACTCTTTAAATGCCCTCTTGGCTGTTCTCTCTTAAACCCATGCCATAAATACGCATCCAAAAATATCCTCAGCTGGAATTGAAGCTCTGGGGCCGGTAGGAGGCTGGAAGACATGTGGGAAAACGGCTGTTGCTGCTGCGCTACCGCACACACCAGCTGTTAGGTGGGGAGGAGGAGTAGCTTAAACAAAACCCCGCTGTGCCTCCTCTGCCCCCACTGACGTCCTCTTTGGGCTCTGGGGAGGGTCTCCTTGTGAGCTACGAGGACTCTCCAGCTCTCTCCCGCTATTTCCGTGTTTGAATTGTATTAGGCAATGATCATAGGCAGAGGAGAATGGCAGATGAACTTGGAGAGCAGTTCCATATTCCTTGGGATTCTTGTCATCCAAGAGTTCCCCTCATATTACTTTTTTCCCCCTCCCCCAGGCTTTACACCTGGTGCCAAAGAGCTTTTCAAGCAGGAGAACTACTTGGCCCTTTACCGGCTGCCATCAGATGAGATGGTGAAGGAGACGATGCTTGGGAAACTCTCATTCATCACCAAAAGGAGACCACCTTTGAGCCACATGATCAGCCTTTTTGTCAAAGACACTACTACCAGTAAGGCCACTGACTTGGCGGGATTTTGACTAGCTGGCATGTGATCAGAAGGATGACCATTAACATACCACCTCTAGGACTGCAGTTTGGCTGGCAACCTAGCCAATCTATTCAGGGCCCTTTATATGTATTCTTAGGGGAATAGCAAAGGACTTGGGAACATGGTCCTAAAATGTAAGCCAGAACAGAAGGAAAAGCCATTTCTATGCTGCTGCAGGGAAGTTAACAATTCTCTCCGGTGAAGGCTCCTAGGAGAGGAGCTATTTCTCAATGGCTGACTGGTGCTAGTTTCAACTGAGGCCTTAAGTTGGAATTTGGGGGGTTGTTTTAGTTGCTGCCTAGAACCAGGATATTAAACTATATTGTCAGTCAGGTCACCATGGCTTGTTCCCTGTATTTCTTGCTGTTTAGTTCAAAGTATGTTCCATACTTGCGTTGGAAGTTTCCAGACTCAGTGAAGGGAAGTTAAATTTTTATTACCATTTATTTTCAATATGTATAGCTCCGGAAGACTTACAGTGAATAATAACATACTTAAAAGCCAAGTTTGTGTAGGTCACATTCCAGCGTGACCAAGAGATGGTGCGTCTCCCTCGGGCAGGCAAACGGAGCAGGCTCTCCAGGACAACGGCTGAACCCTAGGAAGCTACTGCTAGCCTTTTTCCTTCAGAGAAGCATAGGAATGCATTTTTTAAAGCAGTTACCATGTTACAGAGAGGGAAGAGAGATTCGCTTGGGTCTTTCACCTAAAGAGCGCCTGAGAGTTGTCAGCGGGGTTGTGCTGAGAAGAGGCAGCTCTGCTGGGAAAGGAGGGGCAGGCAGCAAACTTTTCTCAGAGACACCGTCTGGGTTTTGTGTACCTGGCGCTAAATGGAGAAGTCTTCTTTTTGATCCAAAAGGTGCCCCAGAGAACACAGAATAATTGCACCTCCAGCAATAGACCCTGCAGCATCTTCTGTCTTCCCTCCCTTCCCATCCTGGCCACTTGTCACATTGATGGGCATGTTGCTAGTACTTGTATAACACCTAGCAAATGGTTTTCACCCCTCTTCTGTCTCCTGACAGTTGATCTTCTGCTTTAGCAGTAGATTTTCTGATAGACAGAAAAGTTTCTTCTAGCGCCTACTTAAAATGTGTTTAATCACCATTTGTCACATTATCAAATGTACCCAGGAGCCTGTGGGCGATGTAGAGTGTTAGAAATCTTCACAATAAATGAGTCTGTCAGCAAGCAATTTTTAGAGTTGAGACACAGGTCCACGTTTCTCTCTCTTAGGCACCGAGCAGATGCTTTCCCATGGGACTGCCGACGTCATCCTGGAGGCCTGCACGGACTTCTGGGATGGTTCGGATATCTATCCGCTGTCTGGCTCTGACAGGTAGGCAACCATATCTGCGCAAGTCACCGGCTTCAAAAAACAAACTGCTGGAGAGATTTATGTTTGGGTAGCCTGCGACATTTGCTTTTTCCGAAGGTTACTTATGGCTGCGTGCAAGTCAGAGTTATGGGGCTCCACTTGCAGAGATCTTCCTGCGGAGGAAGGTTTAGGCTGTCCACAGATGATGCCTTTTCAGAAATCACGGAGGCAGCATTGTAGAGCTTTCATTGGCCCTGATACGCACTTGCACTCTTGGTGCCTCTATCAGTTTGCGTCAAGTGGGTTTTTCAGATTTTTGTAATGCTTCATGCTGCCGCTTGTTAAGCCCAAAGAAGCCTGCAGGAGCATGGCAAGTGCTGCTGCAATACATGTATACTTTGGGATGAGCTATGTAGTGGCCAGAGCAAGTAACCCAAAGTTCTTTCCGTACCAATTTCTGGAACAATTTAAAATGCTTTGTGATTATGTACACTCACACACGTATATCACACATAGAATGCACATCAATGCGGATTATTATTATTATTTGTGTGTGTGTGTGTGTGTGTGCGCATGTACATCATTTTACAATTTATTTTAAACAAGGAAAGACAGAGAAGTGCAAACCATTCAGGTGTTATAAAGAACTTACAGAGTTTAGCCAAAAGACTAAATCCAAGGTTACATAATCAATATCGGGTACAGGAACGAATAAGTGTCTGTGTATATATATCTATACACACATTTATACATATACACACACATTTAGAATGTATATCTATGCAGGAGTGTGTGTGTGTTGTGAGCATACACACACAACTGTCACAGAGGAGAATGAATTTTGAATATAGGCTGTGGGGAAACAAGTGCTGACCCGTGAGAAATGCGGAAGGGGCTGATGCACAAGGGCTGAACCATTAGAATCAAATGAAAGATGCTTCAAAATACAGTGGTGCCCCGCTAGACGAAAAACTCGCTAGACGAAAAACTCGCTAGACGAAGGCATTCGTCTAGCGGAAGGCTGCCCCGCTAGACGAAAAAGTCTATGGGGCTGCCTCGCAAGACGAAAAATTTTCGTCTTTTTTTTTTTTCGTTTTGCGGAGCGCGGCTGTCATTGCCGCTCCGCAAGAGTAAAATTTTCGCAGAACGAATTATTTTCATCTAGCGGGGCACCACTGTACTCGATAAGGAATGAACAGAAGCCACTCCCTTGCCTCCTCCCAGCTCCAGTAGATTATGCCCCGGAAAAGCCTGAGTCTGGGCAGTAGTTTTACTAGCCAGGCATGCGTTGCGTGCAGACGCTGGGACTATTTCGTGTGTAACGTATCTCTGGCGGCCTTTGTCATTCTCTCTCTCTTTGCTCTCAGGAAGAAAGTGTTGGATTTCTACCAACGTGCCTGTCTTTCGGGCTATTGCTCCGCCTTCTCTTACAAGCCCATGCACTGCGCCTTGTCCTCCCAGCTCAATGGGAAGTGCATAGAGCTAGTGCAGGTCCCCGGGCAGAGTGCCATCTTCACGTCCTGTGATCTCCCTGGGACGACGCCCATCAAGCAGAGCAGCCGGAGGAGCAGCTGGAGCTCCGATGGTAGGTGCCTTGCCTCCGTTGCAGGGCTGCATCCCTGCAGATCCTTCCATGCATGCATCTGGGGCGGTGCTACGCCAGCTTGGGTTTGTTGCTGTTTTTTGTCTTGGGGCAAGCCCCTCTTCAAGTGACTCTGAGATGGACACCTGGGATACCACAAGGTTACGGAAAAATGACCTTAGGAGAGAAGTTTGAGGGCTGTATCCAACTTCGTGTGAGCACAGTTCCACTCTTGCAGTGGGATTCTCCCGTTCCTTTCCTCTCCCCATATACTCCCCTGATCTGCTCCTGAGTGTCCCCCAACCCTCTGGAGCGCATTTGAGGATGCAAAGGGGGCTGCAGGGGAAGGGGAAGTTCCATTGCGTAAGTAGACATCTGCTGTGCATGTGGCAAAGCAGCGCTGGACGTAACCCATAGGATTTGAAAACCCAGTTGTTAGGTGTAGATACTTTGAATCAAACAATTGAAATGTGTTCTGCACAATGATGTGACGTGGAAAGTAAATCTTGTGAGACCCTTGCGCCGTCACAGTACCTTCCATGTGAGGATCACCAAGAAAATGAAGAGAAAAATATCTTGTAAACGGAGAACCTCCGCTAGATAATTTACTTTTAAACAAAAAAAAGGGAGAATCTTAATAGTGTGTTGACTATTATTAATCCACGCTTTTTGGAAATTTTCTTTTGGAGGTTAACTGTTTGCAAGGTAACGTTTTCTATGTTTTCACGGTGATCCTTATATAGAAGGCTCCACGACTGCATAAACACCTCATTGGCCTTGATCTCCACATCACATCAGGAATTCTCTGTTTCCTCATTGTTCAAGGTCTCAACCTTGTCCCCATCTGACCTGCCAATTGTGGAAGAATCCTGCTTGTCTAAATTTTGACACATTATATTCAGATAGGCTGCCTTGTCATCAGAAAAGAGGGTTCATTTGATCCAGCTTCTTCAGATCGCCTTCTTTTCTTGTTGCTTGTTAGTTTCAGCCAGGCAAGCTCCTCTGAGTGTCCTTGGGCAGATCAGTAAGGACAAATTCAGATGCCCCGCCTGTCCATGGACAGACCACGGGCCAAATCTTCCGGCCTTGACTTGCTTATTCTCTCTTAATGTTGGTGCTTGTTGAGAAGAGGTGATAGTTAGCCTTCCTAATCCTACCTCTACCTTTCACCAAATGGCATAAAAATGGGAATTAAGAACATTGTGACATTCCTGTGTGCGTTTTGTTACTAGCTTTTAATGCTGTGCTATAGGTAACAAAGCTCCTCTGTTCCTCAACTTGCCTCTATTTTCCCATCATTTATTGTCCTCTTGCATGGACAATAATTATTTGAGGGATGGGTGGGGCGGGGTGTGCTAACATACCTGATTTAGAAATAAATAAAAATGTTAGACAACATGTGAATCTGTTCTTAGTCACCCCTACATTTGCAATGGAGGCTGCCCTGACCTGCCCTGCTTCACGGGGAGCTGCATAGCTTTTAATAGATGGGGAGTATTAGCACAAAGACTAAAGGTTGACTCTAGGGAGAGAGTCTTAAGTCTGACATAAAGTGGTAGAATTCTGAGCAGGTAGAATGGACTGCGCCATTTCTTCAGACTGCTAGTGGGGTGGGTCACATTTTTGAAGGCTCCCTTTAAGGAGGAGACTAACACAGTGGAGAGAGTGATGGGCTCTTGAATGCGGCTGGGGCCCTCCAGAGGTTGCTGCACTGCGGCTCCCATCATCCTTGACCAGTAGCCATGCTGGCTGGGCCTGATGGGAGTTGTCTTCTAGTCCAGCCCCATCTGGAGGGCTACAGATCCCCCACCCCTGGGCTGTGGAAGCATTCTCCTAGATGTGATCACTTTTGTGTGTGGGTTCAGAAGAGATGTCCTTCACCTGCAGTCTGAAGTGCTGCTGTTTGCTCCGAAGGGCATGTCAGAATGGCTCAAGTGGAGATATTATGTCAATGTTTATTATTACGGCAAACAGCCAGCACACCAAAGCCAGACTTTTTGCATAATTCTTTACATAAACAATGAAAACAATCAGTATGGGATTTAACAATCAATGTACTAATTAAGTGGACCTAAAATACCTACAAGTGGAGAGAATTCTACCACCTTGTCCTGCTGGCTCTGTAGACTAGGTCTTAATGTGTTAAAACAATCCTTGTTGTTCTACAACATGGCTATATTAAGTAGAACACACCCTTTGTATAGCTTTTACCACCACCCCTTATAAGTGATGGGCAGCTTTTTGTTTTTGTTTTCTCTCCCCCTGTGTTCTTGGTATGTCTTTCTCTTTTATGGGTATGTCTCTGTCTGTTCTCCTGGGCCTGCCTGTTCTCTCCTGGGCCTATTCCTCCTCTGTGTCTCTATATATTTGGCATCTCGGCCTGCCTCCACACACTTGCCATTTCTTCACATGCCCAAAGAAGGGATTGGGGAAGCGATGGAGAAGGAGGACTGCATCCAGGCTCTGAGCGGCCAGATCTTCATGGGAATGGTCTCATCCCAGTATCAGGCCCGATCCGATGTCGTCCGCCTCATTGAGGGACTTGTCAATGCCTGCATTCGTTTTGTCTACTTCTCCCTGGAAGATGAGCTCAAGAGCAAGGTATGCTTTCCCTTGGCTTACTCTACCACTTCTCAGTGTTCCTGCAGCGGCCATGTCAAAGGCACAGCCCCACTCATCCTAGGGCTGGTTCAGATTGCAAGATTATTCCTGGTTTTTTATATATATGTATGTTTCTCCCACTTTGGCTATGCTGCTACCATAGTGCCTTTCCTCCACAGGTGTTTGCTGAGAAGATGGGTCTGGAGACCGGCTGGAATTGCCACATATCCCTGACACCCAATGGAGATGTGCCTGGTTCCGAAATCCCTCCTTCCAGCCCCAGCCATGCAGGCTCCTTGCGAGATGATCTACAGCAGGGTGAGCAAATGGCCCTAAGGGGAATGGTGGCTGCAGGGCAAGTGTCTGTTCAAAGTAAATCCATCTGACGATTGAACCAAACCCATGAGATTTACAGTCAGCAAGACAGGCACTATTACTAAAGCCAGGCCAAACTTTAGAACAGCTGTTCTATGGGACAGCCCCACTTCATTAATTTCTCAAAGCCTTAAAGCCAGTACAGGCATTCAACTGGTGAAATTCTCCCCATCTGGGTGGGGAAAGCTTTGTCTGTTGAATTCCATGTTCTCAAAGGCAGAGGTGGAAACATTAAGACAAGCCTAGTTATATGCAGAAGTCGTGCCCCTTCTGTCCAATTTGATACCTGAGGTTTTTGCTGCAGCCCATCACATCTGGTTAGTTTTTTGTCATCGCAGGGATATGGTTGTCTTGATTTTCAGCCGTTCCACATAGTACATTCTTTTTGTGGTCTTTTCTGGTGCAGGAGGAAGGAGGCAGACAAGCTAATGTTATAAACTCAGCAAAGTTCTGACCTGATGCTGCTGGCTCTGGGTAGATGAGTCATTTCCAAAACACCTCTTATTTTAGGAGAACCCAGAAAATCCAAGCTGGCTTTCCCAGGCTGTTGCGAGGCCACGTGAGGAGGTGGTCTTGCGGGGGTGCCTTGTGTCGACGTTTTGGTGTGAGCCTTCCAAGCTGTAACGCTGCTTTCTTTATCTGTCCTCGCCAGTTTCCCGAGAAGATGCAGAGGGGCTTCTGCTGATGGAGGAGGAAGGACACTCTGACCTTATTAGCTTTCAGCCAACTGACAGTGACATCCCCAGCTTCCTGGAGGATTGCAATAGGGTGAGACTGACAGCAGGACACCTTACTTAGGAACCCAGAGCGTTTGACTATATCTCCCAGCAATGAACTTGATGGCTGTTGTTGCTTCTCTAAACCTCTTGAGAGGCCGTTTACAGCTTAATCATATCCATGTCTACTCAGAAGTCTGTTCCATTTAGGTCACTTATTTTCAGATGAGTGTGTATAAGATTGCACTCTAACAGTCCACTTCCTTAAATCATCCCTAATTGATTAAGCCTATATAACAGGAGGCAGCAACGTTTTTGTTTAAGGATGCAGGGGTGGCTGCTATGGTGAGAGCATCCTTGCAGCTTACCAGGAGAGGGCTGGGGAGAGTTAGGGTGGATGCATTAGTGGAAGCACTCCCAGTGCATCCACACAATCTCACCTTTCCTGCTGCCCTGGCCCTGTCCCATTGAAAGAATGCAAGCAGGACGAGTTAAGCTAGTGAATTTAGATTTAAAAATAACTTTATTTAAATGTTTAATTTTTTTAAGCTAGTGAATTTATGGGGGTACACTAAACTTGAGCAAGCAAGCTGGGGTCACACATTGTGGGGGGTGTTTCAAAATTGACATGGTCTATGATGTGCTGGCATGTGTTTTTCTTTAGCAGATCACGAAACAATAGAGGGGGGAGCAAAATATAAAAAAATCCAATTTATATTTTGTTTCGACTATGGCAGACCAACACGGCTACCTACCTGTAAATGGGGGTGGGGTACAACATTGGGGAAAATACCCTGAAAACAATGCTTGCTTTCAAAATATTTTCCCCCTTAAATTACTACCATCTTCCTTAAAACAAAATGAAAGATAATGCAACTTAACCTTTGTAGGAGAAAAGTTATTGATTAGGATATAAAATGGGCTTTTGGATCCATTGCTGATGCTTCAGAAGAAGGGAAAATGATAGTTTAAGTACCATGAACTGACATGCCAGAAGAATAGAGGTGGGGTGGGGTGGATTATTGGAGAGAGAAGTAATACTATCATCTGTGAAGGCCAGGATGCTACTTTGAAGTGTCTAGTTTCTCTGTTTCAAACTTTCATTCATCTTAGGAATGCTCATGGAAAGGGTTACATTTAATATGCTTGAATTCTCAGTGGGATTTGAACCTCTCATCCACCTAGTTTGCAAATCTCTCTCTCCCTTTCTCTTACTGGTGGTGTGTCATCCTAAACTAGAGGCCTTCAATAAATTGTTAGTGTTGAGTGACCCACAGTAACTTTTTTCTGCCCAATAATTGATACATTTACCCATAAATTATTCTGGCTGCTTTCATTTTCCCTCGTAAATCACGTTTAGGGCTGCAGACTTTGCACTCTGAATATTACTTTCTATAAGGGATGGCTAGTCTATGTAATTTACACAAGGAAAAACCTTTCTCTTTCTGAGCTGTGTGAGCAGAGAAGTTCTTAATCTGTTGTAATTTGTATTATACACTGCAATATTTGGTGGTAACTAACAGATTTTTAAAAGAATAATCATGCTCTTAAGCTGGTTTTGCTCTCCCGCTGTCTGCACACTCACTATTTGAAATTTCACTTACCCACCCATTCCTCGCTATGTGCTTCGCAGATTCACTTATCCAAACAGCTGGCTTCCTTCATTTTTTGTGCTTTGCTGGTTGGTGGCCGCCATTTTGTGTCTCTTTTGCTGATTGGCTGCAGCCATTTCAGGGGAAAACCATGGAAAAATGGGTGATTTCCCGGGAACCCATTGTGTTCGTAAAGGGAGACTTGTGTTTAGTTATGCTGCTGGCTGTGTAACATCTGGGAAGGGCAGAGTGTAGCTTGTTTGGGCAGATTAAGAGCAAGTCAGTGGTTGATGGCAATGAAAATCTTCTTGGCAAATGCCAGTTTGTACTTCCTCCTAACATAACCCAATTCATCCGGCAATGAACAGGGGTTAGACCAATCTTGTTGCTCTGCCTTATCACTCCAGCTGCAGGGAATCTGATTCACCCTGAGCTTGTTGTAAGCCTTCACCCTCGTCTACCATCTGCTTGGCTTGTTTAATTCCCGCCTTCTTTTACTCCAGGCCAAACTGCCACGAGGAATCCACCAGGTGAGGCCCCACCTGCAGAATATTGACAACGTGCCTTTGCTTGTTCCTCTGTTTACAGATTGCACCCCAGAAAGTAAGTGGAGCTCAGGCTAGTGGATTCTTTGTTGCTGAGATGGGGAGATCCGGGTGGAAACCAAGAGGGTGTCAAACACACTTAACCCCTTTCCTGGTTCTCTTGCAGCCATGTGTGAGATGATTAAGATCATGCAGGAATACGGGGAGGTCACTTGCTGCCTTGGCAGCTCTGCCAACTTGCGCAACAACTGCCTTTTCCTTCAGAGCGACATCAGGTAAGATCAGGGGTCAGCAAACAGGGGGCTGGTCCACTGTCCCTCAGACCTCGTGGGGGGCCGGACTATATTTTGAAAAAATAATAATGAACACATTCCTATGACCCACAAATAACCTAGAGATGCATTTTAAATAAAAGGCCACATTCTACTAATGTAAAAACACGCTGATTCCCAGACCGTCCACGGCCCAGATTTAGAAGACGATTGGGCTGGATCTAGCCCCTGGGCCTTAGTATGCCTACCCATGGGTAAGATGCACCCAGACTCTGGGTTTCTGGCTTTGAGAAGCTCAGTCTGTACTCATTCATACCACTCCTTCATCCTGATTCCATTTCTGTGTTGACTTTCTTTGTTTTGTTCCGTTGCATCCCCATACAAAGTCCCAGGGAGACCTGAAAAGCATTCCTGTTTGTCTTTCCTTTGCCCTGGGTAGAAAACTACTGCTATCTGATACCTCCCTGCAGTACCTTTAGAAGACCAATGTGGAGGAAATACCTTTTATGCCACATCAGGGCTTTTGACAAAACTGCTTAGAGCAAATCCCACACTGAGCCCGGTGTTGTCTGAAATAGTTGCATAAGGAACATCCATTCCAACAGCAACCTTTGCCACAGAATTGCTGGGAAAGGATGTTCTGCCTACAACCATTTTGCAAAACACATGGCTTGGTGGAATCGTTCGAATCTCTGATGTGGCATATGAGACCCTTCCTCCATACTGGTAGCTCCTGATCTCCTAAAAAGGAATGGGGATTACAATCCCACTCTCCTTGACTATTGGCCCCGCTCTCTGGAGTTGGGACCCCAACTATCTGGATGGCCGCAGTTTCCTCACCCCGTCCTCAAATGTATAAAATCTTCTGCTCTTCTGGCAAAGCAGGAATGGGAGAGAAGCAGAGAGGAAAGCAGGTCAGAGCAGGTGCAGCATTCAATTTAGATAAAGGCAAAGGAGACCATTTTGAGCCCTCAAGCTGTTACTGCTTTATTCATCCACCAAGCTCATTCTGTTAAAAGCACCTTCTGAAAATCAAAGGGTTTTAAATGAATGATGCAGAGTTTGTTTGAAGAAATAGAGATGCATAATTTTGTGGGAATTATTTTGGTGGCAGGGAGGCTGGATGCTTGGCCCAGTTCTCCACTCCACTCCCATATGAAAGAAGGCTTATGATTCAGAGATGCTCTTGCTGCTCCTTCGGCCCTCACTGTTCCGTCTTGCTCTTGCTCTTGCTCCTGTGCTTGGTAAAGTGCAAAGTTTTACATGCTGGGCCAAGTATTCTCCAAGTTGCTTTTTAAACAAGGGAGTTTTGTAAAAGCAGGTTTCATTGACCATGGCTTTTATGCTGATCTATTTTTTCTTGGTTTTAGCTGATTTTATTTAATTCTGTGTGATGTGGGCTTTATATTATCAGTAAGCTGCCTCAAATTAATTTTGGAAAGGTGGGGTGTACATTTACCAGATAAATTAATAATAGGATCAGGCTACAATGCTCCTTACTGCTAGCGGTTCTTTTGTTATGATCTATGATCAGAGTTCTTTATTCAGTCCAATCTGTTCTGGTTTCCTGTCTCTGGACATTTCCCTGCAGAGCTGGTAGCCTTGCTGTGGCTTGTCTGAAAGTACTTTTAAAAAGTAGTTCACTTTTTAAAAAGCATATTGTTGGACACCTCCGTATTTTAGATCAGTTTTGTAACCCCGAGGTGTTTGGCTGGGTGCACCTGGCTTATTACTTCCCATTATGTTTTCCTCTAACCTGTGTAGTATTGTCTGTGCAGCATAGCCCTGGATCCTCTTTATCCCTCTCGCTGCTCTTGGGAGACGTTTGGGTATGCCACCAGCACTAACATGACCCGTATCTCCGATGACCTCACGCCTCTTCAGCTGTCTGGCCAGCTGAACAGCCTATCGTGCTCCCTGACTATTTATCCGGAAGAAACCATTGGGCTCATCAGACTTATAGAACAGGTAAGCCCCCTTTTCTTTTGAGCTGGCAGTAACACAGTTGTGACAATCTCCATCATCGAAATATGATGATAATATTTTAGCATCTGTTTGGGCTTCCAGGTTTAATAAAATAACTGTTCCATCCTTATTTTTCTTCTTGATGCAGAGAAGCTTTTTGGCAGGACAGAACGTTCCAGCCTGTTTTCTTTCCTTTTAAAAGAAAACCTAATTGAAGCTTTCAGTTTTGATCCATATTTTTAAAAGTGGATATGTTTACTGCACTCATCCCTGACAATATAAGAACAGTCTCTCTTTACTCATACCTTGCATACTATCCATTTCATATATGATTTCTTTTAGGCCCGGCATGCAACTTACGGTATTCGCAAATGCTTCCTCTTCCTCCTCCAGTGTCAGCTGACTCTGGTCATAATCCAGGTGAGTTATTATGAATGGCATTAGGAAGCAGAACTAGGACTGATTGCCTTGCAAGTCATCTAAGAGGAGGAGAGACCCAAAGGAAGCTGCTTAAGTTGGATATTTGCTAGCAGTATTCATTATCCTTGTGTCATGGAAGGCTGCCCTGATTCTAGTTGAGGTCCAAAGCATACAATGGAGCGTCTTGTAATTGTAAATGTATAGTCCCCAAATTCTTCATTTGGAATAGTATATGAGTGGAAGGCAAAGTGTACTGGCTTTTCTAATTTTGTTCTGGTTTTCAAAATAAAGGTTTTTTGAGAGTGTTTTTCTCCAAGCACTTAGCAGAGGCTAGCCACACACAGTTCCTCACCTCCCAAAACAGAACTTCCTATCATGTCTTCAGTTACAAGGCCTAGTCTGAGTTACATTAAAAGAAGCAGAATGTTTCATTAAAAAAAAAATGAAAATGAAAAGCAGTACTGTGCTGCCCAGTCAATGGAATCTTGTGCACCACATTCTGTGTGTAGCAGCAACTGCTGGCTGATTTTTAGTTAATTTTTGCATTAATATACTTCCTTGTTGCCATGGCACCCAAGGTGGTGTACTAAAATGAACAAATATGCAAAATTGTTGAACAAATGAGTTCTTTCACGGTCCCTTCGGGATCCAATGGCATGAGCTTCCCCGCTCTGGACTCCCTCTCCTTGTTAGTCACCATCTTGTTTTTACAAGATGGGTGTGATGACTTGCTGGTGGGTGCCCTTCGGTCTTCTGATCCTTCCACTGATGGTGCCTTTTGCTGTCTTTTGCTTAGTTCCTTTCTTGCCTGGGGCAGCTGCCCCCCATTCTCAGTACCACCGACATCTTGTGGCTTTCCTGCTTCTGCTACCCGTTGCTAAGGTGAGTAAGGTTTCTCGCTGTGATTCACAAGCATGCTCTACTTTGCTGGTGCTCGCAGGAGCTCCTCTTCTTTCCTAAGATAAAATGGGACCACACAGGGGATGGGCACCTGGTTTTCATGTTCTGGCACACCACGTTGGAGAACATGTGGAGTCCATAATGCCTATATGGATCAGCCTTCATGGTGTGGAGAGTTGGTAATGCTAGCGCTGTTCGCCTCTGCTGGTGCTGGCCTGTAGATTCTCTCTCTGCAAAAAACATGTGCTGAGTCGCTTTTGTCCATTATGGCCCATAGATAATGTTGTACTTCAGCTACCATTGGCCCCAGCCAGCATGCCCAATGGTCAGGAATGTTGGGAGTTAACAGCAGCTTCTGTAGAGCCACAGGTTTCCCCTATCCCCATTGCAAGGCTTGAATATGTCATTCTTGCCATTAGTTGAGCAGAAACTGTGTTGGCCTCTGACTTCTGCTGTCTTTTGTGTATGGAGGCAATAAACAAGTGAGCGAGGGGAGGCCTGTTGTGACCTGGTTAACTGTGAACTGGCTTAAAGGACTTGACAGTGCAGGAAGGAACTGTGTGAAAAGGGCCTCCTCATTAGCTGGCAATAATAATAATAATAATACCCTGCCCATCTGGCTTGGGTTTCCCTAGCCACTGTGGGTGGCTCCCAACTGAGTATTAAAAACACAATACAGCATTAAACACAATATAGCATTATGGGGGTTTCATGTGTGTAGTCTCAGCAGGCCAGGGTTGTGGTTGTGGTTCCGCTCTGATATCTAGGCTAATTCTAGTTTTGTTTCCTCTTCCAAGTGTGTCCCTCCTGGGCAAGCCCCCTCACAGTTCCATCATGTCCATGGCAACTGGGAAGAACCTGACCTCCATTCCTAAAAAGGTAAGGAAAGGTTACGATTGGATAGGCATTCGCTAGGGTCCGCGTGTGGCAACGTCGGAAGGTGTGAAAGTAATGTTCTTACCAGCTGCCGACACATGACACCCCAGTGATTGCAATGCCGCAGATCTTGCTAGCATTAGCTTAGCTAAATGTTTAGCATGCTGGAGTCTGGCCTCTACCTCGGGGGCCTTCCCGCTGCTCAAGGCAAGAGAGTTGGCTCAGTCTCCTGCTGGCGAATTCTTGCTTCCGTTGCCGCCAAACGGAACTGGGGCTAACAGCATAGGGAGAGCTGTGCTGGATCTGGCCAAAGGCTCGCCCTGTCCAACATCTTGTTCTCATAGTGACAAACAGTGGAATTCAGACACATGCTGCTTCCTCCAACAGCAGTTCTGGTGTGAGAGAACAGGTCCTGATTTTAAATCTGCCTTACACACTCCCACTCTTACTTGCTGTTGAAGTAAGAACAAACCTATTTGGTTCAAGGCAGAGCCTGTGTCTCATGCCTGGGTAAGAGCTTTCTTCCTCACATCTCCTGAGGTTGGTTATCCCTGTTGCTTTACAGAGAGAAGGTGGGTATCAAAGGAACGTGCCTTTGAGAGAAGTGGGCCAGTAGGTGGGAGAAGGGGAGCATAATATGGAGCATACAGGTTCTTCATTGGTTTAATGTTTCTGTTGTGAACTATAGGCTGAAACAAGATGTTGGGGGGTGGGGGCATGTGGTTGCTACTGAACAAAGTCAGGGAGACCCTTTTAGAATAATCCGCCCCTGGAGATAGTTCAGAATGGTTTTCTGATGGCCCTGGACAAATTTTCTTCCAGCACTGTTTTTGGTTGTCTTGATATACTGGTTGATCTATGAAACTTGGGAGATGACCAGCTTGATTAATGCCATCCCTCCCAAGCATCTCCTCCCATCTAGTAGAGTCTTGTCTGGCTCTGCCCCCCTTTTAATTGTTAGCAGGGTGTGTTTGTGCCTGCGAGGCATGTTTGTGTGGCTGTAGTATATTTATGTGTGTGTATGGTGCCCATTAAGGTCACTTGGCTTTCCAAATGTGCCCACAGGTCCCTAAAAGGTCAGCAACCCTCAGCTCCAGGTTTTCCTTAATGAAGCTGATTATTTGGATCCGGTCTTGGGCTGGCCCAAGATGTTTTGACGCTGTAGGCAGAATGCCCTGATGCCACCCCGTCCCTCTCCCCACAGATCTAGGCCCCCTCTCTTGCCCCTGCTTCTGCCCTCTTGCTGCTGCAAGCCCCATCACCTCAACTGTACCTGTGATTATGCCTGCACTACCACCGTGACACAGCAGTGGTGGTGAGGGCACAGTGGCAGCAGTGAAGACAACAGGGCTGACCCCAGTGGGGTCAGATCCGCCACCTGAAGCAAATGGCTCCACCTCGCCTAATGCAGAGGCCTCTCCTGTTTTACCATCCTAGCCCCTAACATACACCAGAAGCATCTCTGATGATTCTTCCTGGATCTCTCAGTAGCAGGAGCCCCTTGCAGGGAGAGGGTCAGGCCAGAGCATCATCCTTTGGTGCCTCCACTTGTTCCTAGGAGAATAGTAGTAGTAGTAGTAATAATAAATTATTTCTACCCCGTCCATCTGGCTGGGTTTCCCTAGCCACACTCTGGGCGGCTTTCAACAGAACATTAAAAACAGAATAAAACTTCAAACATTAAAAACTTCTCTAAACAGGGCACCAGTGGGTGGTGCATGACTTTTTCTGCCCCAGAGTTGTTGGGTTTATTTTTAATGATGAGGATGAGGATGATTCATCTCCAGACTTCCTCTTTCTCTTGACATATATTAGTATTCCTCATTTGGTTATATTTATAATGCAACAGTCCCTGTAATCCTGCAAAATGGTAGAAGTTCCTTGGGAGGGAGGTGTGGGTTGAAGAATTGAGCCAACAGCAGCCGCACACCCCAGTGGCCATCTAGCTTGGTCCTAAGCAGCAGCCCTGGAGGAGTCTCCCTGGGGGGTGCTCACCTGATCCTCTTCTGCAAGACTGCAGCTGGTAAGCCTGAGGCCTGGGCAGGAACCATGGGACCCAAGGCCTCGCCTCCCATTCTTGTAAGTCACTCCGGCCTTCCCGACAATGTCTTGCAGACCCAGCAATACTTCCTGTTCTGCTTCCTGCTGAAATTCAGCCTTACCATCTGCACCTGCTTGGTTTGCTTTGGCTACATGCTGCAGGATTACTGTGCAAACTTCAACTCCTCTGCCTTCAATGTGAATGTCACAGGCTGCTCCTCCATCATGCTGCACAGGTTAGCGGGCGCTCAGGGTCCAGCTCTCTACTGAAGTTCCCAAATGCAGTGCTGTCCACCCAGAAGGAGTGTGTGTTGGGATGGTTTTAGCACAGCTTCTTTTAAGGTTTCGTTTGTGGGTGGCACAGTTTGGATTATGTAGACTATGTTGTTTATAGAATCATAGAGTTGGAAGGGACCCCGAAGGATCATCTAGCCCAACCCCCTGCAATGCAGGAATCTCAACTAAAGCATTCATGACAGATTGTTGTTTCTAGTAGCTTTTCCAAAGATGGGTCTAGAAGAGTGGAAAGTCATGGAATACAGGCTTGTGCTATGCTGCCCCCACTCTCAGGTTTCCCTACACTGATAAGGACTAGAAACTTAGTTTCTTTAAAAAAAACCCCTAAGGCTATGTTTTATACACACACACACACACACACACACACACAGCCTTTCTTTGTAAATAAATTCAAGAAGGGTAACAAAGAAATTAAACAAAGCAATATAAAGTAATTAAAACGGCAAAGCAAAAAGAAAACAGCAATGGAAGTTTTAAGAAGTCTTAAAACACTAACTCTGTGTTTTATTAATCACCTCATAAATCACCACCTCAAGGCGATTTAAAAACAGTTTGAAATGCAAAAGCAACAAATAAAGCTGGGAAAAGCCTGTGTGGTGGAGGAACAATTCAGCGGTAACAATTCAGCAACAATTTAAGATAATTCCAGATACCTTTTGAAAGGCCACTTTTGGCTTTGGAATCCAGTGGAAGAGGTTGCCTTGTGTGACTAACAGAGCCCGCAGGATCTTAGGACTTGCTCTCGAGTCCCTCTTAAATTCAGTCTCTTCAAATAGGGTTTGTTGATGTCTTGAACCGTAACCCACCTCACATGATGCCCCTATGTTTGCTTTTTCAGTAGTGCAGAAAGCTCCCCCAACTGGTTTGGAGAATTTTCCAGCATCCTTCTCCTGGCCCAGAAGTTCACGGCTGGGATGATTGTCTTACATACTGGTAAGAGATTTCCATTCCTCCTTGTTTACTGTACTGAAGGGGGCGGGGGCTTGCAGCTTGCCATGGCATGCATGCAGCACAGCTCAGAAGCTTTATCAATGTCCCAGCTGAAGGCAGATGTAAAGCTAAACATCTTGACTCTGGCCAGTTTGACAGTTGGCTTAGTCTTCCCCAACCCTCTAGCTGTTTAACTGCATAAAAATAGGCAGGAAGATTTCAGAAGGGGCGCTAGATAATTGTGTGGAGTCAGGGGCTGCCAGTCATTGGTGGACTATCTTGGGTTTTGGAAACATCGCTGGGCTGCTTTCTTCTCTTCTTTTTGCTGAAAGCCCAGTAAGGTTACCTTGTGATTGGCTTTCTTGGATGATGAGCTTCAAAAACCACCACGCTCTCGGGGATTTGTGCCCTCTGTATCTCTGGCAAGTCCACACATTAAAAAAAAACAAACCCACAACCTGTTGGTATTTTTTCACAGTGTTTATCTCTGTCACCCACGTCCATCGTACCAAACCACTGTGGAAGAAAAGCCCCTTCACTAACTTCTGGTGGACTCTGACAGTTGTCATTGTGTGAGTATCCTTTTCTGATTCGTCTAAGTACATAGTCTTTTTTTTATCTTCCCCCCTGTCTTTATCTCAGATTATTCTATCTTCTGGTGTCCATTCTTTTCTTGAAGCACCAGTCTTTTTTCTTCTTCTGTGTGCATTTCTGCAGTGCTATGTCTTTCTGGCTCTTGACATCAAATTCTTCCTTCCCGTAGCCTCGGGTATCATCACGTCCCTCTCTCTGACTTGGCTGTTATGCCGTGAGGCTGTCATCACCCCACTCCAAACTTCTAAAATGTTCATCCAGGAAACACAACCACTTTTGGAGATGCTGCCCACTTGGGTATGCCTGTCCCCATGATGCTGTGTTTTCCGTGGAGGCTGTTCACCACCTTAGGAGATCCTTTCCCCATTGGCAGGTTGCACTCTGATTGCTGATGGAAGAGGATGCAGAGTGGAGGACAGAGCCCTGGGACAGAAGGCTGGACATGCCCCTTCTATGTTATTCCAAGTCTTGCTTTGTTTTTAATGGCAGGCTCCTGGGCCAAGTCATCCAGACCCTCCTGGACCTGAAGCTCTGGGTGAACCTCAAGTCTCCAGTGACCTACAAAATGGATGACATTCCCATGGCCTCCTGGCTGTTGGGTTTGCTCTCTCTTATCCTTGTTGTGATCATCAATGAGACTGTCAAACTCCATGAAATCAGGTAAGGGAGCCTCGCCATGAGGTCTTGCTTAGCACTCTCCGTAATAAGCTCCCAAAGTTCTCCTAGCGCTTTGCATGAAATGATCTTGATAATCATTGCAACAACTTTGTAGGGCTGGCCTGCCAACCAATATTATCTCCATGTTACAGATGGAGCGTGGTGGGGTGGAGAGAGGGAGGGAAGGAGCATGGCTAAGGCCAGCTAGCAAGTTCATGGCCAAGGTTAGATATGAACCAGAACTGTCCAGCTGACAATTATCTCAAAGTGCCCTATGCTGTACCAGCTGTTGGGTGCTTTTAGACCATGCTGGCGTTTTGAAGTTGATGTGAGACCCACTCCTGCACCCCAAGAAGGAATGATATGCAAGAGAACCCCATACTTGCATCTCCTCCTTCAAGGTGCTATCTGTGATCACACCACACCTGCAGGGTAATATGTTGTTGTTCAGTCGTTCAGTCGTGTCCGACTCTTTGTGACCCCATGCAGGGTAATATAGGCCAGTGAAAGATGAATGCAGCCATGTTGCTTGCTGTGTGAGTGGGTCATGTTGAAGCATCTCTTAGCTACATCCTCTAGGTTGAAAGACTGCCGCTATGGACAAGGCAGACCTTGCTGGGTCAAATCACAAGGTCACCCTAGTCCAGCAATGCCATTTTCAACACAGCGAGCCAAGTCACTCTGCAAACCCATAATTAAGGTGTGGGAGGACATTGCTCTATGGGTTTGCTACCCTCCCTTTCTCCATTTATTTTAATATCCAAAGGTCCTGATGAAACTCCTTCACCTTCAGGCCTCTCTGCCAATGAGAGCTGAGCAAGTCATAGATGACATCCTGTTCCGCAGCTGAGTTAACTGTTCCTGTGCTGTGCAGCAAACTTCCTGGTATCTAAATTAGGATTCCTGGAAGGATAAAATTGCTACCTGACATCTCTCTGACCCGTTCCCTTGAGATGCTGTTGTCTTGGCAACAGGGAAATACGCATTGAACTGCCTGTTTTTCTGGCTGTCTCCCAAAATGGTTTTGGGGCACTATAAAATGTCAGTAGCTGGGTCAAGCAAGGGCAGGATACTTACAGTAGCCATCCCCTCTGGTTTGTCTTTGGCATTTGCCCATGGGAGATTCCCTCTGATCACGGAGGTGCTGTTCTTCACCATTGTAGGCAATGGCTGCATGCTGCCCCACTGTTCTCCTTGGAAGCATGAGAGTCTTTTAATTAGCAGGATATTCATTTGAGGGGGAGGAGAGAGCGCTGTTTTACAGCTGTCATCACATTGGCACCCAAATGAGCCCAAACTGGGTAAAAAAAGCATTCTGCAACCTGACTTACCTAATTAACATCTTACAAAAAAAGAAGCAGGTTGGTTCATTTTGTAGATCTCTTGTTTCCCATGCTGTGTTGCAAATGAGGCTGGCAGCTAGAAGAAACATTTTAAGGCATTTTTTTAATGAAGGTGGGAAGGAGAGAACATGCCTAGGTTTCTTACTCTACAGCCATAGGTGTCTCTCTCCACCACCAAACCCCCCCCCAAGCAAATGCTTTGGCTGCAGCCCCATTGGGATTGAGCCCCTTTGAAATTGGTGGGAGCTACTCCTAAGTAAACATGCATAGTGTGCTGTTAAAAGTATGTGTAGTTGCATTGCAGGGGGCTGAACTAGACTCTTGTGGTCCCAACTCTACAATTCTTTGATTCCATGATTCATTCATTCATTCATTCATTTTCTCTCTCTCTTCCCAGGGTTCGAGTACGTTACCAGAAGAGGCAGAAGCTGCAGTTTGAAACCAAGCTGGGCATGAATTCCCCATTTTAATCCTCACAAGTAGGATGTGCCCTGGAGGGCCTGGGGGCTGCATGTTCCCTTCTCACACAACCTTGCCATCTTGCTGAGAGAGGAAAGAAAAAAAGCACCCAGCCTCATGGTCAATGTGGATCAGAAGAGGCCAACCCCTAAGAGTGGGGAGAGCTACATCTTGAGCGCTGGTGAAGATTCAGTGCCTGGCATGAAAGCGTTGGTGGGACATGGACTGCTGCTATTCGTTCTTTAAAATTTATTTTTACACCTCCTTCCCTTGGAGCTCCTTGGGATCCAGCAGGTTGACACCTTGGATCGAAGAGCAAGGAATTCTCATTTGACACTTCCCCCGCCCCCCGCCATTCATAATTTGACTAGGTTATTTTTCTTTGTCCTTCTTGCCCCCCCTTCGACTTCCCTGTCAATCTCATCTGTTCATTTGTTGCGATGCTGCTTGCCCCAGGGCATTCTGGGTATAAGCGCTGCACCCACCCAGGAGGGAATAGGAGCAGCTGGCCTGCTAGCTGGCCCTGCAGAAGTACCCCCCCCCCCCACACACACACCCCGCACCCCAGCTGCAGTCCCTGTGACTCACAGAGCAGCCCTTCGCCTGAAGCCTGCCCTCTTGTGGAAGATGAAGCAGAGGGGCAGGATGCCTGGGAGGTTTGCTGCTATGAGTACAAAGGCAGCCCTTCTCCAGTTAAATACCTCTGGGATGTAAAGTATGTAATAACAGAGTTAATAGGCCAGACCCTTCGCCACCGCCATGAGAGCATCCTTTTAGGGATGGGATATTGTGGATATACCTCAGCCCTGGCCACATCCCATAAGGAGGCTGTCTTTTAGTGCTTAATATTGAAAGGGCTGGATTTGTGTATTTTTCTTGTACATCCACTCACTGTTTGATAAACCTTGTGAGTGACCGAGGTCTGAGAGGTCATGTGGTTTTGTGTGCTTGTACGGGCATGGAAGACAAAGGCGCGTGGGCCAGATCTGAGTTTGGATTGACGGATTGCTTGATCTTTCACTTTTTCTTCATTGAAAGAGTGCTGCGTCTACAGACAAACCCCCTCTTGGCTGCTTTGAATGGAGAATGGCAGATGAGGCTGGGCATAGTTCCTCTCTCATATCCATGGGCTAGACTTGGGATCTTGGTTGCATTTTGTGCTTGCCCCACTGTTTTGGAGCATCCCTGCTCAAGCCTGGTTGGTTAAGTTGGAGACATATAGCAGCATACTATCCCATGGTCTGTTTCCCTAAACACAGGGAATTAAGTCTGGGTAGATTCACCATGCATTGCTGGGAATCTGCATCGTCCTCAATCCACCCTCTCTCTTGCCTGCCCATTTTAGCCGTGGTGGATAAACTCGGGCTGTTGCTTTTGGCCGGAAGAAATCAGAACTACCTCTGTTGGCCAACCTCTGCTCTATTTATGGACAACACCAGGAACAGCTGCCTTCTCTGCAAGACCAATCACTTAGATAACAGGGCATGTGTTGTTTGGGAGTATGTATTTTGGGCTACTGTGGACAGGCTGTTGAATATTCAGGGCTCCATGGAGGATCTGCTCTACCTGGTAGGGTTTTGGCCTAGGCAATCCAATTAACCTCGCCCTAGAGTTGTTTAAAAGCACTGACCCACCCTAGCATGGTAGTTAGCAAACTTGCCAAGCCTTCTTTAGGAAACATGGGCAAATTAACCTTTTGGCGGGAGGGATACTTTTATTCTTCTACAGCAGACAAAACGACATTTTACTATGCTAGATTAGAAAAGAAAAAAATCATAGGATTAGGCCTGGCCAGAGGTAGTGGTGATAGAAGGAGAAAAGTGATACCTGAAGGATTTTAAAGAAGCATGTAGTACAGCCTTCCCCAACCTGGTACCCTCCAGATGTTTTTGAGTGACACCTCTGATGAGCTGCAGACAATTTGGCCATGCTGGCTCGGGCTGGTAGAAGACACATTCCAAAACAGCTGGAGGGTATCAAACTGGAAAAGGTTGGTGTGGTTAAGGTCAGATATGTTCCTTTAAGCCCCCCTGCACATGGCAAAGTTCTCAAAAGCTGTGGCATGTATGCTGACTCCAGCTGGCTGTGACTGGGAAATCGGCCAATATCCTATGTTTATATTTTTTAAAGAGGCTATTGTTTAGAAACTGTTAAAAACACGTTCTCCCTCCTATTTTCATCATTGCTGTTCCCACGTAGCTCAAGGTTTGCTGCCTTCTCACGTCGTACATTGTACTGCTCCCTAAGGGCAAAGAGCTTTAGGGAATGGGCTGTGTTTCACCTCGGTACTAACCAGCAACAGTCCTCTCCTAGTGTCAGAATCGGCACTGGCTTCAGTGGGTCAGGATTTGCATCCATAGCTTGAGGCCAGCGGTGCTTGGCATGTGCCAGTTTGGGGTCTCTGATCCCAGGCTAAGTTGTGGGTGGGTGTGCAGATTTTGTATTTGGAAACTGGACTGATTTGCTATGGGTGACAGACACTTGGGTGGCTGCATTTAAGCAACTGCCTTCATCCTCCCCTCGTTCTGAACCAATTGGGAGTCCTTGATGCCTAAAAGCTGTTTGCCGCAATATTTTTTCCTTAAGTGATTTTAAAGCTTTACACCTGATGAACTGTCTGGCAGTTTTCCTGCTAGACAAGGCACTTTCTGTAGACTTTTGTCTGTGATGGTTGATCACGCTGAAAAAGATCCCCCTCCCTGCACTTCATGCACTCTTTCCCCTCCTCAATTGTACTCCACTGGAGTCAGATAATGAGCCTTTTCAATGGCTTTCTCTTGAAAGTCCATGTTGCCTTGCTGCCTCCCCCTCACCCCCCGGCCATCCCCCTCTTCCTCCTCGTCCAGCCAAGGCTTCAGAAAGGTGTGAGGTGTATGGCTTTAGGAAGGAGTTTCACCCATCCAACTGTTTTTAAATGGTGTATATTTTATATTTAAACTTTTCTGGGGATGTATGTAAAAAAAAATAGATTTGTATGAAAACTTGTAAATTGTACAAAAAGGAACAAAGAGCACCTGATATGAATGGCAATAAATGATTGTCTTTGATACAGTAAATTTTTGAGAGGATTGGCATTTGTGCTTTGTAATGTATGCTATCTCAGGAATCCTTATAACAGTCTTGTAAAGTAGACCAGAATTTTTACAGATTGATGGGCAGGGGGCAGCTTGTCTAAGGCCACCTATTGACTTCATCGCTGTGGTGAGATTTGAATCATATACTTCTTGGCTTCTCTCTTCCACACTGGCTGTAATCCTATGCCTACTTAGCTGGGAGTAACTCCTATAGAACTCAGTGGGGCCTACTTCTGGGCAGACATGTATAGGTTTGCATCACCAACTGCTAAGCTATGATCTCTCTCTCTCTCTTGCTCCATGATTTTGTGACTGTGCTGCAAAATATTGACTAACTGGTTTGAGTTTGTATGACATCTTTGTTCTTTGGTAAAATCAGTCCAAGCCCCCAGCGTTTTCTTGATCAAATACTGCTTCCTCCTTCCAGCTGACAAGAAGTTACATGCTGAGATGGAGAGATAGACGAGGGAAAATGGTTTCGAGCAACCAATGTGCTTTGCTAATGGAATTGATGGAGGTTCTAGTACTGTGGATAATATTACTTATGTCCTTGCCAGCTGCAGACATTGGTCTGGTTCGCACATTAAACCACAGCTAAGAGCAAACAAAGCTTTAACATGAGCATGTGGTGTTCCTGCTGTGCTGTGGACATCCAAACCCAGGGTTGTGGTTTGGTCCTCTACCCAAGCAAAGCATGAACAGTAATCAGGGTTTGTTCTTGGGTTGCTGCTCATGGTTTGGTTGGGAAAACAAACCATGAGCTCCGGTTCGGAGAATCACAAGCCAAGCTCTGGCTTGTTTCATCTGCAGTGCCGCAGGAACAGAGCAAGACCTTTGCAGTGTGCAGTAACAAATTGCACATTCACATTAAACCTTAATTTATTAATCTTAATTTGTTTCGTATGATATGCAGGCTGGACCTGTTATGGCTGATTCTCACTTTAAGCATCTTAGCTGATATGAAGGGTGCTTTTATCTTTCTTTAAAATACTGGAAAGTAGGTGCCCAGTTCTTTCCTTACGGCTCCTTTTGAGTATTTGAAGCGGCACACATAAAGTTTTGCACACTTAAGGAATGCTCATATTTTTGAACTTAGGTAGCCATACTGGAGTACAAAATATTCATTGAACATTGATAATTTAGTGGAGTCTGAAATGAATTCTTTTTCCTCAGGTTGTGACAGCTCTACTTGATACACAATGCATCTGACTGATCGAAAAGAGGAGACTCAGCAAGCCAAGTACATCTGTCAAAAGGGGAAACGATTCCCAGTGTTTAATACCATAAAGTTGCTGTTTATGTTAGTTTAAAACAAGAATTCATGATTAACACAAACAGACTAGATGATTTAAAAACTGCCTGGCTGGTGTTTTGCCTGGACTAATTTCCCTAGGCCAGTTCCTGCTACATATAGCAGATGGGGCGAAGGCTGGTTAGACACAACTGCATCCATACATAATTTACACAGCATACAATATATTTAAAATAAAGAACTAGCTCTTAAAAAATAAGCATTTTGGACAAAAAGGGAAGGGGGAATGAATTTTTCTCATTAGTAATCACAAAGGACAGCATTTTACTGCCCCCTAGTGGCTCAGACAGTAACGTGGTTCCACCCCCAACTCTAAAATACAACAGCACTCTGGTTAGTAAATATACAACAAATCCACATTTTAAAAATATATACATTTCTTTTAAAAAATTACAGTTTTATCAACAATGGGGGGGGAGGGAGGGAAGGAGGATGCATCCCAAATCAACTACTGTGAAATCCAAACCTCTTTTCAAAAAGGCTTAATGAACCTTTTTTTTATAAAGTGCCACTGGTTGCAGCAATTCTTTAAAAAAATATTTTTTAGCACTAGTCATCAACCAGAGGATGACTAATCCACTTGACACTATGGATAAAAAGAGAGTCAAAAAAATAAAGAGAAACTACATTTATGGCCAAGACACATTAATAGGCTCCATTGTAGCCTCTCGCTTTTTTCCCTTCGCCATTTGGATTTCACTTCCTTGCAAGTGGCTCAATGCTTGCCACTTCATGATTCACTACTAAGAAATTTAAAGCGATGCACATCCTGGCTCCTCCAGCAGAGCCCTTTCCCCCGTGATGCCCAGAGGATCTGTTGCCTTAACTTTAAAACTGCCGAGTTGCCCTGTCTGCCTCAATACTTGGTAAAACTGGCAGAAGTTTTAAGTCTGTGATATACATGGTCATCTTCATTTTAGACTTAAAATAAAACCCTCCTGGGAAGCTGCCTTCTACAGGGTCTGACCCCTTGGTCCATCTAGCTCAGAATCACTGGCAGGTTTCAGACAGGAGTTTTTGCCAGCCTTACCTGGAAATGCTGGAGGTCGGACCTTTCTGCATGTTCTGTAATGCTCAGCTACGGTCTCTCTGCCATATCAGTCCTTGACGAGTTCTAATCTGCCTGCAGCATGTAAGCAGCAACAATTACGCTTTTATTTTCCCTTCTCTTCCTTCTGTAGGCTGCCTGATTGGCACCACCTTGGGCATATTTACAGAGGTGCTACAAAAGAGCCTCCTCATCAGAGTGGAACTGTCCCTAGGGAGGGAGGAAGCGGCATGCCGTGGGGTTGCAATTTGGCCCTTTTTCTGCTGCACGCAGTTGTTGGTAGGGATGGGCTCACTTTGGACAGGGAGATGAGTTACAAGGAATGGTCTTTGGAAAGGCAGTTTTGTCTTATAGCCCAAATGCTGTGTGCTTTAATTTCTGTTTTAAGAAAAGACCAATAGATCTACGTGCTTCGTTCCCTGCTGGAAAACGGATAGGGAAGAGTATTTGCAACTAGGAAAAGTCACTTTTCATGCTACAATGGAGAGCATGTTCAGGATCCCTTTTAATATTTTTTGCCACTGGAGGGTGCCGTGCACTGTAAGCCACCAATCAGCGTTTTCCTCCCAGATTCTACTAAAAGAAAGAAAAATGGAAGACTATTTTCTCTCTCCACCAACCCACCCGGCCCATGTGATGAATGAGACCTGAGGTATTTGGGAAAGAAGGTCAAGTAGTTTTCAGTTCCCCTGAAAAGTGTGTTGCTCTTGAGCTTATTTTACTTTTCTGGGAGCCACAGGCTGTGCCAGCTGCTTTTGGAGGTCGAGGCAAAGATGGGGCAACGTGAGGGATTTAAATCCTCCCAGATTACACGGTCCTTCCTCTGCTGACAACATTGGGAAAAGCAGCAAGGCCCTGTCTTGCTCTGGAAGCTGCCAGGCTTACCAATCCTGTTCCCTTTTGTCGACTTGGCCGCATTGAGCACCCGGCCCCTTTGCGGATGTCACTGCCCTAGGGAAGCTGACACATTGTTGGCATCATTTGAAATGACAAGACGCAGGAGTAGGGAATGAGCTGCTCTTTGCAAGAAGCATACATGTCTGGTATTATGTGGGAAGGAGGCCAGGGTCCAAGGGAAGCTCTTGGTAGCCTCCAGCATTGGTCTGCCTCCCTTGTGGTTCAGCGATGCAGGCATTCAATCAGCCCTTCTTTGTAGCTTCAGTGCTGATGTGGGTGGTCACTGTTTAGAGGCCTGGCAAGCATCTGGTGCCCTCTGATGGAAACACCAAGTTGATGTGTGTTCATGCGCTCTTGCCCCAAGATATTTGTCCAAGAAATGGTCTTGGAGTGCAATTGCCTCTGGCTGGAAGTTCGCACTCACAAGAAATCAGGAAAAGATGGTGAAGTGCCTGGATGGAGAGGCCGATGAGTAGTCGTGGGATTCCTCCCCAAGCTGTCCACTTAGAAGGATGAACCTGCATCATCATCATCAGAGAAGGAAGCCCGTCCTCAGTCCAACATGGCATCCAACTGCTCTGCAAGGTCGTCAAACATGTTGCTGATGTCTTCGAGGATGTTTTTGGCCGAGTGTGCTGTCCCACAGTTGCTGGGAGGACAAAGACAGGATAAATGGTTCATTTTGGGAGCAAGGTTTCAGGCAAGCCCTCTCTTTGCTTGTAGAGCCATTTCCTGCACACACTGAGCAGTCCCATCTCCCCATCCTTTCCCCTGTCCCCCAAATGGCTTGCTAATGCCTGCCTGTCTCTTGGTAAAGGCCGGGAAGCAGGAACATAATCCATCCCATTCTGAGACAGCCGTTTCCTGGTGCAAAACAAGGTACAGTGGTGCCTCTGGATACACACACCTCTGGTTGCATATCATTCGGGTTATGCACGCGGCAAACCCGGAAGTATTTTCCCGGGTTTTGCCACGCGTGCATGTGCAGAAGAGGCACCTCCGGTTGCAAATTCCTCGGGATCCAACTGGAGGTCCCAATGTGCTGGTTACTATTTTTAAAGGCTTTCACCCACACCCACCCCCCAGCACCATTCCCCATATAAGCCCAATTGCTGCCTATATTATTCCTGTTTTATATGCCCCCAGCACCTGAAGTGAGGACACCTATGACAAGGAAAACTGCAGTTTATCCAAGTCTGCAGAATAGCTGCCTGAAGAGTTTCAGAGCAAAGCTTTTGTCTCTCTGGAAAAATGACATCCTCCAGATGGGAGAGGCCATTGTGGCCCAGTGTTGCGCCTGAGCTCATTTCATTTCACTGCCATTTGGGTGGAAGAGTTGGTGGGGTGTATCTGGAACTTTAGAGGAATGAGCAACACCTATTTGCATATGCAAGTCTTCACCCAGCTAGGGCAATATGTATTTAAGTCTGCTTGTACATGGTCCCAAGCTGGACCAAGGCAGATGTATCTGAAATATGCATGTGCCCTCTTCATAAAGAAGAGGGGCTTTTGTATTCTGCACTTTGGATAAAGACCCTGAAGGATACCCTGTGCAGGACAGGCACTCCTGCCTGCCCTCTCTTCACATCCAAGCAATGCCTCACCTGTCTGCCTCCTCTGCGTTGATTTTCTTTTCTGCAGCTTCAAGCGTGGATGCCAAGGATGAGTTGGTTTGTTCCAGCCTTTGCTGAGCGTGGATCATGTCCGGAGATGCACTCAAAGGCCTCATGGCTAGGGGCACCCCGAAACTCAAGGCGGGTTTGCTGCCCAGCCCCAGTTTCATGGGGTAGGGACCCATCACTTCAGAAACCATCTCTGTGGCTGCCCAGGGAGCGACGGTGTTGCGGGAGTTCTGCAGGACTTGTTGGTAGATGGTTTTTGGCCCTGAAAACACCAGCTTGGTAGAAGCAATGGATGTGTGCATGGCCGGGACATCTGAGGGGAAAAACAACAACTTATTTTGGGTATTCTGAAATTTGACCCATGCAGTTTAAGGAAACACAGCCTAGCTCCGTCTCCTCGAAGTGCAACCTCCCTGCTGGATCAGCAACATTCCTGCCATTAACACCTCATGCTATTCTACACTCTCCCAGCAAGTCTGGATTACTTCTACCCTAGCCCTTACTTCTGGACTTGCCATGCTTTATTCATTCTTGTTTTAAAGAGCATCCAGATTACATAATTCCAAAACTGTAGCCTTTCCCTGTTTTCTGCACTCCTCGTGTTTCCCTCCCAGACTTGATTTGTTGTTGTTGTTCAGTCGTTCAGTCGTTCAGTCGTGTCCAACTCTTCGTGACCCCATGGACCAGAGCATTCCAGGCACCCCTATCCTCCACTGCCTCTACTCCTTCATGGATCACTGCCTTGTCGTGGCGAAGGGACTTGAATAACTCGGGGGAAGCTATGAGCTATGCCATGCAGGGCCACCCAAGTTGGGCAGGTCATAGCAGAGAGTTTAAGACTAAATGTGATCCACCTGCAGAAGGAACTGGCAAGCCGCTCCAGTATCCCTGCCAAGAAAACTCCATGGACAAAGACAAAGACTTGATTTGTAGCAATATTTAATACTGAAATGCAATTTGATAATGAAAGACAAAGTGGTATTTAGGCTCGTGCCTTTAGTGGTGGTGGTGGGGATCAGTGACTGATTTCCTTTGAATTGCTTCTCTGAATTGCCCTGTATCAGTTCCTTTTCCTGCAGGGGAGGGCTGATTTCCTCTCCCCTCCCCCTCTTGGTAGTGAAACATCTCTACAGTTAGTTTTTTTAAGAGCAGAAATCAGTTATTAAAGATGTCCTGTGTAAGTAAACGGACACGGAGCAATTCAGAGAGAAACTATTCAAAGAGAAATCGATTCTGTAAACCTCCAGCCAGGGTCAATGAGAAGGGGGGAGGGAGACTAAAACCTGCAAGTTATGAACTTTTATTTGAAATATCCAGGCACCTTTTGCTGAATGGAACTTACCTAAGAGTAAAGATTATGGAAGGATCCTGGCCACCGGGAAGGACATTGCTAATTAATATTGTGCTACATTAAATTTTACATGTGATTTCCATTTCAATTCCATGTCAAACTAATTGTAACTAAAAATATATGCCTAAGCATCGCTACCATCACTACACTGTAGGCCAGGGGTCAGCAAACTTTTTCAGCAGGGGGCTGGTCCACTGTCCCTCAGACCTTGGGGGGGGGGAATGATGCAAGAGCCCCACGAGCCCCACTGGCTGCTTACCTGTGTCTTGGGGGCCGCAGGGGCTGGTGGTGGCGAGGGAACGATGAGCAGCACATGAAAGGGCTCTGGAGATGGGCTGCTTAAAATGGCGGCTGCTCGAGCGCTGCTGCTGCTCCTGGCACCAACAAAGCCCAGCCCCCTTCCTCCTCTAGACAGGGTGGGGAGAAGCCAGGAGGAGGGAGGGAGGAGGCACCACTGCCACCGTGTGAGGGAGAGGGAAAGAACGCACACACTGGTGATCCATGCGGACCGTCCGCGGGCTGGATCCAGAAGGCAATTGGGCCTGATCCGACCCATGGGCCTTAGTTTGCCGACCCATGCTGTAGGCAGTCCCCTATCCCACTGGGGCTATGGAACCAAGCCGCTCAAGTGAGACTAAAGCAGTCTTGAAAATGGTGGGTTGCAGCCCTCTCTGCTTCCTCACCCCCTCCCACCATTGTCTCCCAGCCCAGACCTCTCTCCACAGCCTCCAGTGCCCTTTCCCCAACCAGAAGCAGCAACGGGTGTGCTATTCCAATTCTCTCCCAGCTGTGATAGTCCTGAAGAGGAGCTGGAACAACACTGTATTGCTACTCACCCCAAACTCCAAGCCCATTCCCCACCCTGAGAAAAGATGGTGGCATTGCTAGCACATCTGCATCTCCTTCCTTTAAAGGAGGAGAGAGATACCACCATGTAGAAAATCTTTCTGATTCCAGGAAAGCGCAGCGTAGCAGTGAGCCACGGAGGCCAGATTTTGCCCAACTGCAGCTCTGAATGTTGCCTACCGGTCGCATTGGCTGCTGTCCTCAGATGGACTGCTCCTCCATGCCTCTCGACCTGCAGTGGGATTGGGCTGGTTGGTTTCAGAGAGACGGGCGGCTTCTTGATTCCCCTTTCCAGAGACAGGATGCTCTTCTCTATCTCTGCAATCTGCAGCTCCATGCTGTCGTCATCAAAAGCGTCTCCCGCCGGCTGCGGCTCCGCTGGGTGCAGCGAGGGTCCGCTGATGCTGACTGTCTGAGCCTGGGCGTACTGCGGAGCCGAGGATGAGCTAGGCGCAGCCACCCCAAATGCTTTCAGCACGTTCTGGAGGGGCTCTCTCTCCCTGCACCGGGGCCGTCTCTTGACTGTGTCGGACTCTGTGAGATTGAATTCCAACACCGCGGGGCCCTCTTTCACCGGGGTCTCTTCTTGCTCTTCCCCGTAAGGCTGAGCCGAGGCAGAATCAGACTCTGGCACAGCGGTGTCTGCCTTGAGCTGCCCAGTGGGCTTTGGCCGCTGCTTGATGGTCAGGTTGCCTTCTTCCGCAAAGGGAATGCACTCGCTGGAGCTGTTCTGAGACGAGCAAGGGGACTTGGCACAGCCATCTGTCTCTGCTGCTGCTTCTTCCTCAGTGTCGGACCGGGTGTCCTCGTGGCTGTGCTGCAGAGCTTCCGTCATGGCAACCGCGGGTTCGCTAAATGTTCGTCTCCTGGGGACATTGCCTTCAAAGGCCTGGCTTTGGCCACTGGTGGCTTCTGCGCTGCTGGGGTCTGCTCGGGCTGAATTGTGCAGGCCCGTCTTGCTGGCCGACTCCTGACCGGGACTGGTGGGTTTGGGGGACTTAAAAGGCTTGGCCAGGCTCCCATCAGCCACAGACCCATTGAGCACGGCTGCAGTATTTCTCAGAGAGCAGCCCCTGTCATGAGGGCCATTTCCTCCTTCGTCCTGGGAGAGGGAGGGTCCTTTTTGTGTCTCTTGACCCTGTTCGTACTCTGTACCAACTTGTGCGCTGGAGACCGAACTGAGGCGCTTGGGAGGTGGGGGCGGGGGGCCCTTCCTCCTGGCGCGGATGGCAAAGGACTGGCTGCGCGAGACCTTGGCGGCCGACGACGGCTGCGTCCGTGGCACCTGGCTGCGTCCAGGCCGCCTGGTCAGGGTAGCGTATGAGCCCACGGAGCTGGTGGGAGGCTCCTCTTCCTCGGCCTCCCCGTCGGACAACGCGTAGCGGTTCAAGCTGTGTGAGCGCTTCTTGTGCTTGAAGCCCTCAGTGTTCTGCTCCGCCCCAGGCTTTGGGGGCACGTGAGGCGGCTCTGTGGGGCCACAGTGGGAATGGAGGTAGGAGAAAGCTTTCTGGGCTGTTGACTGCAGGATGGTCCTCTGGGCAGAGAAGGGAGCGGGGGCCTTGGCCTGCTCAAGCACGGACGGTGAAGGAGGCGGCGGAGGGGACTTCAAGGACACGTGGGGGTACATGAAGACATATGGGGCAGTCCCCTTGCTGGCCGTGTGGGGCGATGCACAAGGGGACATGGCTGGTAATGTCTCTGGAGGCTCTGTATGGGGAAGGAAATCCCCCTTCAGAGCACTTGGTCTCTGGTACTGGTCCATCCCCTCAGGCAGATTTCTCTCCCTCAGAGGGCTTCCCGCACAACCGCTGGAATAGCCGTTGATTCCCTCAGGGCTGCTGAGCTGCGGAATAAATTTCCCATAGTTCTCTGGGTTGGGCCGACTTTGCGGAGCAGCAGAGTTTTCCATGAGGCGGGGCTGGGTAGAAGAGTGTCCACTGCTGCCACTGCTGCTCTCGCCGCTTCCCAAGCTCTCCTGCGAACGGCTCGAGGTGGTGCTGTGGGACAGCATGTTCTCCTGGGAGTGCCCCGACCCCCTGGACCGCACCCCAATGCTCTCTTGGCTCCGCGACATGCCCTGGGTGCTCTTGATGGTCAGAGTCTCCTGGCAGCTGTTGGACATGGCAGTCTGGAGCTCATAGCTCAACTCGCTGTCCTGGAAAGTGGTCATCTTGGGCGTGTGGGGAGAGTGGCACTCCCCGTTCTCGACAGACTCGATGGTAACAATGTCCAAGGCGCCGGGGATCTTGCGCCTGAGGGTGCTGGTGTCGGCCTGGCTCAGGCTCTTGCGGAGGTCGGTCAGCTTCTTGACGGCCAGCATGAGCTTCTTCTGGTGGCCTGCAGGTGGCACAAAAGGAGCAAAAACTAAGCTCGGGGATTGTAGGAGGCAAACGCTTCTACTGGTAGACTCCAAGCACAAGCAAGGGGAAGCTCAAAATCCTGTCTCATCCTCTCAGGCCAGTGCTTTGGAGGCAGAGCCTTTATCAGTCCAGACATTCACGTATAATGTAGACTAAAAGGAGCAGGCTCTGGCCGGACATAAAATGGGACCAGCAGGGGGCTCAGCCCCATGCCCAGTGTGGCGAAGAAGTTAGGGTGTCAGACTAGGAATAGTTACAGGTATCTGAAGAAGTGTGCATGCACACGAAAGCTCATACCAAGAACAAACTCAGTTGGTCTCTAAGGTGCTACTGGAAAGATTTTTTTTTATTTTGTTTAGACTAGGAATAGAGAGACCTGGGTTCAAAACCCAACTTGGCCATGAAGCCCAGCTGCTCCTACTTCACAAGGATAAAATTGGGAGTGCAGTTTTTAATATTATTATTATGAAGCTTGTGCTCCTTGAAGAAAAAGCAGGGCATAAAGCTAATAGACTTTTAAAACTGCACTAATGCATTGTTTCCTAAACTTGCTCCTCTAGCTGTTTTTGGACTACAATTCCCATCATCCCTGACCACTGGTCCTGCTAGCTAGGGATGAGGACAGTTGTAGTCCCAAAACAGCTGGAGACCCAAGCTTGGGAATGATAAATGATATCTGAAATTCTACAACCACAACAAATAGCACAGGTGGGAGCTGTGCCAACTCAGCCTTGCTTTGAAGTTTGACTTCAGCCTTGCTGAGGTATTTTTTCAAGAAAGACACTTCCCCAGGCAGCGTAGCACCATGTCCCCTTGTGCTTCGAGGGATAACAGGCTCTTCATTGTCACGGACCCCAGTCCCTCACTTCTGGGGCCTTCCTTTCACCATGCCCAAAAAAAAGGAACCGGCTGGCAAAGAGGTCGCTTTCTACACCTGCATAGTTAAGATCTCTTTCCTGCACCTTTGGGGGTTTTCTCGTGCTGAGGGGGAGAGTGCATAAGGATATAAAGTGATCTTTTGTTACCACAGAATTCTAGACAAGGCAATGAGAGATGCTCTGAGGGAAGAAGGGGAAAGAGGGAAGGCAGGGCAAGCTGGTGGGAAGGGAGGGAGAGAGGGAAGGAGGGAAGGTAGGAGTGGGCCATGGGAAGAAGACACTTGGCTGCCTGAAGTAGGCCTTGGGAGCAGCCGCCTGTTTTGTGCCCCCGATAACTTCTACGTGTGGCTGATCGAGGATGGAGCCAGCGGGGATATTTGGGCGACACATACGAACGGGGCTTGTCTTCCCCTGTGCCAAAACAGGCATCCAATTACCCTGGGAATTTGATTCACAGCCAAATACCTCACTAATTATTGCCTCCCAATAAGGGGGCATGGTTCCCCCTCCCCTTTTCTCCCCCTTTTTTGTCAGCGGCCTTTTGGCAGTGAGCCAGTCTAAACTGGATGGCGAGGCCCTAACATGGGAACAAGTCCTTCCTCGTCAAATCAGGCCATGAAAGAAGGTGGGAAGGAAAGCACACAGTGGCGGCGGCAGGGGGGGTGGGGTGGAGTGGCTCCTATTCAGTGGGGGACCCTGCATTCGGAGGTCTTTGGGGAAGGGCGGGGAGGACTGGGCTAAAAGCGACACCCTCCGAGACGGACACAGAATGCTTCCCTCATGAAACAGGGGGAAACGGACAGTCTCCTTATCCCAAGTCAAAACCCAATGCTGCGTTCTGAGCAAGGGGAGGGGAACACTGCTGTCTTTGTGGGAGGAAACATAATAGATGGGTGGCCTCTGTTTGAAATAAATAAATCACTGTTTCTAAGAGCAATCACCTAAGAATGCTAGTCAGCACACATGTGCCTGGGAAACAAACCAACAATGAGCACATTCTGGGTTAAGTACCTTCTTATGTGCAGGTTCAAATGGGCCTTGTCTGTGTGTGAGAGAGTGGTATGTGTGTGATGTTTCTGTAGTCAGTGAAGTCAAACTGAGAGGGATCTGCTTTCTGCCACCTCACCTGGCTGGGAGTGGTTGGTGAAGGTTGTGCACACTGCACAGCTGCCCATTAACAGTGGGAAGGATTCCGCTTAAGAGTAGGAAATGTCCAACAGCACCAAGCCAGTGCATGGCCAAAGCACGGTTTCCCATGTTCCAGGAACAAGGGCAGGGTTTGAAGAAAGGGCAAGTGCCTTTTCATTCCACATTTCACTAGGGTAAATATGGTCTACAGCTCTCACCAGCCCCAGTCAAAAACATCTGGAAGGTGCCTGCTTTGTGAAGGCTCCCTCAGTGTTTCCCAAACTTGGGGTCTCCAACTGGTTTTTTTTTTTTTTTTGGACTACAACTCCCATCACCCCTAGCGAGCAGGACTAGTGGGCCAGGGATGATGGGGACTGTAGTCCATAAACAGCTGGAGACCCAAGTTTGGGAAACCGTGCTCTATAGGGACACCTTGGGGTTAGCCAAACACCACCAGCAGGATCATTCATGGGTGCCCCCAGCCAATTTAAAGAGCCACCATAGATACAGCATCTTTGGATAACTGAGATTTTTCTCTGCTGCACTGAGATGCAAGGGAGGCCACTGTATGGAGCTCCTTTCAGATGCGGTTCCCCACCACTCATGTTTATGTAGTGCAGGACTGAAACAAGCAGCCAGGAGTTCCCCAGTGGCCCTGTTGGTTTCCCCTCTTTTCCCCTCACCGAGCTTGTTGATGCCAATCTCCTGCAAGTCCTCCCAAGTCAGATCTGTCACGATGCTGATGGAGTCATAGCCGTTGCTCACCAGCTTCTTGTGGTACTGGGGTAGTCCAAGGGCACTCAGCCACTCCATTAGGTCATCCTAGAAGACAGCACAACCACGATGAGCTCTTATAGCAAATCCCACGCTGCTTTCTGCAGAAAGTTGCCTGAGCAAGTCTTTGGAAGCTATAGCGGTAAAGAGCATCCCACAGGCAGAAAGACACAGTTTCTAAATGCCATCAGCTCCACACAAAGGCTTACAGCTGCCACCTAAAATATCTAGTGCTTATAAATGGATGTCGCAAGGATGAAATCTGGTAGTAGGGGAACACTGTGTATGACACCCTGTGCTCCTCGGAGAAAGGGTGATTATTATTATTGTGATTATTGCCCATCATCATCAGTACTAAAGTGTCCCTGACAGAGAAGACTCAGAACTAGTGTTCGAAACTCCCATTGTTCTAGGCACATTTTGCAACAAGGAATTTCATCAGCGTAAGCAGTTTCTAAGTTCTGGGCGCAGTACTGCGCCTAAGATTTCGAATTAAAACTGCAGAGTGGAAGGAAAGGAGGACCTTTTTCTGCCTCCCCGCTTCCAGCTACTCTCTGGAGACTGGGCAGGGGAAGGGACATTTTCAGCTTTGTATTCTTGTTACAAAAAAGCGCACCTAGACATTCCATTGTTGAGCCCATAACCTAGGTTTAAGGTGCCATTTAGCTTCTAGCTTTCATATCACAGTTTCTAACACCCTTGTGACATTGAAAAGTTGCTCCTTGTGAAATTCAGAATGGACAAGGAAAGCATGGGCAGTAACAATGGCTTAGATTCTAATTAAGGTTCTGCTGGTGGGGGGTGCCTAATAGGCAGAGTTCTGCTCATGGGATGCACCCACCAGCAGAATGGGGGGCATTTTTTTTTTTTGCCCATTTCCTTTCTCCCTTGACAATTTGCTTTGGGTGATTGAGGGACCTTCTTGAGCAGCATCAGAGGCAATGCAGGGAGAAAGGGGAGAATGGCTACAGAAACCCAGCCAGAGAGGTGGAGTATAAAATAAATAAATAAATAATAATAATTGTTGTTATTGGTGAAAATGCCACTTCTGTTGCATTCCAGTTCTCTCCACAAACAGAAGAAACTCTTTCATTCACAGAAGACTAGTTAGCATCCAAACCTTTGTTGAGAAGGAAGGGAATAAATAGTAAATTATTATGCAGCATATTATTATTATTATTATTATTATTATTATTATTATTATTATTAAATGTGCTCCGCAACCACACTCTGTAGAAGGTCACTGTTAGCTCCATTTTACAGACAGACACCTGAGGTATGGAAAGAAAGACTTGGCCAATGCAACGTAAGAGGTTTGTGGCAGAGATGGTGCTTGAGTTCAATCATGAAGAGTACGTTTTGCAGCCACGAGGTGGTTAGCTTAAGAACCCCATAACCCTCTGAGTAAACCTGCCCCTTTGCCCAGGTCTTCAGGGTTTTCGGTTGCACCCTGATTCTGACTGGCCGGCCGGCAGTGTTGTAGCTGACAGGGATGTGGTCCATACTCACAGGGATGTAATTTGGGAGCCATTCGGCAATGCTAAGCTGCCCAATCTCGGTGGATATTTTCTTCCTGTGGCCTGGCTTGGTCACCCCAATGGCTGTGAGGTCCTGGAACAAAGAGTGGCACAGGTGCCTTCATTAACATCTAACAGCCAAGCACATGTACTATGTGGTCTAGCATAGGATGCTTGATAAATCATGTGCAGCACATGTTCTGCAATGGCACTCCTGGGAAGGTCTCACAAAATAACAGGCAGTAAAGGTGCAGATGGGTGATGGCAGGGAAACCAAAACGTCTTCCTCCCTCCCTTTTGCTCAGCCCCTTCTGCTTCCCCATGCGTTACCTCCGGGGTCATGCGGCTGATGGTGGGCACATCGTAGCCCGCATTCAGGAAGTTGGCTGTGTAGCCCTCCAGCTGGAACTCACTCAGCCAATTGTAAATGGCTTCAGCATCCTGCAGAGGGGAGACAGAGAAGTCCCTTGTGTGGCAGTGGTGTGGCCTGGGAGTGGCCAATGCACTCCTGAAATCACTTCACGGAGATCAGTGATGGAGCACTTGCACCAGTGCATCCTGAATGCATCACATGCCCCTATGTCACCACAACGGTTGGATAAATGCAAACAAATCTCCCTGAACGGCTTTTTAAAAAGACTGCTGGTTCTCAATCTCCAGTGCTCGGTCGAAAGGTGCCCTGGCCATTTAGCCTGGTCCCGATATGGCAGGTATTGGAGAGCCAGCATGGTGTAGTGGTTAGAGTGTCGGACTAGGACCTGGGAGACCAGGGTTTGAATCCCCCACTCAGTCATGAAGCTTGCTACATGACCTTGGGCCAGTCACTGCCTCTCAGCCTAACCTACCAGATAGGGTTGTTGTAGGGATTTTAAAAAAATAAAATAAGGCAGGTATCAATGGATTTATGTTCTTTAATTGGGACTTGAGATTTGAAAGCTGGGAAACCCCCTGAAAAAATGGGGAAGAAACCCACCCCCTGAATTTCCCCAGGTTTTTTTTCCTGAGCCTTCACATCTCTGTTTAGGACCAATTCATCAATCCTGAACTTGTTGGCTCCACAGCAATCTCCTCTTCAACCCACTGTGCTTTTCAGCTGCCCCCCAATCCAATGCATATATGTGGTAACCCCACAAGGGAAAGTATTCTACAGAGTCTTTGTGAGCGCTGAAATAATAATGGAAAAAATAATACCACTTAATATTCAAATACTATAATTCTGTGGTGTCAAAAGTGTTTCAGCCAGATAATACAGGTTTCCTTGAGAATGGATAACAACCCCCCCCCCCCTACACACACCCAAAAGCAAGCAAAGTAATCCATAATTCATGCTTATAACAGTTTGGCAAGCCCAGCCAACAGCTTAGGTTTCCAGCTTATATCCGCCTTTCCGCCTTCGGGATCTGCTGCGCTTACCCAGAACTCCTCCTTTTCCTTTTTTTAGTCCCATATTTTGCCACACTTTGTCCATAACCACTTCCCTGCCCATGGCTCTTTCAGCAGGATCTTGTGTGATCCAGAGCACCAATCAAATGCACTGTTTTGTCATTAACTGATTCAAGCAGGACTGCTTTGCTCAACAAGCTGAACTCAGTCCTTGAGTCACGTATTGTGACCAGCCAGAACCTGAAAACTCCCTGAACTTTCTGAGACATCTTTGTTCCTTATGGATGGAAAGGTTTTATATCTATCTATCTATCTATCTATCTATATCTCCAAGTACCAAGCTTAAGGTGTTCTCTTGATAAAATTAACAGACATGGACAAATTCTTGCCCCCAAAGTCACTCTAAATGAGTTGTCCAAATAAAAATAAGAAATATACAGGGGCCACAATACAGCACAAGTGGGGCATGCTGAAATCCACTGAGTTATTTTAATGGAAAGTGTGTCTAACTCTAGGATGGACTGGGGCAAGGTTGTTTTACACCGATGCCATTCAAACTTTGTTCCCTTTTATAGGGAGTAGCCTGATGCTAGAACCCATATGTGTATATATAAAACATTAGCTAGATTGATTTCAGTACCTTCCCTTCCAGGAGCTGCTCTGGCCGTAGATATTGGTGAGAGAAGATCCTGTCGTTGGTGTTGCAGTTGGAGAGGTTCTGGTGCCCCAGTGTCCCTGAAAAGAGCCAGAGCAGAGTCACAGCAGGCTCTGGGGCCTCGGACAGAATCAACGCAGGGCAAAATAACCCAGGGAAGCCTGTTCCTAGATACACAACACTTGCTTATTTCAGTGGGGCTTGTGTGGGTGCTGCAAAGCAGCCTCATCGAAATGTATGAAGGCAGTGGCGGCACTTCCGGCACTTGTGAACAGAGAGGAGCGTGGGGAAACGTTCAGGAGCGGCCCAAACCTTATAAGGCATCAAAAGCTGCACATGGGGAAAGCCTTAAAAGTGCTTGCATTGTGGGAAGTGCCTCTTCTGGACCACCTCCTTCCTGAGGCACAGGATCAGGCCACATGGGAGAGAAACCGCACAAATGTTCTGACTGTCCCAGAAGCTTCAACTGGAAAGAGTCCGGTTTTTTTTTAGTGGGGTGGGTTGTTGCTCTTGGTTTTTTGTATCACTGTTTTAGATTCTGTTGTGATTTAAGAGGAAATTGTTCAGTTTGGTTTTTGTACTTTTTAATGATTCATTTATTGTTTATGACTACATTTGTTACGTTCTAGTTATGTTTTTTTTTCATGTTGCAAACTGCCTTGAGCATGGTTTGAGCTGTGGAAAGGCAGTATACAAATAAAATTATGTACAGTCGCACCTTGTTTCTCGAACGAAATCCGTTCCAGAAGTCCGTTTGACTCCAGAAACCGTTCGAAAACTAAGGTGCGGCTTCCGATTGGTTGCAGGAGCTTCCTGCACTCAAGCAGAAGCCGTGTCGGAAGTTCAGCTTCCGAAAAACATTCGAAAACTGGAACACTTACTTCTGGGTTTTCGGCGTTTGGGAGCCAAAACGTATGAGTACCAAGGCGTTCGAGAACCAAGGTACAATTGAATGTATGCATATTCACAGTTGAACCACAGGTTAATCTAGACTATTTTAATTTTAGTATAATTTCTATCCCATACCATCTCAAGGACTCAACAGTAAAATGGAATATCTTACTTCATATGTGAACTATACAGAAACCAAACATCAGCCGCTGCCTACTTAATGCTGCTGTTGGCTGTCAACTCAAACAGGAATGTTGGGAAGGTTTCCCCAAACATATTTGGGAAGAGCATTCCACAACTGAAGGGCAGGCACCAAGAATGCACTTCTCAGCACTCCCTTGGTTATTGCCCCTGTCAGGCAGACAGCAAACCCCCTACAGATGTTCACCATTTTTAAAGTCCCTCTGCTTTCTATTTACTGAGTCTGCCATGTGAGTTTCTATCTCCCACCAGTCCTTTCGTCTCTCCTCTTACCTATCACAGAATTCATCTGGCCATTGTGAGAATGCTGAAGATCCTCACCAGTCGGTGAAAGTGGCTGCATAAAAAAAGAAAAGGAGCCAAGATTCAGGCCAGAAATAAGACTGTACCAGAGAACCATGAACTGGGTGCACATTGTGACTTTTCTCTTCACGCTCAGCTTTTTGCATGCAGGGATTGTTTGCAGTTGTGGCTGAATCCTGACAAACTGAATGTGCCAAGGGTTAAGTCATGCTCTTCTATACTTAGCTGTTTGGGCACATGAATTCCTGCTACCCATATAGCCCAATTCTTGGCATGTAGGTTCCCACATGCTATTTCCACCTTTCCTGGTAACTGCAGCCAAAACCAGAAGAGTTGCTGTATTAGTCTTTTCTCTATGAAGAAGCAAGATTAATCTTGGGGAACCAGGTCATGTGCAGGAATGCACATCATCTTAAAGATCTGGGCGAGACAGCGGAGAAGCAGTGAGGAGGGAGAACAGTCCTTTGGGAGAGTGGGTGAGCACTCACTCCGCACACCCAAGTGCCTTCGGTCAATCCCCAGCATCTTCAAATAGGGCTAGGAATGTCCTCTGTATGAAACCCTGGAGAGAGGCTGCCAGTCAGAGTTGACAATACTGAGATAGATGGAAATGATCTGTCTCAGTAGAAGGCAGCTTCCCACGGGATGGTGCAGCACAGCTCTCTGTACCATAACTCCCCAAAGACTGCAAGGTTCCTCTTCTACCCTCAATTATACAAGAAATACAGTGTTTTGCCTTTGAATACACCTGGATAAATCCCCAAGATGTCCAATCTCTGATTTAGGGGAATTGTACTTCCACCAGCACAGAATCTGAAGTGATATAGTACTAATTTTCTTTCAAGTTGCTGTAATAAAGGGGGCATGTGCTTGTAGCCCAACAAGGAAAAAAGTAAGAAACTAATGAGTTGCTGATCTTTTTTCCCGGGGGGGGGGGGAATCAGCAGGCAGGGTGGGCGGGAGAGTTTATAACTTGAAAAACAGAGTTAAGTGCATCCCTTGCACCCAACACAGCTCTGATCAAGCCCACTGTGGCTTAGAGAAGTCTGAAATAAGACTACATTACAATAAAAAAGTTGGAGACTATTCCCACATGTCATCACTTTTAGTTCTAAAGAGAATGTTAGATTTAATAACCTGCTTCCTTACACCTTTGTCGTTGACTGTATGAACACCCTCTGACTACAGGCAACTAACCTATGTTAAATGAACTTGGGGATGTGACCCAGGAACAGGACATAACAAAAACCGGGAAGACTGGGGCGTGGCGGCAGTAGGGTGAACAGCAGGTTTCAAGCCTTGGTGCAGAGAAATCTGTGCCCCTTTTACCTTGACATTCTCAATGATGAGTCCAGTGATTTGCCCATTGGTGCCCTCAGTACTCTGACCACTGCCAGCGCTCCGGATGCTGCCAATGCTGCCCTCGCTGCCAACGCTGTTCCTGTCACCTGCTGCTTGGGAAGAGAGGATAGATTTTGGTATGGGGGTAGTAAGGAGGCAGAAGAGCCCAGTTGGCCCTCAAGCACTAAGCAGGCAGGCAAAGCTAGGGGGCATCTGCTGGTAGGACTAGCACAGAGCACCCAAGCAGGCTTCCCTGTCTGCCAAGACAGGTCACTCGGTATCCGGTTGGGGCATTTCAGTCTTGGGGTGACTTTTTATTTCCTGTAACAACATCCAGCTGTTGTGAACCTTTCTCCCCCACCCCACTCCCCGCCACCCAATTCCGATGGGTGAGGTTGGGAAGCAACTTTTAAAAGAAGCATGTAGCAGCAGCAGTCCCTCTCATGCAATACTAAAGGGGGGGGGAGGGGAAGGGAAATGTGGCCTGGGAGGACACAGTTGGCAGGTAGGTTTGTATGCAATGATGGGGTGTACTGTTTATGCAGCACAGAGGGTACCTCAATGGCAGATGTGCACATGAGCATGGAACGAAGGCTTGATCAGTGGCAGGGATGTGCACACTGATGGGTTTATGCTTTTGGCGAGACTGGACGCTTGCAGCTGGTATGCCTCGGTGAGCTAAAAGGTGAACTTAAGGTGTATGCAAAAGGAAGGGGTTACCTGGATGAACGCATGTCCTTTAGGCAGGGTTTATCAGTGACAGGTGAGAACAGCCCCTGGAAAAATGGTGGATAGCTATTGGGAAGAGGGAGGGGCAGTGGTGGGAAGGGGCAGGAACAAGCATATGTTAAGGAAGGTGGACCCTGTGACAGAGACAAAGATGTGTAGCGAAGCCAGTTATAAATCACTGAGAATTTTGCAGGAGGGAGCTGGGATATAGCAGTGCCACATAAATTTTCCAGAAGGGGGATATTTCTCTATTTCTCTCCCCGCCCCCCACCCCGCCCCTCTGGCAGGTGTCTGTGTGAGCGTATGTGTGTGACAAGAGAGAAAATGATTTCAAAAGATATTTACTTGGGGTACAAATGTGTGAGGAAGAGGGTCTGATTGCACCTCCACCCCCAGCTGAAATGATATCCCTTTTCATCTGCTACTTCTCTCTATTCCTTCTCCCCACCCCAGAGTTGTCCTCACTCATTCCCAGGCGGTGTGGATGGAGGACACGCTTGCCCAGCCCAGCAATGGCCCTGACCTGGGCTTTCAGGAGTTGGGGCTGTCCTGGTCAGGGCAGGTAGGCCGAGGGGTGCCTGCGGCGAAACGGGTGGAGAGGCATCTGTGTGAGGCTGCGGCCCACTGGGAGGGGTGGCAGTGGTAACCTGCTGGCCCTTGGCAAAGCTCTGGCACGGGTGCAAGGGCGCCATGCGGGGAAGAGTCAGGCCTGCATGTAGAGAACAAAACACGCAGGTCAGGAAAGTGTGTGTGTGTGTGTGTGTGTGTGTAGAGGCAAGGAGTGTGGGCTGGGCACCTGCATGGTCCAAGAAATACTGCACAGGACTGGGGGCCTATGGGGAAGGCTGCTGTAACTCAGCTGCTCCTGAAGCATGTGTGTTCACGTAGGGGACAATGCTGCTGCTGCATTTTAAGAACACACAGAGGGACAGAGTATCGGGTGCTCATTCGTTGGCCAGACTTTTCACAGAGTTTTTCCTATAAAAGAGTCTTTCAGCAGTCTAGGATGAACATTGGCAACAGTCAGAGGAGCAAGTGCAGAACTTTGTCCTTCCTTCCCTGATTTTCCCCTCTAGCCTACATAATAGGATTCCCAAAGTGCTCTACCCAGTTCTTTAGTTTCACCAGTTCATAGTGTCTACGGCTGGAGAAGTCAAGAGAGCTCAAGGTGGTTTCAAAGAGTTATTGCAGCTTACGATGTGTATAGTCATCTCATCACACTTCCGCCACTGACAAAAAAGCATTGCCTGGATTTTCACCGTTTCAAAAACCTGCAAACCTGTTTGACCAGAGGCGGCAGTGGGAGAAAATAAATGTGTGTGCATGCATGTTATTTCTGTGTGGATGCTGTGAGAAAAATAAATACGCCACTTGAACCAAGCATCTCTTAAAACAACTTTCAAGTCTCTTAAAAACTATCTCCATCCTCCAAACTCAGGTGGCCTGCAGTAATTATACACCTGCAAAGAAAATTGAACATCTGCAGCATCCATCCATGAGCTGAGGAGAATTACTTATTTGTATCCAATCAGAAATCACATGCATGGCTGGCCCCCAATTTAGCTGCATCCACAATTCAGCAAGTTTTGAGGAGCAGGGGTCTACATTTGTCCCTGGTTAAGGTGGGATCTGAACACCTTCTAGAATACTTTCACACCTTTAACTCCCAGGACTACAGCTTCCTATAACTATACAGACACCGCTTTGCTAGGGTTCCACAGGCCACCTGCATATTAATAGTCAATGACAGTAATAGTTTATGTAGTTTCATACATTTTATATGTACTTTAACTCCCATTCTTCCCTTGCTGAGAAAGGAGCAGGAGTGATGACATTCCCGCTTATTCCTTTTAAAGAGGTTCATGCTCTCTCTGTTGCAAGAGGTTCTCCATGTTATCCTTTTTCAGAAAGCACGGCAGAAGGGAGCCCTTTTGGATATTCTTATATTCACAATTTTCCTCCTACTGAAAAAGCGGGGAGCTTCACCTCGTGCAAAAAGTGTGCTTGAACAGTACTGGGGTGGTGGTGGTGGTGGAAACCATCGTTCCCTGAATAATGATGTCCCTGGTGCTGTTTGACTTTGTCCGTGTGAAGGCAAGCGTTGGCAGAGAGGTCACTGTCATTGAGTTGCCAGGGTAGGAAGTGGCGGTGATGACAGGAGTTATTTTTGCAGATGGGGAGGGGGTGGCGGGGAGAAGACAGTGAATGAATGGGGTTTACTGGGAAATGGAACCACAGGTTTCCCTACTCCCTTTGCAGACGCCCCCCCCCCATCACATCTTTGGCCTCCTCCAGAGTTCCCCAGTTGTGTTTGTGGACCAACCTGTCCGCTTGCTGATGACTTCGACAATGGATGGAGGGAAGTAACCAACTCGGTCAGTGCCTTTCTGAGAGTCATGGATATGACCCTTCCAGCGTCCGTCTGCATGCTGCTCCAGAACCTGGTGAGAGAAGAGTTCTCATGAGCAGTGGGACAGGGTGGATATAGGATGGCAGAATCAGGAGGTCGAAAGGGAACACAGGATCATGATCTCTAAGCTCACCACAAAAGCAGGATTTTGTAAAGCTGGTGTGCAGCACAGTGGCTAAGTGACTGAGTTACGGCGGAGGAAGCCCCCTGTTCATATTTCAAGTAGGTGGCCTTAGGGAATTAATTCTCTTCTTACCTAACCCCACCACCACCACCACCTGCAAGATGAAACTATAAATAAATACAAGGCCTACATATTATAGGGTCATTGCATGCGGTGAAGTGCTTTGAACATTCTAAAGGTGAATACAAATGCCAAGAATGAGTATGATTAGACCAAACTTGTCTATTCAACCATGAGGACTAGAACCTTGTTCAAAAAAGGAAGAAAACTAAGCTGAGCTTCTCAGCTGAATTCAATGGTTGTGGTTTTTTCTCTGCTCCTGCAGAACTCTACCATGCACACAGCTCTGTTAATATGTTATACCTCCCCTATCCACTGTAAATTCTATTACTTTGTGAATCTTCTCTGTTTTGCCTGCATCCTTCTTTAACTCTCTTGACCACAATCATACACAAAATCTGATTACAACAGTACTTCTACTGCCTCCTATATGGTAGAGATGATTCTTCTGCTAATACAAGCTACGACTAGGGATGGAAGAATCTGACACTTTTGATTTCTCTAAGTTTCTCAGTTTTCCAAACTTAGGTTCAGTTCACCACATTTATGTACCAGTCTGCCTTGTTGTTGTTTTTTTTAAAGCGCTCATGAAGATTTATCAGTATTTTAGAGCTCATTTTCCCCAATAGATTACATTTTTGCAAGCAATGTCCTCCAATATAATGTATTTTGCATGTTAGTTTCACCTATATACACATTTTTGCAGATAACTTCCTCTTTTACGTGCATTTTCATGCACCTTTTTCTCTTTTTTTGGAAGAATTGCACTGCAAAATTCAGAGAAATGCAAATTTCAAAGTATAGCTTCTCTCAGTTCACACACTGGTTTGGGGAAGTGCAAATTCAGTAGGTTTGCATTAAAATCATAAATGGGCCCAATTTCTCCCTCAAACTCTAGTAAGCCTACAATTTTTCAAATAGGTCACCGCAGTCCTAGCTGAGGTCCATGCATGGGATCACAGAACAGATGCAGAGTGCTGCCTCTCGGAGCATTTCAGGAGCTTCTATGGCTTCTGTCAATCTCTTACCGTGATGATATCTCCGGCACGGACATTGAGAGCAGTTGGGTCATGGAGGTTCCAAAAATCCTTCAAAGCTCGGACCTTCAGGATTCCTGATGCCTCTGAAGACAAAGGGTAGTGGGAAATGAGAAGGAGGGGGACAGAGGGGGAAAGACATGGGCAGGAAAATTAGCAAAAAGGGGAGAAGAGGACATCGTTACTTGCTGTGCGCTTCATTCCTCCTTTGCCCCACAGCCTACGCATCTTGTTATGTTGCAACCAGCCTCCCCTGCAGCTTTGCAAGGTGGGCTCCTTCATGTTATAATTCAGCGATAACCAGGAGGCTGAAAACCCCCAAGTACCCACCCTGCCCTTCCCCAAGAGATTTCAGTGCTGACCCCCATATGCCCTTCACCAGTTTGCACCATCCTGATGGTTTATTAAGATGGGTGTCATCTGTCTCTTCCCCACATTAGGGCCTAATGGGGATACTTTTTGGCCTGCTCACCTCGTAGTAGTTGCTTGATGTCCTTGCTGGCGTGTGAAGTGGTGAACTGGTTCACGATGTCCAGAGCTGTCTGGTTGTAGGTGTTGCGGATGTTGACATCAATGCCACCCTACCCACAGAGAGAAAGTTAGGGTTGGGCTTGGAAACAGGGAGACAACCTCTTTGAGGGAACTCTTTTTTTAAAAAAAATAAATCTAGGCTGGTTTCAGCATTTGAGTATTTGGCTGAGCTAGTGCTGGTGCTAGTGAGATATTCACGGCAGCCTGCTAATAAACCACAGTCCTTGAGAGCAGTCCTTGTCATTACCCAGAGACTGCCTCCTCACTGTCTGAGAAAAGGTTAAGCTTGCAGAACAAAGTAGACTAGGCCAGTTACAGAGGGTCGCGTCACACAACATGCTAGGCCTCAGATTCAAAACACAGGGAGGCCTTAGGTTTGCCTCACACTCTCAGCCTCAGCTTCCCATAAGGCAGTCATTACCCTCGTTCGCAGAGAAGGCTAAAGAAGTGCATTAAAAGTGCAAATGAAACAATAAACAAACCAATCAGCTCCTGTATCTGTTTTTTAACAGTTTGCAGTCGCTTCCAGGGATGGGTGGTTCCAGAGCCACACTGGCTAGCCTCAACACAGGTGCAAAAACTAGCATCACCTCTGGCCGGCCACACATTCGGCAGCCATGTGAATGGGTTATAGGTGCATGTTTGTTGGGCTACTCCATATGAGGAGGAATCACACAGGACTTATTCACATGGCTACTGAACACTCAGTTGGTGTGCACATCCAAGTGGTGTTTGTGTGTGAGAGAGGCTAGCAGCTCCCTCTTGTGTACTTTCAGCACAGGACAGGTGGGCTGTATGACCTCACTTCTTGTCGGACTAGAACTGAACTAGAGATTGGAGCTTCTCCTCAATGCTATATATCACACCAAGCTGCAGGCCGCATTCTTTTCCTGCCTTGAGTGACAGAGCTACTGCACTTTTCTGCATGGTGTTTCCTCTGTGGGCTCTCACGCCCTCTCCTTTTCTTTGTTCCCTATTTCTGCCTCAGCTCCAAGGCCTGTGGCCTCTCCAATGGCAAAAGCCTTTTGGTCACCAAGCAACCATTCTCCTTCCTTGACTACGGCTTTACTTTTAGTCTCACTTGCAGCAGCAGGCGCACCACCTCGGTCTTCCCATACAACGCTGCTTCATGCAAGGCAGTCCCCGTCTTCGTCTGTTTGTTGATCTCGATTCCAGCTTTCAGAAGTTGCCTGTGCGGGCAGGAATATATAAGCAATGAGTGCCAGCAAGTCAAAAGATGTGACTGATTGCTCCAGAATGAATACCCAAGTCTTGATGCTTACTATGTGCCATTGGAGAGGCAGGCGTGTGTGAGAGAGACAGAGAGAAGGATGGCTGGCAGGTGGAGGAGATGATCAGGGGAGCTATCTGTGTTGCAAGAAGGATTAAATGGCAGAAGGACACTGTGGGTGTATTTACCCTGTAGTTTAGTCTAACGTGCTAATTTAAGACATAACCCTACTTCTGTAGGGATTTCACTTGATCTGTGGTAATTTGGTGAACAGTAAGTTCAAATGCTTTTGTAGACCGAACATTTAATAACTGGTTGGCTGCTAATTATGGCTAGTGAGAGAATGCATGAGTGTCAGGCTTGGATATTTAGGATTGCTAAGGATGTGGAGTCTATTGTATTTTTATGTTTGATTTCTATCTGTAATGTTCTTATGTTTACAATAACATCTTATTTTCCTGTGAATTATTTGATCTTCATTTATAATGTTTTGCTTTGGTATTTTGTAATGCTTAGGTTACAACTTAGGTTGTAAACAGCTTTGAGATTCTTTTAAAAAAAAAAAACCAACCAACCAACCAACCAACAAACTATAAAGCAGTATAGAAATAATTGAAAATAAAATAAAATAGTACTGAGCTAGATGGAGTGATGGTCTGAATATGTTCGGTCCTCTAGGAGTGAATTTCCATTGTAAGCACAGTATTCTCTGTATTCCTTTAATTCAGGGTTAGGGAACCTGCAGTCCTCCAGATGCTGTTGGACTACAACTCCCAGCATCCCTGACCATTGGCCATTACTCGCTGTGGCTGATGGGAGTTGGAGTTCAACAGCATTTAGAGGGCAACAGGAATAGGAGGGCTCTGTAGCTTCAAATTCTGATGCCCCATGCAGCACATAAGGGTCCATGCAGGAATGGAACTAATGAAGCATTTGCAAAATAGGGTGCTGCATGAGAATATAAAAGAAAGAATGAACTCAATACACCCAAACTGCACTGTAAGGCATGAAATAGATACGACATTCAAATCATAAGCTGAAATCTCAGGAAGGTTAAGCTGGGGAGCTAACAGATGGGAAAATCTGAGAGCGGTGTGGCGCATGCTGGCACCTTGGGGAACTTGAGCTGGCACATGTGGGCTGAGTGAGGCCATTGGCTTCTCCCTGCAGTGGAAGTGCCCAAAGGACTTACCTGATTATCTCTTTATGCCCGTTCTTGGCTGCCAAGTGAAGAGGAGTGGTGTAGTTAGGGTCACTTGTGTCTTTGGATTGTCCCTCAAGCAGAGCCACACACATGTGGCTGTTCAAAAGCAGCTGGGCCACCTAAAGTAAACAAAAGAATGGAGGCAGGGTGACAGAAGGAAGCGAGGGACCCAAAATGATATCAGACGACTGACAGGTGAGTGGTGTCACCCACCTGTTGAAATTGGCCTGCAAGGTTATAAGGAGACAGTGACCAAGCAAGACTGAAATCCCCATGGATCAGCTGATCAAACTTGCTTTCTGCTGGTTCAGATGCACCTAAGAGATCTTGTTTATCCAAACTAAGCAGAATTGTCATACACAACCCAGGCATTAGCTGACGTGTGGGGAATTCAATCCTCCTGTGTAAGGAGCTGCTGATCCAGCTGTGGGCCAAATGGGAAGGTCCTGTGGGCCAAATTTCATCCGTAGCTGGAAGTTCTGCATCCACCCCAAGTGCTTTGAAGGAGACACTTCTCCTTTTCCACCACGGCAGACAAGAAAGTGGGTGGGGTTGGGGGCAATGGATGGATGGATGACACCTGCTGTATCTTTGCCTTGCTTCAGAGCTCTCAAAGGGGCAGAAGTCCTGTGCCTCTTGGCACAGAGTTGGCCTTGCTATCACAATTGCCTCAACGATCTCTTTTGCAGGCAGAAAGGGTACAAATGCAGGGCCCAGGGCTGTTAACTGGAAAAGGTCGCTACAGTGGGAAATAGTTTCAACCTTAGGGAGCTTTGGTTTTGAGCTAGCCTTGCCCGCAGGGAACACCTACACACATACACAAACAAAGTGCAGCTTGTACTAGAGGCCTGCTATTCTTTGTTACGGTGACTCGAGATTTATCACCCTATTTATAGACCATTTGTTATAAAAATGGGACATTCAAGCCACCCCCTGCCTTGGGATGAGAATAGAATAACACCATTCCATTGCCTCCCTTTGGTGCACGACCCACCCACCCCTCCTGTCTTCACATACATTTGCTGCCCTGCCCTTTAGGTTAGGGGGAAGTCCCCCACCCCCAGGAATTCTGAGCAGCCTCTCTGCACCTGTCTTGAATAGTGGAGACAGGAATCCACCACCAGCTCTGCCAGGTTGGAATCCCAGGCCTTCTAGCCCAGCTGGCCTTGCTTTTGCCTCCGCAGCCTGGAGGGATTAGCAAGGCTCAGGGCCTGTCTGGCTTCTGGTGGTGGAGAAGGACCTGAGTATGCATGCAGTGGGAATGGAGGTTCCTGGGTACTATGTTATGTCCCAGTGCCATGGTGAGGCCTTACACAGGAGGCATCCCCCCACAACCCCCGGGCCTACTCACAAGTGCCTGCAGCAGCGTGATTACCACAGAAAGCCATTATTTGGCATGGGGCACAGGAAGACCTTTGGAGATGTATGAAGACTTTACAGCAGCAGGAATGGGGAATCTGAACATCTCCGTTGGACAGAGTTGAGAGAGGAGTTATGGATTTTGTTGAGATTACATCAGCCCACCCTGCTTGAAGTTGGAAATAAGAACAGTGAAAAAGATAGGATGGACCACAGTGTATCCATCTTGACGGCTTCCGAGACTTTCAGACAGAGAAGAAGAGATATGGATTATGTTTATTTATAAATGATTTATTAATGAGCTGGTTGTATGTAAAATGGAGGATTAAATTTGGCGAAATGTGAAGGGTGGGTGGCGCCAGGAGATTGGCAGTGTTAGGGGGAGGGAATGTATATTATATATTTATACACACACACAAATTCTAGGGGTTTCATTTTCACCCTCTGCATGCAGCACCAGTGAGGCTGAGTTGTTTATTACTGGGGCCAGAAGTCATACAGCAATGTTCAAGGCCATGTTAGGGAGGAATGCATGTATGTTGTCTGGGAGGAAGCAGGATTTGTTTTTCTCAGGCAAAGTGTTACTCAAGAGGTATCAGAAGGAAATGTTTCAAAATTGATGAATGACTACTATAAAAGATTATTAACTCTACTCGACGATTATGAGGACAGGTTATAACAATGTATAAAAGCCATAGCAGAAACTGGTAACTAAGGGATGAATGTATTTTGAAGTGATAGCTGGAAAAGTTATTTTCTTGGGAGAAGAAAAGGAGGGAGGAAAATAAGAGGGGACATCAGGGGTGGGAAGTCAGCTTTTGAATTTGTATTGGAATTTGTAGTGATTTGGTGACAATTTGTTAAAAATTGTGGAAAATCAATTTTAAAAATTGGCAAAAAAAGGAATGGGGAATCTGAGGCCCTCCCACTGCTGATGGGCTTCAGTTCCTGTCAGCCTCAGCCAATGTGACCGACAGTGAGGGAATGATGTCAGTTGCCGTCATCTTGAGTTATCCTAATAGCTGGGATGTTCCTCTGCTGGTGGCTTGCAGCTGGCTTAGAAAAGTTCTGCAGGACATGATGGAACAAGATAGTAAAACTCTTCCTACATTACTGCCAGCAGCTGTGGAAACTCCTGCCGTGCCAGAGCACATTGTCATTTCCATCATCATCATCATCATCATCATCATCATCATCATCATCCCTTTATCTTGCAACTGAAGGCAACCCAAAGTGGCTTACAACCAAACAATGTTGTCTGTGGCAATCATGTCAGTGCAGGTAATTACTACTACTACAAAAATGCAAATCTCAGGTGTCAAAGGTAAAGCTGTGTGTCTTCATCATTTGCCAAAAGCTATACAGTGAAGAAGCTGGACACACCTCTGTGGGGAGGGAATTCCACAGATATGAATTGTTGTGTGCATTCATTTCAACGGGTCTCCCCTGAGGAGCAGTAGTGCTGCATACAGCCCGTTGCTCTCAATCGACTTTTTTTGCAGGCGGTGGCTATGGCTGCTTCTGCTTACCTTTAGTCTTCCAAACTCGCAGGCCAGGTCCAGGGGGGTTTTCTTAGCTTTGTTGATGAGGCATGGGTTGGACTGGTGCTGGAGCAGCATCTCTGACTGCAGGACAGACAGGAAGAATGGAAAGAGTGAAGTGAAGCTGGAAACGCTGGTAGTCATACCCTTCGCATATCTTGCTTCTTTGTGATCTCCGCAGAGCAAACCCAAAGCCCTCATGCAAGAGGGGTGCTGCCAGGAATCCAGAGCAAACCACAGCCCTTTGCTGATCACAGTGTGGCAGCAACCTGCCTCTGCTTCTCCTGCAGCTAGCTGGCCTAATCCCTGAGGTCCAATTCGTATCAGTCAAACCTTTCCTAGACAGCCCCCAAGTTCTTCCCAAGGTTAATGTAATACAAAAGTATAGGTCACCTCGTGGTATTCTCATCTCCCTCCCCTAGGAAAGTGTCTGTTCCACATAGTAAGAACATTGTTATGGGGTGCACATTTTAAAAATATGCATGTTTACTGTGAATCTGATACAATGCCAGGTATCCAGAGAATCTCAGCTTCCATGTAAAAAAACAAAAATAAAGCAAGGTTCTAGCCCATAGGATAGGGCAGAGAAGTAGAAAATATGTGGCAATGTCTGATGAAAACTCGGAAAATTAAAGCCTTTAATACCATACACAATCTGTCAGCTATTCCCTGCTTCCTCATCATATTGAAATTCAATAAATGTGCACTGCTGTAGCCATCAGAACTTAATATATTCTTGATGTACAGCTTCTCTTTTCTTTTCCTTTTCCTAGTGCATTTGATCTGCAACATGTACGCAGCTCTGCTTATGGGTTCAGCCCAGGATAAAACATAATACAGATACTTGCTGCTTCTCAGACCAAGGTGTTTTTTTCTGCCGTTTTTATCTTCTCTCCCGCCTAGAAATGATTGAATGTGATCTATTACAGCTCCCAAGAAGAAACTCCACGGCTCTCTACCACATTTTGTGCTGGGCACTTGTGTTAATGTGGTAATACTGCACTGCTATGTTCAACTGCTTTGTGGGTTGTGTGTTAGGTATGTTAGATCAGACATCCAAAAACTCAGCCCTCCAGAAGTTTTGGGACTACAACTCCCATCATCCCTAGCTAACAGGACCAGTGGTCAGGGATGATGGGAATTGTAGTCCCAAAACATCTGGAGGGCCATGTTTTGGGGTGCCTGTGTTAGATCATTATGAGGGCTCCAAGGAACGGGAGACCGACAGCTTTCGGACTGGTGCATGTGATCTTGATCTGACTGACAAAGGAAGTCTCCTCTCTTCCCTTCCAAATGGTCCCCCACTCACCACCTCATAGTGGCCATATTGCGCCGAAAGGTGCAATGGGATCTGCCCATCCAGCGATGCCATATTGACCGAAGCAGCTGCTCGTAGCAGCAGGCGTGCTGGCTCCACCTTCCCTTGCCAGGCAGCGTAGTGCAGTGGGCGCATTCCTGTAGGGAGACAGAGACAGGCTGCATAAAGTGGGAATGACTAATCTGATGGGCACCCCCCATCTGAATGTTTTGCAAACTACTGAAGACATTTTTGTTTTGACAACTTTTTCTGGCTGAATAAAAAGGTTTACGCCTTTGGTGTCCACTACGTATTGTTTTAACACCTATTTTCAGTAGTTTTCCCACACTTTTTAAAAAACCTGTTTCCGCTGTTTTATGGCATGCTACTTAATCCCCTTGAGAAAGGTGTAGTAGTAGTAGTAGTAAGGCAACTATTTGAACACAGAATGAGATGCTCTGGGCCGAATAAGACAAATACACTGAGCACACAGCATACAAAATTCTTGTAGGGGTGGGTGGGCAGGAGCTTAATGAGTGGCATTATTCTAGTTGGAGCAGAAGATGGGAGTAGCAACCTCCTGCTGATAACAGTATTCAAAACTTGCATTTTTGAATGCAACACATTATTCAAAACTTGCATTTCCCCGAATGGACTCTTCCCCAGCATACTGTTTGTAAAAGACAGTTTTTCCTTCATGAAGTGAGAGCTAGCCTCAGGAAATTCCCTCACTCTGGCTTCTGGGGACAATAACATGGATGCTCTTTTTCCTCCTCCTAAGAAAGCAAAACAACCCACTTACCGTTAATGTCCTTAATATCCACAGTGGCCTGTGCCTCCAGCAGCAGCGAGATAAGTTCCAGGCTTCCAACCAGGGCTGCATGATGTAGTGCTGAAAACCTGAGAAGTGGGGTGGAGGCAACATCCTTAGACAGAAGCACCAGTAATTGACTTCTTAGCTTAGAGCCCAGTCTATGTTCCCTTATAATGACACAGGTGGCGCTGTGGTTTAAACTACTGAACCTCTTGGGCTTCACGATCAGAAGGTCGGCCGTTCGAATCCATGTGATGGTGGTGAGCTCCCATTGCTCTGTCCCAGCTTCTGCCAACCTAGCAGTTTGAAAGCTCGCCAGTGCTGCGGCGGGAAGGTAAATGGCATTTCCGTGCGCTCTGGCACTCATCATGGTCCTCCGCGTGCCAGTAACGGTTTAGTTACGCTGGCCACATGACCCGGAAAAGTGTCTGTGGACCAACGCCGGCTCCCTCAGCCTGAAAAGCGATATGAGCGCTGCACCCCACAGTCGCCTTGGACTGGACTTAACCATCCAAGGTGGTTTCAGGCTCCCATCAACCCCAACCAGCATGGCCAATGGTTGGGGCTGATGGGAGCTGCAGTGCAGTAACATCCACAGGGCCACAGGTTAGCCACCTCTGGCATAAGCATTCATGGACTCCACATCATCAGGTGCACGAACTGTTATTCTCAGTTAGCATCTATATGTACACTAAGGATAACACCATGAAGCAGACTATAGGTCATGGAAGCTTATGTCATAATAAATTTGTTGCTTTTAAAGAGGCCTTTGTTATTTTTGCTGCAGCAAGGCAAAAACAGCTTCCCTTGTGGACATTTAAAAAAAAAAGAAAAGTGGCTTGCATGACACTCCCAATCCTCTGAATCTGCTGAGGAGGGAACTAGCATGACACCATCTTCTTTCTCTCATGAGTCCAAGAATTTTAGCTGTGTTAAGAGTTTTTCCTCCGTGTGTCAAACGGTATTGCTTCTACTCTACATGCTCCTCAACCACCTCCACATCCCACACTCCTGAAGCCTTATAAAAATGGCCAATCTGAAAGAATGACCATCCTTAGGCACGAGAAGAAAAGTGAGAAGGCTGAACAGGGCTAGGTCACTGCACATTCAGGGTTGTCCGGCTACAGTCCTGGAAGGCAGCTTGTCAAACGCCTTCCAGTTTAAAGGTACAAAGCTGGCAATTTGATTTCCCTGCTTCCTTTCTCGGATCAATGTGTTTCCGCCCTTGCCTGCTCCTGAACATTTGGTATAGACATCTGTTGCTAAGTTTGGAAGAGGAAATAAGAGCTATGAAACACACAAGCTGATATGTCATACTATTGTACAAACTTGTATTGTACAAAAGCAGGTAAGCTTTCTTTGAAGTGTACACAGCATTCTGTTTGAGGAGGCATTTGTAATTCACGTTTGTGTATGTTTAACATCCATTACTGTTTTTGTATCTTCCCAGGTTTGTTAGACCAAAATGAAAGAAGCTGAAGTTTCAGGGTTTTTAAAAGATATTCTGAAATAACAGACATCTGCTGTTAGTTTACAAAGTCAGGGACAGCTCTTTAAAATAAGAATCCTGTCTTAAAATAAGTGAGATCTGGCACCCCCCAGTTCTTTGTGATATGCTGTTGTCTGCAGTTTTCAAGTGCTGGCTAGACAACCCCAAAATGCTTCACAACACATTTCCCTTTCTTACATTTCCCAGTAAAGAAGCTCACAAAACTTCTCTTCTCTTCTCTTCTCTTAAATTTGGAGACCTCACTATGTATACCTTTGTAGGTGGGAAGGTTCTCCTGCCATTATTCTTAGAAACACATAACAATTTCCTTTCATCTCTAATATATTTTGTAATTGGTTTTATGTTTTAAACTGCTTAGAAGCCACTTTGGCAATTAAGTGGTATAAATATAAATAAATTAAATGATAATAATACTGGGTGGGATTCAATATGGTGCTACATGGGTATGTGTGCATGGAATGAGACCTCTTCTGCGTTGCAACCCTCTAACCCAGGGACAGGCAAACTCAGCCCTCCAGATGTTTTGGGACTACAATTCCCATCATCCCTGACCACTGGTCCTGTTAGCTAGGGGTGATGGGAGTTGTAGTCCCAAAACATCTGGAGGGCCGAGTTTGCCTATGCCTGCTGTAACCCTTCGGAGCACATTTAGTGGGTGCAGCTTCGAAGTGTGGTGGGAGAGATTTGTTGTGTGAGCAGATCTTGTTCCGTGCACGCAGTAACTTAGTTGAATTTAATTGGTTCTGAGCAAGTTTCCCATTTGTGCCTCGATATCCCCTTTGTCTGGAATGGTATCAAACATATATTCCTTGGGTGACAAGAGGCGGAGTTGACTACAGCAAGGTGTTTTATGTCTACTGATGCCCAGCTTATAGGAGTTCCCCTAATTCTTTTTTCTTAAATAACTGGCATTCTGCCAGCTTTTCTCATCACTGCCCCCTTTCTAAAATGGCAAGATGCCGGTGTCAAACTTCTCCCTGTTTATGCAGCTCTTAAATTCACAAAGACGCTTTTTGGAGCTGTGCCCCAAACTATGCTATTTAAGAATAGCATGGAAAGATCCATAAGCAAGGGTCGGCCTGACGAGTTTACAACTTGCAGGGGATGGAGGCGGGGGGGGGGAGGAGAAGAGAGACACAAAACCCTAACACTGTGGTCTCTGGCCCGGGGACGGATGACAAGCTATTCCCAGGCACGGTGTCTTTCTCCTCCCCTCTCCCACCTTTCTTAGCCTGCCTAGACTAATGGCAGTCTCTCTCCCAGCATGGCTCTCCTACTATCCTGAGTGTGTGAGGCCTGTGAGAATGAATAGACTCTTGTGTTTCTGGCTTGTGAAAGAGGCTTGTTTATCCAGTCTCTCCCCCCCTCCTCAGGCTGCCCTACACACACACACACACACACACACACACACAGCCAGCTCCCTTCTTCCACTTGCTCAGTGCTGGTTTCATTCATTCAAAAGGGCTGGGGCAGGCTCCAAGCCCACAGGAACGAAGCTCCCATGGCAAGGGATAGGCCGAAGCCTTCCAAGCAGGAATAAGGCTGGTAGAGTGTGGAGGGCAAGCTTAAGCCATGAGCCCGACCCCTGGAACGGCTAGGCTGTGAGGGGATGGCCGTAGCGGATTGGAAGTGGTTGTCCCATTCACCTCTCAGGGGAGCCTGCCTGAATTAGAGGAGTGAATAATAGCAGCCACTTCAGGGCAAAGTACCAGGGGGAAACTCCCCCAGGGAATAATGACAGGACCCACAGGAGAGGTATTTTCCTTAGCTGCAGGCAGCCAGCTAGCAGTCACCTCATGCTGGGCTTCTGCCGCAGGCCTGGATGTTCCAATTATCCCCACGGTAACCTCTCGGTGGGAAGAATGGGTCCTTGCAGCCAGGAGACTGGCTGGAGGCTCTGAAAGGGCACGGTGCCCATCGAAGAGGCAGGCCCAAAGAGCGCCGATGAATAGGGTTTGGGAAGCTGTATTGCCATTTGCCTAGCAGGGGTGGGCAATATGTGTGGGTCCCCAAAGCACTTGGAGGCAGCCTGCCAGTGCTGGTTAAAATTCTCCGTTTCATTAAAACCAACAATAAAAAGGAAACCTTCTACCCTATGGGGGCTGCAACTAAGCTCCATAATGCGACTGTCATAATACTACTGCGTATGGGCTGCTACCGTGTTTCTCTCTGGCAACTACAAAACAGGCAGAAATTCAACAGGGGCGGCAGTGGCAGGGAAAGCCTTACTTGAGTGTCATGTTGACATGCAAGGGAGAGAAGTTATCTCCGCATTGTAATATCCTCCGTTCTGCCTAATGGTTCTGAATTTTGCCTGTTCCAGGACTACAAAATGCAGTGTGGATGGAAACATCTGTATATAAGATACTGATAAGCTTCTAAACCATATTTTTTTGGATACTCCCTTTATACAGGTGTTTATCTGAAGCTGTCCTGGCTGAGAATCTGATGTATTCCTTCCTGGCTAGGACTCTGCCATGGGCCTGAAGTCTTAACAAAGCCCCATTCACTTCAACATCCATTTGGAAATCTGTGGGAGTTAGATGCAATGTCCCTATTACAATAATTGGCTTGGGGAAGCAGATGGGGTGGGAAGACAACCACTGGGGAGAAAACATTTTGCTGTACGCGCTGATAAAAATGAGGGAAAGTAATATCACTGCTATAGGAACAGAAATACAGGAACTTATACCACTAGTTAAGCAGCATAAGCTAAATTGTAATGCACGCTATGACCTTAATCCACTGTGATTGCTTGTCAGTGTTCTGGGATGCTACTGTACTTTTTCAAGAGTGGGGTTAGCAGAGAATATCTTTCTTAGCAGCTAAGGAGCAATTGCCTCCCTGAGTAGGTGCCTTCAGAGCCGCGAATGGCTCAAACATTAGGCAAAGTGAGGTGATCACCTAAAATAACTGATTTGGGGTGTCATAAAAGGATAGGACATGGTTAGTTATTGAATATATTATTATATTTTAATACAAGGAGGGGGGAAGTACTCGTGGGATTTTCTGCCTCGGGTGCCAAAATATCTTAGCTGGCCTAGGATACAGTGGTGCCCCGCTAGACGAATGCCTCGCTAGACGAATGCCTCGCTAGACGAATGCCTCGCTAGATGAAGGCATTCGTCTAGCGGGAGGCTGCCCCGCAAGACGAAAAAGTCTATGGGGCTGCCTCGCAAGACAAAAAAATTTCGTCTTTTTTTTTCGTCTAGCAAAAGCGCGGCTGTCATTGCCGCTTCGCTAGACGAAAAACCCGCTAGACGAAGATTTTCACAGAACGAATTATTTTCGTCTAGCGGGGCACCACTGTACTATGAAATTTGACTTGGGGAAGGGGTGTGCAAACCATTTGCTGTTCCACCTCAGGCAGCAAAATGTCTCGGCCTGCCCTTCCTACAGCTGCAGTCCTGAAATCCTCTGGTATCTGCAAACTGTCTTATTTGGTGATCACTCGTAGCCAAGTAAGATTGTCTTCCATGAACACGGTCTTAACAATGAGTCTGTGACTGTGGAGGTCAATTCTGGATCCACACGTCCTTCCATGTTAGAGACGTATGTTTCCAGGCGCGAGTTGATCATGGTGAGGGTTTGGCCAAGTGTGCCTTCCTCTTAGCATGCTTCTCCCTTTTGTCCTGAGTTCATGCGTCTTCCAAGTCCACAACGCCTTTGGTAAAGGCTGTTCTCCAATTAGAGCGCTCACAGGCCAGTGTTTCCCAGTTGTCGGTGCTTATATACATTTTTTAAAAAAAGATTTGCCTTGAGAGAGTCTGTTGACCACCAGCATTAATATGGAGGATAAGTCTTGCAGTACTTTAAGGACTGGGCTTCCTGGTCTATTCTTGGCTGTTGGATTCCTAGCATAAAGTGACTGGTCTGTGGTCACACAGGGAGACAATGACAGAGCAGGAGGACAGAACCCCCATAGTGCCCTGGCTTGTAACTGAAGGGGGCAGTCACTGTTAAAGCTTTATCGCTTGTTCTGCAACACGTTTGCCACCAGTCCCTCCAACCCATCCAACACTTTTGTCACAATTTAATTGGATTAGTACATACCCATCCACATCTTGGTAGTTCACGTTCAGCCGTTTAGTTGATCCCAAGAGTTCTAGAGAAAAAGAACAGGAAATGTGTCATTTCAGGACACAGATGAATAATGGAATGGGGCTGAATACAGATTTTTCAATAAACATTCAGCAATGGATGCAAATAGGAATCTGCAACTCTCTGTTCTTTAGAGACATTGGGGAGAAGCTATCTGGCTGCAAGCAATGGCTGGTTCTGTCAGAAAATTGTCTGCGCAAAATGTAAATATTATCAGAAAAGCCACCCTTTGCCCAGTATCCTGTCTCTGACAGTAGTCTGGAACTAGCACATTAAAAGATGCTTCCAAGAAGAGGACAGTGATTTATTTCTGTCATAAAGGTTGGGTTTGCTGTAATATATGAAATAAGGAGACATTCTCAATGCACAGTCTTTCTTCCCCTCCCTGTCTCTTTTTCCATACATTAACAAATTTCCTTGCTTTTTCAGATAGTCCTAGGAACAGATCCATGGTCATCCTGCAAAAATAGGTTCAGCTTCCTTTGAGTAATGAGAAATCCTAGGCTCCTGTGTCTGAATCTGTCTGCACACAGGAGAAGTTTCCTCTTGAACCATTCCATCTACTTGCAGAAGGAAGTGGACTGGTTCCTCTCCCAAAACCTCCAGACTAACCTTGCCGTGCACAGGACAGTGCCTGACCCATCCCTTCAGCCTCTTCTTCTTTCCAAATCCTTTAGCATTGCTTTCCATACACCCGTCTCCATGGGCACCAGCTTAGTATTAGCTTCATTCTTATCTTCCCCTTTCCCCAGCATAGCTGCTGCCAAAACATCCCCATCTCCAGAATCTGTTCAGTTGTTTATGCTACATTCACAGAACCAGGAGGCGAAAGCCTCTATCCCCACTGCTGTTGGGCAATGGGTCAGTACCCTCGACTCCAGTCTGGGAATGCTCCCATTTATAGTCTGGTGCCCAGAAAAGTGCAGAGCTGGGGCATTCTGCTTCCGCCTCCCTGCAACTTACCCACTGCCAGTGAAAAGCCTACAGACCAGATGGCTGGCATTTTTGCGCCATAGTCAGGGGACAGCGGGTCCAGAGGTTGTGAATGCAGCAATTGTATTTGTCTGACATTCTTTTCACCTTGCCCAAGCTCCAAATTTCTAGATAGTATGGGGTCTAAGGAAGTCTCCACAATGGACATTCTGCATTTCTAAACCCGGCTGAATTAGTTTTAAGATTCCCCCTCCTTTAGAGTGAATTTAATTCTTTTCTTCCATATACGGTAATAACAAGGTCATTTATTTGGGAATTCAGTTGCAGAGTAACAGGGAATCAACAACGAAAAAGAACATTTGTGAACAAGCAGTATTACTAGTTCAACTTTGGGTGAGCTATTTTTTTGTGTACATGTATATTTCGGACATGTATATTTTTCTTTTTTTGAATATGCACCCCCTTTTAGATGACTTTAAAAAATAAAAACAATGGTGGGAAGGTCCTGAATGAAGAGGGAGGAGAGAAGATGCCCTCACTGCTGATGTTCCTGTTCATCCAACAGCCACTGGCTAGTAATGATGTCTGTAATTAGTATCATGTGATACTATGCAGTTTATAAGGTAATTAATGAGCAACTCTCTGATGTTAGACATGTGGGTCAAGTAGACAGCAAAATACCCTAGAATGTTCTGGTGCTACGTAATGATACAACTGTGTGTTGTTCTTAAAAAAAAAAGTTAGTTGTTTCAGCTCAGTTCTAGCTTTAACTAGTCACTTTTACAGAGGATGCACCAAAGGGAATGAAGATCTACTCTGCAATGTACTGTGAAGATGCATTGCACAATATCTTGAATAATAGGCACTCTCTGATTCCCAGGACCTGCACCCTAGGCTGCTAAGAAAGGCAAGAGGGCAAGGAAAAGTGACAAAGAAGGGAAGAGATGGATTGCAACTATGATATTCATTTGTCAGTTCTGGCTTACACCTTTGGGTTTCTAGCTGCGAATATAGCCTTTGGCTTGCTTGACTCTCTTCCTCACTTCCCCAACTAAGTGGGCACACTGACCCTGTTCCATATTACAAAAAGGTTTAAGGCATTAACTTCACACAGCAACAATCCTAAACAATCCTGAATCATGTGCATGGGATCAATGCAAGTCTGGTTGTCTAAGTATGTACATGGGAACCACTTTTCACGAAGACAGAGAATTATGATTGACAAGAAGAATCTTCTCCAGCATTTCCTCAGCGACCACCCCAAGTTCCTGTGGTACTTTTTAGTTCAGTTTTATAGTCTCGTATTACCCACTGCTCTGTTCTGCTGCAGGAAGGCCTCACTAGAAGCAAATGGAAGCCTGTTTGGATAGGCACAGCATACAAGGCTGTGAGGGGAAGAAAGAGGATAGAGGGTGCCTGGGTGATAGCAGAAACTCCTCATAGGTGTGAAGGGGCTCTGGGGTTTCAACTAGTTGCATACAGTGGTACCTCGGGTTACAAACACCTCAGGTTACAAACACTTCGGGTTACAGACTCTGCTAACCCGGAAGTAGTACCTCGGATTAAGAACTTTGCCCCAGGATGAGAAGAGAAATTGTGCAGCGGCAGCGGGAGATCCCATTAGCTAAAGTGGTACTTCAGGTTAAGAACAGTTTCAGGTTAAGAACGGACCTCCGGAACAAATTAAGTTCGTAACCAGAGGTACCACTGTATGAGGTGGTAAACTCATAGTCCTGTAAACTGGTGTAAACTTCCTCAGGCACAGGACACAGAAGAAGGCAATATCGTCTCTATGACTGGCAGGCAATTCATGAAGCCTCTGACTGACCAAGCCTTGAATATTAGGAGACTAGTCTTCTGAGCTTGCCTGTTCATCTGAGCATGTATATTTTACCTGCTGCTCTTACAGAGCCAAGTTTCCTGTTATTTCAGCTTTCAGCTGCAGCTGCTGGCTTTCTGAGCTACAAAATGTACCTTTAAACTTGAAGGCTCACAGCCTAGGTTTGGATGCAGCCAGCTTCACCCTGAAGGTTTGTTATGGTGTAGCTGCAACTCCTCTGTGGTACTGAAGTACAAGGAAGCTCCTCAGAACTCGAAAAGCAAACTGTTTCTGTGGTAATGGTGGGACCTAGAACTACTATATGCATTTCTCTGACTTCTTGTCATAGCCAAACTGACTGGCAAATTCGTTGTTTAGAGACAGAATGCTGGACTAGCCTGACCTCTGGTCAGAGCCATCCAGATAGGCTGTTCTTATATCTCCAGCAACCGAAGTGAGCAAAACGAATAAGGGCACATCTGCATAATTCTCATTTTCAGCACAACAGGTAGGTGGCTGCAAGATGTCTGTGTCCACAATTGGCTTCACAATCAGTGATAGGATGTCCCAGGAGAAATAGTGTACACCATTTCCTGGATAGTTTCTTGCACGTCTGGTTGGCAGAGCACCAGAACACCAAATTAAGAATACAGAAAGCAGTGAGGCGCTACTAGCATCTCAGCCCAAGCCACTGAGTTAGTTCAAGCGGAGGTGAAGGGTATCAGGGTATGATAAAGGAAGGCCGGAGGCTTCCACAATTGTACCATCTGCAGCAAATGCCTCACAGCCCAGCTCCTCATCGGTGCTTATGCAAGTTTCTGCTAAGAGCTTCCCAGGCTCGCTATTGTGGATTTGGTGTGATCTGCATCCAGATTTCTTCCAGCCCTTTGGAGTTCAGCTTCTGTCTTGCTCTGCTCCGGTTGCCTGGAAGACGCTGGCTGGGAGAAAAAGATGCACTGCATAGAGGGGGAGCTTCGGGACCCCCCACAGGAGAGATGAGGGAGTCTGAACAAGAGGTGGGCTCATTGACATATGCAAATATAGGCTTAAAAGAAAAACCAGCATCATTGTGGCCTTCATTGAGCTAATCAAAATGTTTTGTAAATAGGTGTATTAATGCAAAACCGATTAAGGAGCCGATTGCACAAACGTGCGTGACAAACTCAGCTGACATTGTCAGCCTTGCGGAACAGAAACCGGGGAGGTCTAAACAGAATCGGAATAATTAGGCCTTTTAAGGACTTTTTCCATCTTCAAAGTGCTCTGCAATCATTCATATGCCTGAGATGTGACTGGGTAAAAGTGCCCTGTCCTTCCACAGTGGATCTGCTCCCTGGGGTTCCTTTTGAGATAAATGGGCATCCCCCCCCTTTCCTATTCATGCACATCCAAGGCATTAAAAAGAGAGATGCAGCTTATACTTTGCAAGGCAACCCAAGTGGTAAATGCTGAGGGTTTTATGTGGAGAAGGCTCATCTTTCATGTAAGCAACCTGGATTCTAATAAGCAGGCTTGCCGCTCTGCAGGATTCGCTCTAAGGATAAGCCGAACGCAGGAGGAAAGCGTCATTATCTGAATTTCTGCTTAGCACCCAGTTGTCAAAGACACAAGAGCCTAGCTGGGGCGAAAAAAGAGAGGCTTCCAGCAGAGTGACTCCAGTTGCTTGAGATCCCTTTTCATGTGCTTTTTCAGAGGAGGGTAAAAACAGAGCAGCGACATTGGACTCCACTTCCCATCAGCCCCAATCAGCATGGGCAATGGTCAGGAATGATGGGAGATGTTGTAATCTAGCATCTGGAGGGCCACAGGTCCCTCCATCCCTGTGGTAGATAGAAGAAGTGGCAGGGTTGCCCCAGCCAGGCCTCACATGGATGCACTGGCTGGATAAGTTGGAGGAAAGGAAAGAAGGTGGTCTAAGGCTGTGAGGGCCCACAGCAAAGGGAGTGGCAAAAGGCTGAAAGGTTACAGACACCTTTCTTCATTGCTAACAGTAGCAGGACATGCTGTTATTCAACAGGCGCAGCTTTCACTAGCACGGAGGAGCCGTGGTGGGGAACGCTCTGCTTGTATAATTTCTGGGTGTCATTAAGATATTAAAGGCAGAGAGTCTCTGTTGGGAAAAACAAAGCAAATAAAGATGGCATCTGGGAGCATGCTAGGACTTTTCTGATCTTTCCTATTGGTTATTAGCTGTGTGGAAACAAGAGAGAATTTCTAGCACAGGGGCCTGTTACGCCATCCCAAGAACACATAACTATAGATGCCGTTAGCATTCTTGAAGACTGTTGTGTACTTGGTCATTTATATGCTTTCAGAAGGAGTTAACAGTGTGAGAAAAGGGCTGTTTGCATATGGGCCTAGAGTTTTTCTGGGAGCTTCCATCAAGGCTTTCAAAAATCCTTGATAAAACATGAATTAATGAGTGAAAATTTAAATCCCTCCTGGGAAGGGAAGGCACAGAACTTGCCCTCGTTTTACTTATGGGTAATTTGGGACAGTGGGAGGGAGGGGGGGGAGAAGATGAAATGGTTTGCTCCAAATCACAGAGAAAAAAAGTCTAGCGCAGGGATCTGAGGACAGAACTCAGCTGCCATGACTCCAAGGACCTTATATAATGAGAGACAAGTGGGGGGAACTTTTGAATGGGGGTAGAGAGGAGGGAAGGATTTTTAAAAGAATGCAAACCATACAGTTTTATAAACAATGATTTATATACTCATAGAAATAATAAATGTTATTGGGTAGAGTACTTGCAATCTAATTACTGATAGCACCTAATGTTGATGTATTATTAAAAAAATGTATATATAAAATACATTTATTCAGTATTTGAATAGCTTTATAATTTGATTTCTATTTTTGCACCAGTCCTGAGAGATTAGTTAACATGGAAATCAATGACTGCATTCGCACCTGATGTGTTTCTCCACATATTTCACAAGAGGGTGACAAAAGGCAGAAGGGGAGAGGGGGCCCCTGAACCTTTAATAGCTGTGTAGAACAAGGAATTTTATCAGTCTTATCTTGCATAAGTTACACCTGATGAAATTCCCTCTCCTTCTGCATATGACCACCCTAGTGAACAGACTCCTATTTTGCCATAGGAATAGCAGCATATCAGACACTGAGGTCGTGTGCTGAACAGAAACATCTTTTCACTCAGCACAGCCATATCCTTCGACTAAAGACTTCGCATCCATTTCCATCAGATGAGCAGGGACTGGGTGGAACTCATGGAACAAAGCAGGGGAACGATGCAGCTGAGCAGCCAGGAAATGAGGGTGGAGAGAGCACACAGCAGTCTGTCAAAACTCTCAGACCCAGTATGCGCCTGGAAGCTTTGGAAACAGAAAACAAACAAACAGAACCCAGCTTCGTACAATAGGATCCAGGACAGATGGACAACTACAACTGTGAGGGGGCTTGCTGATTTAAAAATAACACTCCCTGCTGCCACTCCCTCTAATGCCTCTCTGTTAGCCCAGCTCAAAATGAAGTTTAAGGCTGCTGTCCTGTGCATGCTTAACCTTGGAGAAATTCCCGCTGAACTCAGTGGGGCTTGCTTCTGGTTAGGGATGCATAGGCTTGGCACTGCAAATATGTTACTAATGTGACTTTACTGAATCTACAAGGTGGGCTTCTGTCCCCAAATCATAAAGAATGATCACATATTTCAGGGGCAAGGCATCCCAGTTCAAGGAAATATGATAGACAGTCTTTGCAGAACAAGATTGCAAGAGTTCCCTCTAGTGGCAGAAACGCCAAGCATTTGTGGTGGTGTTGGTTTTTAAACTCCACCCCCCCCCCCCATTTTTTAATTTTTTTTTACTATGGTTAGCGAATTGAAACTAAGACATTACATGGTCATTTTCACACCAAGCTGTGTACTAAATGCCCAATGATGCTGCAGTGTAAAAATTGTGAGACCTGTATTGGATATTTAAGGTTAATTTAATTTGTTTCATATATTTACAAACTGCTTTGTTTATTATTATTATTATTATTATTATTATTATTATTATTATTATTATTAAAATTTGTATACTGCCCTACATCTGTAGATCTCATGGTGGCTCATGGCATAAGACTAAACCAGTTTCTAAGCAACAAATACTTATACAGCGAGCAGTGAAACTGAAAAACGACTGTACAGTACAGTGGTACCTCAGGTTGCATACGCTTCAGGTTACAGACGCCGCTAACCCAGAAATAACGCTTCAGGTTAAGAACTTTGCTTCAGGATAAGAACAGAAATTGTGCTCTGGCGGCGCGGCGGCAGTGGGAGGTCCCATTAGCTAAAGTGGTGCTTCAGGTTACCGTAAGTACACTTCAGGTTAAGAACGGACCTCCGGAACGAATTAAGTACTTAACCTGAGGTACCACTGTACTGCATCTAAGATCTTGGATTAAAACTGCAGAGTGGAAGGAAAGGAGGACCTTTTTCTGCCTCCCCACTTCCAGCTACGCTCTGAAGACGGGAGAAGAGGCCCTCTTGTGGGGTGGGCAGGGGAAGGAGTAGACCGTGTGAAAAATGAACATAATATTTTGGCTGCAGTTCATTCATTTTCAGCTTTGTATTCTTGTTATTAAAAAAAACCTGCCTAGACATTTCATTGTTGTGCCCATAACCTAGGTTTAAGGTGCCATTCAGCTCCTAGCTTTCATATCTCAGCTTCTAACACTGTATACATCATGCCCAAATTCTCACCTTACTTCTACACTGATCATACTATATCTGCCAGTCATCCCACACCTCATGAACCAAAAAAAACTCCAATATATCCTGTGCAATCATCAACCATTAGGACCAATCACTCCATCCACTCTATTAAAACAACAAGAACACTGGCAGACAATGAAACCATTCACAAACAAAACCATGCAAAATATCAAAACAAGTTCCCTCCTATCAATCACACAAAATAAACCAGCGATCTGGCTCTCAACCAAGTTGCTCTCTCTCTCTCTCCCACCCAAAACTCTTGTCAAAGGATGGGTAGAACTGGAAAAATTGCTCCTTCCTCTTACCAAGGAGAGCCCCCTTAGACATTTCAACTCACACAAGAGGTGCCCCATAAAATAAATAAATAAGCCAGTTTGAAGGGTGGGGTTTACCAACAGATAGGCTTTATTAACAGAACGGAAGGGAGGTGGCATATGGTAGGTATCACTTTTACACTGGGTGGGACAAGCTGAGCCTGTTAAAGATTCTCTCTTTTGCTATCAAAGACACAGCTGCCCTGCTCCGTATAGGCATTGGCAACCCTATGCTATGTCTGTTCCGAAAAAACCCAAGGCACAAGCTGTCCCTACAGTAGCAGAGCAAGGAGGTGGAGGAGCTCTAGGTATACTTCTTCCAAGGCTTTATGAAAGCAGTGGGAGTTGAGCACAGAGAAGGGTTGCAGCCGCACAGCTCTGGCATAGAGCCTAACCTTTCTTGGATGCAAAGCCCAATCTAACCTGGTGTGGGGAAGATTTCTCCAATCAACTTTGGTATTCTTGGATGACTCCATCCTTCCTGCGCCCTGCCATTGAAAAGGGGCAGAGAGAGAAAAGAACTGGATAGCACACATGTGCCTTCCCCGTCCTTTTCCAGTAACTCTGTGTGAAGACAAAAAGCAGAGTATGTACATGGCAAGTACAGCCTCACTTTAAAAGATATATATGACTGGTGACAGCCAAAGTAGAGCCCAGAGAGCATGAGCCAAGGCAGAGAAGTCCCCTTAAGGAGTAGGGTATGGTGGGGACCCAGTACATAATCACAAAAATTTTAGAACTGTATGTACAGTTGAAAGGGACCACATGGATCATCTAGTCCAACCACCTGCAATGTAGGAATCTTTTTTGCCCAGCATAGGGCTCAAACCCACAACCCTGAGATTGTGAGTCTCGTGCTCAGCTAACTGAGCTATTCAGCTTGTGGTGAGCTCTGGGCTTGGTCACCCACAATAAGCTCGGCAAACCTCTTCAGCAACTGTGTTTGGTGTAGCTATTTCAGAACATGCAGCAGGGGTCGTTGAGATCTCAGATCTGATGCGTAATGCACAATGAAATGGAGTTACTGGACTAGGAGAGTGAGGTTTGTCCGGCACTCCAGCCTTCTGCTTCCCACAGTGGCCAAGAGAGGTGCCTTTGGGAACTCCTAAGCAGGCCATGTTGTTTGTCCCTAGCATCCTCAGTTGGACATATAACGTCTCCAAATGTGGAGGTGACCCAGAAACTGCAACTAATCCATAATGCGGCAGCTAGACTGGTGACTGGGAGTGGCCGCCGAGACCATACAACACCAGTCCTGAAAGACCTACATTGGCTCCCAGTGCGTTTCCAAGCACAATTCAAAGTGTTGGTGCTGACCTTACTGCCCTAAACGACTTTGCCCCAATATACCTGAAGGAGCGTCTCCACCCCCATTGTTCAGCCCGGACACTAAGGTCCAGCGCCGAGGGCCTTCTGGTGGTTCCCTCACTGCAAGAAGTGAGATTACAGGGAACCAGGCAGAGGGCCTTCTCGGTAGTGGTGCTGGCCCTGTGGAACGCCCTCCCATCAGATGTCAACGAAATAAACAACTATTTTACTTTTAGAAGACATCTGAAGGCAGCCCTGTCTAAGGAAGTTTTTAATGTTTGCCGTTTTATCGTGTTTTTGATATTCTGTTGGGAGCCGCCCAGAGTGGCTGAGGAAAACCCAGCTAGATAGGTAAGGTATAAATATTAAATTATTGTAATTATTATTATGCAGCGATCATAACTGCCACATCCTCCAAATTCCTTCATGGATGTCTCATCTGTAATGGCCTAGTTGTAGTCCCCCAACTGATTCTTTCCCAGCTAGAGAAGCCAGGCTCACAAAAGGTATGAAAAAGAATTTCTGGGTCTCTCCATCCCCGTCCACCCCCCCTGGCAGCACTGCGGGCATCTGTCTTTCATTGCTTTACAACAAACGAGGAGCCCAAGAAACTCCAAGGACGGTGATGTCATGGTCTGCAACAATAGCAAGGATATGGAGCACAGCCCGTGGTGGTGAGTCCAGCTCCCACTCTGCTCCATATACACAGGAATTTGTGTTTTTTTTTGAGGGGGGGGTTGGCTTCTTTCTTTCAAAACACTTAGGCAAGGGGTTTTTGTTCTTGCATTCTTTCAGCCAAAGGATTTAACTGGGATTGGCAGGGGAGGAAGATGAAGGGAGGTCTGTTTCTAAGCTTCAGGGCTTCAGAATTCAATCTCAGCGGTGGGGTTATCTGGTACATGGATTCTGGTGCGATTCAGCAAATAAAAGCGTGCTGAGCTTGCTTTGGGAAAGCTGAAATAAAATCCCTGCTTGGTCCTGAACTCGCTGTGTGGTCTCTCTCTGCCTCAGTTGCCCAATATGTAAAATGGAAATTTTACGGCACAATCATGGCCTAACTGAGGGCGAACAAAATAAAGAGTGTAGAGCTCAGTTGTATATTTAAAGAAAGCTCTATCAAAGATTGCTAATAATAGAGATGGAGTGGGTGTGAGTCAGGGAGAGAGAGAAGGGGGTGAAGAGGCGCTCAAGAGTCTGAAGGACCATTATTCTTGTGCAAATTCACATTCCCTCAAATGAGGGGGAAATGAGCTCTGAAGACTCTTCCCTCTGAATACCTTTTTCACATACCATTCCATTCTACCCTGGAATTATATTAAATTTATACCCCACTTTTCATCCAAGGAACTCAAGGTGGGGTATGTGCTTCTCCCTCTCTCCATCCTCACAACAACCCTATTAGGCTGAGAGGCAGTGAAAGGCCCAAGGTCTTCATGGTTTGAATTCTGGCCTCCCAGAGCCTAGTCCAACACGCTAACCACTACACCATTCCTGTTGCCCACATCCTTCAGTGCTTATCTCAAACTCTATACTGCACTGTTTGGCCCAGAACAAGAAGGCAGGCTTGATATCATCACCCTCTGTCTGCTGTGTTGAACAGATTCCCACGGAGATATTTTGGATTGTGGGACAAAGAGCCACAATGTGGGCCTTGGGCTGTGCATGTCGTTCCCCTCGGACACTGCTATTTGAGAGGCGTGGTGCTGCTTTCTGAGACCACAAGGCCAGGCTGGCCTCTCACTGGGAAGCAGCTACAAAGCTTGAGGCTTGTGTTGTGTGTTCCGGCGAGTGACCCAGAGCGTTCTGTGATGTGGTCGGCTGACCTTTCCGAGAGACGTCACCCAGGCCTCAGCTGGTTGCCCTGAGGTCCCCAAAGCCAGTTATCCAGCTCTGTCTGAACCCTATCCAGGTTCACTCTTGGTCAGAAAGCACCAGGCTCAAAGCCAAGGGGAGAGAGAGGAAAAAATCATATACATCCAAAGTACAGAAACATAACAGGAATCCCAAACTGTCCAGAGCATCCAAAATTGGAGGATGCTTCTAGCTTGCCATGACAAGTGATTCCTAGATTCACAGAGGATATGAGCCTTACACTGTAACCATCGGATGGTGACATACGACAGGAGACAAGGGGGGAAAGCAAGGGGGAAAGCAATCACAAGTGCTGTGTGTGTGTGTGTGTGTGTGTGTGTGTGTGTGTGTGTGTTTAAGGCTGACATTCTTAGGATTCTGAGAAAGCCACTGGATTCTATATCACAAGCCCAAACTCTGTAATTCTAAGCTTCACTGCAGCCACATGGATGTGGAGGCCAGAAGGACAGCTCCTTGCCAGGCATGGTGATGGTGTTCTGCATTTTTTTCCTCTTGGCACGAAGAGCACCCCCTGCTCTGCGTGCAGTTCTGCATATCTCATTGCCATCGTGTCCGTGCACCTATCTCTGTGTTTTTCTGGAGAGCTGCATTTGATCCTCTGAGCGGCTGCTGCGGCACTTTCGCAGTAGGTTTTGTTTGTCCATCACTATGGAAGAGCCAGGTGTCAAGTGCCGCCAGCTATCAGCTGTGTGCAGGTGTTATCATATTGGCAGTTGGGGTGTGCCCCTCTTCTGCCCATAGATTGCCATGGGGAATTGGAGGCCGGAGTGCACTTTGCCCATGTTCCCAGGCTGAACTCTTGTTTACCTCCTCTGTCACAATATTGCACTGTTGCCAAAGGCGGGCATGTTTTTGCTTCACACTTTGTGGCAGATAGGCAGGGCAAAATGGGCTGTCAGTTGGCTCTGTGCAGGCACGCTCGGCTCAGTGAGTCACATTCCACTCCTGCCAACTGCCCCAAAGGCTAACCTTGGCACTGCCCACACCCAGCACTTTTGAGGGTGGGTACTGTATGGGATGGAAGGAGCACAGACCCTTGTAGACTCTTAGGCCTCATCTGCACTATGCATTTAAAGCAGTACCATACCAGAGTAAACAGTCATGGCTTCCCCCAAAGGATTCTGGGAATCCTGTGGTTAAAGAATGCTGAGAGTTGCCCTATGCCCCTCACAGAGCTACAGTTTTAACAGAGGTTTCATGGTCAATCCCTCTTCTAGGGAACTGTGGTGATTGTAACTCTGTGAAGGGAACTGGGGTCTCCTAACAACTCTCCACACTCTTTAGCAAACTGCATTTCCCATGATTCTTTGGGGGGGAGGCCTGAATGTTTACTGTGGTATGATACTGCTTTAAACGTGTAGTGCAGATGGGGCCAGGTAAAGAGGAGGAAACAAAGTCTAGTAGATAGCGAAGTTCTTTTTTAAAACAGCAACCATCTGTTCCTCAGAGTTAAGGAGTTACAAACCCATCTACGCTGCTGAAACACTTGATAGTAAACCGAAGAGAATGTGCTTTTCTTAAGAAACATTTGAGAAAGCTCCAAGTTCCCATTTCATTGCCACACCCCACACTTGCCTGTTGCTGGCACCAAACAAATACCATTCTGTGCTGAGGAGGTACATCCTGATCTTGCCCTTCAGTTTCTCCCCCATTAACCAAGAGGAGTTTTGCCGGGGATAAGGAGTACCGGTAAGCCAGAGTCAAGCTCAACTTGGGCAAAAGGCTCTGCTATCTGGGGAGGTGGGGAGGCCTGCCTGTTGCTGGCATACTGAGTTTTGAGGGATTTGGGAATAAACAGCCCCAGCCATGCTTCTGACCTCTTAGAAAAACTCAGGCGGCTCCGTGCAGACATCAAGAGCCCCTGCCATTTCTGAAGACAGATTTATCAGGGTGGCTGGCAGGGTGAATCTGCCCACACTTGACTTATGGGAGGAGTTCTGATGGATTGAAAGTTACAAGGAATTCCAGATACAAACATGGCAGCTCTCCCAGGAGCATAACGGCTGTGCCAGAAAAAAAAAAACTTGGTATGAAGTTCTAAAGTGTGCCAGTGAGGACCATTCCTAGTTGAGGTACAAGCTTCTCCAACAGCTGCTGCTGCTTCTACTCTTTTATATTGGCCTGGAGGCAGAGTGTGAACATGTTCCCAACCCCTTGCAATCATTACAGAATCCATTGCATGCTGCACACCCCATGAAAACACTGCATGCCATAGCTACAGGTAGAAAAGAATGCCCCTGGGTCCCCCCCATGGACTTTGTTTCCATCTAGGATTTCCTCTTCTGAGCAGGTTAGAGGGAACCTGTGGCTCCACAGATGTTGTTGGACTGCATCTCCCATCAGCACCAGCAAACAGGACCACAAACCAACAAATACCTGGAAGGCTGCAGGTTCCTCCATTCCTACCTTAAACCGCACCCAGGACTTGTGTGTTCCCTCCTCTTTCAATTTATTCACCTGCTCTCCATCCTGGGATGATAGTGAGCAGAACATTGGTTCTGCTGGTGCAACATTGCTGCTGCTGGTGCAACACGTCCTGTTTGGAATGGCTCCAAACTATGCATGTTTGATACATGCTTCTAAACACAACAGGAGAGGGCTGCAAAGAGAGGCAGGCGGCATTTTTCCAGCATTCCTGCAACTTGGGATGTTACAAGTGGGTGTCTGAAAAACTGAAAATCTTAAGTTTGTTATTTTTACATCAAAAGAAGCAAGCTAGTGCACAACTTAAACCACACAGGCAGGACTGCAGGTACCCAGATTGGTCCCCACTCCTAATTGAGCATGTGCATGGATGCTTTGCTTTCTAAAACTATTGGGTCCTGATAGTGCAGCCACAGAGTCAGTGCCCCATGGTGATGCCAATTATCTTGCTCCCTAAACATCTAGCCCAGCCTTTGCCAACCTGGCACACATATACGTGCAGGTATGTACAGGTGAAACTTGAAAAATTAGAATATCATGGAAAAGTCCATTTATGTAAGCAATTGTTTTCATTAGCTACTGGAGTTTAATATATGAGATAGTCTCATGACATGCAAAGCAAGATATGTCAAGCCTTTATTTGTTATAATTGTGATGATTATGGCGTACAGCTGATGAAAACCCCAAAGTTGAAATTGTTGATTGGGGTTCTCATGTCATGAGTCTATCTCATATATTAGTTTCACCTTTTAAGTTGAATTACTGAAAGAAATTAACCTTTCCATGATATTCTAATTTTTCCAGTTTCACCTGTATATTTCTCAATTATGCTCATGGGGTCTGAACTGTCAGGGACTGACCCGGAACAAGACCTTGGGGGCTGTAGTGGATAGCTCAGTAAAGATGCTGACCCAGTGTGCGGCAGCTGTGAATAAGGCCAATGCCAGGCCAGGCACCACGGGGAATGGATTGGAAATAAAACTCAATTCCTTTATGCTTCAAATGTCTGGTACAATGGTATATTTTCTAAGTTAGATGGGTTGCAAGCTAATTTCCTTCGGTCCCTACTTCAGGTCCCAAACTGTTTCCCTAATTCAATTTTTTGTTGGAAATAGGTGAATGCTCACTCTCCATTTACGTGTGGTGGGATGCCTTGAAATACTAGCTAAAGATCTCGGTATTTGGCCTGGGAAAGGGATTACTTTTACATCTAACCAATCGGAGTGTATCAGCTCATGGTTGAAAACTATGGCCCGAAAAGTCTCCTCGATTGGTCTTTCACCATCCTTTTTACACCATCTAGGCTATGATATTGCCCTCAAATCCATGAGGCAGAGGTTATGGGATATCTCACACAGCGATCTTCGCTCTAGATCTTATGTAACCCACGGACCGTTTGCATCTGGAATCCACTATGGATTCCATTATACAAACTTGTGGCCTGACAGCAGTTGAATTACAGTTCTGTTGCAGTTCTGGTTGTTTCAATATCAACAATGATATTATAGAGCTGGGACAGGTTCAGAGAAGGGCAACCAAAATTATCAAGGGGATGGATTTTGGAGTAACTTCCCTATGAGGAAAGGTCGCAACTTTCAGGGCTTGTTATAAGTTTGCATTCAGGCAGCCCCAGGTTCAACCTCCGGCATTTGCAGATGGGATGGGAGAGTCTCCTGCCTGAGAGCAGGATTCAACTAATCATTTGCGTGTGCGGAACAAGGTCTGCTCACGCACTAAGATTTCCCCCTCCCCACTAAATCTTCTCTGGAGGGTTGGGGCGAAACCCAGAACAAGTTTAGGGGTTGCACGGGAGGAGGGGAGTGAGGGAAGTCCCATTGTGTGGAACAGACCGCATTCCCTTTGCTAGCACTACGTTGAATTTGACCCTGAGCCCCTGGGGAGCTGAGCTGCTGCAAGCCGGTGCAGAAAATACGGGGCTAGATGGACCATTCATCTCACTCTGTATAAGGCAGCTTCTTGGGTTCCTGTGTATTGAGCAACAGAACAGTCTGAGCTGTTGCTGGCTTGCAATGTTATGGAGCAACAGAGACGGTGCCAGCTGCCAGGAAGCAGTTAATACTAAAGGTGGCATGAGAAAGGGCACGTGCCTTCGCCAATGACCTTTACGAGTACAAACTACTCCAGCTCACACAAGCTCTGGGCAAACACACAGGATGGGGGGGGGGGAGAGAAACGGTTTCAATCTTGCTCAGGACATACCTGCAGCTGTGTGCCGCTTGTCCACAGCTAGAGGTGTGGAAAACAAAGCTTGAAAAGAAGCAGTACACCACAACTGCAGCACAACCTATTCTCCCATGCTCCCCACCCCCCACACCCAGGAGAATCTGGACTGCCACCACCTCAGGGCTACAGTAATTCAACCATAAATCTGTACACTTAACCAGTTCAATAAACACAGATTGAGGCTTGATTTCAGAAGGAGCTTTGATCGGGGGTGTTCAGTGCTGATGGCAGGGGATGTAAAAGCACTGTGCGTTTTCTTGATTCAGCAAGGCCTTGTTTGAGCTAATTCCACCACTACCACCCCTCTTCTCCCTGACCCAGCTCCCACAACAAAGAGATCTGCCCATATTTAGTCAGAGGCAACCGTTAATTAAGCATACTCAAATATCAACTGCGATGAGATACTGCAATATTTACTTTAATTACATAATTAATTAATTGCTCAAAGGCAAGGCAGCATTGCAGAACGTCTCATTACAGTACTTTGAGGTTGCTGCAGGTGTGCACAAGAGGACGGGGTGTGCGTGACGTGGTGGGAAGGGGGGGGTAAGAAAGATGTTAAGAAAGCGACGCTCTTAATCAAACGCTGGTTACAGAAATGGCAAGACAACGCCAAGTAAAGAAACAGACCTTACACGATGGAGAACGCCAAATCAAATATTTGACTAAAGAAAGATCATTGAGTGTATTGTGTTGAGCAAGTGATAAGATCTCTCCCTCTCTCCCTCCCCACAACAGTGTCGTAAAGTGGTTAGGCTGGGAGACCAGGATCCATATCTGTGTTTGGCCATGAAACCCACTGGGGGACCTTGGGCCAGTCACCATCACTCAGCCTAACCTACCTCACAAGGTTGTTCTGAGGATAAAATGGGGAGGAGGAAGAAGAAGAAGAGTTTGGATTTGATATCCCGCTTTATCACTACCTGAAGGAGTCTCAAAGCGGCTAACATTCTCCTTTCCCTTCCTCCCCCACAACAAACACTCTGTGAAGTGAGTGGGGCTGAGAGACTTCAAAGAAGTGTGACTAGCCCAAGGTCACCCAGCAGCTGCATGTGGCGCAGCGGAGACGCAAACCCGGTTCACCAGATTACGAGTCTACCGCTCTTAACCACTACACCACACTGGCTCTCACTGGAAGATAACTATTCCCATCATCCTGAGCAACTTGGAGGAAAGGTGGGCTATAGATGAATGAAAACATAAATAAAGGAGATGCCTTGCCCAAGTCAGTGTCATTCATAATGTCTGGAAGGCACCAGGTTGGTCTCCGCGGACATTATAAGCAAAAGGGGGGTTACACAATGACTAGATTCTCTAGAAACGCACACAGACATTCCCTGCTTATGTTTCGCTTAAACTTGTTGACGGTTGGACATGCTCATCCATAAATCCAAGCTGTTTGCATTCCAGGATGCTGTGATCATACGGAGATGGAGATGCCCAGAGTATGCTGTGCAGATTTGCTGCTCCTACCCGTTGTCTAGTAGGCTATTGATATAATAGCATTCGTATATATACAGTGATACCTCAGGTTAAGAACTTAATTTGTTCTGGAGGTCCGTTCTTAACCTGAAACTGTTCTTAACCTGAGGTACTATTTTAGCTAATGGGGCCTCCTGCTGCCTCCGCAGCACGATTTCTGTTCTCATCCTGAAGCAAAGTTCTTAACCCGAAGTACTATTTCTGGGTTAGCGGAGTCTGTAACCTGAAGCTTCTGTAACCTGAAGCATCTGTAACCTGAGGTACCACTGTACAGAGGAAGGATGCCTTATATAGGATCATATTTTATAGTTAAGCAGGGATCTGCATTTCCATCTTTAGGGCCACACCTTTGTCAGTGTACCTAAACTGGACAACAAATGGAACGCTTTGCTTTTGCGAACATAGTTACGGTTCTGGCTCGCGCACTGCAATTCCCACTCCCTCCTGGCTTGAAATAGTTACATAAGCCGTAATCTGTATAACTATATTTCACAAATGGTTTATGAGCATGGAAGGGTTTGCTCTCCACTGTCTGGGCTTTAGAAAGTCCTGGGGAAACAGGAGCGGCTGGCTCTATCGGAGGTACACACGTAGAACATTTCGCCACTTGACTAGAGGGGAGGCTTCGGAAAGGATGTGATGTTAATGGGTGATTCCTGTTTCCCCTTCAGCTTTCATGGAGGGATGGGACCAGTCAAACCGAATCAAGTTTTTAAAGAGATGAAGGGGGGGGGGAAAGCCGACAGATGCCGGCAGGCTGTTCCATGCTGTTCAGTCTCCATCAGCACCTTCTGCAAAGCCTAATAATTGTGAAGGAGGGGGGGGGAATGTAGTGGGAAAATAAGATTATGATGGTATGTGTGTCCCACCCCTCTCTGATGCCAAAAAATATTGGGAAATCATCTGGATCTTAAGCAGCTCAGCCATCTACCTCCCTGCCACCCCTCCACAGGGAGCGATGGGCAACTTAGATCTCAAAGCAGGACAGGAAGGAACATCCCGGTCTTTTCAAACAAAGTTACGGCACAGGCAAGAGAGAACAATAGAAGGAAAGAGGAGCTGGAAAGTCAGACTCCACTTAGACAGGAACGGGACGGCACACCCTGCCCCCACTGAAGGAGCATGTTCCATTATCGGTTCAGGACAGAGGGCGCAGCTCCCCAGCAGGAAGGGATCACAAGAGGGTTACTGGACAGCAAGGCCTAGGGCAGCATGACCACTGGGGAAGACGGTCACACAGATCACAGCCGCGTGTAGAGGGAGTTGGGTTGCTTCTTCCAGACTGCCAGCGTTTTGGGTGAGGGATTCAACTGCATATGAGAACTTTAGGTTTATGCATAATTAAGTATTCTGACACCCTAGCTCAAGAAATCCGCTTTTTTATTTTTGCAGTTTGGAAAGTGACAGGGAATCGCATTGAAAAGTATGGAATGGACAAATGATGAACAGGAAGAAGCGTAAACATCCTACAAGCATATCAGGGTGAATGAGGGATGAGTCCTCATTGCCCTATAACCAGTGTTCTCTCTTTTTTTGGGGGGGGGGAATCAAAGACCCAATACTCGTATCTTGATAAAAGTGCTGCAGGTGCCAACACAGACTGGCTACCAAGAGCAGCAAAGAAAAGGTGAGGTGTGGGTACTCTGTACCAATGAGCACTGTCACACAAAAAGCCTTCCTCTAACCACCCCATAAACAAAACAGAACAGATGCTGAATGAATATGAGACACAGTCTAACATCCGTGTAAGCTTTTGCAATCAATCCGAATGAATGTTCAATAAACAGATTCTATGGAGCAGTCCGTACTTAACTTATTTGGGTTGCATGGGATTTCTACCATGCTATGAATGGCTCCACACTTCTACACAGTAAGCATGTTTGCCACAGGTGTTGTACCTAGGTTACTAGGTGTAAGGTTCTCAGTTAGTTGCTCATGAGTAAACAGCCAGGTCTCCGCTGTTTCCTTTAAAGATTTTATTGTGCAAATTATGTACAGTGCAGAGCTAAAAAGTTCATGTCTATATCAAGCGGGCAAGGAATTTCCTTTAAATGTTTGGTGTGTACACAGCCAAAATCTGTGTTCAGTTTCAGCCTAAGAAATCAAACTTGAGACAAAACACAACAGCCCAATATGGGCTAGCTAGCATATATAAGACACCTAACAAGGTTTCAGAAAAAACAAACTCTTTACCGAAGTGCTGTGGTTAAACTGCTTCCGATAAATCTAACTCCACAAATCTGGTCAGGTTACATTCATGTCTCTGCTGTGAGTGCGGAGGAAACTAACTACAACGGAGGAAGCAATCCTAGGAGGCATTCACAAAACCACACAGCACAAACAGACAATTTACATCTCAACACATTTTGGTCATTCTTTTGTTCATACAATTACAAAGGATGAAAAATAGGCTTCTATGGCTTCCAACAATGTGAGAAGGGGGAGGTGGCAATTCTAAACTGCGCCAAACGTGATGAATTAATAAATCTGGTGAAAGACACAGGATTGGAACCTTAGCTAGTTGAATTTGGATCCTGTTGAAATCAAGACTTAATTTCCCTAAAATTCAACAAGCTTGGTCTGGATCCATTACAAAAGTCAATATAGGATTGTGAAAAGGTTCCCCAAAGTGTTCATCGCAAGTAAATCATATTGAATTCAATGGGGCTTACTCTCAAGTAAGGAGAACTGCAGCATCAGTTATGTTGACTGATACCAAAAGAATACTTAACAATGTGGTCTCACATGTGTCCGCTTGGAAGAAAGACCCCCGAGTTCAATGCAAATTATTCCCAGGTACTGGTGTATTCCCAGGTATATAGGACTGCAGCCTAACTAGATCAAAGGGATAACTAAGGATACAAAAGACCCCTTTAAATATGGGGTGGCAATTTTGAATAAATAGATTGTAAACAGATATTTGTCATCAATTAGTTCAGAATAAACAAGCAGGATCTTGCCATCTTGCCTCTAATTCCTCAGATCAGAGCAGACAACCTACAATCTGTCTCTTCAGGTAATCCTGGATTTAGCCATGTGTATGGCTGACATAGCAGAGGGGTACTGAATAAGTAGCGGAAGAGGGCATAAAAAGTACGATCAGTAAAGGGCATCATTTTCATATTCTGTGATATCAGACACTGGTAGAGAAACCCGCAGAAACAGGTGGACCAGTGTGGACTAGGAGAATAACTGAACTTTGTGGCTTGCAGGTTTGGCAAGCTTGACTTTGAAGGCTTCTCTAAAGGCATTTTCAGACTTTAAATAATGATGGTGGTATGATGATGATGATGACGACCCTTTAATATATCTCTAGCCTTCATACCATCCAAGTACCAACAGTACATTCGTACCTTGGTTCTGGAATGTCTTGTGACTCAAATGTTTTGACTCCCAAACGCCGCAAACCTGGAAGTGAATGTTCCGGTTTGCAAACGTTTTTTGGAATCTGATTGTCTGATTCAGCTTCTACGGCTTCCGACTGAGTGCAGGAAGCTCCTGCAGCCAATTGGAAGCCATGCCTTGGTTTTCGAATGTTTTTGGAAGTCAAAATGACTTCTGGAACGGATTCCGTTCCAAGACCCAAGGTACGACTGAACTGTGCTCCAAGTAAACAAAATGGAGGCGGAGTCTTGCTACTGTTGCTCTGGGTAATATGTATTCCAGCGCTGCAAACAGAAAATGCTCATTAGTCTCTGAAAGAGGGCTGGGTGGGGCAAAAAACATTTGGCAGAAAGGTAGGGCAACAGATATCCCAAACTGGCACTACTGACTGTATGTGTTAGTGAGATTTATGTCATCATAGCCATGATGTTATAGATACTAGACAATAGGTGCTTACGAACTTTAGCACAACTACCACCCACAACATACTTACATTCACAATAGTCCTATCAGTATGGAGAAGGAAGAAATTGCATTTCCCCAATATTGCAGTATGGGTGCAGATAAAAATGTGATTCCCCCGGCAGGTGTTGTAAGCAACAACTCATTGCTGCCTAATGTGGTGCGGGGATCTGGAGAGATCCAGAGTCAAGTGCCTCACATTGTAATCCTCTGCATTTAATTCTAAGCTAGCAGTTGAAAGAAGCTTTCATACTGACATTATGTCTTGAGAGATACTATGTACTTGGCAAGATGTCTCCCACCCATAAAGGAAGGTTCTTGGCTCCTAGGTGGATCACATCAGGAAGAGGGGAAGTCTGTGCTTCTCCTGGAGATGGAAATCTATCCATTCCCCACCCTAACATGGAAACAGCTGGGGAAGTCATCAGATGGGGGTGTAAGGGGGGGTGGCAGGAGAGGAATTACCATATATACTTGAGTATAAGCCTAGTTTTTCAGCACATTTTTTGTGCTGAAAAAGCTGCCCTCGGCTTATACTCGAGTGAGGCACGCGGTGGGGGTGGCGAGAAAGAAGCCCTTTCTCTCCGCTCGTGCTGCCACCCGCTCTCCCCAGTCAACCACTCCTTAAGTGTACAAGAACGGCGGTTCTTTACTCTCCCCAGGCAGTTTGTTCCATTCCTGAACTGCTTGCATAAATGCAAACTTGGCAAAGGAAGAAGAGGAAGGAGCAGCCCAAAGGGCTGCTTTCGGGCTGCTCGTTCCTCCTCCTCCTCCACAGCGGCAAAGGTGAACCGGCTTATACTCGAGTCAATAAGCTTTCCCAGGTTTTTGTAGGAAAATTAGGTGTCTCGGTTTATATTCGAGTCGGCTTATACTCGGGTATATACGGTAAGCCGTTCCTTCAGAGATATAGAAAGCTCCTTTCCCAGCTGGCAAGGAAACATGTTACCGGTCTATGAAGTCATCATCATTTCTTCTGGGATCTGACTGCTCCACTCTCCAGGATGCGAGATCAGCAGTGTTTTATTTACACAAGGAAGAGGTGGAGTCTTGTCCATTTCCTCCATCCTTCCGAAAGGACAGGACACCTCCCAGGAGGAACTGAGATGCATGTGATATGGAGGAGAGGACCTGGTTTCAGTAGCTAGACTCTCTCCCAGCATTGTCCATAGTGGCTCCTTTCAAACCATGCGGAATATTTCATGGGATGTATATGTTGAAAGCTTCCTGCTAGTCACACAGCTATTCCGAGCCAAGCTTATATCTCAGTAAAATAGCAGGGCAAGAGAAAGCGCTAAACACCTTGGGAATAAATAATGCACCTAGCACCGGTTTCCAGGGCAATATATTGGCGCCTCCTTACATAATATGGAAGTCCCTGTAACTTGAGATCCAGAGGATTACTGTCTTTGGCTAAGCACGAGCAAAATGGGAGGCAAGCAGGCAGAAAGTGGTTTTGCACACTGATTTGCACCGCTTTGCTTTAAGAACATAGGAAGAGCCTGCTGGATCAGGCCAATGGCCCATCTAGTCCAGTATCCTGTTCTCACAGGGGCCAACCAGATGCCTGTGGGAAGCCTGCAAGCAGGACCTGAGCACAAGAGCACTCTCTCGCACTGTGGTTTCCAGCAACTGGCATTTACTGCCTCTGACCGTGGAGGAAGAGCATAGCCACTATGGCTAGTAGCCTTTCTCCTCCATTTCCCTCCTCTTCCAATCTCTCTTTTCATGGTTATACATATATGACCAAAAGCACCTCAAGAGATCTCTGCGAGCCCCAACCAGACCTCTATGCAGATACACTATCAGATTAATTTGGAGCTCATGGTCTTCCATGAAGGCACAGAATCTTTTTCTGGAGTGGGCGAGAATGGCAGACGCTACAGAGGACACCAGGTAAAAGTGAGGCATCTTCCTCTGGCAGCACATGTTGGAGGGATGGAAGCAGCAGCCAGGGGCTGCAGGGCAGAGTGGTGTGAACCATGCGGCCTATCCTGCCATCACCTCAGCCAACCTACTGCCCTCAGGACCATTGAAGGACGCTGTGCTCCTGCCAGCGCTGATTCATCTTCCAGGCTTCTTGGCAAGGGTGTGTGTGTGTGTGTTGCGTGTGATCATCTTGTGCTTCATGCCTGAGGCAGCAAAGCATCTTGTCTTGCTCTGTACTGGATCCAAAGTTTGGGGCTTCCCAGGAAACCTAGTGTTAAAGCTGTGAGCCCCTCCATCTTTAACTCAGGTTGTATATATGTGTACATAAAACTATATATCCTAAAGACACCACAGTCTCTTCATTTCAAGGAACCCAAACCCTGGGTAAGTACTCCTTGAGTCTCTCACCACTCGTATATTGGAGTGCATGCAGCATTACTATTACTACGATTAATAATAATTAATATCATAGCACAGCCGCAAAAATTATAGTCACCCACTATGTTTTTAGGAAGACAGTTAGGCCCATCAGGCATGGCCCACAACCTGCTTGCACAGACCTAGATTAGAATATACCAAGTTCCTTTTGATGTAGAAAGGATTCCCTCAGAAGAGCATGAGACTCTTAATCCCAAGGTAGTGGGTTCGAGCGCCACGTTGGGCAAAAGATTCCTGCACTGCAGGGGGTTGGACTAGATGACTCTCGTGGTCCCTTCCAATTCTATTATTCTATGGCCCTGACTGAAAGCAAATTTAGGTATAGGGGGGCAGACAAATTTAACTGATTAATTAATAATTCCAGGAAACTTGGTTTCGATTTGCCAAGTGGCTTTTTGCTGAGCACATGCAACCCAATAATGCATGTCTCCCAACACAAGGCATTCTGAGGCATTTATCTGATAGTTCAGTGAAACAACCATGAGGGTGAATGGGGTGGTGTGAGGGGAAGAGGCAATGATGTAGGAAGGATCAGCACAGCCACAAAGAAGATGAATACATGGGGAGAGTGGTGATGTCATGGCTTTCCAAGTGGGTGAGACGGCAAACAGTTACAATGGACCAGGCCCACACAATGGCTGCAATCATGGCCGCTGCGGCTAAGCTTATAAATATGCAATTATGCTGAATTTGAATCAGCCTTTAAGCAAAGCATTTTGAGATTTGCAAACACACTCAAGTGTCAGTGTCCTTTCTGATCAAGCTTGAAATGTGAGGGCCGGGGTGACGGCTAAATGACCCCCCGAAGGGACGTTTTTATGAAACATCAGAGACCCTGAGGTTTAAGGCTCGTGAGGTAAAGTGAGGTCCCATGATGGAGCTTGGCGGTAGTGCCAGCCTGCTCATGTGTCCCTGAACTAGAAGTCAAAACAAGCGCACGGCGTATTAATGAAATCCACAGAGGATGCCGCTGACCACGGTTGGTTTTCGGGAACACCAGTGTGGGCAGAGAAAATAATGCACAGGGACTTAAGAGAGATTAGGAGAATGAGCAGAGAGAATAAACAAAAAGCAGATTCAACTTGGAAAATTGCAAACTACAGCATCTGGGGAAAAGTTAATCCGCTGGGCGGATATTGAACTGAGGGAGAGAGACCTTGGAGGCAGAATGCAGAGGGAGAAGCAGACGCTAAGTTAGGACTATGTGATGCAATAAAGCAAGAGTTTTTAAAGGGGAGGAGCGCTAATAAAATGATGAACTTGTATATGCCTCTGTGTCTACGGTTATCAGATGCAGGGTGCTGTACACGGGACAGTATTTTGAAGGGCTATCCAGCCCAAGTCTGGAAAATAATTGCAGAAACAGGTGACTGGAGAGGCTAAAGCAGGCACAGGCAAACACGGCCCTCCAGATGTTTAGAGACTACAATTCCCATCATCTCTGACCACTGGTCCTGTTAGCTAGGGGTGATAGGAGTTGTAGTCCCAAAACATCTGGAGGGCCGAGTTTGCCTATGCCTGGGCTAAAGGAAAGAAACTACCTATATTTATTTAATTTGCTTAAAGGTGTAATTTAGCATTACAGATGCTGGGGGCCAGGACATACAGTTCAATATTATGTTAACAATCTACGCACAATGTCTTAGGCTGGGCAAATATGTCTGCAAGTGACATTTGGAGAGCTTGCAAGGAGTTCCCTCACTTTATTCAGTGTATAAGTATATCTTTCTTTCTGGGGTCAAGTTCAGGGTGGTAGAAGAAAGGTAAATAACAGCCCGGCTAGATTAGGTCAAAGGCCAGCCCTCTGTTCTCATACCGTAGTACCCAACGAGATGCCAATGGGAATCTCGCTAGCAGAACCTGAGTGCAACAGCACCTTTCCCACCTATGCATTTGCAGCAAAAAGCCCATGTGATACACACATCCTAAACCCATGGTGCAGTTTTGCCAATTGTTTTTCAAATGTTATCTTAATTTTTAAAAAAATAAATAAATCAAGGATTAACTTATACATAGATAGAATAAGCGTGGCAGGAAAAAAAAAATTTGGGTCCTACTCATGCGCCGAAAACCAATCTGAGCATAAAATGGAGCAATTTGACACTGACTCATTTTGAATTCACCGCTCGTTCAGAGCCAATGTTATGTTTATCTGTCCTTAAGTACTTATTCTTTGCTTGTAGAAACATAGGACTGGCCAATCTGGGAAAGCATGCAGTGCATATGAGAAACCGCAATTCAAGAGAGCGTGCGGCATGCGGCATGCGGCATTCAGCGATCCTGACTCCTGGAACAGTCCCTGTAAAGGTAAAGGTAAAGGGACCCCTGACCATCAGGTCCAGTCGTGTCCAACTCTGGGGTTGCGACGCTCATCTCGCTCTATAGGCCGAGGGAGCCGGCGTTTGTCCGCAGACAGCTTCCGGGTCATGTGGCCAGCATGACAAAGCCGCTTCTGGCGAACCAGAGCAGCGCACGGAAACGCCGTTTACCTTCCCGCTGGAGCGGTCCCTATTTATCTACTTGCACTTTGACGTGCTTTCGAACTGCTAGGTGGGCAGGAGGGAACAGTCCCTGTATTTATGTCTAAATGAGATCCAACAAAAGGGAATAGTAATATAATAATAAAGGGGAGGGGGAGTGAAAAAGCTTGCTCAGCATGCCATAAGAATTACTATTCTTCTGCATTCTCCCCCTTTCTTTCCCAGTTCTTGGAAATTTCTGAAAACCAAGAGTAAACCCAGGGGTGGGATTATAACGAGTTGTCTGGGGTTGCGAAGGTAAACCTTGAGTTGCTGATCCTATCTGGCAGCGTTGCTTACCGCTGGGATTGTAAGTCTTTAAAAATGCTACACAGATGCTGGTCTTGAACTTTGACCCAAACAAGAAGCTTATCCTCCAGACAACTGGTATAGTTCAGAAATGTGTAGCGAAAAATCTGGAGGGCCCACACCTCCTCCAGTTGCTGGAAAGAATTGGAAGGACTTGTGCATTGCTCTCGGACACATTTTTGTTGTTGTTGTTCGTGATGAAAGGGCTATTCATAGCGAGGTTAGTTGAGTGGATATCACCAACATGAGGGCTTTCAGATGTTTTGCACTTCATCTCCCATAAGCACCAGCTAGCACAGCTGTAGTCCAGAACACCCCAAAGGTGCTAGGATGGTGAAGTTTGTTGTTGGGGAGACTCTCCTGAAGGCTCTCCAAGAGGCCTATTTTTACCACACTCCTTTCAGCCTTCCATGCTCACACTGTTCCCACACTCCTCCATTATTGGCATCATAAATTATGCTTCCAGCCGCCATGTCTGCTCCCTTAAACTTTGTCATTCTGGCCATTTCACAATATTCACCTCTGAAAAGGCCGGCAAGAGTCTGCCATACATTCCTCTGACTTTCCATGCAGAGGAACGGTCTCGCTCGGGAGGTAGTGGACTCTCCTTCCTTGGAGGTTTTTAAGCAGAGGCTGGATGGTCATCTGTCGTGGATGCTTTAGCTGAGATTCCTGCATTGCAGGGGGTTGGACTAGATGATGCTTGGGGTCCCTTTCCAAATTTACAATTCTATGCTGGCTCAGGAAAAAAGACCTGACAGAAGATGTCAGGTTCAGTCCTTGAGGGTCTTCAGACGGGGCTGAGGAAAGCTCCTACCTGAAACCCTAGAGAGCTGCTGGCAGTCAGAGTAGACAATATTGAGCTAAATGGACCAAGTCTGACTTGGTATAAGGCAGCTTTCCCATGTACACGTCTAGGTAGGGCTTTTCACAACAAAAGTCCTTTCCCCAGTCTTCCAAGAGAGCACTGAGCAAGTGGACAGGCCAGCAAAACATGTGACTATTGCATGTCTCACCTCTGTGGTTTTGCAGGAATGTGAAGTGGAATTAATGATTAGTTTGGGAATCCTTGTGAGCAATGTAAAACCTTCAAATCTAAAGAATATTAGAACTGCTTTGATGGATGCCATCACTGCCTCAAAACAGGCACCATGAATCTTATTTCTGAGGCCCTTGCTGTGAGCTAACCTGTTGCTTCAATACACGCAAAACACAGCGAGGGAAGGTAACGAAAGAAGCAAGAGGCCGGATCTGAATGTCTCTAACTATATACTTGGATTAGCCTTTAAAGAACGTGTGAGCATTACATTCGGGGATAGAGAATTCTAAAATAATTCAGGGATGACAGGAGGATTTAATGTCAAGTAGTTTGGGTCCGTCCGTCCCCCCCATCTAGCAAGAGGCAATGGCAGGATTAAGGAAGTAAGCTACATATTCTCCCCTTTCAGAAAGAAACAATAAACCGTAATGCACTGTCAACATGCAGTGGAAGGAAAAGCAAGAACAGGCAAGTGAGGAGGCTTCTGCATTTTGGGTTCCTCATGCACCCGGACAGGTGAAAGGAGTAGGAAGGCCCTCTCTGGATCATGCCCCAAGGGGAAGGTGAAAAGGGAAAGATGAAAGAATCAAGGGCAAACTCACTATTCCCCTGCAATTAAGGTTGACAGGGCTTCATTAAAGGATGACACCTGCCTCTCTAAGGTGCTGAGAAGGGGGCACAGCTACTGTGACTCCTGCCCCGTTCATTTCTTTTAGTTGCTCTACTCGTCAAACTATCCCCCTTTCTGCAGCAAACAAGATGGAGTACTGTGTTTGTCCGCAATCTCTGTCTTCTGGGGAAAATCTCACCACCCCTACCTGCAATTGCCACACCTGAAATACAGGATACCATTTGGGAAGAAAATGCTATTATCAGTACCTACACTACAGTTTGCCCCTCTTAAGAGAGAATTTCCATAATCCATAAAGCTGACCCAACCCATTTACCAAGGGTCCTGCTCACTGGATATGATGATGAACCTTAACTTTCACAGCTTTTGGATAACATCTTTCAATAGGTAGTGGGGTGTTTCCTAGACACTAATGTGAAATTTTGTTTTTTCTGCTTCCTTCCAGAGTCTTCATACTGCAGCAGCAGTTCTTTAGATTTATCTGAGAGGTATATCCTCTTGCTACATTCAGACTAAGGCTGTGCACACACTATAATTTTAAAGCACATGCTAAGCACACCTTTCCCCTCAAAAGAATTATAGGCACTGCAATCTACCCCTCACAGTTACAACTCCCAGAAACCTTTACAAACTACAGTACCCAGAATTCTCTAAAAGTTGTTCTTTGAAGGTGCTTTAAAGGTACAGTGTGTACTGAGCCTAATGCTATGCTTGTTGCAGTTGTCGGATTCATCCTCTGTCCTGCAATTCTCTCACCCCATTTGAAACACCTGCTCTCTTGGAGGTAGGATTTATTGCCTTCCCTTTTTGTCCAGCAGTCTTTGATTTGCTGTTCCATATGCCACGATCCAAGTTGTCCATTTATGCAGAGCATGAGGACGGGCTAACAGATGTCTAGAGACCAGCTGGGGACAATGGCGAGCGCATGGGGCTTCAATAGAGTTCCCCTTTGATAGCAAAATAGCTGACTTATGCATGGGTTCGGTAGCAAAAGCGAGGAAATCAGGACTCTCACCACCCCCACAGAACTTTTATTGCTGGTTCGCAAGCGATCATACCACTGTGGGACTGAATGAGGACAAAGGATCGTACAATACCAAGTTGCTACGGATATCTAGCCTACGGTGGTGGTGGAGCCCTTCTCTCAACTAATTTAATTGGGTTTGTCACTGGCCATTCCCAAGAATGGAGAGTGAATGTTAAAACACACTCAAACTACCCAATTCTAAGCAGGGAGTAGGCAACTCCCTAGTAAGTACCGACCAACATGCTTCAATGGAGTTTTCTCTCCTCCCAGCTCAGACCTGGAGAGAGGGGTTCACCTGTCCCAGTGGTCTTCACTCTTCAGCAAAGCCCAATGCCTCTATTTCAGATGAACAATGATGCAGGACTTGTATATTTGAAGAGGGTTCCTCTTACATTTCAGCCTGAATTTAGGGCGAAACCCCTTTGTTCCGCTTACGTGACTGGATGTGCCTGCCCATCATAAATCTCCTCAAAAGAGCGCTCCGTGTTAGTGGAGGCGCCACTGATACTCTCAAGGTGTGGGGTGGGGGGGGGAGCCTCTTGCTTTCTTGATGTTGTTGAGTCAGTCGCAGGGGCACTTGGAATGGCGAGTTGGGCTGATGGACTGATATTGCCCGACTAGTGGAGTCACCCTAAGATCCCACCGACTGCAACCATTCAAGGGGTGGGAAGAATAAATAACAAAACGCTTTGGCCTCGGCATGACTCCTGCCGCCTCCCCTGACCTGCAGCTACATTTGCTCTAAGTCAAAGGAGTTGTAGGGCTCGTCATGCAGAGACTTGCCTGACTTTCATAGATTGCCTGCCAGGGGAACCCGATCTGTTTACAATCCAGGGGGAGTCACAGTGGCATGCTATGCAATGGTTCACCACACGCCTAGTCTAAGAGGACTGGGATATGCCGTATGGGAAAGAGACGCCCAGAGAATTTTGCCTAAGGCTGACATAAGAGACGTGGGGTAGGGGCATCGTGAAGGAACAGGGCAACTGCTTGAACTTAAACTCAGGCCTTTTTCAGCTACACACAGCTTACACAAAGGGAAGAAGATGAAGAAATTCTGATGGGACGAAAGAAGGCAACCCATATGCCACAAATTTATGATGAGTCCTTCCTGGTCTGTATCACTTCAGAGGGCAGAAGAGCAATCAAATTGTTGAACGTTCTTCAAACAAACTTCCTGAAGCTTTATCCAGCCCTCTCCCTGATATGCCAGTTTCTCCTTGCAAGGAGCTTGCCTTTCAAATTCTGTGAAGCAAACCATCTTCCTTTGTTTGTCTCTCTCTGTTCCCCTCCTTCTTCTCTGCTATGGATTTTAGATTGTGAGGTCACTGCTGGGGTATTATTATTATTATTTGCTTATGAAGCTCTAAGTTCTATTTATGGTGTAAACCAGTCGGTGGGGTTCATGCATCACGTCGACGACAGTGTATTCAAGAATACCCTGCAATAATAAGTGCAACTTTCAAGGCTACGGACTTGGAAGCCCACTTGGCTGCACTAAGTTGGGAATGAGCGTTGATGCCTCTCCCAAATGCCTGAGAAGAGCCAATGTAAAGTGACAGCCTCGGAAGGAGCCAGAGGCAACTGTCTGCTCCAACACCTGAGGAGGAGCAAAGCAACCTTTGCTGAGAAGAGATCTAACAGGGGGAAGCAGGGTATGTCCTCAGCCCCAATGTCTCCGAGCTCCAGGACAATGGCACTCCTAGAAAGGCTTGTACCTGGGGATTAAGGGGAGGTTCAACAACCAAAAAGAGCTGGTGGGGGTGGGGAAGGGAAGCTCTCTCTCTCAGCAACATGGTCGTTGCCCAAAGTCCAGACTTGGGTTGAAGTGAGGGGGGGACAGACGCGCAGAAAAAGCGTCCCTCAGAACACAGTTCCATGCGGAAGCCAGCAAGTGCTGCTATATATAGACAAGGAAACAGATGCTCCAAGACACAGAGCTCTGAGGGTTATGAGGGAGAAATGGAGCATTAGCTCAGAGAACTGGCAGCCGTGTGCGAGGAAACGAGCCGCACCTTTCCTAGGGCTGAGTGAGCACTCGACAGAACACATTGCCGGGCACATGCAACTGGCATGTGCAAATCGGTCACGGTGGCTCTGCAAGTTACCAGGGCGCTTGACTATAACAGAATTGCTGCTTGGCAGTTTTCTTCTTTGGAAGGTGACCTGTTGCCAAATGGACAGTAGCTGGAGGCAATCCTTCGCAGGCCTCTGGACGAGAGCAGCAACTGGGCTTCGGCAACGGGGTCAGCTGGATTTCTGGTCACAGAGAGGCAGCAGATGGGCTGTCCAGTTCACTAAGACAACAGTACTGGTTCTTCAGGACCTCCAACGGCAGGGGGGTTGGATGTGGCCTGTTGGCATTGCCAGAGGGAGGATTTAACTGTAAGACAACAGTATGGCAGCCAAGCCGTCCATTTACATTATGTTAAGTATTGGCATGAACCTATGGGTTAGCTTCAGTGTGGGATTCACTGGGAATGGATGTCTAGTCCTCATTCAGAATTACTCAGTAAATATTCCACTGCACAGCAGGCAGAAAAAGATATGACCATAGACTGAGTATTCATCCTTTAAATTTATCATCATCATCATCATCATTAGGCTACTGCTTCAGGTGGTAAACATGGGGTAGGAGAGGACAGTGGCAAATAGACACCTTCTACCCGCTTGTATATAAACATCTCCCTTGGTGCTTCTGCATCCATTAGAACATCGTAGGTCAGTTCCAATCCCACTACAATGGATAAATCTGAAAGCATCCTCATTGAGTACCACAGACAAAGTATTTCCCAGGAAGATTAACCCTGTTTGTAGGAATGGGCATTGCAAGCAAACATGGTAGGCTGGCTTTGGCTACGCATTAAGACTGCTGTAGCTTTAAAAGGAGGCATCATGAAATTAAATGATTGGATGATGAATGTGAAGAGAAAGTGGAGCTGTTGTTTACTCTTTCACTACAGGGAGGTACTAGTGATATTGGATAGAACTTGTATACAGCAGGTCTTTCAGAAACATCTGCTTCTCTGCCAATGGATCAGCAGGAACTTGTGGGTCTCACTGTCATGTGGTCTATGAACATTATCACCAAGAACATAGGAAGCTGCCTTCCATTGAGTCAGACCAATGGTCCATCTAGCTCAGTATTGCTGATGCTGACTTGCTAGCAGTTCTCCGGGGCTTCATGGAGATGTCCTTCCTAGTCCTACTTGGAGATGCCAGAGATTGAATCTGGGACCTCCTGCATACTCCTCTACCAAGCTGCAACACTTCCTGTAGTGCAGCAGTTAAGTTAAAAAATAATAGGGAATGGAGAAAGACACATCAGTGGCAATAATCTACACGTGCCGGGTGTGGGTTAAGCCTCATTTCCAAGGACTCCCTACATTTCTGCTTAAAGAGAAAAAGGAAAGCAACACGAGGGGATGACGATCTACCATTACAGAACATCCCAGTTTCTTGCACATCTCAGAATACTTACTTCTTAAGCAGATGCAGAGCTCAGCTACTTGGTTTGCTAGACTGGAGTTGATATTATCGAAGGCGAAGGAGGATCGTGAGACTATACGACTCTTATCTGTGGCAATAATTAACCAAAGGTTTCAATAACTTGTAACGTCTAAAGATAACGGACGGTACTGCTGATATCCATGGTTGTATCACAGGCAATTAGATTCTAGCTGCCAATAGCAGATTGAGGCTGCTATCCTATGCACACTTACCTGGGAGTAAATCCCACTGAACTCAATGGGACTTATTTCTAAATAGACACGTGCAGGATTGCTCACAGGTAGGCATATTAAATCATGCCCCTGAATTATTTTTGTCAGAATGATGTTAGCAAGTTGTTCTTAACCGCACAATAATTTTCTGGGTGTATCTCCTGTGTTATTTTGAACAGTAGGTGAGTCAAGGGAGAAGATGAATGGATAAGTAGGGCTGCAAACACTTGGAGCAGAGAAGCCAAGCTGTGGGTGGCAGTGGCTCTGATGAAATCAAATGCTTGGTAAAGCAGAACTTGGGACATGATCTGTGTCAGTATCATTTGCTACAAGAAGTCTGCCAAAGTGCAGATCAGCAGCACATCATCCCCTTATTTTTCTGGCAGTCTAACATGTAAGACAGGGCTAGTCAACAAGGTGTTCTCTAGAAGCCACACTGCTCTAGAAGCCATCCAAGAAGTTCTTTAGAAGCCACAAGGTGTTGCCATGCAGATGGAAGTGGTAGGCTGTAGCCCAGGACACTGGAGGTGGCATGTCCCAACATCTTAACTATGTACCGTTAAAATTCCTGTTCTCTGTTTACCCGTTCTGATGGTACTTGCCCTCCTCAGCTGGCAAGAAGGGGGAGAGAGTGTGTGAGGCCCATCTGATGTTCTGTGCCCCACCTGCACATGTGGGCACAGATCGTCCTATTCCTCCTATGCTTGCACAAATTGCATTGAAGCTTGTGGGTGATTTCCCCCGAAATGGTTTGGTCCAACGATTCTCAACATATCAAAAGGCAATTTCCTAAATCACAAGAAAAAAAGTACACCCTTCTCCAGGTGTAACTCCCCCCCCCCCCAATGTACAAAAATAAAAACAATCTCTGTCATGGTAAGAAGACTATTTGGCAACAGAGGAATGCTAATTTACTTTTCGCAAATCATCTTATGAGATTTGAAGCTGCTCTGAATAACGTAGGGTCCTTTTTGACAACTCTGATTGGCTTTCCTTTGCCTTCAGAAACCATTTCTTATCCATGCTACCTTTCCTTCTTTTCTCTCTTTTACTCTTCAGTTTCAGAGTTGGAAGGGAACCTGAGGATCATTCCCATCATCCCTAGCTAACAGGACCAGTGGTCAGGGATGAAGGGAATTGTAGTCCCAAACATCTGGAGGGCCAGAGTTTGCCTATGCCTGATCTAGTCAGCTTTTCGTTTTGCAGGGACAGGAGTTTGTTCATACCAAATTAGTTTCATGCCCGGCCCCCGGTAAGTTGGGAAGGGTTGGATCCACTGAACACCAGCACCTGCTTTAAAAATGGAGTGCATGCCCAATGATTATGGTACTAAACAAATAAATGTGATAAAGCACTCACATGTCTGTAGCAAAAATTCAAAATTGCAAGGGCAGAAAATCCAGATCTGGAGAGCAGAATAAAATATGCCCCTTGGAAGCGAATGCTTTTGCAGCCTTCCATAAGCTGGTGCCTTTCCATCAACCCTAACCATGCAAGGCTATGGCCATCAGGGAAACCCCTTCTGTATTTCCTGTTCAGCCGAGGGGTTTTCCTGAAAACCTGGTGGGAACTAAAGGATGGTACCCAGGGAAATTCCAACTCTGCCTGTATTTCCTGTGTAGAAGAAGCAGTACACTAGCCATCTCAGTCACACTCCTCCAATGCACCACCTAGCCAAAGAATTGGAGCCAGACTGGGCAATGGTCACCCTTCCCAATGAACTGTACCTTCCCACCCATCCCTGAATCTGGACATCTGTATTAGCCTTGCCCCTGCGTGGGCAGAATGCCCTGCAGACATGTTACACACACAGGGCAGAATCACAAACTGTTTCAGTTGGGTGGGTTCTAATTTGCTATGTCAATTTCGAACTATATGCTGATGCTCCGTCGCTATAAAGACATGCGCAAAAGATGGGGAGAGTAAGGCAGGCAGGTAAATTTGCAACACCTTCCATAGGATGGGCTGGATTGAGAGAGTGTTAAGTATTGTCCAATCCAGCCCACTTTCCTTACTGTTTAGCACAAAGACTGAGTTTTCCCTGTCCAGTTCATGCCCAACACTTTATTCCAGTGTTTTTCAACCACTGTTCCGCGGCACACTAGTGTGCCGCGAGATGTTGCCTGGTGCGCCGTGGGAAAATTACTTTATATATAGTCAATATAGGCACAGAGTTAAATTTTTTAACATTTTCTAATGGTGGTGTGCCTCGTGATTTTTTTCATGAAACAAGTGTGCCTTTGCCCAAAAAAGGTTGAAAAACACTGCTTTATTCATGGTATTAGGTAAAGGTAAAGGGACCCCTGACCATTAGGCCCAGTCGCGGATGACTCTGGGGTTGTGGTGCTCATCTCGCTCTATAGGCCGAGGGAGCCGGCGTACAGCTTCCGGGTCATGTGGCCAGCATGACTAAGCCACTTCTGGTGAACCAGAGCAGTGCACGGAAACACTGTTTACCTTTCCGTCAGAGTGGTACCTATTTATCTGCTTGCACTTTGACGTGCCTTCGAACTGCTAGGTGGGCAGGAGCAGGGACTGAGCAATGGGAGCTCAACTCGTTGGGGGATTCAAACTGCCAACCTTCTGATCGGCAAGCCCTAGGCTCTGTGGTTTAACCCACAGCGCAACCTGCGTCCCATTCATGATATTACTTGGACCTTTTTAAAATGCCTTCACTGTAATGCATACTGTTGTGCAATGGATACATGCCTTATTTCAGCATCACACAATTCCTCAAAATAAGACATTGCATACTTATAGTGCTCCTTGTTCCCAAAACATTTAATAACAACAACCAAAACCATTTATTAATTGCTTTTTGCCACAGGCAGCTCAACTGCCATAGTTACAAAAGGCTGTTGCACCTTTGGTCCCAGAGGGTGTGGTGCAACACGGACGGGGCTGGTACCTTTTAACAGACTTGCAGAAGAAATGTAAACATTCAGCTTACGCTCTTCTGCCTAGAGATGAGTTGTCTGGTACGTTAATTTATCTGCTAAATGCTAAGCCAGGTTTGCTCATTCAGCTGCTCTTCTTTCCGCTGCTTCACAGAGTGCATTCCATGAGATTAGGCCAAAGGAAAATTTTCTGCATCTGCAAGGGCCAGAGGGAAGACCAGAGATGCACCCAGACAATGGGGCTTCTGGTGTTCTTCCACTCTCTCGGCCCACAGACCCATCTGTCCTTTCTCCTGCTTGTGGATTTCCCATAGGCATCTGCTTGGCTACTAACTAGAATTCTGGGATGAGATAGGCCTTTGGCCCGAACAAGCAGGGTCTGGTTCCTCTCTGTCCTCTCTTTCAGAGTCTGTGCTCAAACAGAGACCCTCAGCACCCAGCCTTGCCCTTGAATAGCTTTCTTCTTCTGACTCAAGCCTCCTGCTTCTACCGCCTCCCAGCTTTCACTGACTAGGGCTGGTGGGAGTTGGGAGTCCCACAACAACTGAAGGGCCACAATTTCCTGGCTTAGATGGTCTTTGCCCCCCTGCCATCAGCGCAGGGACACTTATGGCACAGGCCACATGGCAGAGGAGGGCAAAAAGGACCCCAGATTTGTGGAGGGCTGTCTACTTTGCTAGGTTACGATCCTTCTGTTTGTGTCCCATGCTCGCAAGTAGCAGAGTTGTATGGTAAAGCAAGGCAACTAGCAAGTTCCTTGCAGAGAGAGGCCAGCCTTACTTTCCCATTGTTGTGTACACACAAAGCTAGCTCCCGGTGGAGTACGCAGTGACCTTTACCTTGCAAAAGTCGGACCCAGAAATATATTTTTGCTGAGGACGAGTCGAAGGGCAGCTGTGCAGAAGCACAGGCCTCTCCTCTACCCCAAAGTCAACCCATTGCTAAGGCCCCACAGAGTCAAGGCGGCCTTGTCAATATTTGTTTCAGTATTCACCTGGCAACAGCTGCTCCTCCCCTGGACCCAGAACAGACAGCCAACTTTTGAAACTACAAACTGGACCCTTCAACTTTGGGCAATGCCAGGTGGATTCATGCTCTGAAGGTACAAGATGAGGGTCACTGGAGGAGCACGATGTGTACAGTGACTTCCAGCCCCTGCAGTATCTTTTTACATGTTCTGCCACAGCCTATGGTGGCGTGAAAGGAGGAAGAATAGGTGCTCCTTTGTCTCTTTATCTCTTGTTAAACGGCGCCAGGGAGTGTAGTTCTCCCCTTATCGCTGGCTGCTAAGGTCTCTCTCCCCCCCCCCCTCTTTTGCACGCTCACACACGCTCCTGCCTGACACGTGAGTTGCACAGCTCCTTGGCTTTCTTCTAAGCCCTTGATTGGGGTGATATCATCGACACCACTGCCAGGAGATCGGATTGCTAAGCTAGAGCAGTTGCCGGGAGGCAGCGGGCATTTCCAGACAGGCTGAAAAACCGCTGGAGAGCCTTCCTCACGCAGGTGGGGCTTCCACCTACAAAGTGCCACCCCCCCTGGCTTCAGAACTCTGGTTCCAAACCCATAATCTGAACTGGGAGGTGGGGAGCCCACGTGCACCCACCTTCCTATTCGAGGAGGGAGGCGGGGTCCCCCCCCCACTTCCCTTCTCTGACTTCAGCAGTCAAAACGAGGGGAGTTTTGCACTTTCATAGTTTGTTTCAGCAGCAGCAGCAACTCCAGCGCTGGCTCACTGCCAAGGCAGGCTAAGCACTCTTAAACATGCACTGTATAGGAATCCAAAGTATCTTGGCAGATTTAACTCTTTTCAGAGCCTGACTGGGGAATAGCCTGCACTGCACCAAACATTCCATGGAGCCCATTCCAGATGAAACCATCTCCTTCTGTCTGGGCTGTCAAATGGAAGCTCCGTTCAATAACAATACAGAACCCAATGAATGAAAGCAGCATTCTTCCAACTCTTTCCCTCCCAACGGCAAGCAACAGAGAAACGTTCCTGCTCTTTCGGCTGCCCTCAACATCACGAAATGCTCATGCAAAAGCACAAGAGAGCCAATGAGGTTGAGCTGGTAGGGTTGCCGACGCCTGGCCTGGGAGCTGCAGCCGTCACTTTAACACAGGGATAGCGAACGTGAGGCTCTTCAGATGTCATTGGACTCCAGCTCCCATCAGCCCCAGCCTGCATGGCCGATGTCCAAGGAAGCTGGGAGTTGTAAGCCAACAACCTCTGGAAAATAGCAAGGTCACAGAGACTTGTGCTACAGTTGTCCATTCATCCATCGTCCTCTCCTACTTGCTCCTACAAGCAATTACTCCAACACAGGGACCGATGGGCAAGTAAATAACAGTCACACCATTTATAAATAGGGTGTGCAATGTTGGGGCTCAAAGCTGCTGTGTTAGCACTTTTCCCTTGTATCCCATAACTGCCTCCACTTTCCCCCCTGCTTGCTCCTGGACCCGTCGGCAAGTCTGGGCATCTTAGCCTGATCGTTGCCATAGATTAGTTGTGACCCTCGTGGTCCCTTCCAACGCTACAATTCTATGATTCTATTATTAGCATTACCATCCCTTTGGGTCAATTTGCACAATGGTTGAAAAGTCACCCTAAGGAGACTTTTGCCTTTGTTGTTCATGCGTTAAGTGGCTTTGTGAGACTATTGGGCTACGTCACAGCACTGCGAGTTACTATCTCAAGAATGAATGGAAGCACCAGTGGCGAACCTCCATATTTGAAGGAAGTACACCTCTGACTGCCAGGTACTGTGGCAGAACAACAAATCATGGTCACCACCACCAAATGCCTCCAGAGCCATGTGGCCAGCCAGGTACTCTTTACTGGCATGTAAATGTCACTTTCTACTGGAATTATGTCACCTTCTCATGTGACCAAGAAATGGAGCCCAGGTCAGGTTAGGGCTACGCAGTCTTTAGATAGTGGCAAACAGTTCTCAGCAACTCCATTTGAGCTCTAAGCAGTTTCCAAATACTTAACAGCCAGCTGGATTTGGGGCACCTGAGAACCCCTTTTAACGGAATAGGACAGGATTGACACCCCCATGCATCAAGTGGTGTGCAGGGAGGTTGGTCCTGCTTCCTGCAGGGTTCGGGTGTGCAAGAGAGCACCCCAAGGAAATAATTGTCATTTACAAATTAATAAGAAAACCGCACTTGGTGGCACAGCCACAGTGAGGCATCTTGGCTCTCTGCCCATGACACTGGGCGACCTGGCCTCTGCTACTCCACTGATGGGGATGTGCAGGGGGCACAATGCACCCGTCTCTCTCCTCAAGAGCGCACAGAAGTGCACTGCCACCCACAAGCATGCCTGCAACAGACAGGCTTCTCTACCCATCATAATGAAGCGTGGTTTTATAAGCTGTGTGTAATACGCAGTTAGAAGCATGTATGCAGGGCAGATATCATGCCGCTTGAACTGCAGCCCAAATGTCCTTGCCCCCACTTGAAAAAGTCTTGTGTGCACCATTCAAAAATCAGTGCCTGCCTTCTTCTGTCCCCCTGCCTGTTGTAGGTCGCTTCAACTGCTTCAGAACAGGGCTGGCCCATGTCCTGTCTCCCACATCTTTTACTACTTTCTTAGACGTAAGAAAGAGATTTGTACACAGGCAAACAAAAATTTAGGCTCAGCAAACACAAGATCAGGAGTCATGGTTCAGGAATTCCAGAGCAGGGCAATTGGTTCAGAACAGTATGGAAGCAACAGAGGTGTTCCAACAAGTTTCCATGCCCCGCCCACCAAGCTTTTAAAGTTGAGGCATGATGCGCTCACTCGCCTTGTGGGAATGTCACATGCTCCATTGGGGTGAGTGCGCCTGCTCCCAACTAAGGAGGAGGTTCAAGCTCCTGTTCTGCTTCCCTCCTTGGTTGCACAAAGACTTCCCCATCCTCCACCAAGGCTCTCTGCTCTGGATAAAAGCTGCAGGGGAGAGCTGGCATCCCTGCTCCCCTTTTACAAACAATGGAAGTCACGGTGGAACAGGGCGATTTCCGACCCTCCATTCTCACCATTCAGCCTCCCACTCTTGTTTTGTCGTCATCCTCCTGCTTTGGAGCCTGCCAGCCCAAACACAACAGTGCTACAATGCTCGTGGCAGCCCTGCCACAGAGAAAGATCTCAGTCCACTACACGGTAGCTCTCTTCTGGGCTAGGTGACTCCCCGTAACAGCAATCCACTTGACTATGGCTTAGTAAACCATCCCATGCAGGGGCTATGCAGTGCTGCATAAAGCACAAGCACTTGATTGATTGGTTTCATTAAATTGATACACCGCTTGATTGTAGGAAAACCTTGAAGTGATTTACAAAAGGCAAAGCAGAAAAAGCAAGGCAAATTTACAACCCTACCTTTAAAACATACAAAAGTTAAAATTCTGAAATAGATTAAGGTTACCTCAACTTTATAAGCATCTGGGTAGACTTATCTAAACAGGAATGTTTGGCTTTTCCTTTCTTACAAGTTGTAAGGAAGAACAGTTTTGGCCCATTTCAGTTTCTTTCAGTTTCTCATTGTTCCAGTCCTAAGTTAAACTCGCAGTTCCTTATCTGTTTGCATTTTTTAAAAATCCTCGTGAAAATTCATCAGTATCTTGGTGAGAATTTCTATGAGAATACATGTATTTGTAAGGCTAGCATGCACTCTTCTGCAACCAGTCTTCTCTAATATAATGTATTTTTTGCATTTTCATTAATATATGCATGTTTATGCATATGCTACCCCAACATACACATTTTTGAACAGATTTGTTTGGCTGGAGCATTGCAAAATTCAGAAAAGTGTGACTTTCAGAAGCATAGCTGTGTTTCAGTTCACATATTGTTTCAGGAAATGCAGATTAATAGATTCACATTAATATGCAAACCCAAATTTCTCTCCCATCCCTAGCAAACAGGTAAACAAACTGCAACGAGGATAGTCTTGGTGTGAAGTCCAAACCCAAAACTGTGGCTTGCTTCATTCTAACTAACTACAGGTACAACCGCCTAAGCCCAATAACAAACAATGAATTAAAGCTGGCTAGCGACAGTGGTTTGTTAGGATGAAATAAACCACAGCTCCTTGTTCAGATGTCATGCTAAGCTATCCCCTGTCATGGTGTTGTTTTTTTACCCACTCACACAAAGGGAGGAGCAAAGCCCACTGCTTGGGCACACAGTATGGTTCACTAGTCAACTAGCACTTTAGATTTAACAATATAAAGGGACCCAGTGTGGTGTAGTGGTTAAGAGCGGCAGACTCGTAATCTGGTGAACCGGGTTCGCATCTCCGCTCCTCCACATGCAGCTGCTGTGTGACCTTGGGCTAGTCACACTTCTTTGAAGTCTCTCAGCCCCACTCACCTCACAGAGTGTTTGTTGTGGGGGAGGAAGGGAAAGGAGAATGTTTGAGACTCCTTCGGGTAGTGATAAAGCGGGATATCAAATCCAAACTTTTCTTCTTCTTCTTCTTCTTCAGTCCAAAGGGACCCAGTAAGAAAGATGACAAGAGAACATGACCAGCAAGAACCTTGCTCACCCCTCTCCTTTAGATTGGAGCAGACTTTCTTCTAGAGCCTCTCTCATTCCCACTCACTCTTTGTGATACAGCATTAGCTGAAGGAGCTTATCTTATTGTGCTGGCCTTGGGGACATGGTGCTGCTGATTTTAGGCCCATCAAAGGAAGCCTAGCCCTTGATCTGGGTAGCACTGCTAAAGTAGAAGGCGGGTGGTGGTGCAGAGAAATAGATGGCTCTTTCCCCAACTATAGCAAACCTCAAAGTGTAAGGTGGAGAGGGAGAAATCAGAAATATCTTATTTCACCCGGTTTCTTTTCAAATTCTAACTCTTAGGCCTGGCTCATTTTCACTCACACATACCTGTACACAGCCTGCAAAAAAAAGAAGCTGGCCCTTTTTTAATGGCCGCTGTCAGCTAGGGGCCTAACCTATCGCAAGTGGCACCTTGGATTTCAGAGATCCCAGCGTGAGGAGAGAATGCCAAATGGACATGATTGCTGGCACACAACTCAGCAACCGCTGGATGGAACCCCCCCCCCACACACTGGTGGGACACAGTCAGAATGGAGAAGCGGAAGAAGTCTGATAAAGCACAATTCGGTTGTCATCAATTTCCAGGCACTATTATGGCTCTTTCCTGAAACTCCCTGCCCTGCCCCTCCTTGTCACTCAGATCTGAAGAGGGGGTTTGTTTGCCAGCTGTGGAACTGCTGAACCTAATCGCACAAGGGGTGTGCAGATTGCCTAGCACTAAAGATTAGCCCTCCGAGATGGGATTTTAATGGGTGGAAATTTAACCAGCTTCTACACAGAAGGGTGAGCCCTTATCCCTAATGCAAATAGAGGGGTTCACAGCCACACCATGACTTAACATACATCTCAGGAGCTCTATAGACTCTGGAGCATTTTAACACAAGCTGTCTGGACAAAAACCAAACATAGCATATGTACCATGGCGACCATCCTGCACGTTACCTCAAAGACGGGGTGACCTAGTAAGTTTTTGGGTTTTGTTTTTGTTTTTGCTGTTTAACCTAGAAAATGAACTTTGTGTGTTTTCTCGATTCCCCACTCACATCTCGACTGAGAGAGGCTGAGGAGCTCTCTAAGCAAAAGCCCACATCCCTGTGGCCTTTGACTCAGCAGGGAGAGAGGCTCCTCCCATCATTAAGATGTGCTAAACAGAGAACAAAGTCCCTCTGTTGGCCCCCGCAGAGTGGTGGGCAGTTGCAGCCAGTTCCAGTATAGAAGCCAGCCAGCATCCCAAACAGGGATGCTTCAGTGCTGATTGTTGCCTGCCTGTCTCTTTTTCTGGGAAAACTCCAATAGAATCCTCAGACTCAATGCCATGATGCCATGGAGAGGCAACGAGATGCTCCCTCGCCACTTGGGATAAGCACCGGCTGATCCTCCTCCTTGAGCTTGGCGGTGGCAGCACCGGCAGGGGAAATAGGGACATTCCGGGATCAAACCAGAAGCCGGGATGGCTTTCGTAATTCCAGGACTGTCCCTTGAAAATCGGGACACTTGGAGGGTATGAATGTGATTTAAAAGCTGTTGGTCCTAAACCCTGTGTTTGCTCCTTACGAATGCACTTGCTGAGTTAAAACTGCCTATTTTGATATCCTGAAAGCAAGTTACTTGGCTCATCGCAATGCTACAAATGTGATCACAACCTCGGGTTTTTAAACTGTCTTTGCAGTTTTCACCTCCTAGCTGGTTTCTGCATGTTTGCTTTAAGGAGCTCTTCCACAATCTTAATCAGTGATATATTTAAATGTGCATTCATTCAAATCACACATGCAAAGAAATAATGACATTTTTTCTACACAGGGACAGCGAGCAGTTCTAAGTACAAAAGGCTCCCCTGCTTGATGCACTACATTTTTCTGTGTCACGTATTGGAGGGTATCAAGGAGCAATCTAAAAATCAGAAAATTAAACTGCATCCTATGGAATTTGGTTAAATTAGGCTTAATTTGAACTGTCATACCAACATTCATCTCTTTCCAATTTTAGCTGATTTGAATCAGCCCATGATATGAAATTATTGTAACAGAAAGCTTTCTACAGGCCCTAAAAAATACCCCAGACAAAATTGTGACTGTCCAAATGATGTCAAATTTACTAGGAAACTCATTGAAGCAAGACAAAAGTCCTTAAAAGAGAACAATTTTGATTAAACCATTGGGGGACGTGAATTAAGGTTTCCCTAAGCCAGAGGTGGACAGATTCCAAGCTTAATGGCTCTACCTTGTTGTTTTACTAGAACCCAAAATCTACCAATGAGAGCAGAGCGTAAAAGACATAGATTTAAAGGATTGGTTGTCTCTGTGCACATTCTAAGTACAGGAAATAAATTCTGAGCATCAGAACTGAGCTGTCTTCGCAATCCTTTCACACAAAAGTCTGTTTTCATTTCAGCAACCTAGAAAACATCATGGTGTTTCTTTTTGCAAATCACCCAGAGAATAACCAGTAGATCCCATTCTGATCTATCAACTGCCCACCCTTGCTCTAATTAATATGCTCACTGACTGGGGACCATTGGAGTTTCAGATCTACTAGATCTGCTGCTTCATCTGGAATTGTGTGCACTGTGTAGAGTGGGGTGTTTCTGAAGCTCTGCAGTTGTTCCCGTCTGCTTCTTTGTATGAGAATGAACTAAATATAAATTCCCTTCCTTAGTTTCACTACCACAAGCAGCAACGGGCCTTACATCCCCAAACGGAAATACTACAATTGTTTTATGGAGAGAGTAGGTGTTCCAAGAGACAGGAGGACTCGTTCTTGCAGCCAAGGCAGTATTTCTTGAAATATCTGAGACCTCTGTAATTTAGAAAAAAAAACATATCCTGCTAGAACAGGGACCAGCAAACTTTTTCAGCAGGGGGCCGGTCCACTGTCCCTCAGAAATTGTGGGGGGCCGGACTATATTTTTTTGGGGGGGGGGGAAATATGAAAGAATTCCTATACCCCAAAAATAACCCAGAGATGCATTTTAAATAAAAGGACACATTCTACTCATGTAAAAACATGCTGATTCCCGGATTGTCCGTGGGCTGCATTTAGAAGGCGATTGGGCTGCATCCAGCCCCCGAGCCTTAGTTTGGGGACACCTGTGCTAGAACATCCCCTTCCTTATTAGAAGTGCCTCCTGTGATGGATAACAGACTCCTCCTACAGCAGAGAAGGAGTGCACAGAACTTCCATAGATCAGCCTCCCCCAACTCTACAGGCTCTCCAGATATTGTTGGACTAAAAGTTCGATCATCCCAGGCTCTTGGCTATTGTAGCTGGAACTGATGGGATTTGTAGACTAAGGCATCTGGAGGGCACTAGGGCTGGGGAAGGCTCTTCAGTTTGATATTCTGACGACCAGTGTAGCATATTAAGAGTTTTGTGTAAGAATGGAACAAAGCAAACATTTAATAAATAGGGTGCTGCAGAAGAACAAGCAAAGGAATCAGCACACACAACTGCATTTATAAGGCATGCAAACAGATCAGACATTCAAACCAAAAGCTGAAATCCCAAGAAGATTTTGCTGTGGTGCTAACGGGTGGGAAGATTTGTGAATGGTGTTGAGCATGCTGAATCACACGCACTCGCGATCTTATCTACACAGGGTTCATTGAAGTTCGCCCTGCTGCAGACTGTTGATCCCAAACTGGAACGTTTTCCAGCATCTACCTAAGACATTTCACATGCACCCATGGAAATGTAATGTGCAAATGCAAGAAGTACTAGTTCAAATAAAGTAGCAGGAACAGAAGTCAAAGCACAATGGTTTCACCTAACCTCTATCAGATAAGTGCTTCTTATTAAATGTCCTGTTTAAGCACTCCCAAAGGATGGGGAAAGCTCCTTCACATGTCATGCTTTTTAGATGCACACCTGAGAATGGTGTTTTAAATGTACACCTAAAAGCATAATGTGCTAATGTGGCAAACCTGTGTTTGCAAACAAAACAAAACATGGGATTCATATGGATACACTCCTGAAGGATTAGCATTAGCTGCAGCTTCCTCGAGTGTACCACTTGCAGCAAAGCCAGGTTTGACCTTGCAGAATATATGAAATTCTTCGTTCCTTCCTTTAACTTTTAGTGCTTGCACTACTTTTAGCTGGTTCACTGATGACGGTGGGAGGAAAAGCACTTACACACATTCCTGGTGTCTGTTTCTAGTGTGGGCAGAGCACAAAAAAAAATTGGCAGTGCCTCCTACAGTCCCTAATTTGGAAGCTTCTGGTCTCCTTCCACCACCAGTTGTTAAGTCAACACATCAGAGAACGCTGCTTTAAAATTAGTTGATCAGTTTGCAATACCTGGGTATTGAAACTGTTCACACCGGTTGTGTAATTGTGCATCCTGGAAGCACTCTCAAATCTCACTTTTTGCCTTTTGCTGAAATCTCTGGTGAATTTCAAAACCACGCTTTCATTCACAGTAGCTACTCAGACAGAACAGAAACAGGTGGTTGAAAGCATGGTGCTTTGTTTCTGATGTCAGTTTGAGTCCTTCACTTGAGAATGACAACTCTGAAAGCATTAGGGCAGTCTCCTTTCTGATGCACTGAGAAAATCTCCCAAGTGGTTATACGTTTTCTGATGGTCTTCTCCCCAATAATTTGGAAGACTAGAGATGGGATCCATTCAGATCCCATCATGGGGTCTATTCAGACACCAAACCCCCCCAGTGACGATCAAGCAGCATGTGTGAAGACCAATGGAAGCACAGCAACAACAGAGTTTTCAGAGGGGGAAATCCCACACAAAAAGATCACAAAATTTATGGCAACTCATGAAAAGAGTCACTGTGGCTCAGCAGTAGATATAAGCACCACAACATAGCCATGAAACTAAGGCTGTGTGCACACAACATATATTTAAAGCGCGCGCACGCATGCACACACGCACGCGCGCATGCACACACACACACACACGAGACACAAACACACCCAAGAAACCTAGGAACTGTAGTTTGTTAAGGGAGCCATGAATTGTAGCTCTATGAGGGGCAAATTAGAGTTCACGATTCTCTGAGGATGTGCACTTAAAATGTATTGTGTGTATACTGCCCAAGAGGCACTCCAAGTCTTCCTTCCCATATTTTTAAGGATTACATTTGACTACTTCTTCCTAACAAGTTCCTGCGCTTACATGTAGGCAAGTTTCATGAGGCGCTTAGGGGATATGCAAAGAGGAATATGTGTTCTCTGAATACAACTGAAACCTTTGACAAGCTTCAGAAAGACCCTGCTCTTATGAGCTGGCTGAATTAAACCCCCCTTCCCCCCCCCCTTAAAAAAGGCTCACCAGACATTGTCCTTTCCAAGGGACAATAGCCACCGACTGCTGCTGCCTCCTCCCCCAGGAATCTAAAGCCTGGGTCCTATTTCCTTCCCTTCTCCTCTGGGGCTACAGTGCTCACCCCAGCCCAGCCAACTGGCCCATTGTTAATAAGCGCGTCCAGCCGAAAAAGTGATTGATCATCAGGGAGAAAGCCCAAAGCCTTGACGGGTCGTTTAACAATTTCAATTAAAGTCCACTGCATTCAGACGCTGACAGAGGCAAAGAAAGAAGTTTGTGGTGTTGTTGTTGCTGCTGCTGTTGTTGTTTTAAAAGGGGAGAATCTTCTGCTGCTGCTGCTGTGGGTGACAGCTCCTATGGCAACTCGGCAGGGTCAAAAGGCTCTCTCCTCAGCGAAGGTGCAAGGTTTGAAGAAGAATCCCCCTTTCCTCTAGTTGAATTATCTGAACCAGGGAAAGCACGCTTGCTTCCCTGTCCCAGAGCACAGCTGCAGGATGAAAACAAACCGTCCACGGCTGCCCACCCACCCCCAATAGGCCACTGCCCACAGTTCCCACAGGGCCACCCAATAATAGGTGCTGTGACCCATTTGTGGAGCTACATTTTCCAAGCCACGCTCTCTCTCCCAGAGAAAATGCCCGTTGAATATTAAAACTACGTGTCCCTGAAGTTCCCAGTGCTGGGACTGGCTCTTGATTCTCGGTTACGTGCAGCGACTTTTTTTAGACACACGCGATCCCCGAGGGCTAATCAGAGAGACGCAGCGCTGAATCCACTGAGACAGCAGAAGGACTCTTAGAGGGATTTTAAAAAACTCAGCATCTCGGCCTGTCATATTGAAAGAGGTGCTTTAATGAGCGGCAAAATGCGGCAAACATTCTGCTTTGTATGTGCCGTTTTGGGAATGAGTGAGAATCGTAAGGGATCAGGAACAGAAGGCTTTGGGGAGGGTGGGGGCTGAACCTGCCGCCGCCATCTCTGCTGTCAAAGGAACTGCAGCACTGTCCCGCCCAAAAGAAGCAGAGTAGCCGGTAAGGAAAAATTCAGAAGGCCAGGGCAGAGAACCTGTAACCCTCCAGTTGCTGTGGGATAACAGCTCCCTTCGCCTCTGACCATTGGTCATGCTGGCTAGAACTGATGGGGAGTTTTAGCCTCCAAATTATCTGGAGGGCTACAGGTTACCCACCACTGAGGTTGTCCATTGGCACCCTTAATCCAGGGATCCATCTATAAAGCACCCTTAGGTGATTAGGTATAAAGGCCTGAAGGTACAATCCAAACATATTTGTGTCTTTCATTCTTGGTGGGAAGGTTCATCCTACTGATGTTTAAGAGATCCCTCAGCCAAGCTGCCTTTTTACTTCAAAGGGCACCACTTTCTTTCACCCTTAATTTTTTAAATTCCACATACTGCCAATATTTGACAGTTATCCACTTAAACTCAATATCCGCCAGTGGCTGTTATCCAACACACCAAAATGTGTTAAGCATTATGCCATTCCTCCTGTGGCAGCCATTTTGTGACTGGTGCCCACAGTGCTTTTTCAAAAGTTCAAAGGTGTCCACTGGCCCAAAAAGGACGGTGCAACCTCTAGCATTATGTCATGGAAGGCAAAACTGGAACGAGTCTTCTCACCCCTTTATTCCCAGCCTCTTCAAAGCAGGTGTAAAGAAATTCTTCTGGCAAGGTTCGCTGGCACATTCGTTTTAGCAGACTCTCGCCACCCACAGCCCCATGCCCCAATCTCTTTCCTGGCAGATTATTTTTAAATTCTCACCCAAATCCCTTATATCGGCCACAAAACCACTGAGCAGCGCCTTAGCCCTCACTGGTATCCTTCTATGTAATCCGTCTTCTTGTGTCAGAGCCTTGAGAATGTCCCCCAGATGTAGCTTTTGGGTAGCCAAAGCATCTGTTCTTTAAGCCCAGCACCAGGGAAATTCCTTACATCCTTTTCTCAATCAGAAGAAGCTTTGCAGCCCTTGACCCAGGCGCTTTTATCTCCTCCTGGTTTTTTCCTTTTTTTTAATCCTCAGTCCAGTTACTGTTTCCTATTAATGAATGCATGAACCCAAGCTGCTCTTAACTCTTACCAAATTGTTTCTTTTGATTAAACAATCAAACATGGTTTGTTTTGAATAGTGGTCCACAAGACTCAAGCCCAGAATCAGCCGCCTAAGTATAACACTGAAAAGACTAAAGAAAATCAAGTCTCCAAACCTTCCATCCGCAACAGGGAAAGGCAACTAGCAACACAGGGTCCCCGTTTTAGATGGGGGTTGCCAGCCAAAGTTTATGAAGGAGAGTGAAGGCAGAGCTCCGACTGGGTCAAATGAAGCCCAGGACCTGGGCTGTAGAGCAAAGAATAGTAGCAGGCAGATTCCAACACTCCTAATGTTTCCTGAGTGATAACATTTTGCACATCCAAGATGGCAGGCAAAGGGAGAACGAGCCACCATATCACCAATACAGAGTGATTTAAAGAAGATCATTTCCCACTTCCTATTCAAACCGTCCTCGGCATCGTTGCTCCTGACTGCAAAGCGCCACGTGTTTCAAGTCTGGCCTGGAAAGACTGTAGCATTGTTAGGCATCCTCCCTTAGTATATGGGGAATCTTTCTTTTTCATTTTTTTTTAAGAGTTATCACAGCTCCAAAATAAACACCATTTCTGAAAGTTCAATTTTGCATCCTTGGGAATGGAGACATTGCCCATTCTAGCTACAAGTACAATTTCAGCAGTTTCCCCACTTCCAAGCCACTCCTCGGAGTTGGTATACTTTTGGTTTCCAAGAGTTCCAGTCTGAAATATCATGTTTTGCATGTTAAACTCTGAGCTAGTTTACCCAGCTGGTTTTTCTTCCTTCTGGCCCATGATTGCTCAACTGTTCCTAGTTTCCCTCAATTTACCTATGTGAACCTCTTCCCTTAACTCCACTTTGCTCCTTCTGGTATCACGGTACATCACCTTGACTATTTTAGGTCTTCAATTCCCATCCAATCCAGAAAGGAGACTAAGAGAAGATCACCAATCAGACATGAACTTGAAGAATTTTAGATATTGTTGACCATGGAACTGGAACCTACACTCGCCATAAGTCTGAACTTTCCCCAAATCCTTCTTTCCTGAGAATTGCTAAAACCTGAATTACTGAACCTGGGGATTATGGTTCACTGGGGTTGGGGGACTGCTACCCTCCCACCAGCACCCATAGAGTTGGTCACAGGTTGATGTTCCTACTGCTCCCTAGAGGTCAGCCATACCCTGAGCAGATCTCTCCCTGGGAGCTGAAAGATGGACCATTCCACAGGTGTACAAAGGATTCAGACTGCTACAACTGTAGTTATACCGCTTTTCTTTAGGACAAGGCTGGGGAACCTGTGGCCCTCTAGATGCTATTGGGCTCCATCTCACAAAAGCCTAAGCCAGCCTGGCCAATTGTCAAGGATGATGGAAGTTTCAGTCCAGCAACATTTACAGGTCCACAAGTTCTCCACTTCTGCTTTAGGAGGATACACTCTTAAGATTTAGTGCCAGGAGTATAACGTATTCCTGGACACAGCAGAGTTAACCGCAGACTTTTCTGGAAGCTTCTGGCTGTTGTGTAATTAACTGGACAGCACAACGCAGGAACTCAGCAAACTCACTTGGATAACTATATACAGTATTTATTGAAGCAACTAGTATCCATAAGTTACTATTTACAGACTTTACAAATAAAAGAAACAAAACATAAAATCTTTCCTCTCTGTCTCTCTCTCTACACTGACCACCTTCTCCACACCAACCTAACACTACCACCAACACAAGCTCTCACACAGAGCTCACTCTTTAGGAACTCATTGACCAATCACAGGTCGTTGCTAAGGGTCTAGAGAGAGAGCAGATCTGGGCTTTCTGCCAACTGGTAATTACTTGAAGATAGACAGCTGAATTTCTGCACGTAGGCAATTTGAAATCTCTAACATACACAACAGAGGATGGCAGAACCAACAGGTTAGAGAAGCAGAACTCGTATAATGTGCAGGTTTCAAGGTGAATGGCTTTGCTGGCCATTGTTATGCAATATTACGGCAAGTAAAAGGTTTCTGGCGCCAATCCAGCAGTGCCTGAGTCACTCAAGCCCGTTGATTTCAGTGGGTTTAGGAGACATCTGTGTTAAGTCAATGACTTTCCATCCACAAGCTCTAACTCAGTTTTTCTCAACCTTGGGTCCCCAGACGTTCCTGAACCACAACTCCCATCATCAATGACCATTGGTCATGCTGGCTAGGAATGATGGGAGTTGTAGTCCAACAAGTTCTAGGGATGCAAGGTTGAGAAAGGCTGCTCTCGCGCCTGTGAAGGGGGTGTGTGACTCTTATCTTGATCCATTCCTCCAAACAGAAAACCCAACAATTCCCACAGTAATTGCAACCTGAATGCACTTCACCATGAAAGATATCCCACTGCATCTATTTTAATTTTCCTTAAAAAAAAAAAAAAAGAGTATCCTTCGTCACTGCTCTGGAATCCTGTCTGCTCACAGCTCCTGCACCACTTGAGCTTTCTGACACTTGGGAAGTAGCTGGGACCAAGAAAAGCAAAGTGTTGCGGAAACAAGGCCAACCATGATGACAAGGTCTCCTTTTATTGCAGATTAGCTATCAGAAGCAACATGAGCCGAGTCTGCAACTCACAGTCCACACACCCCACTGCAACAGCAACTGGATCCACATCCCCAGCACTTCTACACTCAGATCCTGCCCATGCTGTATTTTATGGTTCCTCCTCCTCCGACGGATTTACATAAAATTAGCGCAAGAAAAGTTCCCCGCTCCTGCAACAGTTGCCTCCTGCAGTTGTGTTAAGACCTAGCATTCATGGAACCCACCCATTAGACGCTCTGATCAGGGGTCTTCACCCGGTACATTCAATGAGTGTACAACCTAGGGATGCAACAGCTGAGCTGCACACGTCAACAAGTATACAATCTTCCACTTGTGTAAACACAGCTTGTACCTGTGTCCCATGTAATGCATGAAGGCGTCTTTTGTTCTAGGTCAGGGGCAGGGAAGCCTTGTTCCTCTGGATGTCTGCATTCCCATGGGAGGGGTGGAGAGAAGTGGTTGTGGTCTTCATATTAGCCAGAATCCAGAATTCTCAGGACCCAGCACAGGAGCTAAGCGAGCTGCCCTGGGAGAAAAGAGGGATCTCTTCTTCTATGAACAGCTCATTGGCTCTCCATGCTTTGTGCTGAGAAAGGGACTGTTCTCAGTGTGTAGCATGGAAACGCAACTAGCTGCCCACGGAGAAATAGACTGCTCTCTTTTCTCCGTGGCCAGCTTGCTGGGTTTCTATGATGCAACACACCAAAAATGAAGTCTCTTTCTCAGCACATCACAGAAGAAAGGGAGCGAGGGTATGCATGGGCTACAGAGATCCAGCGCCTGATGACTGGTGGTCCACATGTGGCCCATGCTCCAGAGGTTCTGTTCGCCCATTGTAGACTAGACTGCTACTTTCAACCTTTGGCCTGGAAGCAACCACCAGCCACTGCATATCCCTTTTGCTGCAGTAACCAAAAGCTCTTTGCCAACAGTCACAAGACTCTTATGACCTCACTGGTGGGTGCTGACCAATCATGGGAGAATGCCGCAATAAGACATAGGGAGATACTCACTGCTTTTGGATGCCTTGACCTTTGCCACCAATTTCTGCACACCAGGTACATCCCCATTTTTCACAGCTTGGATCAGCTCCTGCTCTCGCCCCATCATGAATAAGGGCAGCTGCTCCTCTGATTTATGAAGCCATCAGAGTGCTCCGTGTGTGCGATAACTAGTCAAGATAAACTCCACCAGAGAAGTGGGGGGCAGGAGAGCAAGCAAAACAAATGAAATATATTCAGAAATCCCACAGTACATAAAAAAGTCTCTGTTAATGATGATAAACGCTACCGGGAGTTGCACTCCTTTACAAGGGAATGGAGAGGAGAGGAGGCCTTGTTAAAGAATATTCAGTCAATTAAATGGATGGTAATTCAGCGCTTAGGGACTGGATCCCAGCTGTTTGTAGAAGTCAGGAATGAGAAATTAATTGTTTGTTAAAAGGTCCAGGCAACCCACGGGGCTATATTTCACTAAGCCCAGGGTGTCCCAAGCAATATCCAGTTCTTCCTAGATGAATACGAGGCCCATCACAGGTAAGAGGTATCCTTCAAGGTTTCAGGTCTGCAGATCCAGTTTGTTTGTAGCCAACACTTGAGCAGTTGTTGAGATACCTGTGAAGATAAAGGACAGAATCTGTTTTCAAAAAGGCTGTTGACTTTGGAATTTTGTGCCCAACCAAATCCTGAATTCCAATTTGCTTATTTTCCGTTCATATGTGTGTGTTGTGTATGCGTACACACACTTTCGCTGCTACTCTGACTACTAAGGAAAAGAAAAATCCAAGATCGGAGACAAGATGGAAAGCTGGGCTTCTTGAAACAAGTACACAGAAGATTCAGTGAGGATAAAGGAGAGGAACCAGGAGTGGTGGCAACTGTGCTCAGAAATCTAATCCTCCAAACATTACATGCAGCACTAGTTCTCCTGTATCTTCAAAGACTTTAGCAGAAGCACCACACATGCCTTCGGGTTTTAAAAAAAATATTCTGCCCTGTTACAGCAATGAGGTCCTAGAACAGGCATCCCCAACCTCGGCCCTCCAGATGTTTTGGGAGTACAACTCCCATCATCCCTAACTAACAGGATCAGTGGTCAGGGATGATGGGAATTGTAGTCCCAAAACATCTGGAGGGCCGAGTTTGGGGATGCCTGTCCTAGAACCTTCCCCTCTTAAAACTAATTGGTCTCAATATTCCAAATTCTGCAAGAGCCAAGATATTTGATCATCAGTGGTGTGACAGCAGCTATGCACGTTCATTAGATCACTTGCTTATTATTCAAATACAGCATGGCGGCCACTTTCGCTTATGTTTCGTACAGAGATGGGGAGCCTGCGCACCCCAACCCCCGCCCCCGATGTTGAAGGACCACAACTTCCATCAACTGTGCTGGCTAGGACTGGGGGGAGCTGAGAGTCGGACAACACCTGGAGGTCCCTGGAGGTTTAATGCAAAGAGAGAAATCAGATCATCTACATGGACCGTGAACTGGTACACAGGAAACAGCATCCAGTCCTTACTCCTGCTCTATAACATCAAGAGCTGCATAGGATGCTGGGCTTGGTGGAATCTGTCTGATGCACAATGGCTGCTCCCACTCAATTGTCCTTTAATACCGAAACAAATATAAACACCCCAGGTTAGGGTGGAACTGCTTCATGCCTAAGCAGATGCCACTGAAGGACAGAGCAAAGGGACTAGTGAAGAGTCTCATCTGCCCCACCAGCCTCAGAATTCTACTGCCCCTTGGGTTCTGCAAGTAACATTCAGTGGTGAACACACCCACCCACCGTGATTGAACATGACACACGCTTTGAGATATGTTGGATACCACAGGACACTGCTTCTGGCAAGCAAAGATAGTTTCAAGTTACTCTTTTTTTATTATTCTGAAAATGTGCAGCTGTGATCTCCGCAGAATGTGGAACATGAGGAAAACACACACACACAATTTCTATCCAAGAGTTATTACAATAAATGCAAATGTATTAGATCAACTGGGTACCCTTCTGACAGATTTACTACAGCGCCGAAGGAAGCCCAGGGGAAGATTCTCTTACAATGGGGGGTCAATTCTCTGCTATAGAATGAAAGGTTTGGGGTGGCAGGCAATCCATCAGCATTGCCCTCACTAATCTGTTTCAGCAGCTAAATTACTCTGATCATTGTGAAATTGCACCCTATTTCTAGGGCACAGCATCTTGGGAAGAATTACACAACCTCACCTCGCAGCTGACTTTATTTTTATCTTGAGTAGATTATATTTTATATCGCTCCCCACTCCTCACCCCCCCCCACCCACAACCTCCCTTAAAGCTAGGGAGGGCTTGAACTGGTGTTTGCACAACACTGGGAGATCCTCAGATAAACAGGTTGCCTTAAGGTAAAGCAATCAAGATGGAATTGTAAAGGTAGAGATGGAGGTCAGTAACCACACTTATCAAGGCACTGACGTGTTCACCTGTAGAACATTCACCACACACTCATCTCCCTTGTTGCCAAACAGTACAAGGCCGCTCTAAAGACTCAACCAACATCCCAGTTTGAACAGGCAGCATTCACACAGAGCTATTTTTACCAAAAAAGTGGATCTGGCTTTGAGGCGATGCTCAGAATCCAAAAACTTACTAGCCCTCTTCGGGTGTTATATTGCTGTGTTAAAACATGATGGGGGGAGGGGGTGCATGGGAAGAAGAGCAGTAGCTCTGCCCCCCATCGCACTTCAAAATTGTGCAGGGAGCCTTCATGATCATAGGGAGCGCCCCATTCAGAAGATCACCCCCCTGCTCACCCAAGGAGATCAGAACTGTGTTGTGCATGTGTGCTTCTAGGGCCAAGGTTCCTTCACCTCCCTAATAAAATATTTGAGCCTCCCCACCACCACCAGTTGATGGCCATTGCCATTCAAATGGTGTGTGCGCCCCCCCCCCCAGTTGATGCCATTGCCCACCAAATATTGGCACCCCTGTGTGCGCATCACCACTGCACTCACTGGGATGCTAAATTTATATGCTGAGCGGTACTGATGTAATGCGGCTTTAGCCCTTCCGAATGTGCCCATTCAAATCTAATGCCCAATTGCATGTACTAATGCACAAAGCGCCTCTAATTTAGGGCAACTTCTCAGCCACCATATTTCTGTTGTCTTTGTCCATGGAGTTTTCTTGGCAGGGATACTGGAGTGGCTTGCCAGTTCCTGCTACCAACATGAGTCTGACCAAACTGCGGGAGGCAGTGGAAGACAGAAGTGCCTGGCGTGCTCTGGTCCATGGGGTCACGAAGAGTCGGACACGACTAAACGACTAAACAACAACCCAGCCACCATTTTAACATACTGCTTCTTGCTGCTTACAATTAGGCAGCAGTGTGCATACTACAGAAATGTCTGCTCTGACACCTTCATCTAGGTGAGGGACAGCCATTGTGGTGCTCTCCAGCAGCTGTGGACTACCATCATCCCTGACCATTGGTCATGCTGGCTTAGGGTGATGGGACCAGGGGTAATAGTCCTAAACGTCTCAAGGACCACCACCTTGGTTGGTATCCCATACCTAGCGAGTACATCCTAAAGGGCCTCTTCAGATCTAGAGATGTAGCAGATTTCAGCAGCAAAGTTTGTCCCCACAAGACAAACAGGCACTAACTGACTTCTTCAGAAACAAATAAAATCAAAGGTATTTGTGCTTTTGCATTCCTGGTACCTAGATCCATCTACTACCACTTGACAACAGCAGTAGTTATTTATACCTACTTTGGTGACTTTTTAAAATAAATGTTATAAGCCACAAAATCTCTAAGCGGTCTGCATCAAACAGTGAAATAATTAGCATTCTACTAGTACCGGTATTTGTATAACAGTATGCAAATAAAATTGGGAGAATTCGAGAACAAGAAATTTCCTGTCCAGATAGGCCTGCTGAAATTAAAGTTTTGAATCAGCTTAATGAGGATGCCTGCCAAATGTTATTAAGCAGGGACTCCCAAAGCATAGGTGTGCTGCCACACTGAAAAGATGAACTTCTTGCAAATGCAGAACAAACAGCACTTATAAAAGCCCACGTTGCACGGACTGAGGGAGGTCAGACAGGCACACATGGGACAAGGCAATCCCTCAAACAAACTGGTTCCAAGCTGTTAAGGGCTTCATATATTAATAGAGGGGGAAACCTTGAACCTGGCTCAGTAGCAAATCAGCAGCCACTGCGGATCTTTAAGCAAATATGTACTACGCTGGCAGGATCTCAATACTGAAAGCAACCATGCTGCAGCATTCTGTGCTAACAACAAGTTCTGGAGCAACTATTAGGGAAGTCACATATGGACTGCTTTGCAGTAATCTAGTCGACGCTACCAATGTCCGGACTCCTGTGATCAAGCTGGTAGAAGTTTTGCAGTGGTTTCCATCACCATCAACACCAAAAAGCAGCTCTGAAAGGCACTGGTTGGAAGTGAAGAAAGGCCATGGGAGAAGTGTGTCTGTGTGTGTGTGTGTGTGTGTGTGTGTGTGTGTGAGAGAGAGAGAGAGAAAGAGAGAGAGCTTAACCCATTGTCCTCCAGCCATTTTCCTGTCTGCCCCCCTGCAGCATTTCCACTCAGGAGGGAAAAACTATGGGAAGTACCAAGTCTGATGAGGCAGCAAGTAAACAGAGAACTAGACACATTCAAGGAGGATACGTCCATCAGTTGCTTACCAGTAACTATGATAACTAAGTAGAGCCTCCATGTTCAGAGGCAATATATCCCTAAATAGCAAGTGCTTTTGGGTTTCCTGGAAGTATCTGGTTAGCCAGGGCAGGAAACAGAATGCTGAGCTAGAGAGACCTCTGGTCTAATTGAAGAGAGTCCTTCTTGAGTGATGTGCATTCATGTGTGATCTAGTCCTCTGTTTACTACCTGGATCATGCAGAAGTTACATGAGAACAGAAAAGGTCTGCAAAAAAAAAAAACAGGCGTGGGCAGGGACCCTGTAATATACCTTATAGACCTACAGGTTCAGGATTGCTATAGCAGAAAAAATGACCCTTTCCTTCTTTAGAACTGATAAGACACAAATACAGTCTCCAGAAATAACACTCCAATTGCATCAGGATTTCAGGCAGATTAAAGCATGTTAACTAGCATATGGTCATTCCCAGGCTGATTCAAGTAATGAATGAGTTCCAGAGTGTCAGAGCAGCCGTGCCCGTGGTGGGTGCTGGGAAAGTGAAAACCCAACAAGATTTGGCAAGTTAATCCTTCTTCTCGAGGATGCAGGGCTTGATTGGGTTGGGGGTTTTTAAGTGACCAGGTGGAGCTGTTGAAGCCTGTCTGGCAATCATACCCCTCTTGTTTCCACATGCATGGGAACTAACAGGAATTACTCATTGTGAAGCAGAAGGCACTCTGTATACGCTCAGAGGCACTCATCTAATTACGACTTCACATATTTCAGGGTTGAAAACAGACTCCGTGGCTAAACTTTAGTGAAACCTGGCTCAAAATAAGATCACCAAGGTGGTCCTTGCCAGAGAACTTGGATATCAATTTAGTAGTCCTGCCATAATAGCAAAAATCCTCACCAACTTTTCTAGCCCTTTTTAACATACCCATTTCCTACATTATGTTAAGCCAACCTTTGAAAACACCTGGAAAATGTGAAGCACTAAAAAAAAAAAGCCATCCTGAGTTCCTTAGAGGGAAGATCAGGGTACAAATGTGATAGCTAGATGGATATAGATCCATCTGTCCCCACAGAAGCCCATTTGCCAATGAAGACTCAGAAGCTGGATAGCTCAGTTGGTTAGAGCCTGGTGCTGACAAAGCCAAGGTTGCAGGTTTGATCCCCATAAGAGACAGCTGCATATTCTTGGATTGCAGGGGGTTGGACTAGATGATCCTCCGGGTCCCTTCCTACTCTATGATTCTATGAAATATCTATGACATACCAGGGAGAAGGCAGTGCGTTATCCATTCTTTTTATGTAAGTGGCCAGAGGTCACTATTTAGCAGTGGTCAAGGATTGGGCCTTTTCAACAGTGGCCCCCAAACTTTGAAACCTTTACTCAGAAGCGGATAAGATGGTTCCGACATTGCTGCCTTCCCAAAAAGACTGTAAAATAGGGGACCAAGTGCTTCCCAGGTGCTATTGAACTACAATTCCCATCATCCCTCGCTCTTGCCCATATTGGTTGAAGTTCATGGGAGCTTGAGTCTTAGCAACAACTGGAGGGCCAGAGGTTCACCACATCTACAGTAAGATCTTCCTATTTGGCCAAGGATTTAAATTTCATGGAGGCACTCAGTATTATATGCTTTTATTGTGATTTATAATTATTTGCTTTTGTTTACATGCCTTAAGGGACATGGGTGGCACTGTGGTCTAAACCACTGAGCCTAGGGTTTGCTGATCGGAAGGTCGGCGGTTCGAATCCCTGCAATGGAGTGAGCTCCTGTTGCTCAGTCCCAGCTCCTGCCCACCTAGCAGTTCGAAAGCACATCAAAGTGCAAGTAGATAAATAGGTACCGCTCCGATGGGAAGGTAAACAGCGTTTCCATGCACTGCTCTGGTTTCGCCAGAAGCAGCTTAGTCATGCTAGCCACATGACGCGGAAAAACTGTCTGCGGACAAACGTCGGCTCCCTCGGCCTGTAAAGCGAGATGAGTGCCGCAACCCCAGAGTCGTTCACGACTGGACTTAACCTTTACCCTTTTACATGCCTTGCCTTCTTTATTTTTCGTGCAAACCGCTTTGAGTTCTGTGGGAAAGTGGTATGAAACGTTTAAAAAAGTAAAACAAAAAAAATAACAATATACGGTTGTCTTCAGTGTGTTGAAATGAAGGAGCATGCCTAGCTTAAGTCCATTAATTTCAACAGGCCTACTCTGAGCAACCACTTAGTTTGAGCACTTGGCCTATTTCTCTCAACACCTTTGAGAGGATGTTTGAGCGTGATGATATATACACTAGAAGTTCTTACATAACTCTCCTGGGTCGCTTCCCCTGAGCCCAGAAGCATCAGGGAGCAAAGGATGGAGGAAAATTGAAAAAGGTTGCGGATTTCTAGGGGATTTCTAAAACAATGCTTTTTTAAAAAATAAAAAAGGAGGAATGTGGTGAAGCTCTGGAATGTGTTATGTAGAGCAGCAACATTCTGAATGAAGGAGCATCCCTTGACAGTCTTTTTCTATCTGGAATTGACTGGGGTTTGTGTGGCGTTGCTTGTGAAGCTTGATGAACTGGGAACAGACACAGACACAGTGGAAGAAAGGAGAATCAGCATCTTACAGTATATGTAAGAAGGGGGGCACCTGCTGGTTTTGAAACAAGGCCTAATACTGAAAACAGTTCAACTGGCCACTGTTTCTTGTATACCTAACCTGCTTCTTCTGCTGTTTCCTGAGGCTATCTCCTCTTCACTTGGGAAGAATAAACTGAAAGGTGAAGAGCTTGGTGGATGTGGACAAATAAACTGCTTGAAGTCAACAATGACTAATCCCCATTAGTAGCGGTAACTTAACACTCTCTACTTTCCACCACCACGCAAATCCCCATTTCCTTCAAGTTCTGACAACCCTGAGAATCCTCAGCTGTTTACAACCTTTGCTCTGAGGCAGAAGTTGTTGCCTCAACTGCCAATGCAGAAGTGATAAAAAGGTATAATCCCTGCCACCTCATCCTCACAGCATCTGAAGGATAAACGGGCAGAATAGCTGGGGTGGCCCTTTCAAATGTTAATCCGGCACAATAGAAAGATTTGAATCTTCAAATGGTCTTGGGATGGGAATAAAATTGACCTCCTGCCCAGTGAATATCGGAGTGACCTTGACTCAGGAAGGGAGTAAAGAGAAAGAAAAGAATATTTAAGAGGAATTCCACACTGCCACAAAAAAACAACCCACTGGAATTTGAATTGTAAAGCAAATCCATGACCCAAAAGGTATGGTGGTGGCTACATCAATAGAGCTGAAGTACTTGTCCAATAAGCCCTCTGTCACAACTGAAACTGATCACAGAGCGTCCCCTCTCAGGCAGTCAAAAGACACATACTTGAATTAATGTGGAGATGAATTTATAGGACTGGGTAACAAAGGATGCGCATTCAGGTGCACATATGATATAATGACTGGGGTGAGGTGGGAGAACATGAATATAAAATGATGTCTGAGCTTGATCAAAGATACATTAAACTGTCAAGAGATACAAACGGAGCATTTCCCAATCTCTAACAAAGAAGGCATCTGACAGTAGCAAGCAAGCTCTCCACACAGTAGGGTGGAATTATATGGTGTTTAGTGCTAGATGTTACAGTGCAGAGGAGTGGAAAATCACCATAAGGAAATGGCTGGCCCATGCTTAATGATAAACTCCAGATTAGGCTGGTTTAGGATCGTAACTTCATGTAGGATCATAACTTCATGAATGTTTGTCAATGGTTTTCACCACTGATCTTCAACAGTGGAGTCAAGACTCACTAGTGGGCCACAGCCTGAGCACTATCACCATGCAAATATATGGTAAAATATTAAGAAAGGGGTCCTGGGTCTGAAAAGTTTGAAGAGACCTCGCCTTCCCAGTAGTGGTGTATGGAAGTGAGAGCTGGACCATAAAGAAGGCTGATCGCCAAAGAACTGGTGCTTTTGAATTATGGTGCTGGAGGAGACTCGAGAGTCCCGTGGACTGCAAGTTCATCAAGCTTATCTATTCTTAAGGAAATCAGCCCTGAGCGCTCACTAGAAGGACAGATCCTGAAGCTGAGGCTCCAATACTTTGGCCACCTCATGAGAAGAGAAGACTCTCTGGAAAAGACCCTGATGTTGGGAAAGATAGAGGGCACAAGGAGAAGGGGACGACAGAGGACGAGATGGTTGGACAGTGTTCCCAAAGCTACTAACATGAGTTTGACCAAACTGCGGGAGTGGAAGACAGGAGTGCTTGGGGTGCTCTGGTCCATGGGGTCCTGAAGAGTTGGACACGACTAAACAACAACCACAATGCCTACTCATTGGCTACTACCTCACTGATAACTGAAAGGGAACACCTGCAACGTGTTGCTAGTTCTTCAGACTAGCAATCTAGACTTTGAAAGAAAAAAAGTGAATACTGCACTGGGGGATGTTCAGAAAGCAGGGTGAAGACTGAGAGAAGTAAGGAGATCTGGCTGGCGAAGGGAGTGTGCTGAGAGATAAGAAAATGGTGGAAGCATTGTAATGTAAAGTTCTGCAATAATCATGAGTCCATATATTCTTCTACCACAATGAGCATTTTAAGTACCATATCTTCCATTTCTGGTCTAGAGAAGTTCTAACTCTTTTTTTAAAATTTTGATTATGTTTTTTGTTTGTTTGCATTTTTTAATTTTATATTAATAAAAAATCCTAAAAATATATGTATAGAAAAAAGAGCATTCAGCAGGGGAAGGACTGCAGCACACATGTACCAGGTCCAATCCCCAGTATCTCCACGATAAAAGATTAGATAGTAGGTAATGGGAAAGGAGGTCTTGAATGGTTGTTGACAGTCAGAATAGATAACACTGGGTTAATTTAATAACAACCCCTTGTGGTATGGGAGGTTTGTTAATTACCAAAACTGGAGCTGTGGGATTGGATATGGTGGATTAAATATTTCTTCCTGGAAGAGTTTCTGCAGAATGAATAGAAGAGCCCATCTGCTCAAATTCTACAATAAGAGTCATACCCCCCAAATGTTTTAAAGAATAAACATACATATAAACAACAACAACAACAACAACAACCTGAGCTCCATATACGCCCCTTCCCACCCGGCTGGGATGGAATTAATTTGAGGCATTGCTCAGCCCAGGGGAATCAGCCTTCAAACACATGACATAATAGCAGAGTGCCCTGATGCATGCACAGAATGAATTTCCCCATCACTCAGTAATTACAGCCTGCCCCATACATCTGGGTTAAGGGTCAGATCTTCCATGTTAGAGGGTGCAACTGATAGGCAGGCTTGGCCTCTGTCACGTAGCCACCCACTGAGATCAGGTGAGAGTTGCAAGTGACCACCAAGAGGATTTTCCATCTAGCACATCGTGTCTCGCTTTTTCAAACACAATGTTTTCTACGAAAGTTTAGGGTCAGTAACAAAACCGATTATCCTTCATTGTCCTGCAAACCTTTGGTGGCATTTCTGCCCATTCCTCCTGCTCTCTTTCCCTGTCCTATCATATAATACAGATGCAATAAAACAACACTCTCCTGTGTCTGTTGTATGTCTGAAAGATCCTACCTCGGCACAGAGACTGAACTCGATGAGTTTTGGATCACATCCAAAAACACCACGGTCCCATGAACTTTGCAATACTAAGGTCAGCAGACAACTCAAGACGCACACAATTTAGATTTCTATTGCTCCTATTGCATCTAGGCACAAGGAATGAACTCCAGGGGAGGGTTTAATCTGGCACACCTTCCCACCTTTATCAGAATCTGGACATGTACGGTGTTGCCCTGACACAGGATAGTGTCTCCACCCCATTGGAATGTGGTCTGGAGTACAAAGTAATGGTAAACATCCTTCCTAGCAGAGAAATCTAATCTTTCAGTTCAGGACTCTACCTGCGGAGGAACTCTCAATCTCTGAAACATTCCTTCCTCAAACAGCTGGGGAGGGGGCAGAATAGGGAAGAGGAGGGAGGAGGTGGGGGCAGAAGAGCAGGATCATTATGTAAGAGGGAGACGAAAGATGCTGAACAACAGTTATTAAAAATACCAGCCCTGTAGGGGTAAGGCAAGAGAAACACTCCCTCAGCAGGAAAGAAAAGCCCAGAGCAAAGGTTACTGAGGAGGTTGGAGGCAACCTTTGAATCGCAGCAGCAAACATTTCAGATGTATCGTTTTTCATGCAATGAATGTACACACAGCACAGAGAGGGGGGGGGGGCGTAATCTCCTAAAACCTAAAGAGTGGCAACATTCCTCCCTCTCAAGTGAGAAACTGCGGGTAGATTTTTTTTTAATAAAAAAAAAACCCTCATTAATTGCGCCCAATAGCTGCTAAGAGAGCGAGTTACAAGGAAATCAATTTGGAGAGAGGGGATGGAAGGAGAAGGGAGAATAGTAATCTAATCTTCAGGAGCGGAGCGGCAGGAATCTATATGAATGTATGTATGTGTCTCAACAGTTTTAGAAAGGGGACTTTACAAACAAACCAAGGGAAGCAACTCGTGTTTTATCAGCGCGTTTTCCCATATAATGCCCTGGCAATCGAGTATTATTTTTTTTATAAATTGTTTTTAAAAACCCAGGACAATTAACAAGCCATTGATTTCTGCAGATCTAAAGGCTGAGCGGGACGGAGCGGAGCTTTACTTTTGGACACAGCCGAGTCGAGAGTTTGCAATCTACTAAACAAGGCAACGAGGAGTTACCAAATAAGGAGAATAAAGGGGCGGCGTGGGGGGGGTGAGGAATAAACCTTTGTGTTGGCAGCAAAGCAAGGGTGCGATCGATTCCTTTCCCCTGGTCCTGCAGCTCCCCTACTAATCCTATGCCGACGCCACCTTGCCCCCCCCCCCACCAGCAAATTCCTTCTTTCGCCCAACTCACCTCTCGGCCAGAGAGATCCTCGCACTGCCCGGCGCACCAAGTTGCAAAGCCTAAAGGCGAGCGCGCTGTGTGTGTGTGTGTGTGTGTCACACCGGTTGGCTGCTCTTCTGTAATCTCGCCCTCCTTCCACCGCCGAGCAAAGCTTGGCCAAAGCAAAAACCAAGGGGCTGGCGGGCTGACCTCTCTCCGCTCCCGAAGCGCGCACTAACGCGCAAAAAAATGCTTTTGATCTCCTGGCAGTTCCCGGGCTCGCGGAGGACTTTGTAGTGCCGGAGGGAGCGAGGGGTGTGTGTGTGCGCGCGCGCGCGTGTGCCTGGGAGCGCGCGCGCCTGTGTGTGTGTGTTTGTGTGTGTGCGCGCAGCAAAAAAAGTCTAGGGAACCCGAGAACTCAGGCTCGCAACCGCGTCGCCGTCCGTGCCCCCCTTTCCCGATCTCGCATTCTTCTGTTTCCCAGGGGCACCGTCGACCCCGGTTGAAATTGACTAGTCTAGTCAGTTTTCAGAGGGCGCCTGGGAACTCTTCTGTAAAGTCACCGCCGACGCCGCCTCCTTTTCTTTGCCCCCCCCCCCCGCTCACCCGCCTCCTCCTCCTTCTCCCGCCGCCCCGATCACTCTTTCTCTCCGCAGGAAATCCCTCCCAGACTCCTGTTCTTCCCTCCTGATTGGGGAAAATAAAAAAAAGCGAGAAGGGGGGTGGGCGGTGGCGGACGGCTAGGCTTGCTGGGCAGGGCTAGAGAGTTGCCTACTGCCACTCGAAGGAAGGAGGGTGGGTGGATTCAGGGGTTAACTCGATGGGAGGGTGTGTGTGCGCGTGTGTGTTGTGAAGCGTGTTACCTGAGCCCTTGGCGCGGTTAGGAACATGTGCGCACAGGTAGGACGGGCTCCGTGTCTGGTGCGGAGGAGCTGCTGAGCGCCATCTCTTCCCCGCCTTTCGCTTCCCCCCCCCGCCTCCTTTTTAAGTGAGAGCCTGTAGGGTTCATTGGAGTCTCAAGTGGATTTAATGAGAGTTACTTGGCAAGAAGAAGCGGCGCAACTCTTGCCAAACTATGTGGAAAAGGAAGGGCAGAGAGGTCTGACTTACAGGTATCCATTAAGGGCGCCTCATATTCCCACCCGCTCTTCTCTCCCCCCCCCCACACGCCCCGCTAGCCTATACTGTATCTGAGTATTGGTCTTTAAAGGGACTGGTATTATTTAGTCTTGATTTGTATGCCAGGTTTACTCTGGATGTTCATTGATTTAGTGATATTGTTAAGCAGTGTGGCATAATGGTTAGAGCGTTGGGCTAGGACCTGGGAGAGCAGGGTTCGAATCCTCACTCAGCCATGAAGCTCAATTGGGCCGGTCACCATCTATGAGCCTAACCTACCTCACAGGGTTGTTGGGAGGATGAAATGGGGAGAAGAACCCATGCACACACCACCTTGAGCTCCTTGGAAGATAAACGTAGCATATAAATGTAATAAATCAATCAAGCATTTGGTTGTTTTTATTAGGGCCTTATTGTTGATGTTCTTAAGCACCTTGTGTGTGGGAGGTGGAATAGTTTATATATTTATTAGATGCATCATGTTTGAAAGTGCAAACTAGTCATTTCCACGGGACGTATCTTCAAACTGTGGTATTATGTGTAACGGAAAATAGATACAGAAAGGAAAATTCCTGGATGCCAAGTGTGGGACAAGTACTCTTTGCTGAAAGAACCCCAGCAACGATTTAAAATCACAAAATACGCAGCAAAGTAAAGCATGGAAATATAGGCTGTTAGACTTTTAGAATATGCCCTTCCAAGTTTCTTCCAAAGTTTTCTTCTTTCTCTGGCATAGAAAAAGACCACATATTTGGTAAGTTAAAAAGTCCCTAAAGGTCAGACTCATGTGCTTTTCCATACAGCATTCAGCTTCTCAGGTAGACTAGAGAAGAACAATAGTCTTGATTACCTTCTTCTTCCCAAAGTGAGGGGAAGTGACCTAGGCTAAGCCTGGCAGGACAGCTTACCCTGTGGTATTAACCCTTTTGTGTCTTAATTAGACTTAAGCATGTGGATTATATGAAGCTGGTTATCTCACAATTATCACCTGTGATAAGTAATTAGAGCACATTATGAGGAGGTGTGTGTATTTGCATATACAAGTGAATAAGAAGGATTGTTATTTCATATTTTGGATAGTTGCTTCCTTCTCCTTTAAAGGCATTTCAGATGCAGCATTAAAGACCCTGGTTCTCATGCTCGTGTGCAGACTTATCAAAATTATATGTTGGTGTGGTAGTTTAAGTGCTGGGCTATGAGTGGGAAGTAACAAGGTTGCTTAGACATGAAGCTCACCAGGTACCTTTGAGCCTAACTTTCTTGTGAGGATAAAAAACGGGTGGTGAAGACAAGACCCATCTTATGTAGGACAAGCTGAACATAGACACAATAAATAAAAAACTTTTGAACAGTATGCTTTTATTTGCACATTGAGGAGGGTCAAGACCTGCTGGAGTTCTGGGTAAGGTGTGGTGGTTGGAGGGAAGAGCTCATCCTATACTGTCAAATCTTGGTTCCCGAACGCCTCCGTTATCATACGTTTCGGCTCCTGAACACTGAAAACCCAAAATGAAATGCTCTGGTTTTCGAACGTTTTTCAGAACCCAAACTTCAGACGTGGCTTCTGCTTGAGTGCAAGAAGCTCTTGCAACTAATCGGAAGCCGTGCCTCGGTTGTCAAATGTTTCGGAAGTCAAACGGTCTTCCGGAACGGATTACATTTGACAACCGAGGTTTGACTGTACACTAACAATGAACTCATTATCCTAATGTGTATCCTTCTGCAGCCCTATCCACATATGAGGAAAAGGAATCAGCAGGTAGGCTTGCAGGGGGTGTAGAAATACAAATAAAAATTTAGGGGTGTGTGTGGAAATATTGGGGGATCCCAAAACTGCCCAGTGAGGATTGGGCATGTTCAGCGTGCACAGAATGCTGAACGACCGGGAAATGTGCAATCAAGGGAGGGGATAATGGAAGAACGAAGTAACTTAGAAAAAGGTCATAGCTGCCTGGCTGAAACTGTCAGTTTGGGGAAGGCTTCTCATAGTTCTCTGTGTTCACAATATGGCTCTTTGTCCCAGTATCTTTGACGTTACGTTGCCCCCTTGATCAAAGATTTCAGCCCCTCAACCTTCTACAATAACAGGCTTATCTCCCTTTGGACTTCTTGTGGGAATACATTTTTCTTTGACATTTCTAACAGATTAAATGCTTTCATTAAAGGTAAATGTTCACTGCTTGCCAGATAGGGAAAGTGCAGCTATCACAATTTTTCCAAGTCAGAGTGTTTTTCTGCCTTTGAGGAATGCCTCTTCTGAGTGGCTTCTGGTTTATCTGTAAAGGACTCGCCTCATTCCAAGACCATGCAAGAGATTTGTTTGTTTGCTATGAGCAACAGCAATCACCTTAACCCCTAAGGAATTATTTGCACTGGAGGTGAGCAGGGTAGGGGTGGGTACTGGAGAGTACCTTGTTAATGGCTTCAGCGACCACATCAAGTGCATTTCAAAGGCAGTGGTGGCACATGAAGATGAATTGCTTTTCCATATATGGAAGTGCTGTTGGTTTGGTCCACCTAATCACTGCCCTGAGAACCTGTCCTGCTGTGTGGTGGCTGTGGAGGCAGCACTCCACATTGCGTGTGCAGAACCTCTGGCTG